>NC_142132.1:48237840-48950340 GCF_024610735.1 Ursus americanus
TTTTTTAAGATTTTATTTATTTGACAGAGAGAGATCGTGAGAGAGGGAACACAAGCAGGGGGAATGGGAGAGGAAGAAGCAGGCTTCCAGCTGAGCAGGGAGACCGATGTGGGACTTGATCCCAGAACCTTGGGATCATGACCTGAGCTGAAGGCCGACGCTTAACGACAGCCACCCAGGCACCCCCAAATAGAACTTTTTGAGCCAGAAGGAACCTCTGGTCTCTGAAGTCTACTGTCCTTGGGTCCAACAACCACTTAGGGTCAGACTGAGATTTGGGTTCATGGCTCTTGGCTGTTGCAAGGCTGAAGGATTGGGGCGGGGCAGGCAGGGAAGGCTCTGTGTTTTGATGGCTGCTGTTTGGATGGTGGGACGTCAGTGGACTAGCGTTGACTAGTGTTGACCCCACGTGGCTCCAGGGGTGGTAGACGGAGAGGATGTGAACCGTTTGGTAGGAGGGCAGGGGCCGGCCAGCGTCATATCATTGATAAGGGACCATGTCCATCCCTGTTACCCCAGTCCAGAGCTCACAGACTTGTTCCCCCTGCTGTGTCACATTTTCCTGGCCAGGGTTCTCTGTACCAGCACCAGCTTTCCTCAGAGCAGTGTCTCCCAAAGTGTGTTTTGTGGAGCACTTGTCCTTACCTTGTGAAAAACGTTGTGAGTCATGGCACACCTGAGCGCCCCCTTGGAGAGTCACATCACAGGCTTGGAGAAGTCCTGTAGTAGAGAGATTGGTTAAATTGCTCTTGACTGTGCTCCCTTTGAGCAGACTTGCCTAGCTGTCTAGCTGCTGTTTCGTACCCAAGAGTCAGCCTGTGACCTTGCGCAAGGACTTTGCTGTTTGTGCCTCAGTTTCCTCATCTGCAAATTGGGGGTTGTCATAGAGCACAGCCCTGTGGTGTAGGTACTCTCTCTAGCCCTATTTTATAGACTTTCCTAGGAGGACATGGGTGACCTAAAGCCTTGGGCTGACTCTGTATCCAGGTACACTGGGGACTTATCCAAACACACAGGAGGAAAGGAAGAACTGCCCTATCATTCGGCATGGGGCGGAAAGAATTCCAAGGATAAGGCCAAGTGGGCCCCCTGTTTACCTTGCTACTGTCCTCCTCCCTGGATGGGGACATTCATTGGGTGCCTGGTAGCAGGGAGTAAGTGCTTGCTTTGGGTCCCTCTCTCTGTCTCACCAGGGCAAGAGAAGCGTGCTGTTGAAACAGTCAGGCTGGCCCTGGAATGCAGTGCCAGGACCTCTTGCCCAAGTGGGCAGTGGGGGTGTCCCAGCTCACGGTGGCAGTGGCCTTGCTAACCTGCGAATCACGGCAGCCAACACCATCTTCTTGGGCCTTAGGAGCCGCGGAGCCCCTGGAGGGCTGCCTCCGTGGCTCGGGTGGAAAGGGCTGTATTCATGCAGTGAAGTTGCAGCTCCTGGGCCCTGCAGGGAATCCTGGCCTTCATGGACACGTGTCTAGGGGTCAGGCAAGGTCAGGCCTCCTGCAGGACCTCTGAAATTCCACAGCCTTTCTGTGCACGGCAGGGAGCAGACCGAAACTGCCTCCTTTTTGGAAATGCTTCTTGAGTGGGTGGGATCCTGGCCCTTGGCACACAGGAAGGGAATCTCAGCCTCAGAGGCAGGGGTGTCCTAGCATTCTGGGTAGGAGTCTCAAGGAATGTTTAGTTGGGATATCCTATCTCTGCTTCCAAGGGCTGGAGAGAACATTTGTTGGTCTAGTCCTGGGGCTTCTCACACCTTAATATGCATATGAATCACCTGGGGAGCCATTAAAATGCAGCTTGTGATTCAGAAGGTCCAGGGTCAGGCCTGAGGTTCTGACAAGACAGGGGTGGGTGTGCCTCTGCTGTGCCGACCACACTTTGAGGAGCAAGGATCCGGACCATTCCTCAGCCTCCAGTCATGCCCTCCCTGAAAGAAAAAAAAGCCTATTTTTAAATATGGAAATTCCGAGCTCTTGAGCAGCGGGGCGGGGTGGGACCAGGAAGATTCACTCTTGCCAGGACAGCCAGGTGGAGAAGACGGCTCAGGCCCCTCTGGGCTGCTGTGGTTCAGTCTGGGCCCTCTGCTACAGCTGACTGTTCGGGTGCCTGCTCCCAGGGAACCCACAGGCTCTGGTGGCTTGGGGTTGGGTGGTGGCGGCCAGAGCCGCCTTCTGCGGGTGTACAGGGTGTGGTCTGTGTGTTGCCTGCCCATCAACGTGCGGGCTCTCCCTCGTGCCAGCCGGTCACACTGCAAGAGGGGAGGCTTCTCGAAGTCCAGGACGGCAACTCAGCCAAACCACCTTTCTGCAAAATTAAAGGCTCCTGGGGTCGCCAGGGCTGCCCTGTGGTGATGCTCCAGGAAGCCGGCTGCTGGCCACTCCCTCCGGAGCGTTTGAAGTCAGCGGGCAGCAAAACTGCCAGCCTGATTTTCCGCAGGGACCTGGGTGGACCTTCCCAAATGGAGGGTTCAACTTGAAAGGATTGGACTCAAGACAGATCCTGAGTGTGGGGAGATGGGGGGAGGGGCTTGTGCCGTGCCCCCTCCAGCTGTTCTGCTCAAGGATTCTGGCAGGTGAAATGGGAAGCAGCTCCTTTGTCACCTTGGCACGGTTGTTTGCAGCTCCCACTCGCAGGGACTTTTTCCTTGAGATGTGCTGTTTCTGTCGTTCATTGTCAGAGAGAAGCCGGAGGAAACTCTCAGCCAAAAACATCTTCAGCAGCTGGAATGAAGAAGGGCCTAACACACTGTCCAGCACAGAATAGGTCCTCAGATTAACATTAAGGTTACGATTGTTGTTGTTGATTTTGCTTTTATGACTGGGTAAGTACACGCTTAACGGTGTGCCCCAAACCGAGCTGGTGCTAGGGGAAAAATAAGACCCAGGTGTAACTTTTCTGTGACAGGGTTTAGAGGAAGGAACCAGTATGTTCTCATGGGGTGTGCACACGTCTGGTCTCGGAGTTGCCTGTAAACCCCCCGAGGGCAGGAACTGAGTGCTGTAAACGCAAGCACACATATATGTCGGGGAGGCCCTTTCCACGGTGGTAGCCTGGGGCTGGGTGGGAGTGTGGTAGCTGCAGATACATTTTGCTGCTTTTTCTGGGTAATTCGTTAGAAGCTATGGAGAAAGTCTGGGTGAGAGGGAGGGGCTTGATTTGGTGACACGATGGTGTTTGAGTCATTCCTGGGTCTCAGTTATTTGTGCCATGCAGGTCTCTTGACCAGGGGTAGCGAGGATTTAGTTCATGGTGGGCAGCCGTGGTGAGCTGGGTGAGTCAGGCAGGAGACGGAAGCGCAGCTTCACAATAATGGAAGATGGAATTTGCTTTGTTTCTGGCATTATTTGGTGATTGTCTTTGTCTAATTGCCAATCTGGAAATGGAATTGACACTCCAGGTCCAGAATGGATATACTTAACATCCTCATCTCCCTGTAAGATCTCATTACCTGTATGACTAATGCTTCTTTACACGGCCAAATACAAAATTATTGAAGACATCTCATTCACTTTGTATTCTCCTTGCTGTTTCACTGGCCTCCCTACCTGGTTTTCTGAGGGCCCCAGATCTGGTTTACTCTGGGCATTCCAAAGGTAATTAGCCGAAATGCCTGTATTCCTCTCTTCTCTCCTTCCTGCTGCTCTTCCTTCCTTCCTTCCCTTCTTCCATAGTGACTCCTGCCAAGTCTGGGAGCAGAGACCGAAGTTGGCAGGTTAGTGGACAGCAAACAGGGGCTTGATCTCGCTAGCTTAGAAGCACATGGCATTACGAAGTCATAGAGGTGGAAGGGAGATTTGGGCCCTGGGTTCTACTTCCTCCCCAGTGCCAGTGCTGGGAGCTCTGTGCCCTGTCATCATAGGGGACGGAGGTGTTCATGATCTTCTGAGGCTGCTGTTCCAGAGAGGACAACCCACTTTGGGATGAATGGAAAAATCTTTCTCCTTGCACTCACCCCTCTTTGCTTCTCGTCTCTTTCCACAATACCCAGAACTAATCTTGGTGGATAATAGATTTTAGGTTCTAAATTCAGCCCAGGAAGGCCCAGAGTGAGGTGGTGGTTAATGTCAGCAATATTGTTGAGGGGTCGAATGCCCATAATTCTACCCCTCTCAGGCCACTTTCTTTTTCTCTTAATGACTTACTGGTGTCCTTCACCTGGGGTCACAAGGTTTCTCCTTGTCCCGTTCCCCAGAGTTTGGAAAGTGGCCTGTTTCGGCCGTTGGTTCTGATCGTTTGCCCTCCAGGATGTGTCTGGTCTTGCTAGAAGCTGTGGGTGGTGGTTCTGGCTGTCCCTGGGCCATCAAGTTTCCTCTTTGTCAATGACACATGCACTGCGTTCCAAAGTTTAGCTCCCTTCACAGTTTAGTGTTGGGCTTGGCTGGGGAGCAGATGTGATTCTGGGGCCATGCCAGGAATCCAGATGTAGAGTGTGGATCCTTTGTTAAGACGCTTGAATTGAACTCTGCTTTCTAGGTATTGGCTGTTCCCAAAGGAGAGAGAGCAGAGAGTGATCTGGAGCCTGTTTTTGCACCATTTAAGTAGAGCTGCTCCCTAGGATTGAGCGTTGCTCCTCCCAGCTGCTCCTCTTAACTCTTCTCTGGGCTTCCATATACTCCTGTGGCCATTTCTCCTACTCTGCGGACCAGAAAGAAACCAGAAAAGAGAACATGTAAGAGGAGAAGGTGAGGGAGAGTAGGGGCTAGAGGGAGATGTTCACACAATGAAAAATAGAATTTCTCTTCTGGGAATTAGAGGCTGGGCAAATATATAATTGGATGGATTTTGTTTTTAGTTCCTGTACCTTGGTCTTAAGTAAGTCATGACAATGAGTGAGTAAGTGACCTCACCCCCAAGGAGTGAAGTGTTATGTAAAGACCAGTAGAAAGGATGATTTCACTTTTGGAAGGTTTTTAGCTCTTCCAGTGAGAAGTATTGTCTAGCTAACTGATAAATGGAGCCTGGGTGGCCCGAAGCCCAGATACTGGGAGTCACAGGCTCCGTGGGGATCTTCTTTGTGTCTGTGTTACATAGGAGCAGAATCCTGCCCCTCCTAGGGAGCGGCTCCTACATTAACTTGTTTTCCCTTTATGTGACTTTGGAGTATAGACCCTTTATGGCTTCGGAAGGGAAAAAAGTGGATGTCCAGTGATAGTCAAGTGGGGAACTCAGAGAAAGGGGTCTCAGGTTATAGGAAGGTTTGGAAGATGGCAGGTTTTATCCAAGTGCTGGGGATTTTCATGACCAACATTAGCTGGCAGCAGCTTTATATACGTGGTTTTTTTTCTTTGTGCATCTGGGAGCACTTTTCACAAAGTGCTATAAGAAAGTGCTCCCAGGAATTGTTTTAGCTGCCCATGAATTATGGCCATTTCTCCTGCGCATTGTGTCAGCCACAGCTGATCAGGTGTAAGATTCTTGAAGGGTATAGGAATGGTGTTTTAGCTGAACTCACAAGAGAAGTCAGTGGTTTGTCTCAGTCTTACAAAGGGCAACCTTTCCTTAAGCTCATGTGCAACCCTATTTTCCTGATAAGATTTCGTTTTTTTTTTTTTTAAATTGAGGCATAATTGACATACAGTATTACATTAGTTTCAGGCATACAACACAATAATTTGTTATTTATATATTGTGAAATGATCGCCATGGTAAGTCTAGTTAATATCTGTCACCATACATAGTTACATAATTTTTATCTTGTTATGAGGTCTTTTAAGATCTATTCTCTTAACAACTTTCAGATATGCAATGCAGTATTATTAATAATAGTTGCTTTGCTACACATTACATCCCCATGATTTATTGATTTTATAACTGCAAGTTTGTATCTTTCTTCAGCTATTTTGTACACCCTGCATTCCCAGCCCTTGGCAACCACCAGTCTGTTCTCTGTATCTTTGAGATTTTTTTTTCTCCCCCACCCCCGATTTCAGATATAAGTCAGATCATATGGTATTTCTCTTTCCCTGTCTGACTTATTTTACTTCACTTAGCATAATGCCCTCAATACCATCCGTGTTGTAGCAGATGACAAGATTTCATTCCTTTTTTATGGCTGAATAATACTCCATTGTCTGTCTGTCTGTGTATCTATCTAGATATCTATGACATTTTCTTTATCCATTCCTCTATCAGTGGACACTTAGGTTGTTTCCATATCTTGCATATTGTAAATAATGCTGTAATAAACAGGGGGGTGCATATCTCTTTTTGAGTTAGTGTTTTTGGTTTCTTTGGATAAATGCCCCAAAATGGAATTGCTGCATCATATGATAATTTTTTGAGGAATCTCCATACAGTTTTCCCCCGAGTGGCCGCACCAGTTTGCATTCTCACCAGCAGTGCACATGGGTTCCCTTTTCTCCACATCCTCGCCATATTATTTCTTGTCTTTTTGATAATAGCCATTCTAATGGGTGTTAGTAGTTTTTTAAAAAATATTTATTTATTTGGGGAGGAGAGAGAGAGAGAATGAGCAGGGGGAAGGGCAAAGGAAGAGGGAGAAGCATCCCCGCTGAGCAGGAGCCTTATGTGGGGCTTGATCCCAGGACCCTGAGATCATGACCTGAGCAGAAAGCAGTTGCTTAACTGACTGAGCCACCCAGGCGCCACTCATTGTAGTTTTGATTTCCCTTTCCCTGATGCTGAGTGATGTTGAACATCTTTTCATGTGTCCGTTGGCCATCTGGATGTCTTCTTTGGAGAAGTGTCCATTCAGACCTTCCGCCCGGTTTTTTGTTTTTTTTTTTTTTTTAAAGATTTTATTTATTTATGTGACAGAGAGACAGCCAGCGAGAGAGGGAACACAGCAGGGGGAGTGGGAGAGGAAGAAGCAGGCTCACAGCAGAGGAGCCTGATGTGGGACTCGATCCCGGATCGCCAGGATCACGCCCTGAGCCGAAGGCAGACGCTTTAACGACTGCGCCACCCAGGCGCCCCTCCGCCCGGTTTTTTAATCAGATTGTTTGCTTTTGTTTCTTTGTTATTGAGTTATATAAATTCTTTATGAATTTTAGATATTAACCCCTTATCAGATATATGATTTGCAAATATTTTCTCCCAATCAGCAGGTTTCCTTTTCATTCTGTTGATGGTTTCCTTTGTTGTACAAAGGTATTTTTTTAGTTTGATGGAGTTCCACTTGTCTGTTTTTGCTTTTGTTGCCTTTGTTTTTAGTGTCAAAGCCAATACATCATGGCCAAGACTGATGTCAAGGAACTTACCACCTGTATTTTCTCCTAGGAGTTTTATGGGTTCGGGTCTTACATTCAAGTCCTTCATCCATCCATGACTCTTTTTCTAACTTCAGTGTTTTACACTTTTGTCCTCAATCGTAAGTGGACTATATGTTCGTTATAGAAATGTACAGCAAGGCATTAGGAAAAAAAAAAAAAGGACACCTCATACCCACTGGGATGGCCACTCTTAAAAAAAGAAACAGAAAATAATAAGTGTCGGCTAAGCTGTGAGGATTTGGAATCCTTGTGCACTGTTGACGGGAATATAAAATGATGCAGTCTCTGTGGAAAAAAGTGTGGTGGTTCCTCAAAAAAAATTAAAAATTGGATTACTGTATGATTCAGCAATTCCGCTTCTGGGTACAAATCCAAAAGAAGATATTTGCACACCCATGTTCATAGTAGCATTATTCATAAGAGCCAAAAGGTGGAAACCACCCAAATGTTCACTGACAGATGAATGAAAGAACAATATGTACTATATACACGCAGTGGAGTATTATTCAGCCTTATAAAGAAGGGAAATTCTAAAACACGTTACGACGTGGATGAACCTTGAGGATGTTATGCTAAGTGAAATGGGCCAGACATAAAAGGACCAAAACTGTATGATTCTACTTACATGCAGTACCTAGAATAGATCAAATTCATAAAGATAGAAGCGGAACTACCAGGGACTCCAGGGAGGAGGGGGGATGGGGAGTTGTTTGATGTGCACAAAGTGTCAGTTTTGCAAGATGGGGACTTCGGCACAACAATGTGAATATACTTAATACTCCCGAACTGTGCACTTAAAACAGTTAAAATGGTAAATTCTATGTTATGCCTATTTTGCCACAATAAAAAAAGGGGGGGATTCCTTCAAATCCTACCTCCTGGAGATGACCCCCCATTATCTTTGGGCTCATTTTCTTCCCAGACACATTCTTCACTGTGGTGCTCATGTTTGTCCTCGGGGCAGCTAGTGATTTTCCTCTAAGGGCTGGTAAATGGCAGTGCCATGAGAAGTACCCAGCCTGGCCTTGTTTGATTTAGGTGGTGTCCATACTGAGAGCAGACGGAACAACCCTGCTTCTGCCTGAGGAGTCTGGTTTAATGGTGTCTCTTCTTAGAGTGAAGTTAGAGGCTGCTGGAGTTTTGTTTTTTGACATAGGACTGGCTCTGGTGTCTTAGGCAAGTCATCGTCGCTGGGCCTCAGTTTGCTTATACATCACATGTTCCCTGATTCAGTGATTTCAATATATAGCCATTTCTTCAATCAGGTTCTGAAGTTATCATCTGTACCCAATGAAGACCTGAGAGCAGATCATTCAAGGCAAACGGGCAGCCTCTGATTCTATTATAAATCACAAGAGTGGGGCGCCTGGGTGGCACGGCGGTTAAGCGTCTGCCTTCGGCTCAGGGCGTGATCCTAGCGTTATGGGATCGAGCCCCACATCAGGCTCTTCCACTATGAGCCTGCTTCTTCTTCTCCCACTTCCCCTGCTTGTGTTCCCTCTCTCGCTGGCTGTCTCTATCTCTGTCAAATAAATAAATAAAATCTAAAAAAAAAAAAAAATCACAAGAGTGAAATCTGACTGATGTGTCCCCGAAACGTCCATACTGGCTTTGATGAGGTGGCATATTTAAGAATTACAATCTAAGGACATAGACCCTTTTGGAAATACCCTCAAACTTGTCATTTAAAAAAAAAGCCTCCGAAGTAGGTTTTTGGGACTCTGCTATTACTTCTTAGGAAATAGCCACATCACTGTTGAGGTTTTAGTTTTAATTTGGTGTGGAGGCAAGGTTGAAGACGTCTTGGATTATAGACTGTAAGTGGTGCGCGCTCTGACAGCTTGGCTTTGTGGAGGTTGGGCATAAAAAGAAACCTCTCATTAAAGAGAAGGTCATGCAAATCAACCTGCTTTGAGGCTTTTCCTTGACTTGCCCCAGAAGGCAACCCTGGAGTGAGAATGCTCTTGGTTCTGTTCCATGGACCATTCCAGCCTCCAGAAGCCAGGATGGGATGATCAGAGGTTCTGTGGCAAAGCCGCGAGCGAGCATCTGAAGGGATGATCCCCACACACTCAACAACTTCTGAAATAACATCCCCCACCCCCAAACTGTAAGATGCTAGTACATCAGAACGGAATGGATAGTCGTAGGTTACGTAATATCAATTAGATCATGCAACCGGGGGCCACGTATTACACTTTAACTTGTCACAGACATATTACACTAGCACTTCACAGGTCTGCAGGGTACCCAGTAGCTTTTGGGTATTACTGAGCGAATTGGTGATTGTGTAGGACTTGACGAAGCCCGGACAAAAATATTTCTTTAGATTTTTCTGTAGTGTCGTTACGCTCATATTAGGGGGTGCAGACATCCTGCAAGTATTTTTTACAAAAATAAACTAAAAATTGAGACGATAGTTATTGTATCTGCTGTACTGAATGGTTGATTTATAGCCATGAACCAGAGATGACAGAGATTTTTAAAACTCTGGGTACCTTTTCATTTTCTGGTGACAGGCAGTGCAAATGCTATATTTTTAATTGGTCCCTTCTTTAAGTCAGGAGCTGAAATGTTATCATGCAAATCTCTCCTGAGTTGCATGGAAACTAATAAAATCACAAAGGTTTCTATTTGTACTCTGTGAACACAGACTGTAATGAAGCTGAAACAGCGATCTCCAGGGGATGATACTATTTAAATGCGAGGCAGGGCTTTCAAAGGGTTCTCATGGTGAAAAGAGAAACCAGCAAGTGAGCGTCCGTTCTTTCCCCCTACCTCTCAGGCGCCTGTTCACCTATGCTCCTCTGTACTTCCTGACCTCAGGAAGAATTAATTTAAAACAAAGACCTCTAATCTCTAATACATCCTGTCTGTCACCTGTTGTAGCAAACAGCAGTCATCTCTCAGACAGTCTCTCTTGGCCATGTGTTCCTCGTCCTCAGGCATGGCATGGATCCCTACACTTACTGGTGCTTTTGTTTTGGTAAGTCTTCGTGAACTTGGGTAACTGACTTCTTAGGGAAAAAAAATAATAACAAACTTTTTTTTTTTGGAGTCGTTACTATGCATCAAGTACTGTTTTAAGCTCCTTATGTTTATTGTGTTATCTAACCTTCAAAACAGTCCTATGGAGTAACCATGTTTACGATCCCCATTTTATAGATCAGACCACTGAGGCACATAGAATATCTATATCTATACATCTATATAAATTTTTGGATAACAGACTTTGAGTGCTTACTATGTGTCTGGTGATTTCTAAGCTCTTTGCATGTATTATCTTACTTAATCCTCACAACAACCCAGCGAAATAGGCGGTATTACCATCACTTTTCAGATTAGGAAACTCAGACATGGAGAGGTAGAGTAACCTGCCCAGGGTCGCACACGTGAGGGGCAGAGCCAGGTTTGAGTCCAGGCAGGTGGATGGTGGAGCCCGTGCATCTCACCCTTGCCCTGTACACCTATAGGTTTACCTCCGGTATGGTAGGTTGGCTCTGCCCAGCTCATCTGTGCCACAGAGTGAGGGAAAACAGAAAGGTATAGATAGGACTAAAAAGTAGAGCTGGTGTGTGGAGACTCATGCACCATCCCTCAATGAGGTGTGAGATCCCTCAGGTAAATTCAGAGAATTCTGTACTATGAGGATAGAAATGAACCTTGAAGGTTATCTAGTCCTTTTAATCTCTCTAAGTCTTGCTTTTCCTGTCTGGAACATGGGATCATCACCTTTTGTCTACCTGACTGGCAGGTGTGCTGTGTGCAGTTGTACAGCTTGCTCACTGCACAACTCTAGGGCTTCTATGAGATTCGTATCAGGTAATACACAATTAGATGTTATGAACTGTGGCACATGTGCCATATCTGTTGGGGGGTATTTGGAGGCACAGAATAAATATGGGGCATTTTTCTGAGTATCAGTCTTCCTTGTGGTTTTTGAATAAAACCACTATTTTTGATATTAACGCATGCACAGGATATTAGGAGTAGGGTGCATAATTCAAGCACATTTTTAAAAACTTGAGGCATGTATGGTATGTGTGTATTTGTGCATACACCTGCAGGAGAGCATGAGGAGCGAGAAGTTTGACACCCACCAGCAAGCCTTGTCATTAAACTGTGAACGTAAGCATCCTGATGTGGCGTGATGCCTTATTATTCCCACATGCTATTTGCTCATATCTGAAACTCTGAAACTGTGTTATTAAAAGAATGGGAATTCTATGAAAAGCATATAACTATATTTGAATTCCCCAATCTGTTATAAGTAAAGTACATTTCAGATGTCGGTGGGGCAGAGAATTTAATCTGTGCACTCAGAAGAAGGTGGTGCTAACTCATTCAGTGGTTATGAATCTTCCCTTGCCTTAGAAAGATCGATTCCTTGCCACTCTCCACCTCCAGAGCCTGGAAACACATTATTGTATCACAATATGAATTTCTTTCTAGACCATTGGGTATTGTGGCCTTGCGTCTGCTGGACCCCATGTGCGGAATATTTGGAAGCAGGAGACGAAGCAGTCAGTCTGTGAGCCTTTACTAGCATGGCCGTCCTTTTCCCAGGGATACGGAGTTGTGTAAGGCATTGTTTCCTCCTGGACAATGCCAGTAGCCACACTGCCTGTTTCCAGAGCGCACCATTCACATCACAGTATGACCGATGCCACCGGAATTGTGCGCTGTACACCCCACACGTCCACACAGGTGGCTTTTCTAAGTGTCTAGTGGGTTGTATACACTTACATGAGAAATGAAAAACAGTGAAAGGCCCTTAATTCTTAATGGCCAAACAAGTAAGGGAGACATCAAGAACTTGAGGTCCGGAAAAGGTGGAGAACACTGAGCATTGGTCTGAGAGGGGGTGGCCAGACAGACACCCCTGGGGATGTGGGGGTGTGAAGATGGACCCAGCCTTCCCTTCCCTCGGCCCAGCTCCGGGACAGGCTGTTTCCATGACTTCTGACGACGGTGCCGTTCCTGACGTGCTGTAGGAGGGCTCCCAGGCCCCCACACTTGTTCTCAGCAGGAGCCTTGAAGAAGAGCGAATGCTTGAGGGCCAGCCTGTGTGTGCCGCTAGGGCCCATGCATGAGGAATAACAGGATCCAGAGGATTTGGAAAAGGCCTCTCCGTTGCCAGCTGTGCTATTTTTAGCTCCCTCCCACGGCCCCTGCTGTCCCCAGGTGTTTGTCAATAGAGCATCCTGCACCTATATGGAAAATGGCATTCGGAGCCCAGGCATGCCCGGTAGGCCACAGCAGTCCCACTACCGGGCCCGGCAGCCAGGCCGGATCTCTGGGGCTGGCAGGCTGCTTTGAGGGTGGTTGCATAACTGGCCTTTCTGCTGGTCGTGGTGCCTGCTGGTTCTGGGTGAGGAGGTCGAGCCAGAGTAAACAGGTCTACACTCCATGGCCCCTCCCTGAGCCCTGGTGCACTGGACAGGCTCTTGGGCCCAGGGATGAGCTGGCAGAGTCAGGAGCCGCGTTGGCTCTGTTGCTGCCTGACCATTGCTGCGGAGTGCCCAGGGCTGAGTGACATGCCTGTACTGGGAAATGCGCAGATGGCCTGGCCTGGCCCATGGGTGGTCCAGGTGTGGTCGATGGCCAGCCGGGGGTGACCTCAGGGATGGCTCACTCCTTCCCTTTGCCTCCCCCATCCTTTGAGACTTGGCTCACTTGCTGGGAGTGTCACCTTCCTGGGAAGCCCTCTGCACGGCCTGAGCCAGGCCTTGCTCTCTCCTCTGACACTCCCCACTCTGTGTCCTCCCCACCCTGGGTGAGCATCGTGTTTCTGCTGCCCCTTGTGGACAGGGCTGGTAGTTCTCCTTTTCTGACCCTGAGTCCTCCTGGTGGTCCTGGAGCATAGGGGGTGTGAGTTGGCCAGTCAATAATGGTGGGGTGGCTAGTCTTCCAAGAAGACCCTTGACAAACCAAGCCTCCTGGTATTCATGGTTTTGGGCATTTCCCTGCTTGGAATCCAGCCTGTGACTTGCTCATCACCAGTAGAATGAGGTGGGAATGATCCCGGGACTTCTGAGACTAGGTCTAGCAGCTTTCCTCTCGGTCTCCTGGAACACTGGCTTTTGAGAAACCAACCATCATGTATAAGACGTCTGATTGCCCTGAGAGCACCGTGCTGTGAGAAGTCCAGGCCACAGGGACAGGCTTCGTGGCCTGAGGTGCCACATGGAGATGGGGGTAGGGAGAGAGACTCTCCAAAGAGCACCAAGGCACCACATGTGGTGGGGAGAATCCATCTGGGCAATGGCTCCTCCAACCCCAGCCTACACAATCTAACTCATCCCTTCCTGAATTCCTGACTTAGAAATGATGAACAAAATAAAATGATCGTTTTAGACCTTTGAGGTGATTTGTCATGCAGCAGATGACTAGAACAAATAGCTGTCACGTCGGGTGGTCCTTCTACCAGCCCCGGCTCCTAGCCCCTTCTCTGGGTTCCTCTTAGCCTCTCTTCCCCAACCCTCTGGAGCCACAGGACTTCCTTCATGGCACAGATGATCCTCGCTCTGCCTGGAATTCTCTTTCCTTGTCCTTTCTCTCCCGTTCCACTGAGCTGACTCCTGTTTATCCATCGGTGTGCCAGTGAGTGTTTCATCTCGAGGAAGAAAGCCCCGGTTTGCAGCATTTGCCAATTCCTATGGTGTACATATGCCCACCGTGGCTGGTTTCAAGATCCCAACATGGTGTCACAGAACACGGACGCAGGTGCTGTTACCACATTTTGTAGATGTGGAAACTGAAGCTCAGAGAGTTTTACTTTCCTAAGGAAGTCATGGGTAGACATGGATTCTAGTCTACATGGCCTCAAAGACCCTGACCTTTCCAGGGCACTACACTGTTCTCATGAAGAACCTGTCGCTGACCATGAGCACAGGTGTAAGTGCTGCTGGGCTGTGTTGTTTCTTCTAGGCTGGCGATCCTTCCACTACTTTTCTTGAGTTGCTGCTGCTTGCTCTTCCTCGTGCTTGCCATGCCTAAGCAGTCCCAGCTGCCGATTTCTCTCCACAACCGTATTATGGTTATCTAGACTCCGTGGTTCACGCAGTGGTCATGGAAGCAGTGAGCCAATAGGGACCTGTGAGTCCATCTGGAGGCATGATTAATTGCATGTATTCGTCAGGCTAGGCCAGCTACTGTAACAAGCAACCCACCATGTCAATGACTTAATACACTGGAAGTCTATGTATTGCTCTTACAAAGTGCCATTAATGGTGTGTGTGGGGTGGGATGGGCTGGGGATGGGACTTGTTCCATGCAGTTGTACGGGGACCTTGGCTCCTTCTACCTGTGGGTGGACTGGCCATCTTCCAAGGGCTCTGACAGTCTCTGCTGAATCCTTGGCATCCATCTGACAGATGGGGAGTGAGAAATAAGGATCATGAGGGGTGGCTTTGTGGGAGCAGTCCTGGAAGCCATTCACAGCACTTCTGCCCACTTAGTCCATTGACCAGAACTTAGTCACGTCGTACCTTAACTGCAAGGGGGAATGGAGCAGGGCACCCAGGAGGAGTAGGAGATGGATTTGGAGAATTCCCAGACTGCAGAGGGGCTCCAGAGTGGCCGTGCTGGGGGAAAACTGGGGAGAGGGCTTCTTCCGTCCGTAGCTGGCTCTGCCACAATTACTACGACTAGCTAATACCGCTGGATGTTTCCTGGGTGCTGCTATAGGTATCTCCAACGGTGTTAAGCACTCCACGTGCTTCATGTCACTTAATCCTCTCAAAAGCCCAAGCTGTAGGTACTATGACCCTTACCGCCATTTTATAGATGCGCAAACACAGCCTTGGAGTGGTTATGGCACGTGGCCCAGGGGTATCAGTTCATAAGTGGCAGGGCTCCATTCCAACCCAGAGTTTTCTGGCTCCAGAAAGCCTTTCGTCGCTGCCTTCAACTCACAAGCTACTCTCCTTGTTAAACACTAGAGCAGAGGGAGCAAGGGGCTGAATTTCCCCATCTCTCCATATTCCAAAGAGTACAAAGAAATCAAAGGCGTCTTGGCTGTCACCAGATGGGGTTGGCCCTTATTCTCCACCATGGGAAGAGGGTGCATTGACAGCCATTGCCCGTGCTCTGCCTTGTGACTGCCCCTCGGCTGTCTTCCACTTTGAATATTACTTTGAGTGGCTCTTTGCCTGGACCATGAAGGGCATGACAGGGATGGAGGCAGAGGCTGTTTCCCGGGTCCCTCATCTTCCTCCCTGTAGTGAAGTGCTCATCCCTTGGAAATGTCACTTCACTTTACCCCATTCCACCCAGTTCAGATCCCATGTTTAAGCGGAGTGAGTTTGAGAGTTCATTGCTGAGACCAGGGAGACCAAACGTGAGTCATAACGAGAGTATAACGTGGTTGCTTTTCTAAAACCCGGAACCACACATCCAAATCAGCATCTCTCATCCCACTTAGTTCAGTGTCGTCGTCGAGAGCATGCCCTCTGGAGCCAGACGGCTTGGCCTCACGTTGTAGTTCTGCCCTTGGTGACTTTTCGACCTTTGGCAAGTTGCTTAATCTGTCTGTGCCTCAGCTTACTCACCTGGAAAGTGGGATTAATAATAGCACCCACTTCATGGATTCGTTGAGAGGATATGATATGTGTTCATTGCTTACAGTACACCTGATACGTAACAAATGCTGTGTCAGTGTTGATTACGATTGTTATTTCACTTTGGTCCCCTTTGGGGACTGACTCTTTTCCTAAGACGGACCATGACAGTAGCTTAGGCGGTCACTCTGTCTTCCCTGACTCTCTACTCTAGTTTACCCATTTCCAGAGGGACGGCTGGCATGTCTGTCCCCCTGCTGGAATGTAGCATTCCTGAAGTCTGGGACTGTGTGTCCATGTTTGCATCCATAGTGTTTGGGGCACTTGAGGTCCTCTGCAAAAGTTGCCTGAAATATTGTCCCCATGTTGAGAACTCCAAGACCAAAAACTTTTCATGTTTATCTCTGTTTCCTTAGCAACCTGTAACAGTGTCCAGCATCACAAGATGCTTTTTGAATAAATGCAAGAACGAAAGAAGAAATGGTTTCGTTCTTACTTGGAAAATGAGGGTCTGTCTTTGGGAACAGGCTTGTTGATGGCATCCGTGCATTCTTTTGGGTGTTGCTGGGGTGACAGTCCTCGGCATCTGAAAGCCCATGTGATTTCAGGAAACTGAGGTAGTTTACAGGCAAGTATAAAGACTTCAGAGCGGAAGCCAGGGTGAGTAAAGTATTTCTGGTCCCCCAAATCTGTAATTACGATGTATTGGATCTGAAAGTTCTGGGTGACATGTAAATGACCTCTGTAGGCTATTTCCAAAGAAAAGTTCCCCAAGTGCTTTTGAGTTCTGGCAGCATTGGAGCGGATGTGTAAGCCGCCCCCCCACCGCCCCGCTCCCCACCACGGAAGGGCAGAGTACTCATTTTGAATGTTAACTTTGGTCTCTTAAGTTCAGGCTTGTGAACTTCATAGCCCAGCCTTGGAGTAGGGACAAAGGCAGGCTTGAATCCCAGCCTTACTTTGAACTAGTTCGGTGGCTTTGGACCATTTACTAACCGTGCCAAGCTCGCTTTCTTCATCGGTAAAATATGAATACTAAAATATCTGCCACAGAGAGTTTTCGTGCGGGTGAAGTGAGGTGATCGTTAGGAGCGCCCAGCACCTCTTAGGTGCTCCGGAGAGGGCTTCCGTCTGAAGAAGTTATTTTAGGCCCCCCTCCTCCGTCAAGAGCCACAGTGAGGATGCTGCTGAGTGAGGAGGAGGGGGTCACTTGAGGGAGCACGGTCACCAGGGGCCAGCAGTGAGAACCGACGTGGGTCCATGGGGAGCTGGTGATTTTTCCTTTGGATATTACGGATGATGACAGAGCTTAGGGTAAAAGAAGAGTGGAGTCAGAAATACTCCCTTCCCTCTACTTCCACATCACCCCCACCCCACCCACGGTAGGAAGGAGGGGGAAGGGAGGGAGGGAGGGGAGGGAAAGGAAGAATTTTGGAAGATAAGAGACCTCACTTTAAAAGGGTCACTTTTGGTGGGGGGGCTCAGTTTGCTCACCCAGAAAATGAAGGTCGGAAGAGGTGATTCTCAGGGTCCCTTGTCCAATGATCCCCTGTGTTTTGTAAGAATTTTGATTTTGCTCCTAAATGTTCTGCTCTGCACCCCCCAGCTTCCACATCCTCAGGCAGATGGAGACTAGAGCAGAGGGCACGAACGGGACGGGAAGTGAGGGAGGACCTAGAAAGTGCTTCTCCAGAAGACCGAGGTCTATGTAGAGGTTTTGAGTCTGGTGGGCCCATCTGTCTTCTGTCCTGGGTGACCTTCCTGTCCTATGAATGCCTGCAGGGTTCTAGGGAGCTATAAATAGATCAGGGGACCTTTTGGGCTGGAAAGGCCAAGAGGAGGGCCTTCTTGAGCCTCCGCCTCCTCGCCTGGGTAGGCTTATTTCTTACTTGACAGGTTCTCCCGTTCAGGAATCTGTGCTCCCCTGACACACTGAGGCAGGTGAGGTGCCTCTTTTAAGGTTGACATAACATCTGGTATTTGGCCTCAGACTTTTTCCTCTACTGGGGATTATGTGTTCTGAGACACCAAAAACATCTTTCTGTACACTGAACTTCTCCAGGAAAACTTCTGGATCATCTTTCTTTCCCACCTCCCCCCTCCCCTCCATCTCAAGTTTATTCTGCCACAGTCACTCAGTTAAGCAAACATTTTCATCATCAGTAAGTTGTCCCATACCGGGCCAGGCTATGAAGAGGATTAATCGTGGTGGGGCTTCCTTAGGAGAGCCCCAGTTGCGTTGGGATTGAGCGAGGGACAGACATGGGTGCTCTTTCCTGTTTGCCAGGTGACACGGAGAGGTGTAGGATTTGGGGCACAAGGATCTGGGCTTAGCTCTCACCTTTCCTGCTGATGGGCCATGTCATCTTGGGCAAGGGGTCTACCCTCCCCAAGCCTCCGCTTCCCTTGCCTGTAAGATGCAAACCACAGAGAAAGTTCTACCTAGCACATGAGACATGCTCAGTACACAGTGGCCACCATTTCCATTATGGAGCAGGTGGCCTGACACTATTTAGCAGGAGTAGATCTATTCAGGCCTGCCGTTGAGCCCTCCCCTTAGACCAAGTACTATGTCCGGTGGAGGGTGGAGTCGCCCTGGAGGGTTCCGCGTGGCTTCACTTGCCTAGCTCTCTGGCAAGACTGTAAGCTCCTAACAATGGGTCCTTCAGGAGTGGGCACACTGTGGGCTTCGTGGTATTTCCTCTGTGTCCCCAGGACCAACCGTGACGCGTGACGCAAGGTGGCCACTTGGTAGACATTGGTGAGTGAAAGAACAAATGGGCATGAGCAAACTCTTGCTGATGAATTGACTAGTATTCCACACTGGTTAGAATTATATTTTGGGCACTGAATCTCTTTCTTGTCTGTGGCTTCTTGAGTACTGAGGGTATTTATCTCTGGAAGCCGAGATTGAGCCTTTTGGGCCTCCCTCACCAGGCTCGGAGGAGACAGGACTCCCGGCTAGCCCCGGGCAGGGCCAGGGTGTGGATGCCTGCAGAGGTAGCCTCTCCCTACTCTGTTTGCCGGTGGCTTGGCCAGGTTCCCCAGAAGGACGGATATTTTGTATGCTCTCTTTGTAAAAGTGTTGGACAGCAGCTTCCCACCTGCAGACGGTCTTTGCCTGTGTTTGATAAAATGACAGATTCGTGCTTTTCTTCTCCCCCTGCCAGTTGCTTTCTTTCCTTCCCCGTGTGAAGGGGCCTCTGTTGGGCCAGCAGCCACCAGCCATCGTGAGAGGAGCCAAGTCCCTCATCGTAACGCATGGAACCGAATTGTGGCAAATTGGGCGGGGGAGGCAATTTTAGCTCAAATGCAAACATCCTGTCAAGGAACAGAACGATGATAGTTTTTGCCGCACACGGGAAAGAACAGCACAGAGGTGAATCTTGGCATCTGTTTACTGCTAATTAACCCCTCCGTGCGTGCTTGCATTGCTGCGTGAGCCGGCTTGTAGCCTGGACCGCCTCCTCTAAGGAAGGCCCCTTGGTAGCCAAACTCAGTTGGCCCAGATGTCTTCACGGGCTTCTTGCTTTACTTGTTACCCCCATTGGGTCTGACTTTAGACAAAAGCATTGTTTTGGAACCAGGTAGCTTTGAGTTCTTTAACCAGGCACAGAGTGTGTTGGAAAGAGGCACAGAGCACCCAGGGGTGGGACTGGTCAGTTCCAGTCAAGCAGAGTTTATCAGGTTTCTGGAAGTTTTAAACCTTGTACTGTGAAAGGGGGAGGTTAGAGCAGGGGAGCTGCCATTTACGAGAGCTTACAATGCATCCTATTCTGAGCTGGCCACTTTGCCTCATGGCTGGTAAAATTCTCACAACCCCGAAAGGCAGATGTTGTTCAGGAGGAGAGACTCAGAGAGGTTGAGTAATTGCCCCAGGGTCACATAGGCATCCCAGGAGGTGGAAGACACAGACCTTGAGCACTTACAGTCCTATTGTATGGGCAAAAGTTCCAAATTGTCATTTATTCCTGCAACAAACAATTATTGGGCACCCACTGTATACATCTGCACAGGGCAGGGGATCCAGAAATAAGTCAGCCTCAGCCCTGTCTTTCTGGGAAGGTCTCAAGGGGACTCTTTACCTTCATTGTTATGTTTTGGGGCCAGGAGCTGTGTCAGGGATGTGTGTCAGGCAAGGTGAGGAGCTGAGGACTTACTCTCGGCAGCAAAGAGAGGACGGCTCCCCTGAGAATGTCACACTTGAAACATGCCTGGAAGGATGAGAAGAAATCTGCCAATCTTTCGATTTTCGGTTTCAAAACTGAGGTCTAAATATGTAGAGGGCCTGCACAGATGTCCGGGGTACAGGTTGGTGGATTGTCACGTATGAATGCACCTGTGGGGGAGCCACCAGCTCTTGGAGGCAAGCACCCCACATGGCGTGCTGTGTTCAGGCAGACTTATGAGAGGCAGACCCTGAGCGCTCTGAGGGATTCAGAGGAAATGGAGCTCAATGAACTCTCACAAATCGGGTTTCTATCATAAGGGAAAGGAAGATGAATATTCATGTATCTTGATCTCTTTTTGAATCATTGCGTTTTGCTTTCTCTGGATTTGAGGCTCCCCACCTGCCCCTGGGTTCTGTAGAGTAAGTGTTTCACGCATCCCACTCCTACTGCATTGGTAAGAAAAGAAATCGGGGGACGAGAAATTGGCTGAATCCTGGACTAGTTTAGGCAGCTCGGTGTGCATGACCGGGAGTGGGTCTGGGGGCCTGGCCATGTACATGGCAAGTGTACATGGACTTTGGGGTTTGTGGGAGTGAGGCCAGGCCTGGTGCTGGGCTCTGGCTTGCTGTTTCCTCTGTAGGTTCTCGGAAGCAGTGTGCTTGGGTCTGTCTAGGCCCCTGTGTGGGAGCAGAGGGAGCAAGGAGACACCAGAGGCCCCCAGGACTTTCATCTCTTTCTTCCTCAAACTCATTGGTGTTCACATTGAATTGCTTAAATCGCGTAAGGAGGCAGACAGATGCTTTACTGTCTTATGGCCCTGGATCTTGCCTTCCAGCCCAGACTGTAACTTCTCTGTTGGTTTTATAACCACAGCGGCTTATTCTTCTCTTACCTTTCCTCTTGCCTACCTAGTCTTGTGGCGAGCACGTAGTAAAGCACCTCATGAGCACTTGCGTGTGTTGATTTAGGGTCTTTGGTGAAGTTGTCTGTGGCTTGCCATCAGAGGGATGTGGAACTGAATTATAAGGTTATAAGCTGGTAGTGTTCATCTCTGGACACCAGGGTGAGCATTGACCTTGCAGATTAGCATAGGAGAAATTTGGGAAAAAGTCACAATAGCTCACACTTTTAGGGAATTATGTGCCAGGCCCAGAGTGAAGGATTTTATGTAGCTGAAACAGTTGTGATGCTTTCGATAGTAAGTAGTAGGAATGCTGACTTTAATTGTCTTAAACATTAAAGGGGCTTCATTAGCTCATATAATTGAAAGGCTGAGTGACTTCAGGTAAGGCTTGATCCAGGGGCTCAGTGTCTCCAAGGACCCAGTTTCTTTCTGTCTCTCCAATCTGCTTTCCTTACTGGTGGTCTCATCCTGAGGCTTTTTTTGCCCCTGGGTTCCCAGACGACGGCCACAGCTCCAGAGAGCATGTGCTGTTATGTTCATGCCTGCGGGAAATAAAGCCTCTTCGTTCCAGCATTCCTTGCACAGGTCCTGAGGGTCACTCTAACTGGACAGGCTGAGGCTAAGCTGTATGGTCAGTATCCTCAGAACCTTGAAGACCTTTAAATGGAAAACAGGGGTCTGCAAGGAAGGGAGAAGATGGACACCTGGGAAGCAGTCAACCAAAGTTCCCTGCAAGAGATGGTGGAATTTAATCCTCACTACACCCTTTTGACATTGGCATAGTTATTACCCCTGTTTACAGGTAGGGGAACCGGGGTATAGAGAGACCAAGTCATTTTCTGAAGTTCACGCAAGTTCACAATTGAGGCTGGACAGCCCGACTCGAGAACCTGCAGTTTTGACTGCTCCATTGCATTATTCAATGCACCTTTTCTTTAATTGAGATTAAATTTATCCTTTTAGAGCGTGCAACTCAGTAATTTTTAGTATATTCACAAAGCTGTGGAACCATCACCACTATTTAATTCCAGAACATTTTCACCACCTTGAAAGGAAGCCCTGTACCCATTCAGCAGTCACCCCTCCTTCCCCTCCTCCCATCCTCTGGATAATCTACTTTCTAGCTCTGTGGATGTGCCCAGTGTGGAATCATATATGGCCTCCCATAATACGTGGCCTTTTGTGTCTGGCTTCTGTCACTGAGCCAGTGAGTTGTTTTCGACGGGGATCTGCTGTACTTGACCTTAAGAATTCTCCATTCCCATCTTTCCCGACTTGAAACGGATGGTGAAAGGGTGGTGCTGCTGGCCAGGGAAGAAAGAGACTTTGTGCTGGTGAAAGAGACGCTGGCGGGCAGACTGTTTTTGGGGAGCCACCAGGCTGGGGCTTTGTGAGGACAGGCGTGGGGCTTTTGTATCCCAGTGTCTCCTGGATATGCACAGTGGGGGTTCATTGTGCATTCTCGAGCACCCCCATGTGCCAGGCAGTGTTCGAAGCTGTGCAAGGACAGCAACGGAGAGGGCTGGGGGCGGGGGGGCAGGCAAATAATCAACAATCAATCAGTGAATGAATGAGATCCTTTCTAGTGCATAGTGGACAAAATGGAACAGGGTGATGGGGTCGTTTGAGGGGCTGCTTCAGTGGGTGGCCAGGAAAGTCCTCTCTGAGGAGGTGCTCACTGGGCTGAGCCCTGCCCGAGGGCAGAGGTGGCCATGCAGGATTGGGGCAGTGTGCCCCAGGCCCAGGAGGCTGGGGCGGAGTCTGAGGGTGGCAACTGGGTGGCAGTCAGGCTCATTGGACATGGTGGTGCCCACCACCTCATTTCTGCTTTCCCTGAATGGTCCTTACCCCTTTGGGATCTTTTACCGCAGTCTCTGTCCTGAGAGGGTTTGAGCACTGCCCCAAAGGTCATGGTGAGAGTAGTCCCTGAAGGCTTTGAAGTCTGTATGGGGTTTTAATCCCCTTCTCTGTTTCTGAAACTTGAGTCCAGACTTCCTCCTGTTTCTGACTCAGGCCTGATAGTGCCGATCACCTGTTTTTTGTTTTGATTTTTTTTTTTTTTTAAAGAAAAATTTGATTATTTAAAGACCTTCATGCTCTTTCTCTTTAAACGTTGTGTCTGCTTAGTTGCAGGGAACGTTGGGCTAGTCCAGACGGATACCTGTTGTCACTCTCCGATGGGAACTGTTTGTTCAGTCTGCTCTGGCCAGAGTGCAGAGGGATGGGAAGATAGATAATCGCCCCCTTGCACACTCAGTTTCACACGCACACACATACACACACAAATGTGGAAGTCCATGGTGTGATGACAGGCCGTGGAAGAGGGCAGGGCTCAGGGAAGCCTTCTCTGCAGAAGCGGGGCCTGGAGGAGAGGGGGTGTTATTAGCCAGGCCCGGGTGGGTGAAGAGTGTGCCGAGGGCCCCAGCAAAGTGGCTTGGAGGCAGTGGGTTGGCAGCGGGAAGACACGGAGACTTCAAGAGGCAGATGGCAGCGTACTCTAGGCCCCGGGCTCCAGGAGAGAAGAAGGAGGAGAGAGTAACTATAAGCTCTAGGAGGCCAGGGATGGGTCTCTTTTGTTCATCACTTTGCCTCTAGTGGCCAGCGTGGTGCTGAGCACGGAGAGCGCGTCCTGACTTAAGTGGAGCGAGTGTGTGTTTCCATTTCCGATCGCCACTGTGATAAATTACCACAAACTTAGCGGATCAGGACGCCAGCGATTATGCTCCCACAGCTCTGGAGGCCAGAAGTCTGTATGTAATTGGTTTCATGGGGCTAACATCAAGGCATCCGTCAGGATGGTTCCTTCTGGAGGCTCTGACAGGGGCACCTTCCCTTGCATTTCGCAACATCCAGCCGCCACCTGTAGTCCTGGTCCTGTGGCCTGTCCCCCATCTTTAAAACCCATCACTGTGGTCTCTGTTCCCACCACCACATCTCCTGCATTCTCATCTGCAGTCAGATCTCCCTCTGCCTCCCTCTTCTCTGGACCCTCGTGCTCACATCGAAGGATACTCACCCCATCTCAAGATCCTTCACTTAATTACACCTGCAGGGCCCCCTTTGCCAGATAAGACACTTTTGCGGGTTCTGGGGATTAGGATGCGGACATTGTGGGGCCGTGCTTCCGCCGGCCACAGTGTGTCAACGAATGATGTTTATAAGGGGTATTTAGAGTAGGGGAGTCTGCAGCACGTTCAGCAGGGGAGCTGCACCTTGAAAACAGGCAAGGAAGACCGGTCCTTCACTTGGCTGGCCTGACTCTGCAGTATTGCCCCTTGTCCTCCATGGCCGCTCCTGACTTCCCCTTTCTCACTGCTGAGTGCCACGACGTGGTTTCCTCAGCCTCAGACATCCATTCCTACTCTTCCCTGACTTCTGTTCCTTCCCAACCCTGCAGCTCTTCTCTTCATCCCAGATCCAGCTTTGCACACATCCCTCTTGCCCCATCCAGTTAGCGAAGTCAGAACCCCAGGCCAGGCCAGGATGATTTACTGTAGGCACACGGTCATGGGGAGGGAGAATGGAGCACGGCTGTTGCCAAGGTGGGGGCGAGGGTCTCTGGAAGTTTGGCTTCCCTACAGGTCTTGTAGGTCTTCCCCATGGTCAAGGTACTCAAGGTGGCACTGGACAACCAAGAGGGCTCTTTGCAAGGGTTTGTTGGCTGAACACATTAAGTCCCTGGTGGCTCTGCCTGCTTCGGGAGGGGAGCTCCACGTCACCCAGGGAGAGCTAACGATGGGGCAGTACTGCCTGCTCAGCACCCCTCGGCTTGGGGCCCCCAGGAGGGGCTTAGGAAGAAGTCACTGCCAGGTGCAAATGTGATTTTCTTGACTCCAGGTTGGGGTATTGTTTTAAAGACCTTCAGGATTCAGGTGTTTCTCTGGAGGAGGTACTCGTACCTCATTGTTGCATCCCCTCCTTCCAGACAATCAGGAGCGGGTACAGGGCAGGGCTGGGTGACCCTAAACTTAGAACCTACGGGGCCTTTCAGCAGTCTTACCTGCAAAGGGCCTGAGGCATAGGCAGCCAAGGAACGCCAGGGGATTCGAGCGAAGGGCCCAAGGTGGAGCCTGAGGGGAGTGCCCAGGCTACAGCCATCACGGCGTGTCTGGGCAGATAGTGGCCAAGTGGGTACTTCTGTGGGTATGTCCTCCGAGAGGGGGAGGTGTGTTGAGGAGTTAGGATTCAGTCCCAGCGCTGCCATCTGTGGCTGCGTACCTTGGACAAGTTGTGTATCCTCCATAAACCTCCCTTATGGAGCATCTGTGTCCACGCAGTGAGCACGTGCGGGGAACGTACGTGCAGTTCAGGAAGCACCTGCTACAGGTGAGCCACTCCTGTCATCGTTACCTGTGACAAGGAAGAGCTTCCCAGAAACGGGACTAGGACTTGGCAGCCGCTGCTGCCTCCCTCCAGCCAGGGCGGCTCGGGCTTGGCCCTGAGACACCGCCGTGGACTGCCCCGGCACATCTGGGACGCGGCCCTGAAGCCGATGAGCCCTGTGTCGGGAGGCTGCCCTGCAGAGAACCACCAGGCCTCCGCTCGCGTCCCGGCAGCCTGTCGCCCAGTGTCCCTGGGAGCAACCGACAAAGGGAGGTGGGCAAAGCCCATGTCTGGAGATAGACCTGGCTCGAAGCCCAGTGCAGTCACTTCTGAGTTGGGCAACTTCTCGGTTTCCCCATCTGAAGATGGGAATCACGCCCAACTTGCCGGGTACTTTTAGGCTTAGGAGAGATGAAGGGTACTATTCCCAGAGTCCTTCTCAGCCGCAGGCAGGGGCCAGCTCTTCCCTGCATTATCTACTTGACCTCCTTCCCGGAGGGCATCTGGTGCAGTCCCTGGCAGCTAGTGAGCCCTCCGCGAAGTGCCTCTTCTGCCAGGTGGCCTCTGAGGACCTTACAGTCCCGTGTCCCGGGGCTGCAGCTGGGTGGAGTGCTGGGGAGGGAACAGCCCTCTGCGGTTCATGGGGAGAGCGGCAGCTGGCTTCTTTGCTCCAGCTGCAGGGGTGTCTGCTGTTAACAACTGTGGGTTTTTATGGCCGTCCAGGTGCCCAGCCTTGAGGCTGTTTAATGGGCCACTGTGTTCTTGGAGCCACACCTCAGACGGGGCCAGGCCTTGAGATCTCCCAGAGCCTCTGTGGGCTGCAGTGGTGTGTGGTGGGCACCCCGTGCTGCCTGTGAAAGGGAGGGATTAGGGTGGGGTGGGCTGGGAGGCCAGCACCTGGGGTTTCCAGGGACCCCAAAGCCCTCAGAGAAAAGTGTCGGTTTTCTGCTTGTCCACTTCGGATGAGAGCCATCTGCTAATCTTTAGGAAGGGAACGACAGCCTGGTTTCTATGCTCTGGCATACGTTGAACTCAAAGGACCTGAAGAGCAGAATTTGGTAGCTTAAAAACTAATAAATGCCATGTCTGCTGAATGCTTTATTTTATTTTATTTTATTTTATTTTATTTTATTTTATTTTATTTTATTTTTTTCAGTTCTTATTTCTTTGCTTCCCACTGTCCTTGAGGAGAGAGGCTTTTTTTGGGGAGGGCCTAGAGTGGGTTTCACAGGAGGCGGTTTGGGGTAGGTTGTTAAAGGTCCTGGCTTAGGGTCACAGAAATCTCGGTTTGCGTCCTGGCCTCGCTGAGCAACCCTTTTGACTGTCGCCCGACTGGAGAAGCACCAGCAGCATTTGCTTCCCAGGGGCTGGAAGAGTCAACATGCTGCTGCGTGTGGGGCAGCCCCATACAATTAGGAGTTGCCCGCCCCGCCCCCCCCCCCCCCCCGTGCCAGTGGCTTCCCCGGAAAGGTTGTCAGTGGGTCCCCATTAATGTCTTGCATTCATTGCATCTCTTTTATTATAAGAGCTTCAGACTCACCCTCTGAGGTGGGAAACATTATTATCCTCATTCTAGGGTTGGAGAGCAGAGGGTCAGGAACTTGTCCAAGGTCCCACTGCTAAGTGGTAGTGCCAGGTTGGGGATGCAGGTGGCCGACACCCGGCCTCCACTCAGGATCCCCCAGCCGTCTTGCTCCAGAGGCTGTTCTCTCTCTGAGAAACTATGGTTGTGCATGAGTGTTGGGCACTCTGGGGGGTGGTGGGTCTGTGGAAGGAGCCTGCTGTGTGATGGGAGGGGGTGGGTGTGAGCTCAGGCTGGCAGACCGCCCCAGCTGTCTCCCCGCCTGCACACTCTTGACTCCTTCCCCTATACGCCCGCCAGGACCCGAAGGGGTGGGTGTGGGGTGTCCTGTCATTGGATGGATCTGTACCCCCC
The DNA here is from genome assembly GCF_024610735.1 of Ursus americanus. NCBI lineage: Eukaryota > Metazoa > Chordata > Mammalia > Carnivora > Ursidae > Ursus > Ursus americanus. The sequence continues at coordinate 48,264,966 of NC_142132.1, forward strand.
TCCCCTGCTAACACAGATGCCCAGACCCTGTTTTCCCAAAGGGACACAGCACCTGTCCAGGTGTTTGGTTCTCACGCCCCTCTCCACACCTTTGCAGTAGGCCATCAGAAGGAAATCTGTGCCAGCCTGTTTCTCTCCGTCCTGGACTCCTCGCTGTCTCCGCAACCCCCGACCCCCTGACCTTTCTGCCACTGCCATGCTGTAGAAATCCCTGCTGAGGTGGAGGGGAGAGGGAAGGAACACGGAAGGAAGCCCAGAGGGAGGACTCCTGAGAACTCTGGCATCACAAATATCAGGGCCTGTTGCTTTATTTTTAGCAGCATGAGGGGCTCTGGGGGCAACAGGGGGGATGTGGGAATCCTATTTTTTCCTCTGTCTTGCTAATGGAACCTCTAGCAGTTTTTATGCCTGGTTTGTTTTCCTCTGAAGTCTGTCCTGCTTGCACCCCAAAGTGTACCTCTCCCTTGATGCAGCTTGGAGTCACACAGCGATGGTGTCAGTGGTCGGGCCTGCCACTTTCTTCCTACCAGCTCCAGCTTCTCGAGAAGGAAGGTGGCTGTCTCTCTGGTTTCATGTCCTTCCTCATCCTGGGCTGGGTTTTCTGAAAGCAGCCAGCTTCCCTACCAGATGAATGAATATTCCCAAAGGTGTTTCCTGGGAATGTTCTGAGAATGTTCCCATGCCTGCCTTGGTTGCTTAGAATCCTTGAGCCTATGGCGGGGCTGAGGGTGGTCCCTTGGTGGGAGGGGCCTGCTGTGGGCTGGACAGTCGAAGCACAGCGTGTGGGGTGCTGGTCCCATCGCTGTAGGGCTGCCCGGAGTGCTTAGGATGTGAGGACCCGTGTCAGTGTAGGGGGAACACATGGGAAGATGTAGGGCGGAGAAACACCTCCTATGGCACGCTCAGATTCTCTGTCCACCAACACAATTTAAAAACATAATAATAGCTTTATTGAGATGTCACTCTCATACCATAAAGCTTACCCTTTTAAAATAGTCTCTAGTGTATTCATAGAGTTGCTGGTGAATCCATCCTCATTACCTGGCTCCAGAACATTGTCATCACCCCAAAAGAAACTCCTTACTGCTGAGCCTCCACTCCCTGTTCCCTCCTCCGCCCAGCCCTGGTAGCTGCTGACTTACTTTTGGTCTCTGTGATTTGCCTGTTCTGATCGTTTCATGTAAATGGGATCAAACAACATGTGACTTCTTTGATCTTCATGTCTTGCTATAAGAGTGAGTCTCTGTCCTTTTCTCTGAGCACTTTTGTCTACAGTGGACACAGGAGTCATCAGAATCTGAAAAGTTACTACCATCAGGGCATCTCTCCTAGCCTCAGTGCCCGGATGGCAATGGGAGAGCTGAGATGCCTCCATCAAAGTTTGTTGCCAACCATTGGTGAGTTTCTTGTGCCTTGCAAGTTGGAGTCAATTCAGAAGGCCCCTCCCACTAACCGGGATGGTGATAGGTATAAGGGATGGCCTCATTCTCAGTGCCCCTTAGTAGAGTATGGTTTTGGTGCAAAGAAAGGTTAGTTTCTTAGGTGGCATGGATCTCCTTGTAAGCAAAGAAGCAAGGGCTGGGCATCTATTCCACCCATTGCTCAGAACTCAGCACTTCTTGGAACTGAACATTAGCATGGTCTGTGCCACCTGCTTTGGCTCTTGGTCCAAATAATTTGCTACATCTCTTGACCTTGGCCGTGTCCTTGAGGGACAGGAGATTGCCTTGAGACCCATATGGTTTCTGGTTGAATCATTAGCAAATAAATTGGGCTTGATGTTTCCCAGGACCCAGGGGACGGGGAGGCGCCATGGTGATGACCTCTGATGATAAACAGACCATTGGAACTAGGCTGTAGCCTCCAAAGGCTTGCTGCCTTCTGTGTTGGGACCAAATGCAGGAGCTTCTTCATCTTGAGGCTGGTGGGAGTGAGCCACTGAGAAATATTATGGTCCCCAGATTATGAAAGAAGAACAAATGTATATACCAAGGCTATAAAGGTCATATGGTCTGAGCGTAAAGACAATGGCGTTATTTGTGCTCGATTGGCCAGATCATGGGCTTACTGCTTCCTCATTCCTGTCACCAAAGAGCTCTGGAGTGCATTTCACAGATTAATCAACATCACAAATTTGGATTTGAACATAGGTTTAATTGTAGCTTTGCTTTTTTATGCAACTTATGAGATTGTCTTTTCTTTTTATCTGAGAGGCTTTGGTTGGAATGGAGATAATGATGGTCCCCAGTGTCCCCGGACATGAGCATACTAGTGCAGCCATGAGACCTTGGGCAGAACCTTCACACGTGAGCCCCAGTGACCTTCTCTGTCAAGGCTCTGCCTCTCAGAGGTGTGAGGCTTAGATGAGATCATATTTCTGAATATATGTTGAAAAGGTGGAAAGGGCTGGCCATAAGAGCCACACAGTCAGACCTTCCCGTGCATGAAGGGCCAGGGTGAAGTCTCTCCTTGCTTCGCAAATGAGAAAATGGCCTTTGCTTGGTGGCAGGAACCGTTGGTCATCTCCCCCTGGGGGGAATCATGAAGTGCCCATTATTGGCTGTCACTGTGTTAGGCAGTTTAACGAGCAGATTCATGCTCTGTAGGGAGGCAGCGTGGTGTAGTGGAGGGAGCCTGAGGCCTGGAGAAGAGGCCCTTGCTGCTTCCCTGGGCTCTGTCACCTGCTGGCTCTGTTACCTTGAACAAGGTGTGCGTATGCGTGTATTTCGTAGTAACTTCTCTATGTATCCCGTTACATAAAAGGCCTACTGAGGACTAAGTGAGGACGTGTGTGTCAGGTGCTTGGAAATGCTCAGTATGTCCTACTTGCTGCTCGACCCACAGGACCACCACTGCCTCTCCTCCTCCTCCTCCTTTTCCTTTTGACTGGCCTGTCACCCCCATTTTACAGATGAAGAGACCCGGGCCACTTTTTTTTTTTTTAAGATTTTATTTATTTATTTGACAGAGATAGAGACAGCCAGCGAGAGAGGGAACACAAGCAGGGGGAGTGGGAGAGGAAGAAGCAGGCTCATAGCCGAGGAGCCTGATGTGGGGCTCGATCCCATAACGCCGGGATCACACCCTGAGCCAAAGGCAGACGCTAACGACTGCGCCACTCAGGCGCCCCCACCCAGGCCACTTTTTATCTTGTGTGGAAATACTCTCTGTAACAATATCATGGGGGCATTCTCATCTCTGCTTACATACCCCTGGGAGTGGGGAGCTCACTACCCCCAAGGCATACATTTTGTTCCATTTTGTAATAGTTTCACGTGAATCATAGAACATGCCGAGGTGGATAGTGAATTATTTACATCGAAATGATGAGCTGTTCATCTTGTGAAAATGGTAGAATCAGCCCACTTCCCACAGTACAGACTTGGGGTGATTTTCCTTCATCTGCAGATGGGTTGGCAGTGAACTTTCTGTTGATGTCCCCTCCACACAGGTGAAGGCCAGGGTGTTTGAGGGACTGGTGAGGTGGAGAGTAGCCCAGAGAGTTACAGTGTTGAAGAGTGGAGGTGACCATCAGGACAGCTCTGGCTGCTGGGGTAGGATGACATCATTATGTCCAAGGTCACAGACCTTGTTGCACTTGACCTTGAAAGTCAGCATTGGGGTGGGGTATCTAGTGTTGAGCAGTCCTCTATTAAAACAGGTGAAGGGGGCACAAATCTGATGATCTCTGATTGTGGAAAAAGCATTCAATATAATCCAGTTGACATTTCATGAGAAAACATCCCAAACTGGGCACAGAAGAGGACTTTCTTATTTGGTGATGGATAGCAACTAGAATTATAGCGAATGTTATTTTTAATAGATAAACATGAGATGCATTCCCTTTAAGCTAAGAACATGGCAGGAATGTCCACTCTCACCTGTACTTGTTCACCGTTGAACCATAGGTCCAAGCCAGTGCAGTAAGACAAGAGAAAGGCAAGAGAGACAGCTTCAGGCAGGAAGAGATAACAGTGTCATTATTTGCTGGAGATCTGATCATCTGGCTAGAGGAAATCTTAGACTCAATCTATAAATTATTAGAAGTAATGGAATTCAGCCAGGGGGCCAAAGTCGAGTACAGAATACAGAGCTCTTCTGTAGACCAATGGCAACTCACTGGAAACAAAGTTGAGGAAGCCCAGGCTGTCCGTATGCGGGCTTTGACAATATCCCATGTGGCAGGCACAGCGGTGATGTCTCCCAAGGAATATCTGTGCAGTGTGATAAAGCACCGTCGCACACATCCAGCCAAGCAGGTGACTTTATTTTGGATTTTACACAGGAAGAACCTGTGGCTCAGAGAGGTATGAGTGACCTTGCCCAAGGTCACTAAGTGAGTAGGAGGCAGAGCAAAGTCTCCTTCCTGTTCGCTCCTCTCCACTTGGCTTTTTCAGACCTCACCATCTCTAGCAGTTGGCCTTGTCCTTTATTACCCAAGTGGCAGAGCTTGGTGGGAAGGGTGATCTGGAAGTATATTTATTTGGGTGAGAATGTACAGGTGGGAGAAAGCCATGAGATCTCTGGGATTAGCTTTGAGGCTGAGGGTAAGTACCAAGGCCCTGTGGCAGGCTTGTGCCTGGTAAAATGCTCTGTCAACTAGAGCAGGGTGTGAGATGGGAAAAGAGGTAGGAAATGAAGTCACGGAGGGAGGAGGAAGGGAGATTGTATAGGGCCTCGTGGGCATTAGATAGGGCTTTATGGTTGTGTAATGAAAAGGGGATCTCGTTATATTATTTATCCTTGCAACATGCTTTTCTGGTTTAATAATACATCATGGACACTCCTCCAGGTCCATAGATGGAGATTTCATTAAAAAAAATATTTGCAGAATACTCATGTACCATAATAGGTTCAGCCATTCTCTTTTTGATGGACTTCTAGGTTGTTTTTCCCCCACTACAGCAATGCTGTAATAAATATCCTTGTATTATGTTGCCTTCTATACTGGTGCTTTTATTTTATATGTTGGAGTATGGGATTTCTAGGCCAAGCGGTGTGTGTATATTTAATTTTAATAGACATTGTTAGATTTCTCTCCAGAAAGGTTTTTGCTTTTTATGATAGAACCGTTCCTAAGTCTCAGATGTCTGGCTTTGTCCCTGAGTTGCTAAAGAGCTACCCCGCGGAGAGGGGAAATCACACCTACAAAAAAAGGACAGCTTTGGAATCCTTCAGCTGGTGGGAAGGTGTGCGGCCTTTTGGGGTGTGCTGCTGGGAACAATATCATTAGCTCGTTTTTGGAGGCCGTATTTGATGTTGGTGACGTCAAGATAGCCAAGAAGATGAAAACACAGCTGTTGCTGTGTTGTTTGCATTATGGCTCATTTTCCGGATACTTAAAATAAGCCCACCGGCGAGAAGCCGCATGGACAGAGATTCGCACCTTGTCAAATATTGAGTGGTATTCCTGTAGCATCTGAACGATGAGGCTTCCTCCTAGCATCGGAGTCTTGTGAGCTTTGCAAATGCTGGAAGGCGGCAGTGGGCGTGTGCTTGCTTGGCCCTCCTCCCCCACCTGTGACGTTCTGGAGTGGGATGTTGTAAACTTCGAAGCCGATTCTCATCTGTTTAATAACCTGTATGTACTCGTGTGATTTGTACCGTTGGACATTTCGGCTGTTTCCCATCTGTTGCAATTCAAACAATGAATAGTCTTGTGCGTGAGTCTTTTTGCACACGTATGAGGATATCTGTTGGGTAGATTTCTAGAAGTGGAACGGCTGAATTGGAAGGGATTTGCCGCCTGCATGGTGATAGATACTGCCAAACTGACCTCCCTCGGGAGAGGGACCAGTGTCCCCATCCACGGGTAGTGCAAGGGAGCGCCTTCTCCCCAGACCCTCTGCAACATAGGATCTTGTCACATGTGTTGATTTTTGCCAGTCTGGTGGGTGAGATGTACCTCATTTCCATTGCGTATTTATTTCATCTTGTATTTATTTCTCACGAGTAACGACAAACCCCTCTTCAGATCTTCAAGGGCTGCTTCTGTTTTATGTTTTTGAACTTTCAGATCCTTTGCACTTTTTTATTTTCCTGTTGGATTATTAGTCCCTTATCTGGCCTCCTCCGGTATGGTCCGTCCACATTATGAAGACATTTGACACTGTGATCAGATAACCTAACCTGTCTGACTAGTTAGAGGTCAATCCACGCTGTCTTTATTGTCAGGAGTGAAAATCTAGGTGTTGGAGGAAAAAAAGTACATCTCAACAACAAACTGTAGATCATGGTTGTGTTTTGAAAAGTGTGTTATACTGACTGTTCCTCAAACAGCTTAAACTCAGACGTAACAGAGAACTGTGGGGGACACCTGGGCGGCCCAGCTGGTTTAGGCATCCGACTCTTGGTTTCGGCTCAGGTCATGATCTCAGGGTCGTGAGACTGAGCTCCGCATCAGGCTCCTCCGCTATGAGCCTGCTTCTTCCTCTCCCACTCCCCCTGCTTGAGGTTCTCTCTCTCCTTCACTCTCTGGCCCTCCCACTCTCTAAAATCTCTCTAAAATCGATAAATAAATCTTAAAAAAAAAAGAACTGTGGGACCATGGAGTCCCTCAGACTGGGGACATCATTTATACGGTCTCATTTTTTTTTTTTTTTAAAGATTTTATTTATTTATTTGACAGAGAGAGAGACAGCCAGCGAGAGAGGGAACACAAGCAGGGGGAGTGGGAGAGGAAGAAGCAGGCTCACAGCGGAGGAGCCTGATGTGGGGCTCGATCCCATAACGCCGGGATCACGCCCTGAGCCGAAGGCAGCCGCTCAACCGCTGTGCCACCCAGGCGCCCCTATACGGTCTCATTTTTATCCCATCATTGGTTTGAGGAAATAATGCAGAAACGTAGCTGTCTGCTACTATCACTTCTTTCTCTGTTTGCTTGAATTTACAACCCCATCGTGGGACTTTTCAAAGCAAGGACTCCCCTGGACCATTGTACTTGTCCAGGTGGCCCAACCGCTATTTCAAACAACCTCCAAATTTAGTGACTTAACACAATATAAGGTTTACAACCAACATGGGTCTTCCTAATGGGGCAGGCACTCAGGTGTCCAGGGAAGGATCCAGATTCCTTCTGTCTGTGGCTTTGCCCTTTCTAGGTCCCCAGAAGCCTCCTCTGAGCCCTCAGCTGGCGGAGCGGACAGGAGAGAAGAGGATTATGTGTTAGGAGTGTTTCATCGTCTGGACACTGTGCCCGCGTGCCTCTGACTGGAGCTTGGTCTTGTGTCCCATCTAACTGGAGGGAAGCTGGGCAGTGGAGGCCGGTCTTGACCCCAGGAGCTTGTTGTGTTATGGTCTCTTAGCGATGCGTGGAACTTGTAAGTTTTCAGAGTGTCTTTTTAAGTATGATCTCACTCTGCCCTTTGCCAGTTCTGAGAAAGAGAGGTAAGATGAATGCTTTTAAGCCCCATTTGGAGCTGAGGAGGCTGAGGCCCAGGGAGGTAAGTGTCCTACACAAGGTGAGGCACTGGGGTATGGACATTAGGTATATATAGAGTAAGCATGAGATCAAAGCTCTCACCTGGCCTGCCCTTTCTAACACGATACAAAGGTAGTCACCCACTCTGGGCATGCCTGGGCCGACCTCTGCACATGGGACGACAGGCTAGGGGACAGTAGAGGCTGGTCAGAGTACATCCTCCTCCCTGGTATGGCAAGAGGTGAAGGTGTCTCTTGCCCTTTGTAAGTAGTACCCAAATGAGGAGGGGTGGTTGTACTCATACTGGTAGGAAGGTTGGCCAAGGTGTCTTGTCTAGGGCAGACTTGCCATAAACCTGGCCCCTCCAGGAGAGCTGTTCTTTGCCTTGACTTTGGCCATCATCCCTTTCTTATCATGTGCATGGGGCACTAGCATTGAAATTGGGGCTTTCTTCTTCACACTCCCATTTCCCCTTATTTAATTATTTTAAAACATCTGATGTTGCAGTGAGCTCAACATGTGAGCTGTGAAATCTCATCTGTTCTATTTCAAGCAGCAGGGAAACAAATGTGGGATGCTCTCACCCGCCCTCTGGGTAAGGATTGTGCCTCCAAGAGCCCATTAGATGGGCGAAGCCAACGCAGTTCTTGGAACACTTTGGCAGCTTTCTCCTCCAGGGCGGACACCTGGCTTTCTTTGTAGTAAGAATGCCTTCACTAACCGAGTCAAAGTCTACAGAGACAGAATCTTAGGTGGTTGCATGTGTTGTGGTAGCAAAGTCAGCAGCAAGCAACAGAAAGAAGAGGCATCCAAAGGCTGATGGTCGGGGCTTAGTACTGTCACTTCTCATTGAATGGCTGCTGAACTTGATTTTCTCATCTGTGCAACAGAAATAACATCTTTCTTACCACTCTCACTGGGCACCTATGAGGATCACACAAGATAATTTGTATGAAAGTGCTTTGTAAATGTGAAAGCACTTGGTAATATATGATATTATTAATAGTAACAACTCTCATTTGCAACCCTGGTGATTCATTTGGGGTAGGAAACCATAGATCTCATCACTGCTACCTTGACTACCCCACATGGTACTTCAGAGCTGCAATTACTATGTGCAATTTAATTTGATACTTAATGATCACGGAATGTTCTGGAAATAATCTTGGGGATTAACTAATCCAACCATATCACTTTATAGACGGTGAAACTAACACCTGGAGGGGAGAGACTTGCCTGTGGTCCCGAGAACCTGGAACTGCATACTCTTAAGTCCCACAGAGTGGGTTGTTTTGCTTTTTGCGTTCTGATGGTCTGTGCTTCTGAAAACACTAGAAACCAGGAGTTTGGGGTGGGACGTTTATCCTTAGTCATTAGGTGGAGTTGCAGCTCTGACTCATGTCTGCTCGCTCACACTGACCCCACTCTGAGCTCCACTGTACGAGGTTCTGGGCAAATTTGGACAGTGGTCAAGCTCAGATGCTTGGGCACAGGGTCCAGGGAAGCAGAGAGTAGGAACTGAAGTAGTTTGCCAGCAAGAAAACAAGACCAGGGCTGGTCCCGAATAAGGAGGGTGGAGGGGCCCGGCTCCTGACCGCTGCCCTGGTCAGGCCCCTCCCCGCTGTGTGCTCTCTGGCTGCCCTCTCCAGGGGGCACTGACCACCAGGGCACAAGCCGCTGCAGGACTGCGAGGGCCCTCTGGAGAGAAGGCCAGGGACACCCAGCGATGCTTGAGGTATTCAGACAGCAGTCAGGCTTAGTCCGGATAGAAGAGGGACCCGTGAGGGGAGGCCCTGGAAAGACTGACTTTGTCCTTCTATTCATTCAAGCCTCTGGTCAACCCCTTTTCTGCCTCCAGGTCTTGCTCACATGTCACCTTCCAGATAGGCCTATGGGAACCCCTCTATTTGAACATGTAACTTGCACCCCCCACATGTTGATCCCCATTTCTGGATTGGATTCACCACCCAAAACATACAGAAACCTGGCAGCTTCATGCAGGGAGTTCCTGTCTGCCCGCCACCCAGCTTCCCCTCCAGTCCCCACCCCAAGGAACCATGGGAGTGCTGGTGCCTGGGAATGGAATCTGGTCTCCTGTGACTCCCCAGCCACAGATCTGTGGATGTCACCAGTGCTCCCATTGATGTCCTCTCTCTCTTGCAGGATCCCATCCCAGATCCCACTTCACATTTACCTGTTGTGTCTCCCTAGTCGCCTCCAGGCTGCAACATGACTTTATCTGTCATGACTTTGACATTTGTGAAGAGCACTCTTGAATTATTTCTGTAGACTCTTCTCCAGTTTGGGTTTGTCTGATATCTTCTTAGGGTTAACGTGTATTGATATTATTTACTGTTGATTGGGTCTGTCCCAGGGCCGGATGGTCCGCTCCTTCAGAGCAAGCAAGAAACACTTGCTTGATGTGCCCCGGGGGCCGCTAGAGTGCCTGGCACTTGTGCTCACTGTTTGCCGGGCAAACGGATCAGGTGGAACACTGCCCATCATTAGCAGAGCGTCTGGCCTGAAGTGGCAGAGACCCAGAGCAGCTGGGTAGTGCCTGAGCCTTGGTGGGTGGCTGGGCTGGGTGGGCTCCGAAGCCTCTTGCATTCAGATTCTGTGATTTGCGAACGTTCCCCATGGTGGCACATGAGTCCAAACGCATGAAATCATACAGGTGTTAGTTGAACATGTGCTTTTGCTGTGGAGCCCTGTGCTGGGCACCTGGGATGCAGCCTCTGAAATGGGGTTACTTTCCTTGTGGACCAAGAGCCCAGGGAAGTGCATGGAAGAGCCAGTGGCCATGCTATGGATAGTTAGTGGTTTAGCATCTGGACTCGAGATCAGTGGTGTCCAAGCTCCAGGCGACTTTTCAACCATGCAGCGGACCTGGTCAAAGCAGATTGCTGAGTCTCACCAGCACAGTTTCTGCTTCACTTGGTCTGGGGTAGGGCCTAAGAAATCACACATGTCACAAGTTCCCTGGTGACACTGACCCCACTTTGAGAACCACTTCTCTAGATGTTCCGAGGAGAAACAGGCCACTCCTAATTAGCGAAAGCCAGGAAGACTTCATGGAGGAAAAGGTCAGGCTTGAGCGGGATAGGATTTACCCAGGTGGGAGTGGGTACCCGGCTGTGTCACTGCTGCCCCCTGCAATCTGTGGGTGCCTTTTGCCTGCCTTTGCCACGTTGGCTTCTGGCCTCACTGCGGCTTTGTGCGGTCCTCTTGGTACAGTGAGCAATCTTGGCCAGGGGAGTCTGAGCCCCCAGAAGAGGAGGCTGACTAAGCCTTAGACAGGAGTTGACCTTGGCGGGCTTGGTTGCGGTCACTCTGAGGCCTGGATGTGTCCGTACCACAAGGCTGTCCGAATGTGTTTATTTGCCTGGGCCTCGCTCCCTGCCTGCTGGCACCCTTGGAGGTGTTGCTGTGGGGCTCCGTGGCTCTATTTCTGTTTTCCCGTCTGGCACCAGCTCAGCGGGGGCAGATGACGTGTGTGGCCACCCTTGTTTTCCTCCTGGCTCCATGTTCTTCTTGAGGCCAGCACTTGGTCAAATAGAGCATTTGAGTCTCACTGGAGGCTCTGCCAGGGAGCAGATGGGTTCTTTTCAGGAGAGAGACGTTCTGTGATGGTAGGAGAGCGCTGGGAGCTAAATAATTGAATTGTTTGGACTTAACACACAACGGTGGTAGGAATGTTTGCACACATGCATGTGTGCTTAAACTTCCAGATTCATTTGGAAGTTTTTATTCCTTTAAGTAGCGTTCAAACATTAGTGTTGGAAGTGAGGCAGAGGCATCAGGAAGCTTGGGAGAGGCCGTGTATTGTGTGTGTAGTTGGAAGACTCTGGGCAGGAAGACATGTGTCATCCACATCACACAATGTTGCAGCAAGAGGGACATCGGTGAGCTTCTGGTTCAACCCCTTCATTTTAACTGGGACCTTCAAAAGCTAAGTGACTTACTTGCTCTGCTCCAGCGTCACCTCCTCAACTATCCCAGGCCACACCAAATCGCTTTCTCTTTCCCTTGTGTTCCACAGTTGTTTTATTTGTAACACACCTCTCTTGTTTTATAAGTGGCTGTGCATGAGTTTGTTTTACCCACGAGATCAAGGATTAGCAAATTATAGGCTGTAGGTCCAATCTGGCCCACCGCCCGTTTTTGTAAAGAAAGTTTTATTGGAACACAGCTATGTCCGTTTGATTATCTATTGGCCAGGGCTGCTTTTGCACTACAGTGGCAGAGGTGAGCAGTTGCTGCAAGGACCGAATGGCCTGAATGGTCTAAAATGTTGACCATCTGGCCCTTTACGGAAGAAGTGTGCCAGACCCTGCAATAGAAGGAGAACTCTCTGAGGGCGGGAATGGAGTTTCATTTGTCTTTGCGTCTTCCGTTTCTTGCTTAATAGTAGGCACTCGGTAAATATATGTTGATTAGGCTCGAAGTGCAGTGGGCTGATTTGTCAGAGATTAAGCGTGCTGGGCTGGAGCCACCCCCTGGCTGTCCTGGCTTCCCCAGCTTTCATCCCTCCGTTGGACCACCCCGTGCCCCAGTTTTTTCTATAGAAAAATGGTAATATTGTTTGCCTTGCTGAGTCCGGTGATCTGCAGTGAGGATAGAATAGGATATGGAAATATCTTACTAGAACCACAGGCCTAGATTCTGCTGTTCCTGACCATTCTAAACCAGCTTAGTGCCCGATTTCTCTTTCTGAATCTCTGTGGCTCACCTGCCACTCACCTTTCTCTGTGGTTCCCTTTTGCCTGCAGGCTACAGTACACATTTGGCCTGTCATTCATGACCTTCCTTATTTTGGTCACTACCTATCTGTCTGTCTCTCTCTTCTCCAGTGCAACCTATTGTTGCATCCAGAATCTTCATTTTTTTTTTTTTTTAAAGATTTTATTTATTTATTTGACAGAGAGAGAGAGAGAGAGACAGCCAGCGAGAGAGGGAACACAAGCAGGGGGAGTGGGAGAGGAAGAAGCAGGCTCCTAGCAGAGGAGCCTGATGTGGGGCTCGATCCCATAACGCCGGGATCACGCCCTGAGCCAAAGGCAGACGCTCAACCGCTGTGCCACCCAGGCACCCCTACATCCAGAATCTTCTGCGTGATGTCCCCTGCATGTTTATTTCACCTTTGCTGGGATCCTGTCCCCTCTGCTCCCCCCACCTTAACTCTTCCTGCTTCTCTGCTGTCTGCCGAGGTCCCCCTTGTGTCTGACCTTGCTGGAGTCTTTGGACCATGGCCAACACGAGTGACTGTCTGATTTGCCACTCAGGGCAGTGTTTTTGTTGTTTTTTTTTAATCCCCACGGACACTTGTTAAAAACCCCAGCAGCCTAGACCCCAGACCCATGGAAGTAGAATGTCCGAAGATGGGGCCAGGTCTTTCTCTCTCTCTTTTTTGTTAACGAGCTCCTCATGTGGTTATGACTTTGACCACAGTTTGAAGAACATTAAGTAGAAACAGGATGCTTTGCAGTAGTATTTATCTTTTTGTGAGACTCTTATCTCTTCAAATAAACTGGAAACATCTTGAAGATGGATCTGGGTCTCCTTTTTTCCGAGTCGCACACACATATATAAAATTAAGTCTGTGAGAGGCTTCGTGGGTGAGATTATCTCCCGCATCAGGCCTGCATCTGGGACACACTCAGGATACGTTTGCTTGTGGATTGGTACAAAATACGAAAGTGCTCGGGAAAGCAAACCAGGATCTGTGAAGCAGGGGATTATTATCGAGGCAGGTCCGATGTGTGCCTTTGACTGATTCTGCTACAGATGTCCCACTGTGGACACAGAAAGTCACCTCCCTGAGAAACGCTCACCATGGGAATTTCCTACGCTTCTCCAGAACTCTTTCCTCTCCCTGGACGTATGCAGAAAGGCTCCTCTTTTCCTTCCCCTTCGGCAGATCCCAGTCATGCCAGGCCATAGAAGTGCATGCTGCCGGGGAGAAGTTTGGACACCTAAGAATGCAGAAGAGGTTTAGCTTGTATAATGAGTTTTGCTTTCCCTTTTAGCATGTTCAGGGAGAAGTGCAAATGTTTCGTCTCTTCCTGGCGAGTTCTATTGCCTGTTTACACAAGCCTGTACTCCGCGGCCTCAGAAAGTGCTCCTTGCCTTCTTCAGGGTGTGATGGGGCTGCTCTCGGTGTTGTCTTCAAGCAGACACTGTGCCCAGGCCTTGGGTCTTTTATCCCGGTAATGTGGCAGGAGTGTTATCTTTCCAAAGAAATCATTTCAACAGGTGCTTGTTTAGAACCATTGCGCTGGGGTATTTGGAACATGAGGATGCTGTCATTTTATGGAGCAGGGGAAAGAGAGCAGTGCAAAGACCACCCATCGAGGTGGTAAGCCTGGGTTCTGGTTAGGGCGCTCTAACTGGAGTCGAAAATTCTTAGTCTGTAATGGAAAGAGGTAAAACAAAAAAACCCTAAAAAACCAAACCAAACAAAACAAAACAAAAAAACAGGAAAAAGAGATACCATAAAAACAGAGGCAGGAATCACTAGTCAGGGCTGATTTAGGAAGATGGTACTTCCTTAGAAATTTACAGCCACGTGAGCATTATATGGGAACCTTGGCTTTGGCAAATACGTGCTCCAGTGGCCTGTGGATAAAAGCTTCTTTCTCCTGTTGTTTCATTACCAGCATGTTGTATGTGGGGGAAAAAAATGTAGGTTCTAGAACTTACTCCTCTCCTCCCTCCTGATTTCACTCCATTAATATTGGGCTTAATTATTGCAATTTATTATATGAGAGGCTTATTGCTTAATTTAAAAATGGAAGGGATTATTAGCTTTTTAATAAGCAGTAACATTTACTATCTACTGAGGAGGGCTCTAATCATGAATTTATGACTGTCCCTCTGGTCATGAAATGGAACAAAAACTGTCACCTACCCCAAATGGGACTCGTCGGCCATGAATGTGGACAGCGGAGGATGGCCCGCACGGGATCAAGCACGTTTCATAGAGAGCACGAGCAGAGGCTGCCAAACATGGGACCATGAGTCTGCGTCTAAATGCTAGAATCTGTTTTCCTCCGTGGTCCCCAGAGCCAGGAGTGTGGACGGAAGTAGCTCCGTACAGTGACTGACCATGTGATCCCGCGTTACAGATGGAGACAGGTCTGGCACAGTCTCTCCAGTAACAAAAGAAACCGACTGGTTTCAGATTCAGAAGCAGAGAGTGTTACGTACAATGTTGGTGAACGTCGGGGCCCTTTATTCTATAGGCAGGCTAGAAAGCGTGTGTTGATAAACACCTTGTTTGACTCGGCCAGCCAATTTCATTGTGATATGAAGTGTGGTTGGTCACATGGACTTCTATTTTTGATAAAAATGAGGTTCCAGCAGGCCGTTCTGGCTCATGTGCTTTCGAGAAAGAGGTTTCAGAGAGGAGTGTTGGTGTGCTCCCCTTCAGAAATAGCACTGCTGGCGTCATTCTGTCACTAGAGGCTGGGCACCGAAGAATGGAAGCATGAGTGAACTTGACCTTATCCATAGGGAGCTTGCAGACCGATGGGGGCATACAGTGCCCCTGCACAAAAGGGTCTCGTTAATGGTGGTGGGGACCTGCATTCTTGATTGCTGAAGAAATCCAAACCCAGGACAGGAAAGCCATTCACCTGGAGAGTCACGAAGCATGTCAGCCGACTCACAGAGGTGGCACCTGAGCTCGTCCCTGAAGAAGATATGTTTTATAAACCAACAGGGATGCAGGAGGTAAAGGGAACAGAGGAAGGTGATATGGTGTAGAGCCTGTTCGCGGCAGGTTCAGAAATCTTTCTTGACAGCCTTCTCCGTGCGTGGAGTTCCCATCCGGTGAGTCAAGGAAGAGCTTGATACAAAACCAAGCAATCTCCCTTGTGCTTATCGTCACTCCTTACAGGAATCGCTGAGTATAATAAATGTCTCTAATTGTAGTAATTCATTTAATCATGACAGCAACTCAATGAAGTAAGAACCACCACAATTGTTCTCAAATTAGAGAAGAGGAAACCGAGATGCTCGCGGTTAAGGGACTCGCTGAAGTTCACACAGCTAGCATGTCATGACGCAGAGATTGCCACCTGCTCGTCCCACCGTGGAGCTTGTGCTCTTGGCTGAAGCACCTCACGCTGCCACTTCTCAGCCTGAGTGGCAGGGACTCATTTCTCTGCCCACCTCCCCCAGTGGAGTGTGAGCCGCTTGAGAGAAGGGACGCATTTCACCCCTCGTCCTGGCCACGGAGCAAACTGTTGGTGTGTGGCCTGAGCTCAGAAAGGGTATGCTGAGTCCCAGAGATTTGCTATGGGGACTCGAAGGAGGGAGCGATCACATCTTCTGGGTTTTGAGGGACAGTTTAGAGAAGGTAAGGGAGGGCATTGCAGGGTGAGAGACGAACATGAGCAGAGTGCTAGAGTGGGTAAGTGGGAGGGGTGGGCAGGGGAAGAAGGGTCTTCTGTTCCTTGGGTTCAGATGGGTGCATTGAGGGAGCTGGAGGTGACCTGGGAAGGGGGGTGCAGACCCCCTCGTGAGCCAATGAGTGCTGGCTTCTCTGGGGGACTTCTCAGGATCTGAAGGATTGGGTTGGACCTCTGGCCTCCATGGGCATATCAGACGACCAGGCTCCCCCCAGCTCACGCTTTGGTGTCTGTATCAGAGACAGAGTGTGGGACAGAATGTCCTGTGGCCTGGATTCCAGGGAGCATTTCTTTGGTTAAAAACATATATCGAGCAACTTAAAGGTACCATGTTCTGTGGCTGGAGAGACACATAAAGTTTGCTCGCGGGCGAATGCTTTTGTCTGTATGTTGGGCTGTTGGTGCTTGTTGCCAGGGAAGACTGGGTGGGTGGTGGGTATGAAGGCGTGGCTTGAGGGAGTCAGGGCTTGGAAAAGAGCCAGCACTGGGTTCTGAGACAGTTTCTCTGGCCCCGAGTTGCTGCCTGGCAGGGTACCCAAGTCCTGCTCTCTAGGTTTTGGGAACTGAACTAAGCTACTGAAGAAACCAACAGATTGTCACCAGGTCAGGTCCTTGTTAAAGTATGATAAAGTGTGACACATGAAGGAGGAAACAGAGGTTAATCATCCTACCTCTACCTTAGCCCCCTGAAATTGTGTCATTTATGAATGAGATTTTACTTTTCAGAAATGGAAAATTCCTTTTCACTGAATATAGGGCTGTACCCTCCTTAGTGTCTCCTGCCTGGGCATGGACAGGGCTAGGGGTTGGAGACTAGGCCTTTAGGAGGTGAGGCTGGACATGCTGGTCTTACCTTCTGAGCCAGCACTGAGGCTGAGTGTGGAAGGAGGGTGACATGAATGGGCTGTCTGGGAGAGAGCCCCAAAGTCATAAGGAGTCAGCACCTCATCTTCTCCTTTCTTCTGCCACAAAACCAAGGATGTTACCCCAAACCCAGGACAAACTTTGACCCTGCTCTGCCTATATGGAGAATTAGGTCATTGATCAGAGGAGGATGGACTGGTTTCCTCCAAGGATGGACTTTTTGTTATGAAGCTGATTATCATATTACTCTGATTTCAGACCTCAGAAAATGATAGCAACACAGACTCCAAAGGCTACACGTTTTATAATCATTTCTTTTTGGGATTAGACTCTCCAGGTGTTAGACCAGTCCCCGGAGATATCGCCATTGGAACTAGTGTCCTTGTGTGAGAAATGATACCCACCCAGTCTCTGCTGAGTCGGTGTTTGCCAGGACCTGGATTCCAGAGGACATTCGTGTCTTCCTCCATCTTTCTCTGAAACTGGGCCAGTGATACATTGACCTGATTTCTGATGATCTTCAACTGCTCACAGTGGAATCAGCTATGGTCAGGCCACGATGGGGCTGACCAGGAGGAAGCCCAACCTGGGAGTCCAGGGAGCAGAAGCAAAGGTTCAGAACCCAAGGGGAGTGGGCAGAACCACGAGGGCCAGGCACTAAGTGGTCAGAGGTCGGCAAGGGCAGGCCTGCTTATGAGTTTGGCACAGAGGTGCCCAGCAGCCATGACAGTCCTGGACCTGTGAGCAACATTTGTAGCCAAAAGAAGGTTGGAGGCCAAGTGCTGCTGACTGAAGCAGGAGGGGATGGAGATGCTGAAATTATCTCACCTGGCCAGAGTCAGCTTTGCCCTGCAAATTGGCAGCTGGGGCTGGTGGCTAGTTATGGGTGCAGACAAATCACACAGGAAGTGGGGCCTCTCTGGCTGGCTGCTTGCCCTATGCTTTGGGACCGTGCCCATAACTAAGCAGTCACATGTCTCTTAAATAAAGGTGGCTGAAAGTTTCATCAGGAATCTAATATGGAACCAAACACCTGGGTGTCTGCCAAGGCCTCAACTGCTCAGGTCAAGAAGGCCCCCAGAGGGGCATGGCTCTGTGGCTTGCCCTTGTGAGTATCTTGCTGGGGACAGGCGCTTCCTTGCAGTTGGTCAGAAGAGGGCAATCCTGGGGCGCCTGGGTGTCACAGCGGTTAAGCGTCTGCCTTCGGCTCAGGGCGTGATCCCGGCGTTATGGGATCCAGCGCCACATCAGGCTCCTCCGCTATGAGCCTGCTTCTTCCTCTCCCACTCCCCCTGCTTGTGTTCCCTCTCTCGCTGGCTGTCTCTAACACTGTCGAATAAATAAATAAAATATATTTAAAAAAAAAAAAAAAAAGGAGAGGGCAATCCTGATGGCTTGTCTCAGAGATTCCAGAGGGGAGAGATTTAGGGTAGGGTAAAGCAGAGGCTGCTTTCTGCTGAGTGAGCATGTCTTCACATTCCTAAATTCCAGGTGGAAGATGATGTTTTTAATACAAATCACTAGTAATTGGCAAACTCCTATTCCACATCTATTAACATGTTTATGCCACACAGCAACCCTGTATAGCAATAACCCATTGTTATTTCTGTTTTACAGAGGAGGACGTTGAGGTGAAAGAGGTTAAGTGACTTGCCAAGGTTTATTAGCCAGTGAGTGCAGGGCCAGGGATTCAACTCCAGGCTCACTAGCTCCGTGCTGGGCTCAGTGTCAGTGATGGCATTGGTGACCTTGGGGATGGACTCCACTCTTGCCCGGGTGGGGCTGGGCTAACATACATTTGATCTTGCTGGAGAAATTGCCAATCTTCTCAACCTTTGGAAAGTTTGAGAAGTAGAACCTCATAAGCTGTATCCCAAGGGCATGTCTCCTTGTTTACTGAATTTTTTAAGGGAGGTTTTACTTTCTTTTTTATAGCAGGCTTTCTTGCCCAGTTACGGGAAATTGATAGTCACCTGCCTCTGTCCTGGCTGCCTTCCACCCCTCCTAAAACCCAGCTGCTCCTTGAAGTCTTCCTTTGACTGTCAAGGGGGCCATGCATCTGTAGTCAGAGCCAGATGGCAGGGCTGGACCAGGCAATGCAGGGTGGCCCTTCTGAGGCCAGCCCCTGAGCAGCCTCGTCACCAGCCCAAGGTTGCTGTGAAGTAAATGGGGATGGCTATGTGTTCCCCAAGGAGGAAGAGGGTTGTAAGAGAAGGTGAATTGTGGTTAGTGGCTGATTGGCCCAGGCCACCCAGTCTTTGTCCTGCCTGGATAGAAGTCCAAACTTGGGTGTCAGACAAATCCTGGTGTCTGGCCTGGCTTTGCCTTTAGGAGCCTGGAGTCAAGGAGGCCCTTCATGAATGTAATTTCTAACCTTGTCATGGTTGGGTGGGCCAGTGCTAGAGTCTAAAGGCCTGGGCTTACTAGTGAGCCATGTGACCGAGGCCACTTTCAGCAGGGTGGGCTACCTAACTTGCAGGGGCCAGCGCCAAGTGAAAATTTGAGGTCCTTTGTTCAAAAGTTACTAAGTGGCTGTGGTATATACACACACACACACACACACACACACACACACACACACACACACACACACAATGGAATATTACTCAGCCATCAAAAAGAATGAAATCTTGCCATTCGCGACAACATGGATAGAACTAGAGGGTATTATGCTAAGTGAAATAAGTCTGTCAGAGAAAGACAAATACCATGTGATCTCCCTCATATGTGGAATTTAAGAAAGAAAATAGGTGAACACAAAAGAAGGGAAGAAAAAATAAGACAAAAACAGGGAGGGAGACAAACCATAAGAGACTCTTAATCATAGGAAACAAACTGAGGGCTGCTGGAGGGGAGTTCGGTGAGGATATGGGGTCCCTGGGTGATGGGCATTAAGGAGGGCACATGATGTGATGAGCACTGGGTGTTATATACAACTGATGAATCACTGACCTCTCCCTCTGAAACTAATAATACACTGTATGTTAATTAATTGAATTTAAATAATAAGAAAAATTACCAAGGATTTTAAGATGCTGACAGCAGAGCATTAGCCAAGCCAGGGGACCTGTGGGCCTGCCCAGTTCGTATGTCAAGCCTCAGGTTCCTCATCTGCGACGTGGAGATAACACATAGTCGTATGTCCCGCAGGGGCTTGTGGTGAGGTTTACGCATTAGGCTACGTGGTAAGGGCTTGATAAAGTTAGCTTCGGTAAGTGCCATGTCAGGAATTGACAGCCTCGTTTTGGGCCGTGGGCAAAGGACTGTGGAGGGCAGCGGGACCCTCCAGTAATGGCTCAGCTGAAGGAGCACTTTGGGCTTTGTTCTCTGCTCTCACCTGCTTGTGGTTTGGGACTTTCACCTTTGCCAAGCACAGAGGCCTCCTTCGGGGGAGCTGGGAGCCTCCTCACGTGTGTGCAGGCCGTGCCCTGTGTTCCGCGGGGCTGGAGGGCGGCCAGGAGAAATGGGTGCTGTCTTTTTGCTGCATTCATTTTTAATTTCTGAAAAAAGTCAAGTCCTGACATCACAGAATTTCCCTCCAAAGATTTTACTATGCCTCTCTGAAAAATAAGGGCATTTTCCTCCTTCTTCTTCTTCTCCTCCTCCTCCTCCTCCTCCTCCTCCTTCTTCTTCTTCTTCTTTCTTCTCCTTCTCCTTCTCCTTCTTCCTCCTCCTCTTCTTCTTCTTCTTCTTCTTCTTTTTTTAAAAGATTTATGTATTTATTTTATAGAGAGAGAGAGGGAGGGAGGGAGGGGAAGGGAGAGAAGAAGGGAGAGAGAGAATCCCAAGCAGAGTCCCTGCTGACGGTGGAGCCCGACGTGGGGCTTGATCCTACCACCCTGATCACAACCTGACCCGAAACCAGGAGTTGGACGCCCAACCGACTGAGCCACCCAGACATCCCAAAGACATTTTCTTGTATATGCACAGTAACAGTATTATAGACATTGAGAGGTTTTTTTTTTTAAAGCAGCATTTTATGGAAAGTTTAGCTAGGTATTTGTGGGGAGGTAAAGTGATTAGTATAGATTTGCTTTGCTAGGATGAAGGGCTGTTAACAATCCAGATTCAAACTCTGCATGCTTGTTTACATTTAATTGCCATTCATTGGAAGTAGTGGCTCGTAATTTTGGTAAGAAAGATCTGGGGACACCTGCCTCATTGCCCCAGTGGGTGAGAATGAAAACCACTTCCCAGGAGGAGACGCTGTGTCTCATTTTCTCTCCTGGGTCCTTCTCTGTCTCTCACCTAACCCATACCAGGGGCTTCCTAAAGGGTCTCCTGGCCTTTGGAAAAACACCCCTACTGGCCCATCCTTCACAAACCACGAGAGAGGTTGACGATGTCACCTGGGCCTTGAGAATGTCACCTAGACTTGTCATTCACTTAAAAAAACCTTTCAAAGCCTCCCCAATGCCTTCAGCAGAGCTCAGCCGGCCACCTCTGTCTGTATGGCCTATGAGCTGAGGATAGGTTTTACATCTTTCAGTGGTTAGAAAAAGACGAAAGAAGGGTATTATTTTTTGCCACATGAAAATTACGAGAAATTCAATCTCTATAAATAAAGTTTTATTGGAACATAGCCACGTGCATTCATTTTCACATTTTCTGTGGCTGCTTTCATGTAACAATGGTGGCTGAGCAGTAGCACAGATCATTACAGAAAAGTTTGCTGACACCCAAGCTGTAGGATAAAATTCATGCTATTTGGCATGGCATCTAAGGCTTTGGTCACTGCCACCTGCCTGCCTCCCCACCCCACCTTACTTCTTTTGCCTTTTATGCTTTTAGGAACTTCCAGCTGCTTCTGTCTCCCTGCATGGGCCATTTTCACCTCCGTGCTTTGTTCCGTCTCTTCTTTTCATCCTTTCCCCTTCCTGGGCTAGATGTCACTGACTCATTCCCGAAGAAATCATCTCCTCAAGGAGGCCTTCCAGGCCCACCTCCCTGGTTTAGTGGTTCCCTGTTTGGGGACTCACTGTTTGGATCGGAAAAATAGGGAGAAGCCCAAAGGCTCTGAGAACCTGGGAGCCAGATGCTCAGCACGGTGGAAGCAGGGCCTGGGGTGGAAATGGCTCCCCCGTCAGGAGACGTGGATGGAGGGACTGTCCACACCATGTACTCTGCAGGTGGAGAAGACGGACTCGGGCCCTGTCCCTTTGGGGCTAGCATTCTAGTGGGGGAGACAATGTACCCATTAACACATAAGTGTGAAAGAGTTTACAGCCCTCATTTGTGCTCTGGAAAGTGGGTAGGAATGATGGAGGGGTGGGTTGTCTAGATTAGGAGGCCAGGAAGGCTACTGAGGGGGTGACATCTAAGTCCTGAATGAGCAGAGCGCTGGCAGCCAGAAGCTCTGGAGTGACAGGGAAGGATGAACTCTCTTCTAAAACTGTCTCTTCCATTCCCTCTTCGGCCTCGAGGAGATGGTGAGAGGCCATGCCTCTCTTCTCCCCAGGCCCACAGCACAGTGGCCTGAGAAGTCACAGCAGGCTCTCAGGTCAGGGCCCTCCCTGGTGGGTGGGTGGCACCTTCCCTAGGCCCTTGTCTAGAGCTTCCTGGCATCTACCCCAACCCCAGGACATCCCCAGCAGCCACCTGTTGAGATCTGTGAAATGGCTGGGAGGGACTTCAGCAATGGATCCATCTGGCCTCTTCATTTCAAGAGGTGAAACTGAAAGCCAGAGAAGTAGAGTCCCTTGGCCCCTGGGCTGATCAGAGGCAGAGCCAGGGCCAGACTCCTGGTTCCTTGACCCTCAAAGCAAGGGATCACTCATCTTCTTTTGACTTGATTAGGGGATATCAGGACAAATCAGCCCCCAGAATTGAGCTCAGGTCCCTAGAGGCCATTGGGAAACCCTTGGATCAAGGCACCATCCAAGAGAAAGGCCGACTGGCTGGGACTCCTGTGCACCAGCACTGCTCTTTGCTGGAGGTCCGGAGGCACTGTGTGAGGCTGTTGCCTCTAATCCCACTGGTCTAATTTAGCTGCAGTCCTGGGGGAGGCTGTGCTAATTATAGCCAGTTGGCCACGCTGGGAGCTATAAATAGGGCGGGAGGCACCTGTTTGGTCATTAGTAGGCATTTATCAAGGCACCTACAAAGCATTCAGTGATGGGGCTGGGCATGGTGTGGGCACAGAGAGCACCTAGTAGAAGCCTTGAACTGTGCTCTGAACTGATAGTTTAGTCTGAGGAAGACAGTGATGAACAGTGGAGTGGGGGTTCGAGAGCGTGACTTGGGAAGAAGGCTGTCAGAGTCGAAATCCTGGCTTTTCACAGCTATGAGCCCCTGGGAAAGTCGCTGGAACTCTCTACTTTCAGTTTCTCATCTGTAAAATGGAGGACTTAATATCTGCCTCATAAGGATGTTGTAAGATTAAAGAGATATGTGCACATACGTATACTCTTTTGATAGATATATTTATATATTATAATTAATTATACACTCTGTTATACAATTATATATTGATATAAAAGTAATTTATGTATATATGTATGTATTATTTAGAATAGCCTAGTATCTTGAGTGAAATAAAATTGTTTATTGTTTATTACTATATGAGGACAGCTCCAGAAGCAGCCTGCCCTTGAGTGACCATCTTGCGTGAAAACCTTGATCCTGGAAGAACTGAGTCTAGGCGCCTCCCAGACTGATGCGACAGTACTGTGTGGCAGTTAAGACTAGCTTTTTCAACCTGGAGTTCAGGTTTAGCTCTTACTCCCCGTGAGGCATGTTACTGCCCATCTTGTCTCTGTTCTTCATCTGTAAAATCCGACATCGCAGTAGTGAGCATTTATTGGGGTTGGGTGGGATTAAAGAGTTACCACCCCTGTAGAGCAGTTTCGAGCAAGTGCCTAGCACAGAGTAGCTGTGAAGCGATGTAAGGATTGTTAACCCTCTTCTCATCTGCCTTTGGCAGCACCTCCAGGCTGACGTTGCTCTCCTACCTGGAGAACGGGGGTGGTACCCCAGCGGGCAGAGGGCTGGTCCTGAGATGCCCTGGCCTGAAGATGGGTGGCCGGGGCTTCTTCCTTCACAGTCCTCTTGCTCCAGCTTTTAGTGTCCCTTCCCTGAACCCCCCCATGGCACCCCCTCTTACAGGAATGCTGTTTCTTCCTGTGTCTCTGCCCAGACATGTGGTGGGCACCCAGGAAGCACACCCCTTGAGGAGAGCTGTGTTTGCCGCCACAGAGGAAGAAGAGATAAAGGGACGGGAATTATTGGATGTGTATGGAGAGAGGACAAGGGGTGGAGGGAGGGACGACATACCTGGGAGGTCTCCTGGGAGAGAGGCATGTTCGCTTTATCCTGTGCCTTGGAGCAAGGATGTCGGAGTGGAAGTGTCAGGAAGATAAATCTCTGTTAGGGAAGGGGGCGAGTTCCCTGGCCCTACACCGGCCTGAAGTGAGAAGCATGGGAAGAACGTGGCGCTGGACGTTAGGCACACTGGTCTGGGCTTGCTGCTCCAAGCATGGTTAGAGGACCAGCCGCGTGGGTCCTACCCCAGACCCGCTGAGCCCGGATCTGAAGTTCAGCCAGGTTCCCAGGTGTGCATGTGGAAGTCTGAGGAGCTGGGCTCTAGACCAGTGCTTCTTAAGGGAGGAGTCCTTCTTCCCACCCCACAGCCGAGAAAACTGAGGCTCTTCTGTGGGCCTTGAGTCCTGGTTCTCAAAGTTCTGCTGCTCTCTCTGGACCACCAGGGAAGGTCTGAGTCCTTGGAGCAGCTTCAGCCTGGAAGCTTGTTAGAAATGGCAGTTCTCAGGCTGAGCTCCCGAGCCAGTGAATCAGAACCCCTGGGGGCGGGGCGGTCCAGGAGGCCCTGCGGCACTGGCGAGATTGATAACCAGGAGCGGGAGCACTGGCCCACAGCCCCGGCTACACAGTGGAATCCCTTGGGAAGATAAACAAAGGAAATACTTGGGTCACCAAAGAGCACGTGCACGTGGCAGGGACATTGACAAAGCCACAAGCTCCTTGGGTGATTTGAATGTGCAGACAGCATTGAGGGCCAGTGCTTTAGGCCCATGCAATAATAAGCCTCAGTTTTCTCAGCTGTCAACTGGGAAGAATTGGGTAGAATAACCCCAGTTCATGTGCCTCCGGGAGCCTTTCACTGAGGTCCCTGGGACCTGGAAAAGCGCCTAAGGAGGCGGGCTTCCATCTGTCTGGGAAGGTGCAGCTGAGATTCCTGTGCAGGGAGAGGCGGGATTGGATACCTGTATAGGGCTGAGGGGTGGAATTCTAATGTGGCGGTTTGCGGATCCAAGTACTAAGTGCTATAAAGTCGATACCCTGCTTGCCGCAATAGCTATGTTCCGGACAAGGCACTCACTAGCTCCTTGAGAGCCCAGTTCAGGAATTCTCCTTGCCCACCTGCTGCCACCTGCTGCCACCTACTGCGGGAGCCCTCCTGTAGTGGGGCCCTTCGCTCTGTGTTGAGACACAGTGAAGTCTGCAGCATCCCAGGCTCCCTTGGGTTACAATGGGGGTTGTTGGGAGCCTGGCCCCCTTGCCCTGAACACTGGTGGTGGCAAGAATAAAGTTGAGAGAAATATTTACCCAGAGTAATCCCTCTGCTATGCCACTGCCCGTCTCCCAGGAGGCTGGGTAACAAACACAGAGTTCTGGTCATAATTTATCGAGGGGATGAGCTGAGCCTTCCAAGGGCTAAGACGAGGCAGGAGAAAGGGTGGTGGCTACGGTCTCTAGACCCAGGCTCTGCGGTGGCCGGGGTCGAGGGCATCTGAAAGTAGCCACTGGCTCTAACTACCAGGTGAAGCTGTATGTGCATTATAAATGCTGGACTCAAAAGCATCATGAAACAACCAGATGTGGAAAGTAATCCTAATTTAATCTTACAAATGAAATTATATGGCACTTACCAAGTGCCCGAGGGACTATGCTAAGTATTAACTCATGGGATCCTCACGACCATTATTTCTCCGTTTTACATGAGCAGTTGCTCTTGGGGGGTCTGCAGTGGTCAACCTCTCCATTTCACAAATGGGGAAACTGAGGCCCGAGATTGGTATGTGCCCAAGGGCTCGTAGTGAGTAAGCAGCAGAGACAAAATAAGAAGCCAGGTCCTAGTCATTAAAGCACATCTTGAAAAACAAAGGATTTAGCAAAACCTCTTCTTGATTTTCAGCCTGGGATGACTTTAACACAGAGTTGTCTGGATTATGTAACACCAGAAGAAATAATTCACAGGGTATTTGTTCGGAAAGATTCACAAGAAATTCTTCTTTTAAAAAAATTTAAGTTCAATTAACATATAATGTATTATTGGTTTCAGAGGTAGAGGTCAGTGATTCATCAGTCTTATATAATACCCAGCGCTCATTACATCATGTGTCCTCCTTAATGTTCATCACCCAGGTACCCCATCCCCCCACCCTCCTCCTCTCCAGGAACCTTCAGTTTGTTTCCTGTGATTAAGAGTCTCCTATGGTTTGTCTCCCTCTCTGATTTCGTCTTGCTTTATTTTTTCCTCTCTTCCCCTATGGTCCTCTGTTTTGTTTCTTAAATTCCACATATGAATGAGATCGTATGATAATTGTCTTTCTCTGATTGACTTATTTCGCTTAGCATAATACCCTCTAGTTCCATCTACGTTGTTGCAAATGGCAAGATTTCATTTTTTTGATGACTGAGTAATATTCCATTGTCTATATATACCACATCTTCTTTATCCATTCATCTGTCAATGGACGTCTGGGCTCTTTCCATAGTTTGGCTATCGTGGACATTGCTGCTATAAACTTTGGGGTGCAGGTGCCCCTTCGGATCATTACATTTGTATCTTTGGGATAAATACCCAGTAGTGCAATTGCTGGGTCTTAGGGGAGCTGTATTTTCAACTTTTTGAGGGACCTCCATACTGTTTTCCAGAGTGGCTGCACCAGCTTGCATTCCCCCCAACAGTGTAGGAGGGGTCCCCTTTCTCCGCATCCTCACCAACATCTGTCATTTCCTGACTTGTTAATGTT
Organism: Ursus americanus; assembly: GCF_024610735.1. Classification (NCBI taxonomy): domain Eukaryota; kingdom Metazoa; phylum Chordata; class Mammalia; order Carnivora; family Ursidae; genus Ursus; species Ursus americanus. The sequence continues at coordinate 48,291,653 of NC_142132.1, forward strand.
AGCCATTCTGACTGGTGTGAGGTGGTATCTCATTGTGGTTTTGATTTGTATTTCCCTGATACCGAGTGATGTTGAGCATTTTTTCATGTGTCTGTTTGCCATTTCTATGTCTTCCTTGGAGAAATGTCTGTTCATGTCTTCTGTCCATTTCTTGCTTGGATTATTTGTTCTTTGGGTGTTGAGTTTGATAAATTCTTTATAGATTTTGAATACTAGCCCTTTATCTGATATGTCACTTGCAAATATCTTCTCCCCTTCTGTCGGTTGTCTTTTGGTTTTGTTGACTGTTTCCTTTGCTGTGCAAAAGCTTTTTATCTTGATGAAGTCCCAATAGTTCATTTTGCCCTTCAAAAGAAATTCCTTAGCAAGTAAATTTGAAATTTTTTAGACCATGTCCCATAGGAAGAAACACATTGGACATTATGTGTATATATCTGTGTATTATATATGCATGCCCATATGTATACATATATATGTATATAATGGACTAGATTACATATATGTGTATATATGTGTATATCTCTATATCTATTTACCTACATACAGAACAAAAATTCATGAAATGATTCTTATCACATGGGCTGACTTGATGTATTGGATTTATTCTGCTCTATTTACTTTATTTAAAAAATATTGCTCATACTCCATTAAGTAAATTTCGTGATCAACCAGTGGGCTAATTCCTGCCACTTGCAAATTACTGGTGAGATCTGGCTCCTCAAACTGTATGGGAGGAAGCTGCAGCTTTGTTTCACATTGCACAGCACTTTGTCACGGATCTGAGACTAGAATCCAGCTGTACTGATTGCCACCATTCACCCTGCCCGAGCCTGACCATTGCACCGGAGACTTTGCTAGGGACCTTTTGGGGCCATTTCCTGACATGCTCTGTGGTTTTATGCCTGCAAACCTGTGGCTTCCAGGCCTGGCCAGGCTCTCTCTGGCCATCACCCATCTCCATGCTTTGCTCCTTTTCCTGGTCACTGTTCTTTTCTTCCTCTTCTAAGAACCAGAGCATAGATTTTGCAACTGAGTCCCAACAAGTTTTGGGCTGGGGATTTAAGTGTGAGGGGTTTTGAGAGAGAACCCATTGATTTGACTCTACAAACCCTTCTTTACAATTCCCAAATCCCTAAAGCTCTGAAAAGTGAAGGTTTTTCACATAATTCATGGGGGAAGGGTGGCAAACCTGCCCCAAATTGATGTGAGGCTGTTGATGGTCTCAATTCATCCAACTTCGTCTGGAGAGTTCTCTGTGTCCCTGCAGAAACTGTAGTGTGTGTGACAATGACTTGTGGCCCAAACCCCAGAGTTTTACCTGATTAATTTTCTGAAAGCTGAAACAACTGGAATTCTGAAGCACATCTGGCTCCATGGTTTTGAGTAAGGAAGTTTTGGACCTGCAGACACAATTGAAGTGTGTCTGAGTGTGTTATTGATTAATCAGTGAATGCTTTTGAGAGGAAAGAGTGGTCAGTGGAGAAAAGTGGAGAGAACCAGTTATCAGAAAGTTGACTGTCGACAGCCTGTGAAAAACAGAGGGTATTTTTTCGTGAGGATGATGTGAGTGAAGGCTATGAAATTAGCAGTGGAAATTCTAGTGGCCTGAACTGATATCAAGTGTTTGGTGTGGTCTGATTTCTTTAGAAAACTGAATTATTCTCTAAATGATGCACTTATTTCCAGCTTTAACAAAGGCCTACACTGTGTGTGTGTGTGTGTGTGTGTGTGTGTACGTGCACACGCTGAGAAGGCGTCACCTCTGTTTTGCTGTGCCACAGACGAGGAATAACCAAGCAAAACAGAAAGACAGGAATGTCTCTGCATTCTTTGTAGATTCCTTTCACATCTACTTGGCTCTGTTCTAATATTACTTTCTTCTTTGTTCTCGCTTCTTTATAATACTTCGGATGCCTCTCAATAGAAACTGCTGACTGCACGGTGAAACGCACTTTTCTTCATTACTATTAGCCTTGTAGGTCATTAAAACCTTGCTGGGGTTGCTCCCCCCCCCCCATAAAGGCTTTAAAATCTTAAAGTTTTTAGAGCTTCTGCTTTAGAGGGCCCTGGGAACTCTAGGCTCCTGAGACGAGAGGAAGGCATATCCAGCTTTCAGTGAAGTACTGTAGAGGGCCCAAATCCAGGCCCTCAGAGATACTCTGATATGTCTAAAAAGAAATCAGGCTGAGGGAGTGTCGCCGGGATTGACAATGTGGTCTTTAGGAGGGCCCAGGAGACCAGACCTTGGGCCCTTGCCAGGTGGGAAGTTGGAGATGAGATTCCTGCATAAAGCCAGCCGTTCCAGGGGTGGGGGGGGCTACATCCTCAGGGAACAGGTGGTCCAGCAAACGTTTGGGAGGGGGTGGGGGATGGTAGGGTCAGTGCAAAGGGAGCAGACAAGGGACCTTACCTGTTTCACTTTCGGCATGGTCGAGGGAGGGTGAGACAATGCTGTGAGAATTTGTAATCATAGAAACGCCTGCACGCAGCTTCAGGTTTGAATTTATACTACCTGTGTGACCCAGGACACCCCAAGCTGTGAAATTCACCTGACGCAGTTTGGGGTTGATAGCATTCCATAGGGTCTGTCAGAATCAAATGAAACATTCTCTCTAGAGGAATATGCTCATAGCTCAAGCATTGGAAGATTCCTGTAGGTAAAACCCAGCCATTCAAACATGGGCCTTTACCCTCCAATTAGAAAACAGACAAGGAAACAAGTCACCACGAGTGAAAGTCAGCAGAAACAACAGATGGAAGAATCAGATCGCCAGGGGTTTCAGGGATGAGACTAATTGGATATGTAATGTATTTCAAATGTTAAAAAAGTAAGTTGTTGAAAAAACATGAGTAAGAAACATTATACTAATTTTAAAAATGTACAGATATTTGAAGAAAAAGAAATAGAATTTCCAGAAATGAAAAATGTAATAACTGAAATTGAAAATGTGATCTTCAGCAATTAGGCATGCGCTTTCACAGGTCATTAGAAACATAAAGGTAGCAATTCTGAATAACGGTACATCAGAGACAACGTTTAAAAAATCTGCAGTTTTGCAGAATTGAATGCATTATAATGTATTGGAAAAAACATGTGGGACCCAGGCAGGCTTTCGTTTCATGGCTAGGTAAACTTGGGTTACTTCTTAACCTCTCAAATGCACAATTTCCTCTTATGTAACCTGACTCCACAGATTTGCCCTGAAGGCTCTATTTGATAATTTTTGAACGGGTCTTGATTTCCCTTTTCCTCTCATTTCTCTCTCTCTTTTTTTTTTTTAAAGATTTTATTTATTTATTTAACAGAGATAGAGACAGCCAGCGAGAGAGGGAACACAAGCAGGGGGAGTGGGAGAGGAAGAAGCAGGCTCCTAGCGGAGGAGCCTGATGTGGGGCTCGATCCCAGAACGCTGGGATCACTCCCTGAGCCGAAGGCAGACGCTTAACCACTGTGCCACCCAGGCGCCCCATCATTTCTCTTGATTCTGAAGAATACATAGTCTTTCTTATTTCCTTCTCCTTTGGGAAGTGTCCTATAATTTATTAAATTTTAATTTAATAATTAGAATTTCCGCCAGGATGGCCGAAAGGTGGGCTGCTAGTCAGAGGGGCCAGTCTCAGATAGCGAGGCTCTGGCCAGGCCTCCCATCCTGAGGTGGGAATGGATGGTGGGGTTTTGACTTTGAGTGGGGCCTGAATTTGGTTAATATGGCAACAGATATGGATCTTTGGTCAGGCCCAGCCTGCAAATCCTACCCAACCCATGGGAAATCTGAGTTTTGCATTGAGCTTGGACTCTATTTTTGGGCACGGGCCCAATCTGTTACATTGTCCTGCAGGCATGGTGCACCCTGTCCTCTTGGTCAGCTCTACCAGAGGACAGGACCTGAGCTCCTGGAACAGTGGGGAGGAGGAGGGGAATGGGAGGTATCTGTAGGGGAGCTCGGAGGCAAAAAGAGCCTCGCATGCAGATCTTCTCCCTCCATCTCTCCTGCCTTTCTTCCCCTGACCCCCTTCATTTTCTCCCCACCCATTCTTCTGCTTTGACTTTTGCTCTCTTTTTCTCTTTCCCTTCGTATCTTTGTATTTTCTCCTTCTGTCTAGCAGAGGAATGTAGACCATTTGCTTTTCATTCTGTAAAATGCATACAGTGAAAATTTGGGGAGTAGGTCTCATCTGGGCTTGTCTGGACCCACAACAAGGCTTGGCATATACTAAGATTTTAGAAATTATCTAATAGGGTTTCCTGGACCTTGGAATAGTTTCTGGGCCTTTCCTGGTGTGAATCCAAGTTATGACAATGGAATTCTACCCAGGAAGGGAAGCAGTGAGACTGAGCGGAGCTGGCCTTTGGGAGGAAATGGCAGGTTCCCCCTCCCCAGTGACAGGGCCCAGCCCAGCCTTGGAACTCAGCACAGTCAGGCCTGCAGATGACGTCACTGGCCTTCCGTGGGACAGCTGCAGCCAGCAGCAGGACACTCCAGAAATGCCAGCAGTAATTGGAAACTTTATTTTCAAATGCTTCCCACAGCATTCATGCCTGGTGAAAAGCACTCCTACTGCTGGGCTTTTCAGGTGGCTGCCCTGAGCAGGGCCCTGGGAGTTCAGGGGGAGCTGAAGCTAACCTCCATCCTTTCTGGAGCAGGGTTCCTGGGTGTGGATGCAGGGACATTCCCCAGAGGGTTGCAGCTTCATGCCGAAGGGATTCCATATATAAAGGCCTCCAGAGCTCGTGGGATGTATTCCTAGGCAATAATTTTCTTTTATTTTTAAGATTTTATTTATTTATTTATTTGAGAGAGAGAGAGAGAGAGAGAGAGAGCAAGTATGTGAGTGGGGGGGCGGGCAGAGGGAGAAGCAGACTCCCCGCTGAGCAGGAGCCCAACGTGGGGCTCGATCTTGGGACTCTGAGATCATGACCTGAGCCGAAGGCAGCCGCTTAACCCACTGAGCCACCCAGGCATCCCCTAGGCAATAATTTTCAAAGCTCTTTTTTTGCTATTCCATTTAAAGAACATTTTCTTATTTAGCTATCTCTGATGCCTAATCTTGTCTGTGCAAGAGGTGAGTGTAAGAGAAATGAAGGGAGAGAGAAACACAAAGAAACATTATAGAGAAGAGACTATTTTGTGGAGACACAGCAGTGGCCCTCCCATGTCTAAAGGTCTGTGTTGGGGAAGAGGCATCAGCTGGTTCTGGGTGTCCCCTGGTGAGAGAACTGGGGTTGTGGGGAGACACATTTCATCTTGGAATTCCAGTGGGAGCAGGGAGCTCACCGCGGCGCACCTGCTAGGGGACACCTCAGTGCAGGGGGCTTGCTGATGAGCCTCGGGAGTCAGAGCCAGTTTGTGCTTGGGGAGACAGCCTCTAGCACGGTACCCCCAGTAGCCAGGTCACCTGCCCACTTATTAATCACAGGCCGAGTGCCAAGTCCTGCACTGATCAACCATCCAATTCTCATGACTGCCCTGTTGGGTGGGAACTATCATGATCGTCATTTTACACGTGGGAAACTGACTCACAAAGGGTCCAGGGGTCCAAGGTCACAGGCTAGGAAGCTGCAGGCTCTGGATTGGAATCAAGGTGTCCTGTCATCAGAGCTCCCTCCCCAACAGGAGTTACGTCTCACTGTTGTGTAAACAGAATGTGGGTTAACCTTCTGGCCCTTCCTTTCCCACTTTTTTCTCTACCTTCTTTTTTTTCGTGGTCTTAACTGTCATATCAACATATGACCTTATGAAATTGTTGGGAAGGCACCACTTTGGGAAACCGCGCTCAGCCATGGAAGCTCCGCCCCCCCCCCCCGCCTCATCCCTGTTTATCTCCTTTAAGGGAGTGCGTACTATGGGAGCTGTCATCTAAAAATGGACTGGCTCGGCTCTAACGGGATTCAGGAGGGGGAAGGTGAACACTTGCAGGAAGCCAGGGCTGGGCGTCAGGCAGGAGGGCGGGTGGACACTTGAGGTCCCGTCTAATGAGGACAGTCGCCGAGTGTGGCCCTTGATGGAGCTCCCGCTGCCACCGAGACGGGTGCTGCCAGAAGCGTGATTCGGCCGGGGCGGCAGCGGCATGCCGGCGCTCTCACCACCTGCTTGAATTATTGCAGTTGCCTCCTGACCGCTCTGCCAGGTTTACTCTGCTCCCTTCTCCGGGCTGTCCTGCACGCAGCTGCCACAGACATCTCCCCAAATACTGATTTGATGACATCACTCTGAACTCCCTTTGCTCCTGTGCTCAGAAGCCTGAGTGCCTCCTGTACCCACCGTGTGTGCCTCTGCCCTCGGCTTGCCTTTCCAAGTGCCCCTTCCTCATCTGCCTACCATGAGCCTCACTCTACCCGATGGGTCTGCAGTGTGCCCTGAACAAGCCCTCCTGACCTGTGTGTTCTTCCCTGGGACTCTGTCCTCCTCCGTAAGGTGTCCATTCAGGGCTCCGCTCATCCTTCCGTTCACTCAACACTCCTCCATGATGAGGTGAGCTGGTGTCCGGAAGAGGCTGGGAAAACCGAGTCATACGAGACAGGCCTCATGTCCTTGAAGAACTCTTGGTCTTGGATCAGTGTGGTGAGAGCCACTTTAGGCTAGGTGCAAAGGATCCTCTTCCAGGAAGCCTTCACTGATTGCTATGCCACTGTGAACTTGCCCTTAGTAGGAGCCCTATAGATCCCAGTATCTGTTCTTCTCTTTTAGTGCCTTGTTTTCTGCCTGGTGTTATTCACTTAATGCCAGTATCTCTTGGACTTTATCCTAAAGGAACATACCGCACTGTACTGCACTATGTGTCTATTAATAGGAATACACGTTTATGTTGAGGCCTGAGTCCCAAGTGCACTCACTTCCGTGATTCCCCTGACTCTCGTAACAACACTGTGGGGCAGCCAGGACAAATGTGATCAGGCCCAGTTTGCAGAAAGTGTGTGACTTGCTCATAGGCACACAGTTAATAAATGGCAGAGGCAGGACTCGGGACTAGGGTTTTGCCAAGTTGTGGCACACAGTGTACCCCCCGCCCCCAAGGGTGGATGGAGGCAGCTCCATCACTGTGGGCTCTCCCTTGGGCTGCAGTGTGTGTATGTTAGGGTAGGGTGAGAGAGTGGAGAGGAGAATTTTGCAGCTGAAATCCAGGGGGTTCATTAAGGAGCAGGGAGGTACACAGGGTTATGGGGTTGGTTAGATAAAGGGTGATTTGCTACTCCTAATGCTTCTTTTTTTTTTTTTTTAAAGATTTTATTTATTTATTTAACAGAGATAGAGACAGCCAGCAAGAGAGGGAACACAGCAGGGGGAGTGGGAGAGGAAGAAGCAGGCTCCCAGCGGAGGAGCCTGATGTGGGGCTCGATCCCATAACGCCGGGATCACGCCCTGAGCCGAAGGCAGACGCTTAACCGCTGTGCCACGCAGGCGCCCCTACTCCTAATGCTTCTCATCCAAGTGCCCTCCCCTCCCTTCCCCCCGTCTTCCATGGAGAGGGGAGTAGTTGGATGGAGCGAGAGTAGGACCAGTGTGGGGGGCTGGAGTGGATAGGATGGATGGGAAGAGGGCAGGTGAGCAAGGCCTGGGGACAGAGGCAGTCAGGTGACCTATCCCTTATCACCCAGGAAAAGCTTCAGGCTCAGTCACCGAGCTGCAAAATTTCAGAATTCTATTAAAGTATTTAGTGGAACTGGGGACAAGTTATACAGAAAGTGGAATCCCAGCTCCCTCTCACCCTGGCTATCGATTTTTGGCTTTCCAATTACAGCAAAGGTGCTACCACTGTGAACACTAGCTAGTTGGAAGGCTTGGGCTTTTGAAGCTCAGTCGTGTGAGTTACCTATGTGTTAAAAAAAATAAAAATCTTACCTTGCTTTAACAAGAACAAAGTGTGTTTCTTTAGCCCGCGCATGAATCAAAAATAGTTGAACTTTTTTTTTTTTTTGCTCAAGTTTAAAAATAAAAGTCACCTTTGGGCTGAGATCAAGAATGGAAAATTTCAGGGCATCAGAGTAATTTTTTTCCATCTGCTCTGGTAAGGGGCGATAAGGTATTTTGATGGAAGGTGGCAGGTCAGCGTGGACTGTGAGTCCCACTGCATTGGTGCTTCGCTGCGTCTGCTTGGTTCAGAGGTCCTCAGTGAAAGGCCTCTCCCTCTCCTGGCACAACTGAATGAGTATGCAGAGGACAGGGGAGACATGTGTAAGGGAACATAAGCAACTAATTGGAATCGACAAAGAAGGCGGTGATTAAAATTAACAGACGCTTCCGCTTCTGCAAAGGTGGTTTTATCACATAGAGTACAGGTTGGCGCCCCAAATGATCAGTTACTAACGCGCTGGATTGGGTAGTGACAAGTGTCTAGAGAGAAGTGCCAGGCCCGGGGAGCTGCACTGGAAGTGACAATAAGGATGGGGACGCTTCTGAATTTTCATTAAAAACAAATCTGCACAGTCCTCGATTACGGTAGTTAATTTTAAAGGGCATTGTGGTTAAAGCTTAGTTTGTTTGAGATACTTTATTTTCACAGCTCAATATTATTAAGGAATGAAGAAACTGTTTTTATGTATGTCAATTTTACTGTTTCTGACAACATCTTCTGAAGAAGTACACATTTGTGCAACAGACTGCCTGGAATGTTAATTCTAAATTTAGAAGCTGCCTCCAATGGACGCTGAAATCAGTCACACAGAATTCAGGTGCTTACTCAAAAAATCTAAATACGCATGAGACTGGCGTAGTCGCTGGTGGAAATTTGGGCAGCCGAGCCTGTGTCTCAGGACCGGGATGGTCCGGGTATGCCGGATCAGCTGTGGGCTGGGCTCTCGACATGTGTATTGAGCAGAGTCCGCGTGGATGGAGAACAGACAAACCACGTGGACAGACCCAGAAAGTGCCAATCCCGGAGCCCTAGGATTTCATCTTGACTCTGTAGCTTACTCGCTGTGTGGCCCTGGGCATGACACTTCCCACAGACGCCCTGGTGTCCTCATCATTAATATGATGGTATTGAATGGTACATGTTTTAGGGTCCTTTCCAGTTAACAAACCCGCAATTAACAAACCAAAATTCAAAGAGTCAAGCTTTAGCTCTCTCCTACCTGGGCTGTTTGTAGTAGTCAAAAGTGATAACATAATTTAAAAACTTCCCTTCTGGTTGAAATAGCCGTTGTCAAATATAGTCAACCGGACTGTGGTAGTATCGTATGGTGACAGATGGTAGCTACCCGTGTGGCGAGCATAGCCTAACATACAGAGAAGTTGAATCATTGTGTTATACACCTGGGACTATCCTTAACATTGTGTGTCAACTATACTCAGATAAAAAAAATTTAAAAAACAAAATAAAATAGCTATTGTCCCAAGTTGTGTGAGTATCTCTATCACTCTGGCTTTTCCCCTGAAAGCCTCTGGACCTCCCCAGGAGGCAGTTACTAAAGACTGGAGGTTTGGCCCTGAGAGGGTCTTCAGCCTAAGCCCACGCATGTCCATCCATATGGTCGTGGCCCTGCCTTACCCACTGTTGAGTATGGCGGACATCTCCCTGGCTTACAGGTAGTCTCTGGGTGGAGTCAGCAGGATGATTGAACTTCTCTGGGTCTCTGTTTCTGCACCTGGAAATGGAGCTAATCATAAACAGTAGAGGTAGCTGCAGGGGTGGGCTCTGAAGCCTGACTGCCTGGGTTCCAGTCTTGGCTCTGTCGTCCATTAGCTGTGTGATCTTGGGTAAGTCATGTAGCCTCTCTTACCTCAATTCATTGCCTGCAAAATGGCAGCTGTAATAGCACCTGCTGTCTAGAGCTGAGGGTGAGATTGGACAATGCATATGGAATGCTTAGAATAGAATGCACGTGGTAGGGACGACGGCTCTGTGTGTCTGTGTGATATTATCATTTAGGACTTTATTATATGTCAAGTGAGATAATGTAATTATGCACCAAGGGCGATCATGTGTAAGCCCCTGGCACAGTGCTTGCCAAATAATTTATTTTCAGTCTCTCCTCCAGGATTTATGCTATTTTTCATTGACAAACATGGGCCTGAAGGTGACTTTGGAGGTGGCAGAGGAGGGTTCTGGAGGTGGAGGCTGGACACGAACCACGCCACCCTCAGCCTGGCTGGGGTAATGGGAGGCCCTGACAGCTGCGTCTCGGTCAAGGCCTCTTGGCTGGGGTCAGGAGTTCGGGGCGAAGATTTAGTCTGGAAAGTCGCAGCCGCACTAGAGACCACGTGAGTGCCACGCTTGGGGGCCGAAGAGCCGGCTCCTTAGCATCCAGGAAACCTAATATCTGGGTCCAGGGCCAGAGCCGCTTCCGAGAGAAGTGAAGACTGCAGGTCCTGTGGACTGTCAGCCACGTCCTCGCGCCACGCCCTCCGGTGGTCTTGCACGGGCCAGTTTCCTCATCAGTGGCAGGGTGGGATTAGCTGGATTGGGGCTTTCAAACTCTGTTTTTCCCCTTGAGACCTGCAACACGAGATGGTTTTTCGTTCTCGACTCACTACCTACATTCATGAATATAATGAAGCTGAAGTTCCACGGAATGGCTCCTTTCTGTAAGGCAGACTTTCCGTTGGCTGGTTTTTTTTTTTTTTTTTTAAGATTTTATTTATTTATTTGTCAGAGAGAGAGCACAAGCAGGGAGAGCGGCAGGCAGAGGGAGAAGCAGGCTCCTTGCTGAGCGAGGAGCCTGATGCGGGACTCGATCCCAGGACTCTGGGATCATGCCCCGAGCTGAAGGCAGATGCTTAACTGACTGAGCCACCCAGGTGTACCTGTTATGTTGTTTTCTGTTTCAGTTGAAAAATGCCAGTTGTGAGCTCTACAGTTGGTTCCGTGAGTTGCTGATGGGTCTTCATGTGCAGTTTCAACACATGAGCCCCTGAAGGCTGTTAGGCCATGACTCTGCTGGGACAGCGGTGGGGGGAGCCGGTGACTTCTCCCTGTTGGGCCAGAAACCGTGTAAAAAAGCAGCTGAATGTTCAAGTCCAGAGGTGGAACCAGATGCTGCTCCTTTTTTTCCCCCCCTTTTCCTCGAAATCAAGTGGATATTTCCATAAACTCAAAGGTATGAATATAACATGTAGGGCTGTAGTTGCTTCCCTAGTCCCCAGTCCCAGCAGGAATGAAGGGAGGCCTCTCACCAGGTGAAGGAGAATAGGTAGTGTGGTTTCAAATGGTTCTGGGCACAGAGGGGTCTGGTAGCCCTTCCGCCAGGGCAGTGCTGTGGGTCAGGCTGCGGCCCCGCCGACAGCACAGCAACAGAGGGTGTTCATATCCTGTTGTAAGTGCACACCCTGTGCACCCGTGCAGGCCTGGAGAGGCGCCCACCCACTGCACCAGAGCTGTAGGATCATGAAGAGGTCTGGAGTCGTGGGGTGGGGGCGTGTGGGTGGGCAACGTGTCGGTGGCCGGCACACGGGAGTTCAGAGAATCACCTACTGACCAACATGGACAGAGTATTTCAGTATTTTAAGCTGGTGGATCTGCCCCAGCGTGAACATTCCAACTCTTAGCCCCGTTGAGGTTGTCCCTGAGAGACCACCAGTAGATCCCACCGATGACGGACCCGCCGAAACCAGTCTGAATGCCCACTGAATGTGGCCAGGCAACAAGGGCTGGGCTGACCAAAGGCAGGGAGAGGGGCCAGCCTCTGGGGCTAAAGCCCCCAGGCAACATAACCCATCAGGCCTTTTCCAGCATATGAGCAGGAGTCAGTCTCTCACGTTCCCGGCGTAGCCCGGGAGCCTAAAGGTACACGGCTGCCTTGTGATGAAGTTGTATCCCCTGCTCTCCCCCGAAGGCGTATAGGCCACAACCGTTTTAACTCCACTCATTAGAAAGTGGTGTCGCTTGGAGAGGCCTCGAGGCCCAGCGCATGGAGACTGTGCCGGCGTTCTATGTCAAGATGTCTGGCTTGATGCTTACTTCCAAACCTCTGCTTCTCGGGTTTATTTTGTGCCTTTGCCCTCTTCCATGTGGACAAGCAGAGACCTTATTGGAACTCCGGGGCTGCTGTTGAGGCCCTCCTTGAGCTGCAGCAGTGTTTCTGACTAGTGGGGGCAGGTCTATGGACAAAAGGTGCACAAGTGATAGCAGCTTTATCGTAGGAACCTATCTCCTTGGGACTGGCCGGGAGCCTGGCGTCTTCTTCCTTAGGGTCCCTGTCATCTCAGGCCCTTTCTGGAGCTGCATTTAAGCTGGTGAACCATGAGCCCGAGTTCTCAGTTCCTATCTTTCAGAGCCTCGATTGTTCTTCTCTGTTCTCCCCTCCTCTATACAACCCTGGTCAAACGGATCTCGTGAAATAGCTATCAACTCAGGTCCTGCCCCTGCAAGTCTGCAGTCTGAGTGTGGTGTCACTTGGGTATCACCCGACTCAAGGGCCGTGTCCTGACACCCATGTTTTTATTTTTGTAAGCCCAGAATTACAAACATTCCAGGAGTCATCTGGAATCTGGAGAGGCAAAAACCTACTTTCTGAGCCTTTTTCTTATCCATACCAGGGGGATAAGAATACCCACTTTATAGGTTTATTGTGAAGATCTTATGAGAGAGAACTTTGCAAATTATTCCGCTGAAGGTGAAAGAAAAAAATTCTTGTTAACTAATATTGCTATTATTTAGAATTTGTTGTAATTTGCACACCAAATGCCTTATTTGGTGCAATCTTTCCATAATTCCATATTGGGGTGTTAGCTTACTTTCTTATAGAATGGTGTAAAGAGAAAAAAAAATCACTTTTCCCTGGCAGTCTGAATTTTTTAGCTTGGCCAGACAGCTTAAAGTTTTTTGAAAACATTGGCGAGGGGGATGCAGAATCACCCAGCCCCTCTGCTAATAACACATTATTACTGTCTTTTCTGGGTTGCCTGTTCATCTCTGGAAGCCCTAAAGAGCATGAGAATTATATTCTCTGTCACTGCTCAAGAGTCTCCCATGAACCATAGAAACAGGATTGAACTGCACACTTGTTTCTCATAAACCCAGTTGGGCTAATATTATAGACCTGTTTCTGTCACCTCTGGCTGTCGGGGTATTTGTATTTATCCACACGTCCTTTATGCCCAGGGCACACGCTGTGTAGGAGAAGCCTGTGCCTTCCCAGCGGAAGGATGCTCATAACTCATGAACTTAACATTGAAGGGCTAACCGTGGGCCTGGATTCACAGTGTTCCTGAAAGCTTTGAGGCCCGATTAAACTACCTTTTGGCAGTGATTGACAGCTGCCAAGATTGAACTAATGAGCCCGGGGCCCCTGATTCCCTGCAAACCACCCTGGAGTTAATTTCCTTGCATAGCTCTCCCTACCTTTGAGAAACCTGCCTCTTTTGCTCCTCTGTGCTCACTATATGTCACATCCATCTCCTGCTCTTTCGCCAGACTTAATTGCCAGAATTATCTGAGTGAGTTATTTATATTAGTCTCCAACCAACCAGCAATTACAGCTAGGGGACCAACAAATAGAACACATGCTTGTTTGCCTCAGTGACTTTCGGTCTTGGCCCTGGGAGGGCCCATGGGAGATGAGTTGGAGGCATCGAGATTTGATCACGTCTGTGATTGAGGGGCTAGAGGCTGGAGCTGGGGAAATGCCCCTGTGATTGCATTTTCTTAATGTTTTTTGGCACATAGATGCATCCTCACGGCATGACCATCAGGTGTTGATGAAAGATGGTCCCCTGGGGTGGAGCATGAGGCACTTGGTTGGGTGTGTCCATGACCCTGGGACTCATGCTCATTGTGATCCTGGGTTCCGGATGGGTCTGGTTCATATCTCCAGAGTCCTGGGTTCTACCTGATGCGGCATGACCATGGCTTAGAGATGAGCGAGGAGTGGGCTTGTTCTATCACTGTCTTCAGTGTCATCAACAACACTGATGTTCTGTAGGAGACAGACTTCTGTCACCTGAATTATGACTTTCAATTTCTCCCAGTCATTTTGAAAAACTATATTTCCATTTTTTTTGTATTTCCATTTTAAAGATTTTATGTATTTGTGTGAGAGAGAGAGAGAATGAGAGAGAGAGTGCAAGTGTGGGGAGGAGCAGAGGAAGAGGGACAAGGAGACACTGCACTGAGCATGGAGCCCGACGTGGGGCTTGATCTCAGGACCCTGAGATCATGACCTGAGCTGAAATCAATAGTCGATGCTCAACTGACTGAGCTACCCAGGTGGCTGTATTTCCATTTTTTAAAATTATGTTAGTCACCATACAGTACATCATTCATTTTTTTTTTTATAAAGTTTGTTTTGTTTTTTAAAAGATTTTATTTATTTATTTGACATGGAGAGAGAGAGAGAGAGAGAGAGAGAGAGAGCATAAGCAAGGGGAGTGGCAGAGGGAGAAGCAGGCTCCTGGCTGAGCAGAGAGCCTGATGTGGGACTCGATCCCAGGACCCTGGGACCCCAACCTGAGCTGAAGGCAGCTGCTTAACCGACTGAGCCACCCAGCTGCCCCAGTACATTATTCGTTTTTTATGTATTTCCATTTTTTAAAGATGAAGAAACAGATTTGGGGAGGTTGGCTCACTTGTCCCAAGTCCCCCAGATGGTAGGTAGTAAAGTAGTACTTTGCTCCGAAGCCCACGCTCTTTCTCTCTGGCCACACCCTGTATCCACTCTGGATTCATGCCCAGCCCTCTTTGAGAGGAGCTCAGAATGCTTTCAAAAACCTGCATTTTGCTGTTTCTCCTTTATAGAATGTCAGCGTTTGCCTAACTGAGTTCTTAGGTAGTGGTGATCAAGGATCTCACCGTTCATTGGGATTTACCCAGTTGACCCTAGCACAGAACCAGAGGCCCCAAAACACAACCAAAGTTCCTGGCTTTTCCAGCACGAGCTTCATTTCTAGATGTTACCCATGTGAGGCCTATGTGTGTGCAAGGGGCACCGGGGAGCTAAGTTTGGATCCCTGCACTGTTCCCTTCTCATCTGTTTAGTTTAACCTCTAAAGTCTTATTCCACGCTCTCTGCGCCAAATGGAAAATGATGTTTTTATATGGCTTCATACATCACTCTTACTCCAGCGTGGGGGCTGGGCTCTTGGAACACTTGAAGACGCTCGGCACAGGACTCTGCTTAAAGCTACAAGAAACTGTTAGATGTTTTTGTCATGAGGTTGGCTGAAATAAAGTTTTACAACTGTTTTTTTTATGTTCAGTTCAGAAAGCCAAGGTTGAAAAAAAAGGTGACACTGAAACGTCATTTGAGTAAATGGTTTTTATTTTCTCAGAGGGGAGGTTGGCTCTTCCTTGATTCTAGTTTTCAGGTTATTTCTTCAAGGTATATAGTTCTGTTTTTTTTTTTTTTTTTCCTGACCTGTGGGATTGTCAGCCTAGAGATTCCCTTCTTTTTTTATTTTTTAAAGATTTTATTTATTTATTTGACAGAGAGAGAGACAGCCAGCGAGAGAGGGAGCACAAGCAGGGGGAGTGGGAGAGGAAGAAGCAGGCTCCCATCGGAGAAGCCTGATGTGGGGCTCGATCCCAGAATGCCAGGATCACGCCCTGAGCCGAAGGCAGACGCTTAACGACTGAGCCACCCAGGCGCCCCATAGAGACTCACTTCTTATAATAGTCAGAAATGGCCCTCGATCCATAGTTTTATTTGGGCTCAAATCAGGTCTCCAGAAACACCAAAGGCCTTGTGACTTTGTCGCATAATCACCCTGGCCCGTGAGGAAGGGCCCTGCCGATCCTTTCCCTGAAGTCCATCAGGCATGTGTCTCCATCTCTCTGTTCTCCCGCTGCCCTTCCCGAGAATGAACGCCCTCCTCTTCCCGGTCAGGGGAGTTCTTCGTCTGCTCCATGTTTCTGTGGTGCACACACCCATGTGCGTGTGTGCCTGTTTGTGTCCGTGTGCAAACGTGTGTGTCAGAGTGAAGACGTGGTGAGGGAAGAGGTGTTGTAGACAAAGTTCTTGTTAGCGGATGTTTTTTCTCAGAAGAGAAATCACTGATGGGGGGAGCTAGTAAGATGTCATCGCCAACCGCACCTGACCCCCTTTGTGATCGACGGTTCCCGCATCTTCCTTGTTTCCCACCTTCCCCAAGTCCCTCAGAACCGCCTCGTCCTTGAGATGCACTGTGGCTGTTGACTCTGTGGCCCTTGTGCCATGACTGTGAAGTTAGGGCCTCTCAAGTGCTGGGAGTCTTTGCAGATGGCAGTGTTTCCGGGAACAGGGAGGCCTTGGAAGGTATGTGTGCTCGTTAGATGGAGGTAAAGCTTCTTGCGGACGCTTTCTTCATCGTTTTCATTTTTAAATTGCAAAAGCAATTTCTGTGGAGTCTCCCTCACCTCATCAGAGAGGACTTTTTTCTCAGGAAACGTCTTCAGGGCGCTGGTATTTCGAAGGGTTAAAGAAACAGCAGACTCACCCCCAGAGGTGGAAAATCTGGCTCTGAGAAAATTGTTCA
Source organism: Ursus americanus (assembly GCF_024610735.1). Taxonomy (NCBI): domain Eukaryota; kingdom Metazoa; phylum Chordata; class Mammalia; order Carnivora; family Ursidae; genus Ursus; species Ursus americanus. The sequence continues at coordinate 48,308,041 of NC_142132.1, forward strand.
GCTTGCTTTGAGGAGCTCGTATTGCCACCCAGAGGGGGCCCTGTGGGCTTCTCCTCCCATTATTTGTAGTGGGTGGCTTAGGCTGATGGTTCCTAGTCATGGCCACAAGAATCACCTGTTAGAACCTAAACAAATAAAACTCCCACTCCAGTGCTACTAAATTGAAATATCCAGGAGTGGAATACAAAATCTGTGTTGTTTAGACCAGCTCTATGGGGGATTCTGATGCCCTTCCCAGCTTCAGAACCACTGGACTCTTTACTCATCAGCTAGGCAGTGGGGCAAGGTGGGGGGAGAGGCATGATGACCGTCAGATTGGACCTTGTGTCTTTCTAGTTGCCTTGAGCTCATCTCCTGGGCCACCTACACCTTCATGGTAACAGCCTGCTCTGACACCGAGCCCTGAGGGCGAGTCAGCAGGACGCTCCAGGCCTGGTGTGGGCATTTCCCTGGGAACAGCCCGGAGACGGAAGCTGCCTTCTGGGAGTGGGGTGCACCTGAGACGTCGGAGGTGGGCTCACTGCTGAGCAATTCAGGGGCTCCCCTGGGCCCACAGATGCACTCAGGCCCTGGCTAGGTCTGTGTCACGGATGAACCGCTTGGTTCATGGTACAGGGGGCCTGGTAAGCGCCTAGCAGGAGGTGGGCCCACTTCTGGACCAGTGCTCCCCCTGCACCCAGGAGGTGAGGAGCTTTCATCTTACTGGGAAATGTCACCCCGCCTCTGTCCTCTGCCACCTCAGCACCCCAGGGCCCCTTTCTCTAGTGCAGGGGGAGGGGAAGAGCTGGGGCAATGGCAAGAACCATTTATTGATGAGGGCCAACTCAGGCACATTTAAAGGAGTGAAGGGCCGCATTTTCAGAAATTCAAAACAGAAGTAATTTTATGGAGACCCAAGCGGCAAAAAAATGAAAAAAATATTTAGATTTCATATTTCATTCATTAATAGGACACTGTTGAGAAAATGGACCTTGCCCTTTTGTCCCTAAAATGTTAATATCTGTGCTGTTTGGGGAATAGTAATGCAAACGCTGCTTCCTAACTTTTTGCATTCTTTTTTAAAAGATTTTTTTTTTTTAAAGATTTTATTTATTTATTCGACAGAGATAGAGACAGCCAGCGAGAGAGGGAACACAAGCAGGGGGAGTGGGAGAGGAAGAAGCAGGCTCATAGTGGAGGAGCCTGACGTGGGGCTCGATCCCGTAACGCTGGGATCACGCCCTGAGCCGAAGGCAGACGCTTAACCGCTGTGCCACCCAGGCGCCCCCCTTTTTTAAAAGATTTTTATTTATTCATTTGAGAGAGAGAACACAGGCAGGGAGAAGGGCAGAGGGAGAGGGAGAAGCAGACTCCCTTCTGAGCAGAGAGCCTGTCGCAGGGCTCGATCCCAGGACCCTGGAATCATGACCTGAGCTGAAGGCAGATGCTTAACTGACTGAGCCAGCCAGGCGCCCCACTACCTGATTTTTTTTTTTTTCCTTCTTTTTTCCCAGCTTTATTGAGGTATGGTTCATAAAAAAATGTCTATATTTAGGTTTTGCAGTGTGAATTTTTTTTAATGTTTTTTGATATTATGTTAGTCACCATACAGTACATCCCTGGTTTCTGATGTAAAGTTCGATGATTCATTAGTTGCGTATAATACCCAGTGCACCATGCAATACGTGCCCTCCTTACTACCCATCACCGGTCTATCCCATTCCCCCACCCCCCTCCCCTCTGAAGCCCTCAGTTTGTTTCTCAGAGTCCTTAGTCTCTCATGCTTCATGCCCCCTTCTGATTATCCCCCTTTCTTTATCCCTTTCTTCCCCTACCGATCTTCCTAGTTCTTATGTTCCATAGATGAGAGAAATCATATGATATTTGTCTTTCTCTGCTTGACTTATTTCACTTAGCATTATCTCCCCCAGTGCCGTCCATGTTGCAGCAAATGTTGAGAACTCGTTCTTTCTGATAGCTGAGTAATATTCCATTGTATATATGGACCACAACTTCTTAATCCAGTCATCTGTTGAAGGGCATCTCGGTTCCTTCCATGATTTAGCTATTGTGGACAATGCTGCTGTGAACATTGGGGTGCATATGGCCCTTCTCTTCACTACATCTGTAAATTTGGGGTAAATACCCAGTAGTGCAATGGCTGGGTCATAGGGTAGCTCAATTTTTAACTTTTTAAGGGACTTCCACACTGTTTTCCAGAGTGGCTATACCAACTTGCATTCCCACCAACAATGTAGGAGGGATCCCATTTCTCCACATCCTCTCCAGCAATTGTTGTTTCTTGCCTTGTCAATTTTTGCCATTCTAACTGGCGTAAGGTGGTATCTCAGTGTGGTTTTGATTTGAATTTCCCTGATGGCTAATGATTTTAAACATTTTTTCATGTGTCTGTTAGCCATTTGTATGTCATCATTGGAAAAGTGTCTGTTCATCTCTTCTGCCCATTTTATGATTTGTTTATTTGTTTCTCGCGTATTGAGTTTGAGAAGTTCTTTGTAGATCTTGGATACCAGTCTTTTATCTGTAGCATCATTTGCAAATATATTCTCCCATTCCGTGGGCTGCCTCTTAGTTTTTTTGACTGTTTCCTTGGCTGTGCAGAAGCTTTTTACCTTGATGAAGTCCCACAAGTTCATTTTATCTTTTGTTTCTCTTGCCTTTGGAGATGTGTCATGAAAAAGGTTGCTTTGGCCGATGTTGTAGAGGTTGCTGCCTATGTTCTCCTCTAGGATTTTGATGGATTCCTGTCTCACATCAAGGTCTTTCATCCATTTGGAGTTTATCTTTGTGTATGGTGTGAGAGAGTGGTCAAGTTTCATTCTTTTGCTTGTAGCTGTCCAATTTTCCCAGCACCATTTATTGAAGAGACTGTCTTTTTTCCACCGGATGCTTTTTCCTGCTTTATCAAAGATTAGTTGCCCAAAGAGCCGAGGGTCCATTTCTGGGTTCTCTATTCTGTTCCATTGGTCTATGTGTCTGTTTTTGTGCCAATACCATGCTGTCTTTGTGATCACAGCTTTGTAGTACAGCTCGAAATCCGGCATTGTGATGCCCCCAGCTTTGTTTTTCCTTTTCAACAGTTCCTTGGCGATTCAGGGCCTTTTCTGGTTCCATACAAATTTAAGGACTATTTCTTCCAGTTCTTTGAAAAATGTCATCGGTATTTTGATTGGGATAGCATTGAAAGTGAAGATTGCTCTGGGTAGCATGGACATTTTAACTATGTTAATTCTTCCGATCCATGAGCATGGAATATTTTTCCATCTCTTTATGTCTTCCTCAATGTCTTTCAAGAGTGATTTATAGTTTCTAGAATATAGATCCTTTACGTCTCTGGTTAAGTTAATTCCGAGGTAATGTATGGTTTTTGGTGCTATTGTAAATGGGATGGATTCCCTAATTTCTCTTTCTTCAGTCTCATCATTCGTGTATAGAAATGCAGCTGATTTCTGAGCATTGATTTTGTGTCCCGCCACATTACTGAATTGCTCTATAACTTCTAATAGTTTGGGCGTGGATTCTTTTGGGTTTTACATATAGAGTATCATGTCATCTGCAAAGAGAGACAGTTTGACTTCTTCTTTGCCGATTTGGATACCTTTTATCCCTTTTTGTTGTCTGATTGCTGTTGCAAGGACCTCTAGTACTATGTTGAATAATAGTGGCGAGAGTGGGCATCCTTGTCGTGTTCCTGATCTTAAGGGAAAGGCTTCCAGCTTTTCCCCGTTGAGAATGATATTTGCTGTAGGCTTTTCATAGATGGTTTTTATGAGATTGAGGAATGTACCCTCTATCCCTACACTCTGAAGGGTTTTAATCAGAAAAGGATGCTGTATTTTGTCAAATGCTTTTTCTGCATCAATTGAGAGGGTCTTATGGTTCCTGAGTCTTTTCTTGTTGATATGATGTATCACGCTGATCGATTTGTGAATGTTGAACCACGCTTACATCCCAGGTATGAATCCCACTTGGTCACGATGGATAATCCTTTTAATGTACTGTTGGATTCTATTAGTCAGGATCTTGTTGAGGATTTTGGCGTCCATTTTCATTAGGGAAATTGGTCTGTAATTCTCCTTTTTGATGGGGTCTTTGCCTGGTTTGGGGATCAAGGTAATATTGGCCTCATAGAATGAGTTTGGTAGCTTTCCTTCTGTTTCTATTTTTTGAAATAGCTTTAGGAGAATAGGTATTATTTCTTCTTTGAATGTTTGGTAGAATAAGATACATTCAGACTGAAAGTAAAGGGATGGAGTACCATCTTTCACGCCAGTGGACCTCAAAAGAAAGCTGGGGTAGCAATTCTCATAGCAGACAGATTGGATTTTAAACTAAAGACTATAGTGAGAGACACAGAAGGGCACTATATTATTCTTAAAGGATGTATCCAGCAAGTGGATATGACGATTATAAATATATATGCCCCCAACAGGGGAGCAGCAAGATACACAAGTCACCTCTTAACCAGAATAAAGAGACATATAGATAAAAATATGTTAATAGTAGGGGACCTCAACACTCCACTATCAGAAATAGACAGAACACCCATGCAAAAAATCGACAAGGAAACAAGGGCTTTGAATGCCATACTCGACGAGTTGGACCTCATAGATATATATAGAACACTACACCCCAGAACCAAAGAATACTCATTCTATTCTAATGCCCATGGAACATTCTCAAGAATAGACTATGTTCTGGGACACAAAACAGGTCTCAACCAATACCAAAAGACTGAAATTATTCCTGCATATTTCTCAGACCACAACGCTTTGAAACTGGAACTCAACCACAAGGAAAAATTTCGAAGAAACTCAAACACTTGGAGACTAAGAACCATCCTGCTCAGAAATGATTCGATAAACCAGGAAATCAAAAATCAATTTAAACAATTTATGGAGACCAACGAGAATGAAAACACAACGGTCCAAAACCTATGGGATACTGCAAAGGCAGTCCTAAGGGGAAATACATAGCCATCCCAGCCTCACTCAAAAGAATAGAAAAATCTAAAATGCAGTTTTTGATGTTTAAAACATAGAAGGGGAGCAGAGAGCTGTAGCATGTATGTCCACAGCTTTTCTGCCCGCCCGGTAGACAGACGCCTCCGTGGTACTTGTGAGAGCCACCACCTGGAGAGAGCCAAGTGCTCAGCCTGATTCACCCTCCTCGTCCTCCCCACATGCATAACATTTGTACACCGTGATTGTCCGTTTTCAGATGAGGAAACAGACCCAGAGAATTAAAGAACCATAGTAGGGTCGCACAGCTGGTGAACGGAGGAGTTAAGATTCAAGCCTGGTCAGGGGTTTGAAGCAGTGGAGGCCCCTGGTTTAACCTCTGCAGCGGAGGCGAACTAGGGTCCCATCCTACACAGTGCTATCTGCTTTCCTGCCACCCTGTGTACTGGCAGGCTCTCTGCTCTAGGACTTTGCTATCTCTTTGAATACAGTCTTTCTAGCCGTCTGTATCCAAGCCCTTTTCTTGTTCTTCCAGGTTTCAGAAGTGCCTGGAAATGGCAGATTTGTCCAGGGACTATTTTCCCCCTGAGGCTCAGGGAGGTCTGTGCCTCTGTTGCTGACAGGTGACCTCCTCCTTGCCACTGTGGCCTTTTAATGGACTGTGCAGGTATCTATCCTGTTAGAACCACGGAGTGTCCCTTTGCAGAATGAACTTCTCGGAATCTCTGGAAGGAGAGGGTGACTTCCGGGTACCCATCCACCATCTTAGTGATGGCTGGAATGGATGTGCTGGTCATGCTGGATGGTAGGGTCTCTGCTCCACACACGCCGTGCTCAGGGGACAGAGGGGCTTTCCTGGAGGATCAACTCTATAGTATCAGCCTGGCTGGAATCTCAAAGTTTTGCTGTGCTCAGCAGAATTATGTAGGTAAGCATGTATCTGCATAGCATGCTGTCCCAGTCATAGGGCAGGATGAGTTAAACTGGAAACTGTTCCTGGCCTCTTAGTGGGGCCTCCTAACGTTGAGTGATACTTTGCTGGAAAGAGCATTGATCGCGGGATTCAGGGGCTTGGGATTCTAGTCTGCTTCTGTTCTTTTCTTTCTCTGGGTCTCAGTTTTCTCATCTGTGAAGTGGGGACATTAGAAACTTGGTATGCAAAGTAATAACCTTAAACTCCCACCACGTTACACGTCGCTTACATCTCGATAAAGCTGGAAAAAAAACCAACTTGGTGCTTTTGAGAATTTTCTATTGAAATTCTTTAAGGGGAGAAAAGAACAAAAGGTGAATGGGCTCTTTCTCCATTTCTTCCCTCGAAATGTCATTTGCAGCATCATCCAAAGTCACGTGCTCCACGCACATGTTTACTTGATAAAGTTGTGCAGATTTTTCCTGTCACTCCATGATATATTTTATTTAACGTGTAAATACATCTTTGAATCAATTTTGTGCTCCGTGAGTATATTACCTGAGTCGTTTTATATACCCTGACACCAAAACCTTGGTTGGGGCCTTCCATTTGGGAGGCAAAGCTTGGCGGGCTTGTGCCAGACTCGGGTTGGGGGCAGCGTATAAAAACGGTACCCGACATGTACCACCTTTTCTGCTTGTCTTAGGGCCTGATTCTCACACTGCCTCTAGCATCTTTTCTTCCTGGGCTTAGCAATCATGTCAACATTGGTCTTACTTAAAAATGCTCCACTTTTGAAAATGTGCTCAGAATAAGCACACCCAGCCCTCGCCACTCCCCAGCCTCGCTTCTGCCTAGACACAACCCGGTTTCCGGGGGAGAGGCGTGCCCGAGTCTGAGATGCTTGCTCGGGAATGTTTTCCAAGGCCCTTTCCAGCTCTTATGTCTGTGCGTCTGCATGAGGTCACAGAGCTAAGACGGGCAGGCTGACAACCGTGTCGACGGCACAGCAGTATGCGAATCCAGGAGATAAAAGAGAAAGCAAGGCAGGAGAAAACAGTGTGAAATCCCAGAGGCAGCCCGAGGCCCCGGGGATTTCCCATTGCTTCTCGTAGCAGAATGAAGACAGCTCTGGATACCGTGGCACCCCTGGGGACCCAGCCCTCTCAAGTCTATGCTGGAGGCGTCGAGAGAGAGGCAGCTCCAGCTAGAACCAGTATCAGATGGGAGCTGCCGAGGAGCGATGATCCTGGCTGGCCTGGGAGCAGGGCCAGTCTTCTGTCTTCTCTGATGCTCCATCCTCCCAACTGGATGCAGCAGGACTGCCCCAAGAGGGGGTATTGTCTCTGCCTTCTTTTCCTTTCTCCTTTGCTCCACCCTGGCGCTGGTGTGAGCACACCGGACGTGAGCGTCCCTGCCCGGCTCAGGAGTCTCTTGGATGGCTGAGAGGGGTATCCCTGCGCAGTCCCTGAATCTCACCTCTTTCCCCCACATTCCATTCTCCGCCCCTCTTAGCATCCTCCTCTTCCAAAAAGGAAGCTGTTATTTGCCTCAGTAAGCCAGGACTTTGATCCTTCAACGTGGGCATTGGAGAAAAATACTCCACGTGGGCAAAGGGTAGCTGCATGTCCTTGACTCTCTCCAATTTTACCTTTCCCTTGAGAAATGTCTCACCTATTAGTACTTCCAGCAAGATATTAGTTAAGGGGGCACCCTTTTCCTTTAACCATTGTGGCCCAAGCTTGGGGGCATGGCTTTTCAGCCTTTCCTTAATTCCTTGTGTGGTTGGACATCTGGCCTGGGACATTGACTCAGGGCTTTACTGAAAACTTGGGGCTGGTAGTAGGGAAATAACAGAGCCAGATGACTGCCTTACTGGGCATAACGTATCCCTGCCCGCGTCCTGGTCTTGGCCTGCCTCCGTGGGCAGGTGTCACTGCTCTCACTGCAACCTGCAACTTGAGATCTGCCTGCTTGGAGATGCCCGGCCAGGGGAGGGGCCCAGAGAGGGCGATGCAAGGACCATCTCCCTGTCAGTTTAAGGCCTCTCTCCTGGGTGCAGCTGTCCTTTTTTTTTTTAGATTTTATTTATTTATTCAACAGAGAAAGACAACGAGAGAGGGAACACAGCAAGGGGAGTGGGAGAGGGAGAAGCAGGCTTCCCGCTGAGCAGGGTGCCTGATGTGGGGCTTGACCCCAGGACCCTGGGATCATGACCTGAGTCAAAGGCAGATGCTTAACGGCTGAGCTACCTAGGCGCCCCTGGGTGCAGCTGTCCTATTAGAAGCTGTCCTCTCCTAGAGGATGTCCATCCTAGAATGGAGCTTCCTTTCCTCCTTCTGGGGGCATGGCTGCCAGCCTGGGGTGGCATGGCCTTACTCACCCAGTCCATGATAGAAGAATTCGACCCAGTAAGTTCAGCACCTCCGGCCAGCATGGGAGCTATCAAGATGGGTAGGACAGTTAATTTCCTTCTCAGTATAGGCAGGACAACACAGTGGTTAGATACGTGTGTCCTCATATCAGAATGCCTACGTTTTAGTCCTATCTCTGGCGTTTACTGATTGTGTTAGCCTGTGAAGACGGCTTCTTTGCCCTGGGCCCCAGCTTGCTTGTTTGTGCGGTGTGTGTATTTATAGGGCCTTCCTTGGTGTTGGGGGCTGCTTGTGATTGTAGGTTACTGCATGCAAGGCATTTAGAGCCGTTCCCAGGCAATGACTGTGGTCAGGGATGGATTCCCAGCAGGTCTGCTGGCAGTGTGAGTCCAGTCCGTAACCAGTCTAGAGTGGCAGGATGATGGCACCACCCATGATGCAGGTGGTGCACATCATCGTTTTTCAAAGGATTCCTGCATGCATGGCTTAGAAGCTTCCATCCCAACCCTAGAGGGTACGCTCCATGAGGCAGAGCTTTTGCCTATCATGTTTGCCTCGATAGCTCAAGTGCTTAGAAACAATGTCCGGCCAGTCGTAGATGTTCAGTAATGACTTGCCTTATGTCTGAGCTCTGTGAGTTACGCACAGCAGGTGGTATTAGCCCATTCGACAGGGGGAAAGGCTGAGGCCCTGAGAGAAGACATGACTCTTCTAAGGTTGTATGAAGTGTTAATGGAAGAGTCGGTGTGGGCCCCCGGTCTCCTGAGTCCTGCCCCCGTGCTCTTGCCACCACGTGGTGTTGCTTTTATTTAGAGTCGTGCCCATCGGTTGCCCAGAGCAGGGGCTAAATACAAGGCAGGTTGCTTGCAGGTCGGCTTCCCAGATCTTCAGCCAGCCTTTCTCCAGCTGCCCTGGGCCTCTCCGTGTGCACTTACATGTGTGTATCCTGCACGTGGGTGGCTCTGGAGCTGGTAGACCCGTGGCGTCTCTGCACGGATCCTGCTGAGGGCCAGCTTCAGGCAGGCTCCTGTGGGCCCCGGCTGAGTGGGCCGGCGCAGATGACTGCTTGCTCTCCTGAAGCAGGCGTTACCTCCGTGAGGCTCTCAGGTTCTGGATGTGGGTGCAGGGTGAGGCTGTGTGGTTGGAGCGGGCACGTCGACCTGGCCTCCCAAACGTGGTGCACACATCACCCTACTGTAAATAGGACGTCTGTCATGTGAGGCACTGGATACCAGGCATCTTGTCTCTTTTTGGCTTCCTGTGGGGCTGCAAGGGCCCTCCAGGGCTATTTTCTTCCATCCTTTTACCTCCATGCAAGACTGTACCAAATATATTCTAGAGATATTATTTGCTTTTAAAACGACTCAGGAAATAGGCCCAACCACTTCTGAAGGTTTTTCTAAATTGAGGGTTGCAATTTTTTTTTTTTTTTTTTTTTGCCTGGGAAAGACCAGATAGTAAATATTTTAGGCTTTGTGGGTCAGGCTGTTGCACTACTCAGCTGTGCCTTTGTAGCGTGGCACCAGCAATGGACAATACTTAAGAGATTAGCGTGGCTTAGTTCCAATAAAGCTTTATTTACAAAAAAAAGGTCAGGCCAGATTTGGCCCTCAGGCTGTTAGTTTGCCCACCCTTGTTCTGAGTCCGGTTAGGGTCAGCCCATTTCCTTGGGTCTTGCCGGTCGTGGGTACTTGCCTGAGTCAGATAATCCAAAGGGAAGGCAATTCCATGTTGACCTCACTTCTCAGTCCCTGCTTCAGAATTCTTCTCAGAATACCTGCTTAGGAGAGGTCCTGGAAACATGTGCCTTCCGTGCAGAAGGCTGACTGGATGGAAAGACTGACTCTCACCCCAAATTCCAGTTGATCTGGAAAAGCCACACAGGGGTGGGCCTGGATGGGGGGGCAGCCTGGGGTGAGGCTGGATTACTGTAAATGCTCAGACACTTGTGTTCTTGGCTCCCTAACCCCTCAGTGCCTTCCTAAAGCCAAGACAAATGAAAGGCAGGGGCTGTTTGATCTTGGACATCATGTTTCAGTTTTAGCGGGTAGCGTGAAATATAATTGACCCATTCTTTTCCTTTAGCCAACCCTGTATGGCTCCTTAATAACTCATGGTGGGGATTGCAGGTTGGTGGGGAAGCAGTGGGGCTCTTCGGCAGGCTGAGGACAGATGTCTGGATACCAGCAGGTACTGGCTTCTGAGAGGCAGATTCAGCGGGATTTTTTTTTCAGTTCATCTTCACACAAGGAGATTTTTATGGAAATCTGAACACTCCCAGCTAAATACTCTTGCTATTAGCATCTTTCACTTTGAGAGAGGAGTTTTCTTCTTCTGCCCTGATGGATTATTCAGGCTGGGCTGGGTTCCTGTGTGGAGTTATGGGCACTCTTTAGGGGAAACATTTGGTGTGGTAGAAAGATCATGGTTTCTGGGACTAGATTTATGTCTTGGCCGTGTGCCATTACTTGTAATGGCTTCAAGCAAGTTCCTTAACCTCTCTGAGCTTCAGGCCTCACCTGCACAGGGGTGTGACGATACCATACCCACTGTTGCTGGGGGACCGAGGGTTGGTGTGCAAATGTGCCCAGCACAGTGCCTGACTCATAGGAAGTGGCCTATAAAGGCAAACAAAAATTCAGTTCAATTCTCCAGGTTTGGTTCCACATCTTCGAGGCTGTCTGTGTGCCTCCCTGAGTAACCACCCAGCGGTAATGTTTTAAAATGTGAAGGAGGTCCTGAAAGGACAGACGACTGCCTGGTGAACAGACATTTTTGAGAGTTAGACTATCCCTTCCTCTACCCATTGGAAATATTCAGCCCCTATGGGGCCAGGCAGTGCCAAGGGGAAGGGCACACATCTGTGAATCTTGGAAGATAACCTTTTTGTGTGAATTTTTCCAGAAGAAGGAGACAGGAGTGGCCTGGGACTCTGGATGTTTCGGGCTATGTGCTTTGAAGAGCTTGTCTTGCCCCTCCCCTTGGGCTGGTGTTTTTGTAGATTCTTTGAGGGTGAAAAATTCCTGCATTGTTCCCTTATAGGAGGTCCCCGCTGCCCCCCCCCCCCACAGTGTACCCCTGCTTCTTCCTGCGTCCTGTATGTTCCTGCTGGGCAGTGGCAATGCTCACCCTCTCCCGATGGGGGGACCAGAGCTTTCTGCACGTTCCCCATGGAGCTGCGTGTCCCTAGCACACTGTGAGTGAGAGGGAGGCAGTAAGCTGGGAATTCAGTGGAGGAGGGAGGCCTTGAAGGCACAGAGAGGGGACAGGACAGGGAGAAGAAAGAGGAGGAGGAGAAGGAGGCTGTTGAGATAACTCTCTCATTTACGGCAGAGAGTGTGTGATCACAGCCAGTCCTACACAGACTTCCCTTCAAATGAGAAGGGAGTGAGAAAATGTAATTTTAGCGTCTGGCTTTTGACTGATTCCCTGCGGAGGTTCTCTGGGCTGTGGTGTTGGGTGTCTCCCCTCCCCTGCAAGGGACAGACGGGCTGTGATAAGTGAGTTCAGATTTTGCCTGGGGAAAAGCCATGGGAGGAAATCCAGAGCAATGTATATACCCCAGGGGCCTTGGGGGGCGGGGCTTAGATTTGGGGACATGGAAGTGAAATCAAGGACACTGCAGGAGAGGATCAGAACACTGCAGGAGAGGACTTAGGGACAGGGTAGTGGGGTCAGCAGCTTGACTCAGTCTGGGCTGAGCTATATTGGGTCTCTGTTCCTACACTGAGGCATGAAGCCATGTTTTCCAGGCCATGTTCCATGGCCCCACTGCCAACACAGGTGTGCATTTTGGTGGAGGCCTGCCGACCTCTGTGCAAGACCAAGGCAGCAGAGTCTTTCCCTGGAACAAGGCCCGGCTGGGAAGTGCACACTCCTAGGAGAATGTTCTAGGCAGGGCCTGGGGGGCCCCTGTGCCCAGCTGCCCTGTGGCCCCTGGCATGGGACATGCCAGGCAGTATACACCGCTGGCTGGACAGGCTGGTGTATCTGTGTGTGGAAATCAGACTTAGGGAGATTATAAACCAAAGACAGCCCGCCCTCCACCCCAACCCTACAGCCCCCACCTAGCCCAGAGAGTTCTCAGCAATGGCGTAGGGAAGATTTACACTTGGTGGAAAATCTTCTTAACATTTTCATCCTGCTTTCCCTCCCCTCACTGCCAGTCAGCGTGCGTTAGGGTAGTAGAAACTCATTTAAATATGAATCTATGAAAAAATATAATTAGGAAGATAAATTGGAAAATGCATATAATACACTTCTGTGCCAGATATAAATTACTTTATCCACACCACTACACCCAGCCATTAACCTGCAGAGTTGAGAGTTGTCTGTGGCATGAAACTCTCTTGGGAGATTTTCCCAGGGAACCCAACTATTAGGAACTCCTTAAAAGTGGAACTTAAATGATAGCATATAGATAAGAGCATCTTGGAAACTTCATGATTCCATTTAAGTTCATCATTCAGTAACTTCATCACAGGTCAGAAGGAAATGCAGGTTTCTTTTTTTCCTGTAACTTTTGCACCTGGTGTGGGTTTGCTTGGGGAGAAAGAAGGCTGGGCAGATGAGGGTCATGGGATTTTTGTCTTCCTATATTGGAAGGCAGTGCCATATGGAAAGGGGTTTTAACTCTCTCACTCATACACAAAGATAAACTCCAAATGGATGAAAGACCTCGATGTGAGACAGGAATCCATCAAAATCCTAGAGGAGAACATAGGCAGCAACCTCTTTGACATTGGCCACAGCAACTTTTTTCATGACACATCTCCAAAGGCAAGAGAAACAAAGGAAAAAATGAACTTGTGGGACTTCATCAAGATAAAAAGCTTCTGCACAGTCAAGGAAACAGTCAAAAAAACTAAGAGGCAGACCATGGAATGGGAGAAGACATTTGCAAATGACACTACAGATAAAAGACTGGTATCCAAGATCTACAAAGAACTTCTCAAACTCAATATGCGAGAAACAAATAAACAAATCATAAAATGGGCAGAAGATATGAACAGACACTTTTCCAAGGAAGACATACAAATGGCTAACAGACACATGAAAAAATGTTTAAAATCATTAGCCATCAGGGAAATTCAAATCAAAACCACACTAAGATACCACCTTACGCCAGTTAGAATGGCAAAAATTGACAAGGCAGGAAACAACAAATGTTGGAGAGGATGTGGAGAAAGGGGATCCCTCCTACATTGTTGGTGGGAATGCAAGTTGGTACAGCCACTCTGGAAAACAGTGTGGAGGTCCTTAAAAAGTTAAAAATTGAGCTACCCTATGACCCAGCCATTGCACTACTGGCTATTTACCCCAAAGATACAGACATAGTGAAGAGAAGGGCCATATGCACCCCAATGTTCACAGCAGCATTGTCCACAATAGCTAAATCGTGGAAGGAGCTGAGATGCCCTTCAGCAGATGATTGGATTAAGAAGATGTGGTCCATATATATATACAATGGAATATTACTCAGCCATCAAAAAGAATGATTTCTCAACATTTGCTGCAACATGGATGGGACTGGAGGAGATAATGCTAAGTGAAATAAGTCAAGCAGAGAAAGACAATTATCATATGGTTTCACTCATTTATGGAACATAAGAAGTAGGAAGATTGGTAGGAGAATAAAGGGAAGAAGAAAGGGGGGGTAATCAGAAGGGGGAAGGAACCATGAGAGACTATGGACTCTGGGAAACAAACTGAGGGCTTCCGGGGGGGGAGGGAATGGGATATGCTGGTGATGGGTATTAAGGAGGGCACATATTGCATAGTGCACTGGGTGTTATATGCAAGTAATAAATCATGGAACTTTAAAAAAATAAATAAATTTAAAATAAAAAAAAAAAGAAAGGGGTTTTAGCCTTTTTTGGTGTGTCCCCAGAGAGCAAGAGTGAGTGCCATCAGTTAGAACTTATAGAAAGGTGGGTGTTGGATCAATGCAAGGGAGCACTATCTTTTCTTTTTATAGAAGATTTATTAGAGAGAGAGAGAGAGAGCACATGCATGCGTGAGTGGGGGAAGGGGCAGAGGGGGAGAATCTCAAGCAGACTGCCCACCGACTGGGGAGCCTGACATGGGGCTTGATCCCAGGACGCATGAGACCATGACCTGAGCCAAAATCAAGAGTTAGACCCTCAACCAACTGAGCCACCCAGGCGCCCTCAGGGAGAACTTTTTAGCAAAGCATTTTGGTTAAAAACATGGACTTTAGGGTTTTGGAGCCCAGACCTACCACCTCCTGGCTATGGGGACTTGGGAAATTCACTTCTCCAGGGCTCAGTCTGTTCCACAGAAAATGGGAAAAACTCATGAAACCTCATAACTTCGTAAGTTTGCTCTGAGGATTGAAGAAGAATGTAGAAGAACATGATTAGCTCCCAGTTAGGGCAATTCAATAAAAAGTAGGTATTATTGCTAGAAGACATGATCACAAGGGTAGCAGCAGTGAGAAAATTAGCTGTGCTGTGCAAGAGTCACTCTGCGGTGGGAGGGGACCCGCAGTGAGTGTGTGCCTCCTTCTCCCTGGAGGTTTTGTTGGGCTGGGTGGCTGGCTGCTTCTCAGGAGTGCTGCACGGAGAGTTCTGGGCCAGATTCCTGGGCTGCATTCAGTGGTCCTCACACTTGGCCGTGACCATCTCAACTACCTCAAAGTTTCTTCCTCTGCAAATGACAACAATTGTTTTTCAAAAGAATCACTACAAAAAAATTCACAGAGATATTTTAAAAATAATTTAAAAAATATCACCTCCTAGGAATAATCATCTTAAACAGTAGGAGGAAATCACTGAAGAATCTTTCTATGCATGTATATGGCTGGAAAAATACATAAACCATAAATTGACAGGAATAATTTTAGAATGATAGGATCACATTCTCCATTCCAATTTTAACAAAGAGTGTTCACTTACTTTGCTTGATTTTCTGAGAGGAAACATCTGAAGGAAGTGCTACGCTCTGGATTAATATTTCTTCATTGAAACATATTTTCTAAAAGATCTCACTGAGGTGACGAAAAATATTAAAAGGTTGCAGTCATTCCTTTCGGTCAATGACTGATTTTAATTTTAGACTTTTAAGTGCATGCTATAAAAGACGCGGTAAGATGCGCTCACACACTTTCTCCTCCCATGTGCCTCTGCCTTATTTTAGTACTACCATTGTTTTTACATCGTCAAGGTTGATAATACCTAGTAAGTCCCAGAGCCATCTGGTCTCCAGCCTTTCCCCTGTGGAGGAATTCAATTTTTACTTGTATTCTTTCTGTCTCCAGTTTATGCAGCAATCTGAAAGGGTGTCATTTTGGCCTTCAGTTTGTTTTCTTTGCTCTAACTTCTTGGTAGTCTAACTTTTCTTGTTTTAGTGAATATATATTCTGATTAATTTCTCCTATAGGTTAAGCACTTGTAGGGAATTTTTTCTGTTTCTTTGGTTCTATTTTCTTCAAGACAGGGCTCTTCATCTTCTGTATTCCGTATTCCTATGTATACAAGTGCCACGATACTATCTTGCTTATGCTGAACTTGGGTAGTTTTGTCTTGTCCTTCTATTTGCTCTGGTATTGGGCAAATGCTTTTTTAAAATTACTTACAATTTTTTTAATGACTCCTTTTGTAACTTATTCAAAACCCCTACCTTGGTATCTGAGCTGTAGTTTGAGATGATTTCTGATGCCTGAGAGTGTTGTAGGGAATGTGGGGATGAGGGAGGGTGGGAGCTCAGAGCTGTGTGTTCCTTTCGTTAGGACTGTCTGCTGCTCTCCTGAGATTTTGTTCAATGTCCTGTTCCAAGTTCATTCCACTCATGGCGGGTGTACTGTCTTCTGTGAGGGGATGTCCTTGACATTTAGATTATCTCTTGAATTACTCCTTGAGCTTTGGAGCAGATGCCCATCTGAGAGGGAGGGAGGGACCCTGAATAATTGAAACAACAGCTTTCGGCTATCTTCCAGCAGTTTCTAATTTATCCTTTCAACTCTTTCCCATCAAGTCAGATGAGGGAAAAAAAATAACAGTGCAACCTTGGTCTGCTTCTTTCTAAAAAGTAGGAATAGTAGTATAACAATGGTAGTAATTGGTAAAAAGTCTCAGGATTATGGCCTCACCAATAATGCTTCTTGGGGGTGGTGTGGGGATAGGAGCTTCAAAAGGTACGCCAAATTCTGTTCCCCTACCCTCACCTCAGGTCTTCCTCTTAGATGTTGATAGCATTCCTTGTTTGATCACTGCTGGTTCCCACCCCTCACCCCTTTTCTTTGAGGGAGGTATGTGTTTTGTTTTGCTTAATTATGTGTTGGTACATGGAGTTATTGTGATGTGGCTTCACTCCACCATCTTTCTCCAAAAAGCCTGAGTATCTTTTAAAAAATATTGTTTCTCAATACTTAGCCAGATACATAGAATCACACTCCCCTATCAGTGGGATGCAGAGATCTATGATGGACCCTTGAACAGTGCAGGGATAAGGGGTGCCAACTTTCTGTACAGTCAAACATCCAGGTGTAACTTTTGACTCCCCCAGAACTTAACTACAAATAGCCTGTTGTTGACTGGAAGCCTTACCAATAACACCAACAGTTGATTAACACACATTTTATATGTTATATATATTATATACTGGATTCTTACAATAAAGTAAGGTTGAGAAAATGTTATTAAGAAAATCATAAGGATGAGAAAATATTTTACAATACATTACTGTAAAATATCTACATATAAGTGAATCCACACATTCAAACCCATGTTGTTCAAATGTCAACTATACATTTTTATGAAGTTCACAAGGCAGTTCCAACAGTCAGCCAAGTCTAGGATCCATTTTAAGTTTCCTATAAGATTCTTTCCACCCGTAAGATTCTGTGATTCATTCTGTTCTCTTTAAGAAGCAGGGAGGGGGTGTTAGTACAGGGATTCTGTCAGCTCTTTTCCCAGATATTCCCAGATGTGGTTTGCTTCATTATGTGGAAGAAGGGGTCCCATATCTCCCCTTGTTCTGAAAGTTTCTTTTTGATCTATAGGTTGGAGGGATGAGGTCGTAGGGCTGTCTTATTTCTGCTTTCCACAGTGACCTTAAACTACCCTCTATCTTTAAATAGGCTGTCGTTGAGGTTGTAGACAGTTAAATTGTTCTCAAACCTGCCTGCATGTTACTGTCACTTTGGGAGCTTTTAAAATACTGATGCCTGGGCCACACCTCTCATGCTATATTAATTGGTCTGGGGTGGGGCCCAAATCACTGGCCTTTCTTAGAACTCCCTAGATATTCTAGCTAATCTACTTCCAGGATTGAGAACCAGTAGGTGGTTCTTTCTTATTTCTTTAGTGACTCATGATCCTTTCTCCATTTTCCTTGCTTATATGCCCAGCCTTGCTTATGAAACATGTCTTTTCTACACACTAAATATTTCCCAAGGTAGCATTACTTAGAACAGTGCTGTTTTGTGTTTGAGAACATGAGCTTTGGAGTGATAGAAACCTGAATGTGGATCCTCTTTCTGCCCCTGCTGCCTGTGTGACCTTGGGCAAGTGACCGAACTTCTCTGTTCCACAGTTTTCTTACGGAAAATAGGGATTTCATATCTACTTTGCCCTATTTTGAAGGTTGTTTTGAGCACCTGTAGTGGTTTTGAGTGACGTTAATTACATGTTATCACTTTTCTTTAGGTTAGTGTTTGCCTGATATATTCTTTTCTGTCCCTTTATTCTCAATCTTTTAATAAGGCTTTGTTTCAGATGTGTCTTTTGTAATCATAACACAATTGAATTTTGTTCAATTGTTTGAACCAGTGTGATAATCTCTGTCTTTTAATGGGTAAGTTTAATCCATTTATATTTATTATAATCACTGATACAATTTCCGAGTTCTTTTCCCTACTGTTTTATTTTCAGTTTCTTTTTACCAATCCTTTTCTTTGCTCCTTTTTTTCCTTTTCTATGTTGATGGATATTTCCACATCCCCTCCATTATTCCTTTGCTGGTTCACAATTTATAGACCATATTCTATTCTGTTAGTGATTACTCTTAATATTCTTAACATACAGGCATACCTTGTCTTATTGAACTTTGATTTATTGTGCTTTGCAGATACTGTGTTTTTTACAAATTTAAGGTTTGTGGCAACCCCACCCTGGGTAGAGCAAGTCTATTGGCTTCATTTTCTCAACGTGTTTCCATGTCACATTTTGGTAGTCTTCACAATATTTCGAACTTTTTCATCATTATTATATTTGTTATGTTGATCTGTGATCTGCAATTACAACTCACTGAAAGCTCAGATAATGGTTAGCATTTTTTAGCAATCAAGTATTTTTATTTTTTTATTATTTTTTAAGATTTATTTATTTATTTGACAGAGAGAGAGAGCACAAGCAGGGGGAGTGGCAGACAGAGGGAGAGGGAGAAGCAGGCTCCTTGCTAAGCAGGCAGCCCGATGTAGGGCTGGATTCCAGGACCCTGGGATCTTGACCTGAGCCAAAGCCAGACTGAGCCACCCAGGCACCCCAACAACCAAGTATTTTTAAATTAAGGTATATACAGTGTTTTTTAGACATAATGCTATTGTGCACTTAATAGGCTATACTGTGAGTGTAATGATTATATACCCTGAGAAACCAAAAAATTCACTGACTTGCTTTATTGTGATATTCACTTTATTGTGGTGGTTTGGAACCAAACCCTTAATATCTCCAAGGTATGCCTGTACTTAGCCAAAAATATTTCTAAGGACATTGGAAATGATATAGGATTATTATTGTTATTTTTTAAAGGTTTATTATTTTTATTTTATTTTAGAGAGTGTACATGAGCAGGGGGAGGGCCAAAGGGAGAGGGAGAGAGAGAGGGAGGCAGACTCCCTGCTGAGCACAGAGCCTGATGTGGGGCTCCATCCATGACCCTGAGAACATGACATGAGCTGAAATCAAGAGTCAGTTGCTTAACCAACTGAGCCGCCCAGGCTCCCTGATACAGGATTATTAATAAAATACTATATGTACAGATCCAGCATAGTGCCTGATAGTCTTTAAAATGCATGATAATTTCCAGTTACTAGTGCTGCTCTTACTACTTCCAACACTACAGTTAATATTAATACCATCATTTTACGCAGAGAGCTGCTAAGCATTATTTTTACCCATGAGTATGTTATCAAGAACCTGAACATTATGAAAATCATGCAGAAAAATTGTTAGTCTGAATAGTGACAGTTTTTCCCAAAGGAGGGCCTGCCTACTAGGGAAGATAGCATTGCATCCTGGTGCATTTTGTCCCTGGGCTCATGCCAGCATCTTTTTCCGTGACTTTTTTCTTATTTGTAAAATGTTGCACCAAGTATTCAATGAGGTAAGTTTTGCAAAGCACTTAGCACAGAGTAGGTGCTCAATAATTGGTAGCATTTATGGAGATACTAAGCTGAACTCTCCTTTTCAAACACACCAGCCTTGCTGCATTACCCTGCCTTATTTCCCCGAAAGCCAGCTCTCGGTGTGCTTCCCTCCGGCTCCGACCTGCTGACCCCCAGCTCCAGTGGGTTGAGCCTGGATTTGCCTGCTCAGCTCCCCTTGGCTGGGGTGCTGCCAGGCAGGAGGCAGCCCGGCACTGTGAAATCAATCATGATGATTCTGGAGGAATTATTGGTGAATTAGCAGAATGCTATGAGGGATGGCCCAGATGGAGGTAGGTGTAAAGGAGCGCTTGGCGGGATGGAGATGTTTTTGCACAACATATTAATCTCCTTGGGGTGGGAGAAAAAAGAAACAGCAGCTCTTCGACACCCTCCTAGAGTGGTGGGTGGGAGAGGACAGGTGGGAGTCTGTGGGCCCCCTCGGCTGGCTTTTTTTGGATGTACCATCAGGTACTGAAGCTGTATTCCCACCGCTCCCCCGGCGATGCAAAGAGCAGATTACTAAGCAGGGCTGGGCTGGCAGTGAGCTACGCTTTGTTTTCGGTCGTCAGCTGCGGCGTTCCTGGAGGTAGGTGGTGCGGATACTCTGGGAGGGGGTGATGGCGTTCCTGGAGGTAGGTGGTGCGGATACTCTGGGAGGGGGTGATGTTCATGCCTGGTGCCCACAGACTGAGCTCAGAACAGAGAAGTATGGCTGAGAGTCCAACCCATGGCTCCCTGGTGCCTGGGTGATCCTCCTCTGATGGCCCAGGAAATAGTAGGGGATGGGAGTAGGGTAAGCCTGGATGTTTGGAGATGTGGGATACTGTCAGAACTGTGTCCTATCCTTGGAGGTATCGCCCGGATCTGCCCTTGAGAGGACACAGTTCTGCCTCCAGCCTTGGTTTTGCTTCACTGCTGTTATCCATTATCTGGGAAATCCTAGGCCACTCACTTCCCACCTGGGTGTCTGTTTCCTAACCTGTAAAATTAGAATTGCAGGTATTTTAGTGGAAGGGATCCGGAGATGGACTAGGTTTTAATGCCATCCCCATCACCATGTGATCTTGGACATCTGACTTGGGTGATTGACCATCTGTAAAATGTCCTTGCTTCCTCCCGGGAGCTGGGAAGTGCCAATGAGAGAATGGCCTAGCAGGCTCTGGAGAGGGGAGAGAGTTAAGAGAAGGGGGTTCCTTGGGGACATCTGCTTCCTTTCTAGGGTGGGGGAGCTGTTGCATGGACCATGTAAGTCTTGGAGTCCCCAGCCTCTCCCAGGGGGCCTCCTGGACCTACCGGCCTGTACTGGAATCTGTTCAGCCCCACGGGTAGATGCAGGACTGCGACTGGTGGCATGAGGGAGACAGCTCACTGCTCAGCAGGAGGAGAACATACTCTCGGAGCAGCCCGGCCTTGGTGGTAACTTGTATGAAGCAGAGAGTCCGTGCCAGGCCCCGTGCTAACCACTTCCCCTGCAGTATCCTGCTTGCTCAGTGTCTTTAACAGCCAACCCCTCACAGGTGTGGACCAATCAGATTAGGTGTTTTTTATGGAGCCAGAACAAGATCCTGCTGGGTTCAGGCTTTAGCCTGTTAGTTATTATGCTGTGGAAGATTCAGGGGTCGCCTTGGGAGGAGAGGTCAGGGTGGGGGTGCCGGGGGGTTGATAGACTTAGGACTTGTGATCTGGGTGAGCTGTTGAGGACTGACTTCATATTCGCTCTGGAGTTTGCTACTGCCACTCTCCAAGATACACAGAGGAAATAGAGGGCCACAGCAGTTAAGTGACTTTGCCAAGGCCACACAGCTGGTTAGCTGGGATTTGAACTCAGGTCTGACTTAAGGCATCCAGATGGGGATAATGATGCCAATGAAGGTTCTGGAGTTGGAAGTCGTGAGAGGAAAGGGCGTACGGGGCTGCCTCAATGGCCAAAGAGCTTGGTAGGGTGTCCTGGCCCCCACGACCACCGTGGGGCTTCCTTGGTGCTGGTGGCCAAGGGTGAGCGTGTGAGTGTGTGTGTGCATGTGTGTGTGCAGGGTGTAGCATACACACAGGGTACGTATGAGGAAGTTGTAGGATGTAGCTTGTGTACAGTGCGTGTGAGTGTATGTGCAGGGTGGGGACTGTGTGTGTGTGGAGTTGTGTGAGTATGTGGGTGTAGAGTATACGAGTGTATCTGTGTGAGTGTGTGTGTAAAGTGCTTCCTCAACGGCCCCACTCTGCCAGTAGCCAGCTCGATCATCATCATAACAGAAGTCTGTTGCGTTCCTACTGAGCCCCGCCAAAAAAATTAGGGCGGGAGGGAGAGCCCTAAAGAACATCCGTGCCCGCAGAGGAGCGGGCAGCGCTTTACGGTCTGAATGGCCCATTGTGATGATTTGGGTGACAGTGGGACCAGCGGTGCCACTAGGACTCTTAATGGCTCCTTAGGAGCTGTTAGATTCTTAATAACAGATTGTTCCCAGTTTCTCATGTTAGGTAGGTTTTTTTTTTTCTTGTTAAGATTATTTCTTCTTTTACAGGCAGACTAGAAAGAGGAAGATGGGGATACAGACAGCAAGAAAGATTTCAAGGATCATCCAGTAAATTCTGGCACTCTAAGCCAGAACAAAGAATTTTTTTTTTTTTAAAGATTTATTTATTTATTTATTTGACAGGATAGAGACAGCCAGCGAGAGAGGGAACACAAGCAGGGGGAGTGGGAGAGGAAGAAGCAGGCTCATAGCGGAGGAGCCTGATGTGGGGCTCGATCCCATAACGCCGGGATCACGCCATGAGCCGAAGGCAGACGCTTAACTGCTGTGCCACCCAGGCGCCCCAGAACAAAGAATTTTGAGCGATTTTTATTTTTTCGCATTCATGGGAGGATCTTACCATGGAAGACACTCTCCAAGCCAGCTCACATGTCAGAGCATGGAAGAGCCCTTGAGAGGCCCTGCTCTGGCATTTGTCTACAGCTTGCAGAAGGTGGGCCAAAGGGGAGGCAGTGAGGATGGAATTTCTCCTAGAGCATGGCCTGGACCCTACAGACTCACCTTGATTCTACGAGGGAGTGGCCCTTGTGGCAGAAAAGTCTGTCCCTTGAGCTGGCACCTGGTGGGGCATGGCTTAGGATGGACCAAAAGCAAGGCATTTCCTGCCAGTGAAGTGAAAAGGGAATGGGGAAGGTGACAGAGGGAAGCTAGGTTCTAGAGAGAATTCAAAGATCTGGTGGGGCTTGATGTTAGGGGACATGATTCCTCCCAACTCTGGGGGTTTTGTGTGTTCCCTCAGAGATTTTAGAATCAGTGATGCCCAATGTTTAGGGCTGTCTCTGGGAAACAAACAGGAACATAAAGTAAGAGGGGGTGCCTTCGAAGGAAATTCATGAGGGTCAGTAAGCTTCTTTGGATTTCCTGCTCTGTGCCAGGTTTTCTATTAGGTTGTGCAGATGGTTTAGAGATGAAGAAGACCCAGCTTGTGCCCGTAGGACCTCTCAGTTCATGCAATGGGCTTTGAATTTTGTTTTCTATTTCCCAGTCATTGGCTGTGTTGAATTATGCATCCTTTCTGTATCCAACAGGAAGCACCGTCAAGTTGACTGGTGAGAGAAGGGTACAGATGTGGTTGTGTTGGGAGGAAATAGCAATTCTGTTTATTGAGGATCTACTGTGGTATTTTAGATAGTTGGCTTGTAAAGTCCAGATGACGACCTTGTCAAGTGGCATATTTTTCTCTCCAGTTAACAGATGTTACAGAGTAAATAGTAAGAGCGTGGGAGACAGACCACCTGGTTTCAATCCCACCCTACTGCCAACTAGCTGTAGGACCTTGAGCAAGTTAGCTACCTCTGTGTCTCCATTTCTTTATCTCTAAGGTGGGCGTGATTGTGAACATACCTACTGGTCTTCTCACAATAGTGCTGTTGCAAGGAATAGGTGCGTTCTTAGATGTAAGTATCTAGTACATTCTAGGAGCTTAAAAACGTTGCTATTGCTCTCACCAGTGAGGAGATTGAAGCTTGGTGAGGTGAGGTGACTTGCCTATGGTCATTTACCAGTACCTGATGGGGATGAAATTCACATCCAGTTTCAGGAGGAGGTGAAGGGTGGGGGTCACGCCTTAGCCTTGGCCTCCACTTCTTGTGACCTTACCAACTAGATAACGGAGAAGAGTGGAGTTCTTGATTTTTGAAGTGACGTCCACTAGAGAGAGAAGAGGCCCTTTGTCTTAGGGGACTCTTGAATCTTGGTGGCAGTATCTTCAACGAGTTCTGAATAACACCAAGAAGAAAGACCACGGTAGGATAGCCCTCTGGGAAAGCCCGTGTTCTCTGATTTTTAACAAGAAAGGGTGCTGGCTTCCTTCGGCTCCTAGATGCCAACTACCGTGCCCTCACTTGGGGGAAAATTCTAAACCATTGTTTCCAGACCAAGAGGTAGTTGCCAAACCAAATAATTACACGAAATGTACCTGCCAGTATGTTTCCTTTTCTTTGCCTTAAAAAAAAAAAAACCCCAAAACTGAATTAAAGCTTCTTCTATCTTTATTTTTTAACAAAATTGTGATAAAAAAATTTTTAAAAGCTTTTATTTATTTGAGAGAGAGAGAGCATGAGTGAGGGGGGCAGACGGAGAGGGAGAAGCAGACTCCTCTCTGAGCAGGGAGCCCGATGCTGGGCTCCATCCAAGGACCCTGAGATCATGACCTGAGCCGAAGGCAGACACTTAACTGACTGAGACACCCAGGTGCCCCTGGTGATAAACTTTTTGAATCAAATTTGTTAGGCCTTGAGAAGTATTGCGTAGGTGAACAGGGGAGTCACATGGTGTTCATTTCGACTTTGAGCCCTGATGAGAATTTTCTGGTGTGTTAGTGTTTCCCCCTGGAATCAAGACCTGCTTTGTGAACTGATATGTTTTTGATAATGGAGTGTGTATATGAGTGTCGATCCTAAGAAATCATAGTAATTTTACACCCTACCTCCCTAAAACATCTTCATGTAAGGACTGGCATTTGGGTGAGCTCCACAACTCTTTTAGTGACCCCGTGGGTTGTAGATTTAGGTCGCAGGTATAGGTGTGGTGCGGGTGTAGTCATAAGTATGATTTGTAGGTATCGGTTGTAAGTGTAGGTTGTAGGTGTCAGTTGTGGGTATAAGCTGTGGTTGTAAGTAAGAAATAGAAACAAACGGCTTTTCACTTCTCAAGGTCACATGCCATGGAAACAGATAGCTCTGAACCTAGAACCCAGATCTTTTGATGCCAAGATCCCTGATCTTTCTGAGTATGTGTTCCTCCATGAGAAATGATGAGATGTGTTTCAAAGGTATTGTTTATATTTGCTGTTAAATGTACATGAACACAGAGGAGGGACCTTGTCTTTGGTCTCTTCTACCTAGAGACACCTATTGGTTTGATGCGTTTCCTTCAAGCCTCTTTGTACAGATTTTCAGATTATTTAAATTTCCTTAGCTGTGATTGTACTCTTTATCCAATTTCGTATGCTGCCCCCCATTACTGTAATAAACATTTTCTGTGCTGCTGTAAGTCTGTAAACCTTTTTTTCCCATGACTGCATGCTATTCAGGATGGCTGTACCACCATTTCTTTGTTAGCCTTTCTCCAGTGTGGGATATTTAGGCTGTTTGTAGTGTTTGGCTTCATAACTAAGTTAGAAAACAGCAGTCATCTCTGAGCTGAGTTTTCTTAAAGCTGGTATCTTTAGGCTTCCAGGGGAAATGTGGGGCTGGGTGTTTTCCATGCCCAGGAGAGACTGGGGAAGGCCTGGTAACTCCCTGATGGGAAGCCTGGCCTGGGTTTACACAGCTGCCTGGTTCAAGTGTGCCCTTGGCAAGGACTGCAGGCCCAGAGGCCAGCACTGGGCAGTGTAGTGGGCCAGGCCTGGGGTAGATGGAGCGGTAGAGGGAAGGGTTCTCCTTTCTTTAGACAGGAGTAAGTACACGCAGGCGTCCTTTCAGAGATTTGGGTTTATGTATGTATGTATGTATTTTTTAAGATTCTATTTATTTATTTGACACACACACACACACACACACACACACACACACACAGCATAAGTGGAGAGAGGGGCGGGGGAAAGGGAGAAGCAGACTCCCCGCCGAGCAGGGAGCCCGACCCGGGGCTCGATCCCAGGACCCCAGTATCATGACCTGAGCAGAAGGCAGACGCTTAACCTACTGAGCCACCCAGGTGCCCACAAAGATTCGGGTTAATAGAGCCAGTAGAGGTGGGCATGGGGTGGGAAGAAGCAGCCATCGTCCTTTGTTTCTGTCCTGAATTGTCAATAAGCAACAGGCAGTTGCTTCTCCCACACCTGAAGCCTAAGCAGAGGACAATTGACTCTGCTTTGTCAGGGCTTGGGAAATGCTACTTGGTGCTCCTGAGAGGGATCTTGGAAGGTCAGTGGCTGGAGGAGTGACCCCTTCATACGGTTGGGTGAACCTTAAGGGGGGGAGGGATGGTGGAGGGAATGGGACGGGTAGAGCCCGGCATGAAGAGCTGTGTGGAGGGGTAGGGTATGGAAGAAAGACTGGCCCTTCACTCAGGTAGGTTATGATCCTCAAGAGTCCTTCTTCTAGCCCTGGATGTTCCCAACTCTGGGATCCTTTTCCTTCTTTTGTTTGTCTTATTTTTGCAAATTAAGCAGTCAAGTCTGGGAGAAGTTAAAATATTTGCTTAAGGCTGTACCACCATTGAATGGAGATGGAAAACTAGACCGGAGAGCTCTGGCTTTCCTAGTACCCTGTCCGCGATGTCTTGCAGCCCCTTACATGTGTTGGCTTGTATTCCCTTAGGCTGTCTGCTCCTTGGGGGTCAGGGTTGTGTCTTCCCTTAATTGAATCCCCACATGTGTGACATGACCTTGTTAGGACTCAGTGGACATGTTAGTAACCCTGAGTGACTTCCCAGAGTTAAGAAGGCAAGGGTCTGTCATGATGTGGACGGTCAGCCCGTGTTTGTTGAATGCATGAATATTGAATGTTCATCCATCCATCAGAAATGCACATGCATTCTTTCTACAAATATTTTTAAGTACTAACTATGTTTGTCCTGAGCGTAGCAGTAGAGCTTCTATTCCTGCAGAGGAGAAGGTTGCCAACAAGAGTTATAGAATTAGGGGCGCCTGGGTGGCACAGTGGTTAAGCGCCTGCCTTCGGCTCAGGGCGTGATCCCAGAGTCCTGGGATCAAGCCCCACATCAGGCTCCTCCACTGTGAGCCTGCTTCTTCCTCTCCTATTCCCCCTGCTTGTGTTCCCTCTCTTGCTAGCTGTCTCTATCTCTGTCAAATAAATAAAATCTTAAAAAAAAAGTTATAGAATTAATTAATTACAGATGGTGGAAGAGCCAAGGAAGAGAGTGGTTTCAGGTTGCCAAGAGAACATAGGCAGAGGGGCACGGTAGAGTTTGGGAAGCACCTATCAGCATCACCCAGATGCCCTGGACTCAGAAGTCAGGGCCCACTAGTGCCAGGGGAGGGTTTTATTAAAATAACTAGATTTTTTTTTCCACTTGGGACTTGGGTTTTGCTCTACTGTTGACCAGTGGGGTTACTTTCAAAAGATAATTTGCTTCTTTACGTCTTGCTTGCTTTATCCATAAGCAAGAGATTGTATGAATGAAGAGATTGTAAAATTCTACTGTAAATAGGCGAACTACCTCGTTGCTTCTACCGCCACTACCGTGGTGGAAACACACCAAGGAAATCCCAACCCTATCTTATAAATAGTCAGTACATGCAGTGGTTCAGTGTTTGTGTTTTCTCTTTTGAGTGGGGTTTGGCCATGGCTAGTTCCTGGTGGGTAAGACTTGGAGGGAAGTGTTTTCCAGGCTTCAGTAAGTAAAAAAAAAAAAAAAAAAAAAAAAAAAAAGACAACCTGGGAAGAAATATATTGACTCTTGCTCCTTCCTACCCAGCAGGAGCATACTTTGTATAGGGTGTATCTCTCTTTTCGTTTGCTTCATTTCAGTGCTGGCAGCCTCTTGCCCTCTTCACTTGGTCAGAAGGTCCAGAGAGCCCAGTGCCCTGCAGGGGAGAATCTGCCCCTTCTGCACACATCGTGGGGAGGCTCAAAGGCATCTTGTTGGACTCAAATGACGTGTTATCACATGCCTGCTTGGGGAATCCTTCTGCAGTTGACATATTGCATGACACACAGGGGGTTCGGTGAAATGCATGACAAGCCTCTTCTCTCTCTGAGCACCAATTTAGTGCATTTCCCCCCTACTTGCTGCTTTTTGTAGGAGATTATTTCTGATGCATATTGACTTGTTAGTGGAAAATGCTTCAGAGGGATAATGAGCTGGGTACTTTTCCTCTTCATTTTTCTTTGTTATTGTTGTTGAATTCATAGGGCTCGCCACTTACACTTTATTGATTCCTGAATTTAGGGGATGGCCCTGTAATTGACAATTTCCTCCATCCAGCATGAGCGGAGAGGAGGACCGTATCTGTGGATGCTGGCTCTGCCAGAAGCTGTATGATTCCAGGACCACGGTTCTTGCCTGAGATGGGGGTGCTTCTGTCCAGCCGTAGCCCCACACAGCTCAGTGCCCTTGGGAAAGTCCTTTGCTGTCTCTTTCCTGGCTCTGGTTTTTTCTTGCCATCCTACCAGGGGTCAGACCAGATGACAATGAGTGCTGGCCCTCCCAGTTCTCATATTTTCCAAGCTGGGATGGAAGCCCTTTTCTTTGGTGGCTTGGTGTGCGGAGACCTGGGCATTCCTGCGTTCACGGATGACACCACTGACCCCATGTGCTCTTGCCATTGTTTTCCCAGGAGGCCTGATGAATGTGTGCTGAGTCATACACACGCACAGCCAGAGTCCCTTGTGACTAAGCTGTGCATTTTCAGGAGGGCTGGCAGGGCCAGTGGTGCAGCCTTCGGACTGGGATGGCCTGAGCCCAGCGTTGCCCAGATGGGGAATAACCGTGACCTTGCTGGTGAGGGGAGGGGCACCTTCCCATGGAGCTAACGGGTCTAGGCTCATGCATTACTCTCTCTATCCCAGTGCTCTGGCTGTCAGCTTTGCTCATGCATAGATGAATTACTCTTGTTTCAGATTATCATGGAAAATCTTACTGTCAAGTTCTTAGGACAGGATTAAGGAGAATAGGTGATAAAGGTCATCAGCATTATTTACAATCTCTTGACTTTTATGCACCTCCGTAGCCTGCAGACAAGCTGGGCTCTTACAAGAGTGGCAGAGACTTGGGATTTGGAAGGAGGCACGCCCCGAGTCTGAAGCCGGCAGTGGGGCTTTTGGCCGTGCCACCTTAGAAACTAGCCTCCCTGAGCCCCGGTTTACCTTCTCCAAAGCGGGAGAAAACAGCATTGACCTAAGAGGTTTGCTGGGAAAGACTAAATGAGTGAAGGCTGTGTTTCGCAGCATCCGCACACTGGTGGGATGCTTTGAGGTGGGACACAGACGCATTTCTTATTATAGTTACGTATTCGAATGTGCTTGTGAAAAAATAGAACTAACACATCAGAGCTCGTGCTTTCACAGATATTACTGCTCAGGACAATGCTAATTTTAAAAAAGGGAGACCGTTGAACATTGATTTAAAGAACAATGTGCAGTGAATTTCAGTTCAGGACATACAGACACGGCAGAAATCAGGAAGGTGGGTGAGGAGGACAGAATTCTGGGTGCGATGGAGCTACGTTGTACTAAAAATCCCAGAATATGTGGTAGGAGCAGAGTCAGTGTGCCTTTGGCTTTCTTGTCTGGTACTGGTGCAGCGAAGGGTAGGGTGCTGGTGGGAGAGTTGCTGGTAGCTCTCCATGCACCTGACGGGAGGCTGTCTGCTCCCAGCCATAGATTCTGATAAGTGATGCTGGACAAGATGACCACTTTTCCAGATTTTCTAGGGCAGGTGTTAGTCATTTCAGAATTACAGCCCTAGAGCTAGAAGGGATCTCGGAGATAATGTATTCCATTTTATATTAGCCTCACATGATTTCTTTAAAAAATGATTTTACAAACAAAAGGATGCAGAGAGGTAGTTGCTCGGGGACCCACAAGCAGTGAGTGCAGTGGCTGGGACAAATCTTTCCATGTCTTTCCCTAAAGGTCTTTCTTTCTTCTAGCCTGCTTCCCATCATGGGCTATAGCTTCATTGTTTGGAGTGTGTTCTTAGAGCCCACCTGACCTCAGACGTGTAAGCCCAGTGATGGTGAGGGTCTCCTCTTGAGCATTGCCTGTGTTTCTGGGTTTCTTCTGCTGGGGAGCTACTGTTTTGACTCCGTGTGAAGAAGAGGAAATGAATTTTAAAATCACGTGTTGGCTTTTTGTGGTTGCAGGGTTGCGTACCTGTGGCTCACCTCCCAGGGCCTGAATTTCCTCCTCTATCAGATGCTTTGACCTCTGCAGGTTTAAATGAGATAAAAAGTGGGGGAGGCCTAGGGCTTGCCTCCCTGGGTTAATATACTTGAGGCTGAGTCCAGGCTGTTCACTCTAAACTGAGCTCAGGGCTTTGTGGCCCCCCCAGCCCACAACTTTCCTGATAGAGGTTCATTCTGGTGCCTTGAACTGGCCTGGTCACTGCCTGCTTGGGGTCTCGTGGTCCTTCTCCCTGGTGAGGTTTTGGGGTGGGGGTGGGGTTAGATTATATAGGAATTGAATCTCCCTTGTTTATACTATTAATTTCCTTTCTCATGATTTCTAGATAGTAGTCTGTAATTTTAACTCATTCATTCATGTAGTTATTCTGTGCTAGGTTCTAGGGATCCAAGAGTGAATTAGATACAGCCCTTGCTTGGAACAAACTTAACGGTCAAGTTGGGGAGCAATATTGGGACTTTACAGAACACGCGTCCTTTGATGAGGGGTAGTGCACGGTGCCAAGGTGGGAGCCCAGAGGAGGAGCCCGCATCGCCCGGTCCAGCAACAGGTGGCTGGGGGAAGAGGCTTACACAGTAGGTGGCGCCTGAGCTGGGTCCTGGGGCATGAGGGGAGTTAGACAGTGTCCTGGAGGTGGTGGCGGTGCACTCTTGGTGGAGAAAATAGTACAAGGAAGGCCCAGAGAGGATAGGCGGCGTGGCCTATGTGAGAAACCAAGGACAGTGTGGTGTGGGGCAAGAGGGGGCAGGCGGGAGCACAGGAGTGGGACTCTGTATATGACGGCAGCCTCCAACCCCCCGACCCTGGTCCCTCTGTCCTCTCAAACCCCCCTCAGGTAAGAGGTCTCAGGGAGAAAAGGGTCTGTGTGCTGTGCCTTTTCTGGATATATATATATATGTATGTATCTCATAAAATTAACCCTTTCAACCATTTAAAAAATATGTAGTCGCAGGTTCGTGCAGCCATCACCACCACTTAGTTCCAGAACTTTCCATCACCCCAAACAGAAACCCCATACCCATTAGAAGTCACTCCCCATCTCTCCTTTCCTCTAGCCCCTGGAACCGTGGATCTACTTCCTGCTTCTATGGATTGGCCTATTTTGTTATTTCATAGAAGTAGAATCATACAATATGTGACTTTGTGTTTGGCATTCCTTCCTTCAAAACGTTGAGCGTAATGTTTTAAGGTTCATCCATGTGTCGACACTTCGCTCCTTTCTCTGGCTAAAGAATACTCCATTGTGTGGATATACTCCATTGTGCTGGTCTGTTCATCTGCTGGTGGACGTTTGGGTCCTTTCGATCTTTGCCTCTTGCAAATAATGCTGCTGTGAACATTTGCGTGCAAGCGTTTGAGCACCTGTTAATTCTTTTGGGCATATACCTGGGAGTGAAATTGCTGGGTTATACTGGTAATTTTGCACTTAACACATTGAGGAAATTGCTGGATTCTTGAGGGTATATTTTGGCTTCACCCTCTGCTCGGAGCCATGCCCTCCTCACGTGTGCTGTTGGGTCCAAGCTCTGCGGAACGCACCGAACAATTACCAGGTGCCAGGCCGGTTTTGTATCCTCACTAGCAACCCCAGGAGGTGGGCACTGCTCTTGTTCCCAGATTTCAAATGAGGAGACTGAGGCACAGAGTGGTTAAACATCATACCCAAGGTCACAGAGCTCCTACGTAGCAGACTGGGGATGTGGAACGCAGACAGACTGTCTCCAGAGCCTGGTCTTTCCCTGACATACCGTATGATGCCTCAGACACGGGAGCGTTCACAGACGAGGCTGCAGGCTGAGTCTGACTTGCAGGGCGAGGCTCTGTGTGCAGCGTGGAGCCCACACGAGCCCCAGGGTTTGAAGGCTGCCTTGGGGCCCACTCAGCTGTACCCGCATCCTTTTGTTCTTTTTACACCTTGCTTCTCCCCACCGCCCCCACTGCAGTCACCAGCCTCCCCTCTTCCCCTTTCCATACATGAAGTTGGTTTTTGGGCTCTCCTAGAAATAACACCGTAGAAAGACCCTGCCCTCTGGTTACTGGTGGGGGGGGGTGGTCAGGGAGAGGGTGCTCCTTCAGCCGATCTGAGAACCCACGGGGCCATCCAGCCCGGGGGTTTTCATGGTGCTTGCAGGCTGCAGAGGTGACCCTGAGTTGGGCTTGGACTCTGGTGTCTGAGGGTGCCCCCCCGCCCCCCTGATCACCACAGGCCAGTTTTCTTCATCTGCTGTTGTGTAAGGGGTACCCACAGAGGACACACCACGCTGGGGCTGCTGACTGCTTGTGAATGAGCCTGGGTTTGTTCTCTTGGCTGAGGCCGAAGGTGGGGGACCCTGGGGAAGGGGTGGCTGGGCCTTGGAGAGGGGGAGGCCCCTCCCGGGAGATGAAGAGGGAGCCCCAAACCAGTTTGTCTTGTGGGAGCTGGCCCAGATTATGGTTTACAATGCAAATCTGGGAGCATGCCAGGGCCATATTAATACTGCATGAGGCAGTAAGGGGACCGCAGGCTTGAAACCAGAGCTCTGGCCTAGAATGGAACTGAACAGTGGGCCTTGTCTTAAAGGGACATGACGTGCTCCCAGAAGTATGTGCAGCATTATTTCCCTCTATGCTGTTTACTATATTTGCACACAATGCCCCCGAAGGGTTTAAAAAGGAAATGACAATGTAAGATGGGAGGCGTTTTTTTATTGCACATGGTGGCACCATGTAACGCTCATTGACTTTAATTATCATTTCTTTTGTTACCTTGGTGAGAGGTGGGGAGGGGTGGAGAGGGAGACAGAGAGAGAGAGAGAGAGAGAGGAGGGAACCTATGTCTCTCCCTGATACTGTGCTAAAATCTATCTCAGCTAGTCAGCGGATTGAGAAGCCTGAAACTCATTCACAGGTAGAATGAAATGAATAATAACACTTTGCAAGCTCAGAATCACGAACATGACACATAATTCTGCCTTCAAGGTGCCAATTTTGATTCTTCTGCTTGAGTTCATGGCTGTGCTCACTGTTTCCATGGAGAAGGGCAAGTCAGCGCTGTTTCTTGTTGGAATGTGCAGGCCACTTGCATTTGTCTGCAAACCAAGCAACTACAAAATAAAAAAATCTGGATGATACTGGTTTATGAGGAAGAAATGGAAGAGATGTCAGGGATTTATTTGAAAGAGTAACCCCCGTCCTGCTGGTGTCCTAGAGCATTTTCCTAGGCAGGAAAGGAAGACTTCAGCTGTGCGGAGTATAGTTTTAGTGTTAAGTGTGTTTCAGGATATTTTCAATCTTTTCTAATTAGGGGTTCACTACACTAGCCAGCATGCTTTGGGGTGCAATGGGAAACATGGACTCCAGTTGGCTTACGCTGTAAGGAAGTGTATCTCCCGCAAGTAGAACAGAGATGGCTGGGGTGGGGGTGGGGCCTCTCTGGTGTGGACGGGTCTGGCTGAGTGATGTCTGAGGTCTTGGCTCCTCCTGTTTCTCTACCCTGCTGTCCTTAGTAACAGCTTCATCCTAACTCTCGTTCCTGTCATGGCTATAAAATGGCTGCAGCAGGTCGAGGCAGCACATCCGGACATGGCAATGTTCCGGTGAGGACTTGATAGAGAGGGGAACCTTTCCTGGAAAGCTCCCACCAAATTCTCCATCTGTTCTGTAGGCCAATTCCCCTCCACTAAGTCAGTCAGTAGCAAGTGGAGTAGGAATGCCTTTAGATATAGACTAGACAGGGCTCAGGAGCTGGCAAGGGAATGGCCCCAGCTTACCTGAGGTCCAAGGCAGTGTAGGAAGAGGTAGGAACCTGAACAAAATGGGGCCATGCTATGAAAGAGGAACTGGGTGATGCTGAGCTGTCTCTTGTATTCACAAACAGCAAAAGGCAGCTCCCATTTACCTGGATGCATAAAGCATTATGGAATACTCGAACCTGGGAGAGAAATCAAGATGATCTGCTCCAGTCCCTTCATTTTACAGATGAACACACTGAGCCCCAAGGGTGGGGTTGACTTGCCCAAAACCACCTGGCCCACCCTGGAACCCAGACTCCCACTGTGTGGGCATGGCAGGTGGTTGGGGGTATTCTGGCTGATGTTACCCTGCTTGTGGAGGAGTAGCTGAAGCCAGGATGGGAATATGTTGTCAGGGCTTCTAGAAACCATTTGTAGGGCCTGTCATCTTCTTTCATTAAATGTATTGCTCAACCACTGAGTCTCTAAGTCTGCCCTCTCTGGGTGTTATGAGCATAGGCGCACTAAAGAAGCCTCAAGGCATCCGCAAAAGAACAAGTTCCAACCCGTGAGGGCATAGCCAGAGCTGAGTATGTGTTCTCTTCTGGGGAGAGTTCTCATTTTTCATCTTCTTACTACCTGATTCCAAGGACTTACAACAGTGTCTGGAGCACAACTAGTCCACAAATGAATGCCGAATTGCATTGATTAAAACTGCATGACACTATAAAAATGTTAATTTTATCTTATTTTAACCTGTACAAGGTAGGTATAAAATGAAGTCATGCTAAAGATCCTCTAGACAGGATCGTGCAAAGAAAAATATGCCCTCCTGAGAGTGAACGCGTCTAGCCTTATTTGAACACTGTGGTCTCGATGGTGGGTATTGGTTGGGTTAGGGAAGCAGGTAGTGATGGTGGCATAGTAGCCCTCTGGTGCTGAGGGAGGCTGGAGCTCGTGTCCATGCAGGTCATCCATGACTGCCCTTGGCCAGAGGGTCTGGAGGAAATGTGTCCTCTCCTGCCTCCTGCTTAACTCTCAGGGCACGTCTCAGAGCCTTCTCTTACCATCAGGGTGGCTCTGGTTGTCCATTATGGTCTGGTGTCAATTGCAAAAGAAAAAAAAAGGCAGGTGGGGAATAGCTCGTGGACAACCAGACCCAGATCCCTCGGTCCCTAGATGCCATCCTAAATAAAGCGAAATAAGCAGTCCACAGCTGTGTCAGTGTGCCTGGCATTTTTGTTTTGTCTTCTAGAACCAGATCATGAGGACTCTAAATCATTCAGAACTCAGAACACCGGTGACACACACCATCATGTTGAAGTTTCTGAAATCAGGCTCTGTTTCCTGTGCCATCTTGAGAGTGTCAGAAACTCCAACACGTTTGAAGCTTCCCAGGGGAGAAAGGGAATAGCCTTCTTATTATTCTGAGAGAGTATAGTTTGCACATTCTTGGCTTCCTCAACATTTGGATTCTGGAGCCTGGTCGGTATAGGGATGAAGATCAAACCCCATCAAAGCTTCTCCTCTTGTCATGCCGATGGGAAGTTCTCCACATCTGTTTAATTACCTAAGCATTCCACGTCCCCCTTCGACATCTCCCATACCCCTGTTGCTTGCCTTTGTGCACTGGAGACTTGTCTTGCTTTGTATGTGGTAAATAGCTGAGTTCTCTGCAGAGTGAATTTTTGGAAAGCAAATCCTTTTCTTGCATTGACTTCACTTGGGCTGTGAAGATAAGTTTCCATGGGGGAAATATTGCTTAATCGTTTCTTTTTTACCTTTTTAATTGAACTGTACTTTGATACAGAAAAATGAACATACCATAAAGTCTATGCATCTCTGCAAACAGAACCTACCCGTGTAACCAACGGCCAAATCAAGAAACAGAACCTCTCCGTAATTTCTTGAAATACACCCTTAACTAGAGATCCAAGGCCCCCATGTATGTTCTTTCAGTAGCATTTCTGCACACAGTATATCGCCTCTGATACCATCTGGCCTACACATCACCGAATCCAGGGAATTTCTCTCCCATACAGGGGTTACCTGGCATTTCTTTTTTTTTTATAAAAAGATTTTATTTATTTATTTGACAGACATAGAGACAGCCAGCGAGAGAGGGAACACAAGCAGGGGGAGTGGGAGAGGAAGAAGCAGGCTCCCAGTGGAGGAGCCTGATGCGGGGCTCAATCCCAGGACTCTGGGATCACGCCCTGAGCCGAAGGCAGACGCTTAATGACTGAGCCACCCAGGCGCCCCCTTTGCATTTCTTATGTGTTAGCTTTGGACTTTGTTTTTTAGATGAGGATTCATATACCTCCATGTTAAGTAAACCCAACATACGAGAAAGCTCATACTTGCCAATGAGACCAACTGGGGACAGTCTTATTTAACACTTTCATTGTTTAACTATTTTATTGTTTTCTTTTCTTTCTTCTTTTCTTTTCTTTTCTTTTCTTTTATGTATCTACTTCTTTGTTTTTTACTGTTCCTCCTTGATTGTTCCTTCGATTGGGTCAGCTCTTCCCTTGCGTTTATAAAGCGATCCATCTTAACAACCCTTATCTATTCAGCAAGCGCCTACTATGCACCAGGACTTCTGGCAGGTAGTGTATGTGTTTACCTGTGGTATGAATGCAGGAGGCAAGATCCAAGGCTGAGTCATACATGGCTTCTCTGCTCAAAGGTGTACCTGTCCTGGGGTGGGGAGAGGAGGGCACAGATGTGTGCTAGCCTGACCATGAACTTGCTCTATCAGTGAGATATCGAAGAGGCTGAGAGAGTTGGGGGGGATCACCCCCTTCTGAAGGTGGGGAGGAGGATTCTGGAGGACCATGTGAAGGGGGGAATATTTTGCATTGCCACTTGGAGATGTGACCGCCCCTCGAGGGGACCCACGCTCACATTTTTGCCATGAACGACAAGGAAAGGAGTCTTCTTGTGCTTTGATAGTAGGTGTTGCTATTTAATGCCTGAAGCTTACTCAAAGGGAAGGTTTTGGGTTTATTAAAGGAAATGAGAGCGCTCTGTGCTAGCAGTTCTGTAAGCTCAAAATGCGATCCAGCGGGTTTGCCGAAGCAGTTGTTTGCCCTGAGACCTGTTTCTCGTTCACTTGGCAGCTGGGTAGAGTTTGAACCTTTGAAGGTCGCCTTCTGAGGGTAGAGGCCGGAAGCAGGCCCTACGCCAGGCCCCCCCAGACTCTGCCCCTGTCTGTCCCGCTCCCCTGCCAGCTTGCTGGAGCCCTGCTCCTGGGCAGCGACAGCTGGGAGGTGTGGGTGAGGGGTTGTTGCTGAGAAAACGATCCCAGCTCGCCTTGTCTGACGTGTGTGTTTAAATTAGCACTTTTTTTTTTTTTTAAGATTTTATTTATTTATTCGACAGAGATAGAGACAGCCAGCGAGAGAGGGAACACAAGCAGGGGGAGTGGGAGAGGAAGAAGCAGGATCATAGCGGAGGAGCCTGACGTGGGGCTCGATCCCAGAACGCTGGGATCACGCCCTGAGCCGAAGGCAGACGCTTAACCGCTGTGCCACCCAGGCGCCCCCTAAATTAGCATCTTTAACTGCAGTTCCCAACAGTTACTCAGTTTTGAAACTACTGGGATTTGGGGACGGGGGGTGGTGTTGAGGGGGAGGAGAGGTGATTTGAAAAGGCAAAACATTTGCAGGTGTTTTTTACAAAGTTAAACAAAGGGATGACTATCCTCTGGGGGATGTAAATCTCAGGCATGGCTGCAGATCCCCTCTGTGGGTCACAGAATCCCCCTCCTTTGCCGTATGGGGCCAGAGGTGGCTCCACAGAGCCAGTTGGAATGGCTCATGGTCCTTAATTAAGTCCTCGTAGGGTCCCCAGAATTCATGGTATTATTGCATGAGAATGTGGGGTGGGCACATTTGGCTGATACCCCCCCCCAAGGCAAGAGGAGTTGAGCATTTGGGAATCTGGATGAGGTACTGGGGTGGGTGTCATTCACCTACCCAGTTACCTCTCCCAAGGGGCCAGGTGGAGATGGGGCATCTAATAATGACGATGACAATGCTAAAAACAGACAATGGTAATGCTCACATTTATTGGGTGCGTCCTGTGTGTCAGGGAGTGAGCTGAGAGCTTCACCTCTTTTAACTCGTGTAATGCTTACAGCAGCTCTCAGAATTGGTTCTCAGTTATCTATGGTTTCCTGACACTATCCGTGAAGTCCTGGCTTCCTGGCACTAGCATGCATGCCCCTAACCCATTTTGCTGCCATCAGGCATTAGGCACCAGGAAGTGGAGGAAGCCAGATGAGAGCAAGAATGTGTAAGTGGAGGGGCGCCTGGTGGCACAGCGGTTAAGCGTCTGCCTTCGGCTCAGGGCGTGATCCCGGCGTTGTGGGATCGAGCCCCGCATCAGGCTCCTCCGCTGTGAGCCTGCTTCTTCCTCTCCCGCTCCCCCTGCTTGTGTTCCCTCTCTTGCTGGCTGTTTCTCTCTCTGTCAAATAAATAAAATCTTAAAAAAAAAAAAAAAAAGAATGTGTAAGTGGAAGATAGGAGACAAGGCTCAGAGAGATGTGCTGGGTGGAAGGTATACCTCCTGTGGCTTTTTAAAGGTTGCTTTTGGATGAGGTGAGACAAAGATGGCAGTCTCTCCCGACCTCAGGGCCTTTGCTGTCCTCTGTGGCTAGGATCATTGTTCTGCCTGTGTTTTGTGTGCTGGCTCTGTCTCATCTTCATGTTTTAGCTTAAAGCCACTTGGTCCACCCAAGGTCGCAGTGCCCACCACTGTCTCCCAAGTGTCCAGTCTGGAGCCCAGCATGTCTGCTCAGTAAGTGTGTGTTGAGAAATCGAATGAGAAGTAAAGCTCTTGGACTTTGGGGGAATAACTAAACTGAGAAGTTTGGAAGAATTTTCTGCAGCTGAGCCTTTAGAGATGTCTTCCAAAGGCCAAGGTTTCTGGGAAAGAGGATGCCCACAGGACCCTGGGGACCCTGGCTGAGCTGTAGTCCATGCCTTTCCCTCAGGGCAGTCCTTGAGACAGTCTCTTGGATGCCTCGAAGGCTGTCTCTTTAAAATGGGGATAATGGTGCCCTTTCCTCTCAGTTGAGAATGGGAGGGAGGGTGGGGGTTGAGTTGGCTGCCAGAAGCAGAGGACTGTGTGGTATGGGGTGCCCAGTGGCTTGCCCTAGGTGCTGCACATAGACAAGCTGAGGGACAGTAGAGGACACGCCATTCTCATCGCCTTTCCTGGGTTGGTGTGGGGACCAAAGAGAACACATCATTATCATTAGTAGTAAGGATTAAAGTAGGAGGTAATGTTTAGGGAGTGCTGCTATGCGTGGACATCTTGCCAAGACTCTTAAGGGTACCCTGTCATTCAATCTTCACTAGTCCCTGTGTGATGTGGAAATTTGCTGGTCACGTGACTTGCCCAAGGTCACACAGCTGGTGGAGCTTGGAACCCAACCCAAGCCAGTCCCAGACCTCACACTGTACATCCTCAGACAAGTCCCCTGGCTTATTTTTAGTGTCCCCAAGCAGAAAGCTCTCACACTGTCAGAAGAGTCCTAGCTTGAGCCTTAGGAAATATTTTCCATTCTGTGTTTCACCAAGGAAGGCCTTTACTGTTGAGGTGCTAGCAGGATTAATGTATTTTATAAGTTCTCATGTTATTTATTGTTCTTGCTATTATTAATAAAAGCCAAAATAACTCAGTCTTTGGGTTAGAGAGGCAGCAAGAGGGAGCTGAATAACCTTGGTTGGGATGTTAATACTCTTTTGCAGTCTCCTCTCGATTATCCAGGCTAATGGAATGGGAAGCAGTGCCCACAAATGGTCATAAAACAAGAAAATCAATTATGTGCTCACTGGGGTGTTGACTGACAAGTAGGTACTAAGCCTTTTATGAGGCTGGCCTTCAAACACGACTCCCTTCTCTGCAGAGCTTTCAGAAAGTGTGAGGTGGGAAACAGTCCACGCTTTGCAAGGCAGAGATGGAGAAGCAGCTTTTGCTCTAGCCTTTGATCTCTGGGTAGAGATGGTGTATGGGTGGCGTCAGCAGCCAAGGTGGGGCGAGTGATGTTTTCCCTTTTCCTAAAGCAACTTGGGCGATGGAGCGAGTTGTTTTAACCCCCCCTTCCCCCCACCGAGCGTTTTGCTGGCTGGTGCGGCCGCATGGAAAATGTCAGCGTGCTGTCCCGGGCCGGGCACAGGCCAAGGCCTGCATGTCTTCGAGGTCTGCAGGGCTGACGTGGCAGATGCGGCTCGAAGGGAACGGAAAGGTCATAGAGGCCTGGGACAAGGGAGTAGACGGAGCCAATGGCACTGTCCGGTAACATTATATGGAAGATGAAATTGTAGCGTGGAGCTGAGAGATGCCGGCCGGGGAAAGAAACCTCAGCATTTTCCATGATTAACTTTCTAATAGTAACCGTGTGTGTACAGCTGGTGCTTAGCAACGGGGAGATGATCTTCACTGAGTGTGCATTAATACAAGGGCACGTGGCTTCGCACCATTGTTGGCTTTTCCCCACTTTGTTTCTGTCACCGCCCTGCGCAGAGCCATTCGGGAGACCAGACCACAAACCTGTTGTCCTTGATGGCAGAGTGGGGAGGCAGCTGCATTTGTGTCCTTTCCCCATTGATCCGTCCCTGCCCCTGGAATCCCAGGTCTCAGGTGACCACAAAACTCCCTCTCGGCTGCAAGTCAGGAAGGAACGGATGCTTAGCGAGCTTACCCAGGAGCTGGGACAGAACTGGGGCCAGCACCCTGGTCCCCTTGCCTTCTGCCTTTGCTCTGGAAAGCAACCCTGTGCTTTCTCCCTTCTCCTCAGCCCCCTCCCTCAAAACCAATGCTTGGTCTTAGATTTGTAAGCAATCCTCACAGAGAGAAACGATGGGTTCACATTAGCGTCCATGACTTCCTGTGTCGCTACCCAGCCCACCCGGAGGACTTAAGCAGAGGTGCCCGGGCAGGGCAATGCATAACCCAAAGGAAAGCTGGATGTCAGAAGTTCAGGTCCCGTGTGGCCTGCGGGGTGTTGGCCTGTTCTAGG
This sequence comes from Ursus americanus, assembly GCF_024610735.1. Classification (NCBI taxonomy): domain Eukaryota; kingdom Metazoa; phylum Chordata; class Mammalia; order Carnivora; family Ursidae; genus Ursus; species Ursus americanus. The sequence goes on from NC_142132.1 coordinate 48,348,761, forward strand.
TGCTAGGGATACAGTGGTGACTTGGACCCAAATCTTCTCTCCTTTTGGACCTTATATTCCAGTGGGGGAGGTGCGAACGTCGTAGATGAATGATAATTGAACTTCAGACAAGCAGCTTACGAATATGAAGCAGGCTAAGGGGTAGTGAGTGGTAGGAGTGTGAAGGGGCCTCTGTTTTACATAGGTGGACACTCAAGGGCATGATGTGTCTAAGGATGTGACCATCGTGCGGAACGATTGACCTGCCTGGAAAAGGAAACTATGGGGAACCTCTGGGGGCACAGTGCTTCGGGCTTGTGGAAATAGCAGCTGTGAAGCCTCTGGGGAGGGAGTGAGCTGGGCTGCTGGAGAGTTCCCCTGGCTACTCTGTTTAACTGCCCCCTCACCTGCCTCCCTCCCCAGCTTTATCTCTTCCAGGGAACTTGTCACCATCCAACATACCTTGGATTTATACTTTGCTTTGTCTCTGTGGCTTATTGTCTGCTTCCCCGACTTCAGTGTTGCTCGTACCCAGAAGAAGGCCTGGGAGGTACTGATGCTCAGTACTTTTCTTGTCGGATGAAGAAATGGATGGAGGGCTGTGTTTGGAGGCAGTGAGCAAGGTAGACGGTGGGAGATGTGATCGGCGGGGTAGGCAGGAGTCAGAGCACTTAGGGGGCAGAGGAGAGGCTGCGAACACTCCTTAGGTATTTGTATTCTTGTCTCACAGCCTGCTGGATGGGGCGGGCCAGGAACAGGCCTTCTTGCTCCAGGAGCCCTAGCTCAGCAGGAAGACCATCCTGTCGACATACTTCCGAGGCTTGCTGTTCCCAGAAGCTGAGACTTTCTTGTAGGATGTGTCGTTAATGAAAAAGCGCCCACACTGCACTAACGCCTCTCTTGCTTTCTGGAATCTCCAGAAATCCACATCGATATGTTCAGCCCTGGTGCAAAATCACCAGGAGCCTGGGCTCCTTCTGAGGGACGCTGGTGACCCCATCCCCAGGGGGCCCGAGGCACCCATGCTTGGTGTTGGCCTGTTTTCCAGGGGCTGCTGTGACTGTCTGGTTTCTGCTCTGTAGGTGACTTCTGGTCCTTTAATGAAGGAGGCCTGGGTTCCAGTTACATGGTGTCCTTCCCACACAGCCTGATATAGGCCAGGCAGCAGGCAGCAGAGGGAGAAATTCTTGCCGAAGACCCAAGGGCAGTGACCACCTGGTCCCCATCTCTGCCTCTCCAGCCAGAGTTTGCAGCGGGGAGAGGAAGCACCAGCACCTTCCCCCACCAACACACTCTTCCTGCATTCACGTACGTGCAGACGCACACAGGGGCACACGTGCACCCACACACGCGCCTGCCTCCCCTCACCCTCGCCTGTTTTTACACATCCCCATGAACACTCTCACCCCTCACCCCCCACCCACAGGCTTCCAGTCCCCGATCAGACACATTTGCTCACACACATGCAGCTCCCCAGACGTGCCTCCATGGGTGGGCCCTCTCCACCCCTTTGCCCACCTCCGGGCCCTCAAGCTGCTCACCCCACCTCAGCTCCCCTCACCCGACACCCCCTCATCATCTCCTCTTACTTTTCCACAGGAGGGGTTCTTGCCCTGCTTTGCGGTACGTGAGCCTCAGAAATGTGATGAGGCGTGAGAAGTGGAAAGTTCTGCAGGTGTCCTGCTCACTGATAGCAAAGGAGGAGGAGGCAGGGGTCCCAGATGCTTGTTGGGCATGTAGGGGCGTCAGAGGGCTTCGTGCAGTGCTGTTGGGAAGGATCTTACTTTCTCCTTCTTAAATTTGTTCATTCTGCCAACATTTATCATGCCTCCCGGTGCATCAGACATCCTAGGCAGCAGACACAGGCTCTGCTCTCCCGGGATATGTTCTGGAGGTAGAGCAGACCATACCCGGGATCATTAAGTAAACGGGGCCAGTCAGATAGTGATGGGGCAATAAGACAAATAATGGAGGGAAAAGGAAGGAAGTAGTGAGAAGGGCGCGCTTTCTTACGGGGCAGTGAGCCAAGCTCTTCTGGAAGGTGAGCTTTGAGCGGTGTCTGTTCAGAGCACTGTGGGAGGAAGGGACCGCAAGTGCAGACATGTGGAGGGGCAGGAGGGCAGGCATGGAGAAAGGCCAGGAGTGGGGCCATGCGTGGGAATAATAGGGAGTCGGGGGAGTCCCTCTGATGAAGGCTTCTTAAACATGTCATCCCCAAATGATTGTGAGCCCTTGAAGCCCCTGGATGCTTGGGATTCATCTCAGGGGTCGGTGTGCTCCTCACATGGTACCTGGCACCAATGCATGCTCAGAAAATACTTGCCCCATGGGGCGCCTGGGTGGCACAGCGGTTAAGCATCTGCCTTCGGCTCAGGGCGTGATCCCGGCGTTCTGGGATCGAGCCCCACATCAGGCTCCTCCGCTATGAGCCTGCTTCTTCCTCTCCCACTCCCCCTGCTTGTGTTCCCTCTCTCACTGGCTGTCTCTATCTCTGATGAATAAATAAATAAAATATTTAAAAAAAAAAAAAAAAAAGAAAATACTTGCCCCTTGATAACGTTGCTTGGTTCAGTTCTACACATAACTTCTTCCGTGTTCCAAGATATCTGTGCTGGCTGCCAGGGATCACGGGATAGAATGACCCAGCCCTCCCCTTGAGGAGCTCCTAGCCGGTGAGGGGGCCAGCCAGATGCGTGAATATTGAGTGCCCCAAGGGGGACGTGCCGGGGCTGGTGAACCTGGGGGCTGGCGAGTGGCCCTGCATACCCCTCTTTGGAGAAGTTGATTCCTGAGCAGAATCTTCAGGAAGAAGGGGAATGAGCCTAGAGTGAGAGGGAGGAGGAGGAAAGAGACATTGCAGGCAGAGGGGTGAGCGAAAAGGATTAGGAAAATGACACCCACGTGGTGTATGGAGCTGGGTTCCCAGCAGCTGGGGGCTCCAGGGGGCCATCTGCTCTTCCCTTTGTGCTCTGTAATTGCTGTGCTCTGTTAGTGCTGGGCCAAGAAGGAAACAAGACGGGTCCCAGATGCTTCACCCGTAAGTTGATGCTGTCATGGGGGCAAGCCCTGTGGACTGGGAACACTGGGAGCACCTGACTCACCTGTTCCCTCCTTAAAGTGGTGGGAGCCAGATTTCTGGGCTTATCGGTCAAGCCTCACCCTCTGGCTCGTGCTGCCGTTTGAGAGGCAGTCCAGGAAGGCCTCCCTGGGGAGAAGCAGAGAAGGATGGAATCCTCTGAATGTGCTCCCTAGAATCCAGTCACTGTACCCTCCCTTTCAGAGGGGACAGACTGGTGGTCTGCAAGTGGGCTTGGATTGGCCTGCATGGTTTCAAAATTTTGTTTCGTGCTTTTTTTTTTTTCTTTTTTGCATTAATTGCCTACATTTACAAAATGGGAGTTTTGGGATTTAAAACAACAACAACAACAACAACAACAATGGGTTTCTAACTTTTCTTGAAAAAAAAAAAAAAGATTGCAGATAGACATTTATGGGCCTGGGTCCCCTCACAGTGACGATTGGCCGGACAGAGTTGTGGCCCTTGCCATGGACAGTCCTGTACTTACCATAGCAGGCTGGTTCCCGTGGGCACATAAGCTTGGACCCCTTTTTTACATTTAGGAAACAAACACAGTTTTGTGTTTCTGCAAGTTCTCAGGGATGGCTTTTGAGTCCTTAAACACTTCCAGATCATTCTCATTTCTCAACTAGAAGCCAGAGGGTGGGAGCCCCCTCTCTGTTTTTATTTGCTTCAAGCAGCTGGGTGTCACTGTATGTCAGAAATAATGGGGGGGCCTGGGTGGCTCAGTCAGCTGGGCATCCGACGCTTGCTTTTGGCTCAGGTCATGATCTCATGAGTCATGGAATGGAGCCCTGTGTCCAGCTCCATGCTCAGCGGGGAATCTGCTTGAGATTCTCTCCCTCTGCCCTTCCCCCCGCTCACACAGGCACACACTCTCTCTAAAATAAATAGATAAATCTAAAAAAAAAAAAAAATAAAGAACAGGAGATGTGGGGGTGGCCAGGCCCTAGATTGCATTGTTGGAAGCCACAGCCTTCATCTCCTGACTTTTGTAAAAATGGTGTGTCCAGATGTGGGTAAAGAGGTGGAGGTTCTGAAGCTCTCCAGAAACCTCAGAGACTGAGCTCATCAGTGCAGAAGGCAGGGACATGGCCAGGCCTCCTTTTCTCTGTGCTCACTCCCCGGCTGCCCTATCACCCAGGCTGCTCACTGAGCCAGGTCCTCAGTGAGTCTTTATAGAAAGAAGACATGATTGATACGGTCAGGGTCTAATTGGATGGTGATCCCTTCCCCACACCCCATAACACCCTTTAGTCTCTGGGATTCACGTGTGGTCATTTTCAGAAAGTGACAAGCCTCAGGGTGGGCTGGAAGGAGGCACTGGGAATTTGCCTCTTGAGTCTTTATCAAAGTGGGGAGTCATGTCCTGTTCTCCCACCTCTGGTCCATTCTCTGAGGAGACTGAGCTCACGCCACCTGGGCAAGCTGCTTTCATGGGCCACACATGGCTTAGGATCAGATGACCACCTGGGGAATGTGCCAGCCGGGCAGCCTGGACACAGAGTGATTTGCTTGCCTTTGCCAGACTTTCCAAGGTCTGGTGTTTGCCTGCAGCTTCTGGCGAGGCGTGGCCTACCTCTGAGGACAGATCAGCACATCCTTGGGCTCAGAAGTCTGCAAGGTGGCCCCGCCAGGCCCTCTGGACCTTGAGCAAGGCCTGATGCCCCAGGGCGGGCTGGGGGAAGCCACATGCTGCCAGCCACTGATGGTAGTGGGGAGGCTCCAAGCCCAGGTTCCAGGCGGGTAAATTGATTTTTCAGCCTGCGGAACTTCTAAAGATAGGCTTGGGTGGCGCTCTGTTGGCACCGGGAGTGATGGGCCATCTGTGAATCACAGGCCCGCCTGCTGCGGTAGTGCAGGCCCGGGGCAGGCAGCGCGGCAGGGAAAAGGACCCAGATGCAGGAGGGGAGGAGGGCCAGTGCAAGGAGGGTGACTCAGCCCAGGCCACCCTCGAGGAAGGGCTTTTGCTGCCTGGCTCTGGGAGCACTGCAGCCGCCTGTAATTGACGTGGTTCCTATGGCTGATTAGAGCAGATAAAGCACAAATAGAGTAGATGAATCGTCAGTGCGGTTTATGCTTCTCTGGCCTGCAAGCCTCACAGAGTTAAGAAAATGGGTTGTTTGGTTTATTTCTTAAATCACCATTTGGAGTCCCTCCGTGTTCACCCTGAATTGCCCATCCTCCCCCACCCCTTTACCCCTGTTTTCTTTGAATTACTTGGCCGGCTCTTTTGGGTACTTGTGACCTCTCCTACATTTATGCAGCACTCTACAGTTTGCAAAGTAGGCAACCCACATTTATGGAGCTCCTTCTAGGTGCTGGACAGGTGCTGGGGGAGCAGCAGTGACCGGGGCAGGCACGGTGCTTGCTCTCAGAGAGGCAGAACGGTTGTTGCTATCATCCAGGAAGACAACAGTGGGAGCTGCTCCTGAGGATTTCTTTGTGATGGGGAGGAAGGCCTCTCCGAGGAGGAAACATTTCACCTGAGAGGAAGCTAGCTGGGTGGAAATTTGGGGGAAGAGCATTCCAGGCAGTGGGAATGGCTAGCGTGTACCCCCTGAGGTAGGAATAAGCTGGCTTGTTTCCATAATAACAGAAAAGCCACTCTGAACAGAGTTTGGGGCACGGGGGTGAAGTTCTATGACAGGAGGTTGGCAGGGACCATTGCTTGTAGGGTGCGGTAGCAATGGTGTAGAGTCTGGATTTCCTTCTCAGTGTGATGGAGCATTATTGGAGGGCTCTCGGTAGCCATGCATGTGAGATGATGGACGTTTTTAAAAGCTCGATTTTGCAGCAGTGAGGCCAGGAAGTGAGGGCAGGGCTAGAAGCAGACGGGCCTGTTAGGATGGCTACTGCATTTTTCTGGTGAGAGTTAAGGGTGCAACTGTGGCTTGGACTGTAAGGCTGAGATCAGATATACTGCCTCAAGCCTTAGAACAGCCATTAGAGACAGAGGAAGAAACAGAGGTTCAAAGGGTACCAATGACTTGCCCCATGGCCAGCAAGCTACAGGGCTAACAGTTGCAACCAGGGCCCCAAGTTTAAGGACTTGCACACTCTCTTCACCTCAGCTGTGGTGTCTGAGGAGACCGCCTGCCTCCCTCTCCCATGGCGTGATGCTGGGATGTGAGGTGAGGGTAGCCCCTGTGGGCCCTTTATCCGTTTGCTCTGGCTGCCGTAACAAATTTGCCATAACAAATACCCCGGACCTGGGGGCTTCAACGGCAGACGTTTATTGGACATCTGAGAGTAGAGTGTCGGTAGGGTTGGTTCCTTCGGGAGCCTGTCTCCCTGGCTTGTAGCTGGCCACCTCCCGGTGTCTTTGCATGGCATTCCCTCTGTACCTGGCTGTATCCTAATGTCCTCTTCTGAGGGCACCAGTCATATTGGTGTCTCATGACCTCATTTTAACTTAATCACCTCTTTAAAGACCGTGTCACAACATTCTGAGGTACTGGGGGTTAGGACTTATATATGAATTTTGCAGGGGATGCGGTTCAGCCCTCCCAGCCTGTTTCTTTGGCCTGCAACTTACGTGTGGTGCTGCTTCCCTTGAACGCTCGGGACCCACACTGGGTTTGTCTCCGGGACGATGACCAGTGGTGGCAGATATTTGCAGGTGGCCGTGTGCAAGAGTCCAGCCCCAGTGCCACAAGTTTGGGAGGGCTCACGGGGTCCACAAAGAGAGCAAGTGCACTTTGTGCAAGGTGGCGGGTGGGAGAAGGAGGGACAACGGCATCTGCCCTAGCCACGGACTTTAAGGTGTCACCTGACAGCACACAGATGATGAGCTGCTTCCTAGATCAGGGGGTTAAATAACAAAGTAATTGAAAAGAACAGCCAGTGTTCACTGAGCACTTACTAAGTGCCAGGCACTCTGGCTAGCATCCTGCATGCTGGGATGCAGGCTTGCAGCACCACGGAAATTCTGTGAACTAGAAGATGAAGCTACATCTTAGAAGGTTTTAGTAACTTGTCTGTGCTTATTTCCAGGTGGTTGTGGAGCTGGGATTTGTAGATGTGCTCTTTCTGATTCCAAAGTCTGATCATCTAACGGCTATGACATGCTTCCTCTGAGAACTTGTCCCAGAAGAGAATGGATGTTTCAAGTTCTGAGTTAGACTTGATTTCTTTGGTGTTGCCGGAAGTGTAGTTTACCCTTGATCAACAGGGAGGTTGGAATGCCAACCTCACCGCAGCCAAAAATCCACGTATAATGTTTGACTTCCTCCAAACTTAATACTAATAGCCTACTGTTGACCGGAAGGCTTACCGAGAACATGAACAGTTGATTAACAGTTGATTTTGTACGTTCTATGTGTTTTATACTGTCTTCTTAACATTAAGTAAACTAGGGAAAAATGTTATTAAGAAAATCATAAGGAAGAGAAAATACATTTCCAGTACTCTACTATAGAAAAAACTGCGTATAAGTGGACCCATACATTTCGAATCCATGTTGTTCAGGGGTCAACTGTATACGGATTTTACTATGTCCTGTGTTAAACTTGTATGTGAGGAGGTGGTTTTTTTTTTAACTGTCTATTCAGTGTTTGTAAAGGTGGGGTCCCTGGCTCAGCAACATCACCTGAGGATTTGTTCGTGCTGCAGGTCCTACTTTGGATCTCCTCAGTCAGAAACTGAGGCTGATACCGGTTTGGCCCTTTCTGGTTTAACAAGCGCTCCAGGTTCTCATGCTTGCTAAATTTTGAGACCACTGGCTCACATCAATCCTAATATACTCACAGGCGTTTGTGTTGGGAAATCCAAGGCTGGATGTCCTTGAGGAGCCAGATGAAGGACAAAGCAGTGTCTCTCAGAGTCAGTTCCATGGGACGCTAACAGGTGTTATGCCAAAAAGGAATCAGTGGTCAGTAACTTTCTTTATTGCAGACCTTTAAAGGGGTGATTATTCTTTCACTCTTTTTGGAGATAGCTGTGTTTGTAGTTCCTAAACTTATTTGACTGTTAAATCCCTTTTTTGGGGACCAAATAACAGGACTACTGTTTGTGAAACATTGCACTCCATAGGGGTTTCTGGGGGAGATACGAATGATCAAATTGGGATCTTCACAATGATGAGTTTTAATCAATTAAGTTGTGTTTACTAATAGGTGTGCTGTGTTCGTTCCTGTGGCAGAAGCTGTGGGCAATTCCAGAAATGAATAGGGATCATTATTGATCAAACACCCACTTTATGGCAGGCACAGTGCAAGGCCCTACAACCTTAAGGAGTTAATATCATTAGTCCCAGTTAGCAGATGAAAAATGGAGGCACAGGAAGGCGAAATTGCTGGGCTTACAGAGGATAGGCGGTGGAACTGGGATCGTACTCCAGGACTCTGTGAGCCCCTTATCTCTTCTCTTTCTATTTCTGTCTCACCTCATGGAGCCTGGGGAGGGAAACGGGGCACTCCTGGAATAGAGGACCAGAGCTGTGTGTCGCACCGTGAGATGGTACTTTGCTGTGCTACGGGCAGGAGGAGGGTGCGAGCCATTCCCCAGCTCAGTTTTAAAAAACTGAGTTAAAAAACTCAGTTAAAAAAACAGTAGGAAATCTGAAAATACATAAATGTATACTCATTAAAATGGCTATTAGCCAAAATCCAGAAAACAAGTGTGGGGGGAATGTAGAGAAGTTTGAACCTTTGTGCATTGCTGGTGGGAATTTAAATGGTGCAGCTGCTGTGGAAAACAGTATGGCAGTTGCTCAAAAAATTACACATAGAATTACCATCTGATCCTGCCCTTTCACTATTGGATATATACCAAAAAGAAATGAAAACAAGGACTTGAACAGATATTTGTACACTCATATCCATAGGCATTATTCACAATAGCCAAAAGGTGGAATCATCCCATGTGACCACTGACAGAAGAGTGGATAAACATACACTGGAATGTTATTCAGCTTTTTTTTTTTTTTTAAAGATTTTATTTGTTGGGGCACCTGGGTGGCTCAGTTGGTTAAGCGACTGCCTTCTGCTCAGGTCATGATCTCTGGGTCCTGGGATCAAGCTCCACATCGGGCTCCCTGCTCAGTGGGGAGTCTACTTCTCCCTTTCCCTCTGCCCTTCCCCCTGCTTGTGCATGCGCGCGCGCTCTCTCTCTCTCTCTCAAATAAATAAATAAAATCTTTTAAAAAAAGATTTTATTTACTTTATTTTACAACATGGATGAACCTTGACAGTATTATGTTCTGTGAGAGAAGCCAGTTACAAAATACTGTATGGTTCTAGTTTTATGAGAGACCTAGAGTATTCACATTGAGAGAGACAGAAAGGAGAAACGTGGCTGCCTGGGGAGGTGTGGGGAGACTGTTTAATGGATGCAGTGTGTTGGTTTGGGGAGATGAAAAAGTGTTTGAGATGGATAGTGATGATGGTTGCACAACAATTTGAATAGACTTAGTTACGACACGGAACCGTACACTGAAACATCGTTACGATGGTAAATTTCATATGCGTATCTTACAGTGGTTTTTAGAAAGTATAAAAATGAAAGCAGTTGTTCCATCTCAGAGATGATTGCTGTCAATATTTATTGCTTATCAGTCTTTTCTCTATGCATTTATGTGCACATATAGATCTTTTCCCATTTCATCAATAAGTTGTTGAAAATGCTCTTTTTAAAAAAGATTTATTTATTTATTTTAGAGAGAGAGCGCAAGTGAGCAAGCAAGTGAGGGGAGGGGCAGAGGGAGAGAGAAAGAATCTCTCCCTGCTGAGCATGGAGCTGATCCAGGGGCTCAGCCTCACAACCCTGAGATCATGACCTGAGCTGAAACCAAGAGTCAGACACTGAACTGACTGAGCCACCCGGGCGCCCTAAAGATGTGCTTTTTAATGACGCACGTTAGTTTCTCAAGTAGATGCACTGAATTGTGTTTAACCGTCTTCCTGTTGTTGGTTGTGTCAGTTATTTCCAGTTTTCCATTGTTTTAGGCTGTGCTATAGTTAAGGTCTGTATATGTCCATTTTTATTCATACCACAGATTGTTTCTTTAGGACAGACTCCTAGAAGTGGAATTTGCTGGGCCAGAATGCACATGTTTTTAAGATTCTCTGTACACCTTGCCAAGTTGCTTTCCAGAAAGGTCATGCAGCTTTCATGCAGTCTCACCAGAAGTGTATGAGAAAGAGTGTCTTTTTTCATTACCTTCCCTAAAGGGAGCCTAGAGGATGCAAAGGGGAAAAGAGAAAGCCTGGTCCCTTCAGATCCCAGAGCTGGGTCTCAGCCTGTGCAATTTTTTTTTCCAGGCAGTTATTGGGCGCCTGTTTAGCAAGACAGGACAGGGCTGATTAGTGCTCTGGACAGCCGGGGGTTCAGAGCCTGCCTGCGGGAAAGAACAGCCAGTTCGGGGATAATCCCTTGATATTGGCTCTCTGGTTCCAGTCTGGAGATTTTTATCGGGATGATTGCCAGTCCAGCTCTGGGCTGGGGCAGCGCCGGCTGTCTGCTGAGCTGCTCAGGCGGGGTTCGCTGAGCTTGGTGATTCGGCCCTCAGACCTCATTTCAGGGGGGAACATTCGGGAGTCTCTGTGCTGCTTTTCTCCAGAATAGGCTGATAGAACATTTCAAGGTGTGAGAAAACAGTGCCTGCTTTCTAACAGACATTTTTCTATTCAACAGGCAGTGAAACTAAGTTGCAAGAATATATACTTACTTGTGGTCTTCCATGTAGCCATTTACCTTTCGAATGAAAAATAATTAATTTAGAGGATGTAACACATTTTCTGCTTTTAAAATTATTTTTCTCTGGATTGTGGAAACAAATGTTTGCTTGCTTTAGCTTATTTGGGAAATAACGTGCTGCTCTTTATTCTGAGAGGGCAGAGTAAACGCAGGTCTGGAATGAATGGCCAATTCCTCTGGAATTAAGCTCTGTTGGCGGTGGGAGGGGCTGAGAGCCCTGAGCCTGGGACTCAGCTGAAGGCTTCAGAGGAAAGACTGTCTCTTTCTCTCTTTCTGGCTCCCTCTCCCTTTTTCTCTCTCTCCATATTTAAAAGCTTTCCCTCTGTGTCTGTCTGTCTGTCTGTCTGTTTCGGTCTCTCACACACACGTACACACTACTTGGGAATATCAACTCTGTGTCCTTGGTTTCTTTCTGTGTAGGAAGCCCTGACAGGGTTCCCTGAAGATTCTTTCTGATTTTGGACTGTTCTTGAAAGGACATGTTTGCTGGCTCTCACCATACCCAGAGGAGTGGGGCTCCCTTGAGCTGCACCTCTTGGGTGTGGAGAGGATGAGAGGAAACAGGATGAAGCATGGGCCTTATGGTGAGGGTCTGACCGAGGAGTCTCAGTGTCGATGGTTTCAGAGCTTTCAGAAGTCTAATTAGCTCTGCACATGAGCCAGTGGGTTAAATTTACCAAAGAGGGATGGGGGAGCCATGCTACCGTTCTCTAAGAGAAAGAGCAAGTCTTTTGACAGGGACTGTGGTTTCCAGGACCGGCTTTCCCTGCCCCTTTTCTAGTCTGTTAGCAAATGCTAATAATTCTGCCTCTCATTGCCTGCATGCGTTCCCTCTCTCCATTGCTGCTGCCTCTTGCCCAGTTCGGGCTTCCATTGCTGCTTGCTTGGACCACTGCAGTAGTCTTCCAGCTGGCCGCACAACTCTCATTTCTAATTAGTTATACATCTGACTGCCCAATTAAATATTCTAAGTGTTAGCTGATTATTTCACTTTCCTCATCAAATACTCTTTCATGGCTTCTAAGTAGCCAAAGGAAAACAAAAAGTCCAAATATCTTTTTCTTGGCATTCCAAGATCTCCATATTTCCTCCCTATCTTCCCACCCCTTTATATCTCTGGGTGCCAGCCCACCAAACTACTCCCTGTCTCTGCCTCATGTGGTAGGTAATTTTTTTCTTTCTGTTTCCTTGTCTGTGTACTCCTAGGTCCCATTAATTCTTCATAGCCTGGGGCCAAATCCTCCTCTTCCAGGATGTTCCAACCTAGAAGAAATCTCTCTCTCTCCTCTACCCAGCACCCTCCTTCCCCATCCCCTGTCTTAAAACACTACATGTTTGTACGTTCTGTTAGAGTTTGGGTACTAGTCTTGTCTCCTCGGTCTTTGCAAAACTTGGACTCACTGCTGAGTGCCGGCGTTGTCTGGGTGTGGCGCCTTGCACATTACACACAGCCACTATGCAGCAGTATTTGATGAAGGAAATGAACAAATGACCTAGGGTGTTCCGTGGTGTTCAGGCTGTATTTTCAGCCTGCCCCGTTTGCCCTCCCCTCACTTGCACTGGTTCCTGCTGGTGAGCAACTTGCAGCTCAGGTACCATTTCACTGAAGCATGTTCCTTTGTTTCCAGGCACGTAGCAGGGGGCAGCAGGTTAGTGATTCATGAGTAGGTGGAGAAGGTGATCGCCTTGAGAGCTGCTGACTCAGCCACCAGCCGCTAACCTGGGGCTTCTCTGAGTGATGAATCAATGAGTGGCTGGTATGAATGAACAGATGGTCACGGAATCTCAGGGGACCTGGGTCTCCTGGATCCGTGCTTCCCAGCTTTCCAAGTACACAGCCCAGGGCCTCATGGGGAGAGCTGGAAGCCTCCATATATACACGGCATGCTTTCCTGGAGAACCAGTTCTTTTTGAAGGTTTGGGAATAAATATTCTTTAATAGTCAATCACAGTTATCATGGGAGAAATGCAAATATGCATACATTATAAAAGATAAAACATAAACTTTAAAGAAGCTTCCTGCCTGCTGAGGGCTTGCCTCGGGTTCCCACCCAGGCTCCCTTTGGTAGGTGGGAGGTTGGTGTTCGCTCTTCTCACCTTCAGGTGCTGTGATGGAAAAGTCTGCAAGGATCTAGGCTAGTTCTTTACCCCCTACCCCACCTGGTTGCTAGTTTCCCATCACTTCCTTCCCACCCCATGGCCAATCTTAAGCAGGATGTAGACTGTTACTTGGAGATTGCACAGAACTGGGTTCAAATCCTTCCAGCTGTATAGACACTGTATCCAGAGGGCGATGGGGGAAGGGACTCTCCCACTCTGCCTTCCCAGAGGAGAGACATGAGAGCTGGAAACATGATAAGACTGAAAAGTACACGTGGAATAAATTATGTAGCTAGTGACGTGGAAGCCCACGGGGATCAGTGTGAGAAACACACTCTTTCAGGCAGGAGTATAACCCAAACAAGGGACAACTGGGAGCACTTTAGCTGACGATGCTACTCAGTTGTATCCCCTTGTGAAGTGTCCCTCCAATGCCACACCCCAGCTCCTGCCTCTCCCTGTAACACCCCCCCCTTCATCATGACTTAAGCATGGTCTAGCTATGTGACCTTGGGCAAGACACACGTCCATTCCCTTGGTGCCTTATTAAGTGAATAAACACCTGATTCAGAAGGTTGTGATGACAACTTGTGTAAGATGCCTAGCAAAGATTTTGGGTCTGATACCTTGTGACTAATATGGCAAGGACCCCGCTCTGCACTAGAGAATCCGTCAGCAACTTTGCAGTCAAACCTGGCAATGGCCAGTCGTTTGCTCCCTTAGGTTTCTAGAGAGGCGGTTTGAAGAATGCTAGCCGCATGTAGGCGGGGACTGGACTGATGTGCCCCCGTCTCCCTACCTGCTGAAACGGTGCCTGGGGCTTAGTAGGACCAGTACTGGATGGCCAGATGCAGGAGGTGGATCCATTTAACATCTGAGGGCAGGCAGACACCAGAGGATGTGCTCAGAATCTCTGAGAAAGTTACTTGCTAAAATATTGTGAATTTAATGACCTCTTCAATTGGAAATAAAGCTAGCAGGCTTTTCTGGATCTTTCTGTAGGAGCCTAGCACTAAACCCTGGTCACATGGAATGCCCCGGCTGGGTGGCATATAGATGTGTCTAGGATGTAAGTGAAGTGACCTTTCTCTCCAAGTCACTGATGCTAGGAGAGAGGTCAGTGTGCTCTCTCTTTAAGGGATTGAACTGACTCTCCGAGCCTTGGAAGAGAGGGAGGAAAACCTCAGTGTGTATTAAAACGGTGTTTGAGGGGATCAAGAAATCAGTCTATGGGAAGTCTGCCATGATTCTTTTCCAGGTAGATTGCTTTACCTGGGTCAGTAATTAGTCTTAGTCATGAGGTCATCAACTATTTATGAGTGAATCACTGCCACACTCCCTTGTACATTGCCTTTGATGTGTTTTGCTCCAATGAGTGGGACGTACTTCTCCAACAGACTTCACACCCCTAGATATGATGTGTTTATGTGCCTTTTTGTAAACTATATAATCATGGCTTCAAAAAAAGGGGATATTGATTCCTAAGACGAAGAGGTGACAGCTTCACCTTTGAATTGTCCTTTGTATACTTCCTGGGGATTCTTGAGGTGGCTAGGTTGGTTTTTGTTTGGAAGTTGGATTTTATTACGTTTTTGAACCAAGAAGTCTGTTACACCCCACTGTCCATCTCTGACCTAGAGGGATTAGTGTTAATGTATCTGTAATATTGTAGCCAAAAAGGGTCTGATTTGCCTACATTTCTTTGATAGTGTTGCCAAGTGGTCTTGGACAAATCAAACTAAATGGAAAAGTATGTATTATACACTGATGCTATTTATCATCGTTATCATGATCATTTTTATTATATCGACTTCTTTTTTTTTTTTTTTAAAGATTTTATTTATTTATTCGACAGAGAGAGAGACAGCCAGCGAGAGAGGGAACACAAACAGGGGGAGTGGGAGAGGAAGAAGCAGGCTCATAGAGGAAGAGCCTGACGTGGGGCTCGATCCCAGAACTCCAGGATCACGCCCTGAGCCGAAGGCAGACGCTTAACCGCTGTGCCACCCAGGCGCCCCTATTATATCGACTTCTATTTGGTGCTTGGAACTTTGGTCACGTAATCTCATTTACTCCCCACAACAACCTAGGAGGAATGTATTACTGCCATTTCCAGGTGGGACTTCTGAAGCTTAGAGGGTTCAAGTGGTTTGCCCACAGGGTGGGTGAGGGGTAGAGATGACATTTGACTTCGGTGAGGTGAGCGTTCAGGCTTTGCCATCAGACAGACCTAGTCCTTCTCTCGATGTCCATGGGGTATGAGAAACATAGGGGTGGTGCTCGCTCCTTCCAGATCAGACACAGCTGGGAGTCTGAGGACCAGCTGGGCTACATACGGTAAACCTGGGATCTGATTCCTCTAGGGGTAAGACGAAGTTCAGAGGGAGGACTTCTTGGAGGAGAGCGCTCTGTACGGGCCTGAAGTGTGGAAGCTTTGGGGCAGGTAAGAGGGGCGGAAGGCATTTAGGGTGCAAGAAGTAACCTGAGAAAGGATTCAGAGGCAGCTGGCTCAGTGCGTTCTGGCTTCAGTTTCCCCATCTTCCTGGGCTTGTTTAATGAAGTGATACATGAGGCATCTTCTCCATGTAAGAAAAGTGTTATCGAAGAGAGGCATTTCTGGTGGCAGGAGCAGAGTTATCAGTGGGGTCTCAGGGAGAAACTTCTCTTTTTGTGACTGTTTCTCTCTTCCCAGTGACTGCAGCTCTTGTGTTTCCTGGCAACCTGATGTAGTAGAAAGCAGCTTCTTTTGGCGCCCTCAGCTGTCCTTAGTGTGTTTTAGTCCTGTCCGTTCAGCTCTTCTGCTGTGTGACTTCGGGGCTGCCGCAAGCCTCTCTGTGCGTCATGAGTCTCACCTGGCAGAGGAGGGGTTACACTGCTTGATTTCCTTGGGCACTTGTAGCTCGAAAATGCTTGAGCGTATGATCTAATTGTGATGACACACAGTCAGCAACAGTGAAATGACTGCCACATCTCAAATTTGAATTACATCTTTATGAGTGGAGACATTGTCTCCTGCCTCCTGGGACATGTTCATTCCACTAGGACACACCTGACTCTGGTCTGCCTAGAGATAGAGAGAATTTGCTGTGTGGCCCAAGGCCTCTGCCTGTCCTGCTCCCTCCCACTCTGGGTAACAGTGCCTGTTTGATACTTGAAGGCAGTGTCCTGGGACATGCCTGGGGCTCCTTTGTGCGCAGAGACTAGGGCGCAGGGTCTGGGTCTGTCTCTGCCTCTGCCCAGCTCTGCAGACTCTCCAGGCGGAGGAGGCTTAGGGCTGGGAGGCAGGAAGGGAGGGTGATGTGGGCGGGGGAAGAGGTCCTGGAAAGACAAGCTCAGTGAGTCACTCAGCGTCTGCTCCAGCCAGAGAGAGTCGGGGAGGGGTTTATGGCATTGCCTCATGCCGCAGGGTAGGAACCAACCACGAGAAGGCATCGATTCATTGTCAGGGGGCGGCAGTCCTCCCTGGGCACAGACACGGAGGAGTGGGCACGGGAGGTTCACTGAAGGGGGGGCAGAAGAACAGTGGGGCTTTAGGGGGGCCCTGCTGTGCCTCCCCAAATCAGTAAGAGCCATCAGTGTGAGTGCTTCACCGCAGGCACTGTGAGTGCCTTAGAGAAGTGATCTCATCGTCTGTCACAGCCATACCGAGAGGGAGGCATTCTTCTGTTTGTGGATGATTAATCTGAGGCACAGAGAGGTTAAGCATCTTGTCTGAAGTCACCCAGCAATGACTAACCCGGACCTTGGGAGCCTAGGGGCTTAATCACTGCATCAGTGATTCTCAGCGTCGAACCTGCATCAGCACCACCTGCAGGGCTGAGGCCTACCCCATAGTTTCTGATTCTGGTTGGGTCTGGGATGAATCTGCGAATGTGCATTTCTATCATGTTCCCAGGTGATGCTGATGGGGTGGGAGAAGAGGGGCCAGGGACCACACTTTGAGAACCACTGGGCTATCCTCTCATCTTTCCCATCCCAGGCTCTTCCCTGTGAAACAGAGGGATGGAGTCTCTCACCGTGAATGCTGTTCTTCTAATTACTCATAATTATGTTTATTTTGGGCCAATTTCATTTATGAAAGAGCAAGAGCAGTTTGATAAACTCTCCTATTGCTGCTGTGTTTCTGTCCGTTGTCTCTTTTTATTTTTGAAAAGTTACTGCTGGGGCTCCAGGTTGGCTCAGCCGGTGGAGCATGGGACTCTTGATCTTAGAGTAAGATCAAGAGTTCAAGCCCTACGTTGGGCATAGAGCTTACTTGAAAAAAATTTTTTTTGCTGCTGTATGTTTCGATGCTTTCTTACTTAGTGCATAGTCCTTGACTTTTAGACACCCATTTTGGGTTATATTCCTTATCCACACAAAACCTCTTGAGTTGTCTGATGTCTTTCATCTTGAATTTCTCTTGATCTGGATACCAATGCCTCCAACCTGGCATCATCCCTAGTGTGTGTGTGTGTGTGTGTGTGTGATTTTTATATGTATTTTTTATGCTAAAAGCTAGTATGGTGTGACTCTTCTGGCTTTCTTCTGTTTTTTTCTGCTTCTTCGCAGTCTCCTTTGTCTTGCTATGATGAACAATTTTTAAATTTAATTTTATACTTTTCTTTGGTACCAGGTTGGTCCTATCTTTGTTGCTTCTCAGGTATTTAAAAATATTCTTCAGGGGCACCTGGGTGGCTCAGTCGGTTGAGCGTCCGACTCTTGGTTTTGGCTCAGGTCATGATCTCAGGGTTGTGAGATTGAGCCCGGCATAGGGCTCTGTGCTCAGTGTGAAGTCTGTTTGAGATTCTTTCTCCCTCCCCGCCGCCCCTCCTCTCAGTTCATGCTGTCTTTCTCTCTAAAATAAATAAATAATCTTTAAAAATTCTGCAGTCATCTTTTGCTAATGGTTAATGTACAGAATGAAACAGCAGCTCTTGACTCTCTACCATGTATGGTAAGTAACAGTAAGTTTTCCCTCTTTATTCCTCTACTCCTATTATATTACATTCATACTTTTATTGTATAATCTGATATTTTAGGCCTTTACTGTATTGCTGCATTTCGTTTTTACATTTTTATCTTCTCTTTAAGGAAGCTTAATTTTTAATTTTTATTTTGTTTTGTGATATATCACAATTATAACAATTATTGAGACCTACTGGAGCCTCATGTTCATTGCCAGATCTTTATTACCATGGGCATTCCCTGTTATTGAAGGCTTTACTTTGATTAATGTGTTTCTCGGAAATGTGAGAAGCTTAACCCCTATATAAGCTTTCTGAAACCTTGATTCTGATTCATCACACCTTGTTTCTTCTAATGTGGAGGACGACTTAGCCCTGTTGCTGAGTTTTGCAGGGGAGCAACCCACTACCAGCCTGAGTTTCCTTCCTTTCCTAGGCCGTCCACTATCTTCTGTTGCGAAGCTTATGCCTCTTCACCATGAAATGAATAAATACATACATAGACCCCCGGTCATCAGTGAGCCTTTTGATCTTCAGACCCAAGTCTGTCTTCAGTGTTGGAAAGTTTTCTTGCATTTTCACAGATTATCAATTCAGTTTTTTCTGAATTGGCTGCCTGTCCTTTCTAGCTCTCATCTTTTATATAACCTGCGGTCTTAGACATCACAGTATTTCTGCTTATGTCTTTTTTCCCCTTCATTTTGGGAGTGCTTTCTATTTTATTTTATTTTATTTTATTTTATTTTATTTTATTTTATTTTATTTTATTTTATTTATAAGATTTTATTTATTTATTTGAGAGCAAGAGAGAGAGTGAGAGAGAGAGAGAGAGAGCGCGCACACGAGCGGGGGAGGGGAAGTGGGAGAAGCAGACTCCCCGCTGAGCAGGGAGCCAGACTCGGGGCTTGATCCCTGGACTCCGGGATCATGACATGAGCAGATGCTTAACCTACTGAGCCACCCAGGCGCCCCTCAGGAGTGCTTTTCGTCCTTCACAACACATCTTGTTTCAGAGATGAGTTCTCTGGACTTTTATTGCAGACATGGACTAGCTGGTTTCTTGGTGCTTCAGTTATCCTCAGATTTACTTTCATTGAGCGCCCACTGTGCTCTAGGCATTGTGCCAGGCATTTTGTGTGCATGACCTCAGAGGAGCCTTAGAACAAGCTTGAGAGGCCTGTTCACTCTAGAGATTGGGATCCAGATGCTCTGAGAGATGGAGCCCTGCTCAGCCTCCCCTGGGTCATGAGTGCCGGGGCCAGAGTTCACAATAGGGTCTGTGCCTGTGCCCTTGGCCATGATGGTATCTGCCTTTCCAACCACTGATTCTTTGCAAATCTCTTCTTCATTTTGAATGCTACATTCTCTGCTTTCTGTGTTTAAGAGAGCTTCAACAGGTCTGATGACAGGTTTTTTATGTTTTCCATCCATGAATGTGGACAGTGTTTGCCTGTCAATAGGGAGGGTCTGTTCTCCTGGGTCCCAGTGCTGTCCACCGCACTGCTGATAGAATGTTCCTCCTGGCTCTTACAGCAGGGCCTGGTTGATGAAATGAAGTCGTGCATGACCCAGCGAACTGTAAGGCAGGGCAAGTGAGCTCCCACCATGAGGACTTCCAGAAGAGAAACTTAATCCCTGTGATATTTCTTCCCTGAGTTTGGTGAACCCATTGCACCGGGAGCCAACTGTTTGCTGGCTGGCTGTTTGACCTGGCCACCGTGCCAGGTACAAACTGTGCTTGGACTTGTCCTTCTTCCTGGAGCTGCCACCTGCCACATCAGGGACAAGGCCCTGCCCCCAGCCAGTTTTCTTCTTGGTGTACCTGCCATGTGATTCCTGGGGCTTCCCGGGGCTGCTGCTGACACATGCTGCTGTCGTTCCTTGGTGACAAGAGGGAGCCAGGTGTGCTCAGCATCTCTGCCCTATGCGGGGCCCCCTGTCCCATTCTGTTGTCCTGATCTTGGCAGCCCTGCTGTGCAGTTCCTCAGTGACCTCCATTTCTTGTGGCACAATCTTGCTGCTGCTTCTTCCAAAGCAATGCTGCCCTGGGCACCATATTTTGTTCAGGTGTTCTTTTTGGTTGCTGGCACAGGTGTGGCACCTTTTCCTCATTTCCTCAGCTGTTGGAGAGTTCCCAGGCTTGCTGCGCTCGGCTGGTTGTGTCCCCAGGACTCTGGGCAGGAAGCTCTTGCAAACCTGTGCTCACGTCACCAGGGTGACTTGTACATGGACAGTTTCCTATGAAGCCAGTGGCAGGGCTTTTCTCTCCATGCTGCCCATGCTCCTGAGGGTGGGGAGGGGGGTAAGTCATGATTTCTTTCTGATTTCTCACCTGCTGGTTGCACCTCCCACTTTCTCCACTTCCCCCACCTCAGATCTCAAGTCTCAGCAGAAGACTAGGGGGGCCTCTGGATTTCACGCTGAGTGGGCTGAAGTGTCACAGCTTCCAACTCTATGACTCTGTGACATTGGTCCTGGTGGTCTAGGTCAGGCTGAACTAAGCTCTCTCTTAGGGAAATCAAGAGACTTTATAATAAAGAGTGGATCCTCTGCCCCCTTCTCCTTATACATCACATGGTCTCAGGCTGGGAACTCAGGTTTTGCTTATTTATTATTATTTTTTATTTTTTAATTTTTTTTATTATGTTCCATTAGCCACCAGGAACTCGGGTTTTAGAAGACCGTCCTGGGGTCTGGACATCATAATGTGACATTGATTCATGGTCAGAAGGTGAGAGAAGCAGTACCAGAAATAGACTGAGCGTGTGAGCTCACTCCCCCTCAACCAGCGTGGACTTGGTGTATCACTTCCAAAGGCGTCTGTGTCTGGTGCTCGGCACAGTCCTATACTTGAGGCTTCCTTGATGGATAGTCACGAAGGTACTTGACACTCCAGACGCATCAAATGTGATAAGCAAACAGCCTTCACTCCCAGGCTAACAATGATGATGTCTCCCCGTTGGACTTTGAGTATTCATAAATGACAATTGATAATAAAGCACGCTCTGCTTCAGGAAACTCATGAAGGGACGTTGCAGGGTTTTTCCAGTGAGAGCAAGGACAGATCAGTGGTTGATTCCCCAGGCAAGTTTGGAGTTTGCTCTCTGAGATGTTGCTTGCTGCCATGCGTTGGCCTCTGCAAAGACCTTGGGGGACACTGATGTTTTCATTTGCTTTGCCAGTGGAGTAGATGGTGATGACCTGGTGAGAAAGAATACAGGAAGAGCAAGGTCGGGGTGGGGGACTGGTGAGGAAGGGGAGCAGGAAGCGTGAGGAGAGGAGGACAATGAGTTGGACTTTGGAGAGGCTGGGTTGGAGGTACTCAGGGGATGCCAGGTAAAGGCAGGCAGTAGACTGCAGGAATGGAGAGAATATGTCCACGGTGGTGCAGAGGGTGGGCCTCTGCTTCGCGCTATGTCTTAGGGAACTTATTTAACGTTTTGGAGCTTCAGTTATCTTACTCATAAAATTGGAATATTCATAACTTGCTCACAGTGCTGTTGTGAAATCAAGTCAGTCAACAAATGTGGTGTCGCTGGTCTGGGTATTCAAAATCTCTTCCTTGAAGGGTGCTTTTTCTGGAACATTCTCTAACATATATGAGGTGCTCTCCTATCTGGAAGGCCTGTCCCCTGGTGAGGAGGATCTTGATTAGAAAGGTTAACAGATAGGATTTTGTTGTCTATGAGGTGGTGTGGAAGGGTCTGGAGTCCAGGGTGGTACTGAGGGCTGGCCAGGTGGGTACAGCTGCACTGAAGATGATTCAAAGGCCCTGGGGTCAAGGAAGAAGAGGTAGACAAGAGAGTCCTCAGGCCAGTCTTTGTTGGAGATGAAGCCTGTCCACACTCATGAAAGCCTTCTGCCTCTTTTTGAGGCTGGGGCTTCTCAGCTTCTGAGGAGGGCTCTGCTTCTTTATCAGACAGATTCTCACTGAGAATGTCTGGCCATCTTGGGGCCAGCGAGTGTCCCTAGCAGGACGACTTCCAGAGACTGACAGCCTTCTGTGAGAAACCACAGGGAGCAAGGCAGAAACCACTCAGGGGACGGAGACTCTGTCTCCAGTCTGAGGGCCTCATCTTTGCCTCTGTACAATGTCGGGCCCCTTCACTCCTGTGTCCACCCCGTGGGCTAGGGCCAGAGCGCCGCCACCTGTGTCCACATGTGTCAGCCTCTGAAAGGTGGCAGCCTCAACTTGGCCTCCAAGGGTGCTTCCTTGCCAGTGTCTCAGGAGAACATTCCGGGAGCGATGCTTGGGGAGTTTGCTCCTTCTCCTTTCTCGATTGAGAAAATGGCCTGAGAAGTCAGGGAAGCTCAGCTGACATTCTCACTGGTGCATATCATCGGGGTGCAGAAGGTAGTGGGGGTGGAGGCACATTCTATCTTCTAGGCAGGGCAGCCCCTGGGGCTGTGGAGCAGGACGGGGGTGGGGCGTGATAGAGGTGGGACTTGATGGTAAGGCTCAAGGTCAGGCAGCAGCATGCTGGAGGACCGAAGTTAGGCCAGCTGGCAAGGAGTCCATCTCAGTGGATGGAGGCACGAGGCCAGAAAGCCTGGGGCTGGGCTGAAGCCAGGAAGTTCTTTTAGACATCTAGCCTGCTTCTCAGGACTCTGCCCCAGTACATTAATGATGCTAGGAATTCCAACTTGGCTTTTTGAAAAAAACAAAAACCGTTTTTCCTTTGGGGAACTCAAATATTATAGGTTGAATTATGTCCCCAGTATGAAGAGATACTAAAGTGCTAGCCTCATGTCCCTATAAATGTGACTTACTTGGAAATAGGGTCCTGCAGATGATCAAATTGAGATGACGTCATTGGGGTGGGCTCTACTCCAGTATGGCTGGTGTCCTTATCAAAAGGGGAAATGTGAATGTAGACAGGCACACAGGGAGGATGCTGTGTGAGGAAGAAGGCAGAAGTTGGGGCAACGCATCTGTGCACTAAGGAATGCCGATGACAGCCGGCAAAGCGTCCGAAGCTAACGGGAAGGCACAGAACAGTCTCCCTCACGGCCCTTAGAAGCACCTGACCCTGTGGACACCCTGATCTCAGGCTTCTGGCCCCCAGAACTGAGATAATATCTTTCTGTGGTTTAAGCCCCCTGGTTCGTGATACCTTGTTAAAGCAGCCCTTGGCAAATGAGTGTGCTGTGCTTTCCAGATCTCATGTTCCCACTTTCTGGAAAACCACTCCCACTGATGTCAAAGGGTTGTGTGTATGACCATCGGACCTTGGGGAGATCCCCCGTGGTAAGCAGGAGCTGTTCTCTGAGCTGAAGAGAATCCGGGGAGCTCCTATGGGCAGAGGTTGCCAGTTCACAGCCTCCCTCTGGGGTCTTTCTTCCCCATTTCCTCCCCCACGGACCTGCCTGACCAGACCCTGCTGAAACTGCTGTGGAGTCAGGTGGGAGGCGGTGCTGCCCCTGCCGGGGGAAGAGTGTGCTGAGTCCACCCAGGCAGCTGGGCTGCTCTCCTGCAAGGCACTACTGAGGGAGTCCCCCAGCCCCTAGCCTGCCCTTGGCCCTAAGCTGGAGAGGGTCAGGGTAATGAAGACCAGGACCTTGTCCCTGGGTTGCTCACGGTCTGCTTGGTATGACTCACAGACTGAGCGGAAGCCACCTTTTCAATGCAAGCGCAATGTCCTGAGTTTCTGTGGCATTCGGAGTCCTCTGCCATGGTCCTCCTAGTCCCCTGAGTGGCACGGTCAGTTGTATGTTTATCCCCCAGCCAGTGGTTATTGTCTTTGAAATGTTCGAGTCCACCCCCTTTATAATACTTACAAGCTCCCAGAGGGCAAAGACCTCTCCCGTCTTGTTCACCTTGCATACTGGAAGCCAACGTTTGCCTAGGGCTTGTTTTTTGTGGCCCCATTCAGCAGGCCTGCATGGGATATTTAATCAGTTCATCCTCATTGGGCAGCAGAGGAAAACGGGAGTCCAGGGTGGAGTGATTTGCTCAGTGTTACACAAGCAGAGCTAGACCAGGGGTCCCCTGCACATAGTAGGTCCATAGAAAGTGTGATAACTTGATGGGCACCATATCAGAGTTCTGTGTTTAATGGTGCCCCCAGTGTTCCATAGGGGCCAATCTGGCGTCCTCAGCTAAGACAGTGAGCCATCGGGGACAGGGATAACCTCTTTGCTGCAGCCCCCGGGCTCCCAGCCCCGGCTTGGGCACGCATTCCCCTCCTGTGCTGATTGACGAGTGTGGTGTTAAACGTGTGGCCTTTTGCAGGCAACTCTAGGAGGGCGATGAGCTTTATAAATCTGCCTGGTGCCTAAAATTGAACCACACACATAATTCACTCACACGCACTTGCTCAGTTGGGCTTGCATTCTCTCTGCCATCCTGCCTCCAGCTCACGCTTGACGCCTTATGATTCTGGACTTCTCCAGCACACAGTGGCATGTCCGGCTTGTCCCGGATTCCTGACCTTTAGGCCTTGGGTCCCCATGGGCAGCTTACTGCTATCCAAACACCAGGCCCTGGCCCTCAGTGAGGCTTCATCAACTGTTCTGCTGCTTTTCCTCTGCTTTCGAAGCACCATGCCTGCCAGGGAGTGGGTGGAAAAGGGGCTGAGAAGCCAGTGCCCCCCAGGATGGGGAAGGGCTCCTGATCTGTGGCCAGGGGGCCTGTTTAGAAAGACTTGACAGAAACCTGGAGTAGTTACTGAGTACATTTAAAGGGCCTGACCCAGGTTCGGGAACTTTGGGGAATGCGAAGACGCAATCACTATTTCCAGAGATTAGACAAGCAACAGAGGATTCTAGTTAAAACTCAGATTTGTATTCAACTACTGGTTCAAATCCCCAGTTACCAGCTTTGAGCTTAGGCAAATGATTTCATTTTTCTTAATTTAATTTCCTTGTATACTTTCACAAGGTTTTCACGAGCATTAGTATAGCACATGGCACATTGTAGGTACCCAGTGAATATTAGCTTAACACCCTGGCCCCTCTGCCTCCACCGTAGTGACAGGAGCTGACCCTTGCACAGTGCCTGCTGTGTGCTGGGCACCTTGGGACGGACTTTACAAGTGTTAGCACGTGCCATCTTCCCAGGGACCTGGCAAAGGTGGAGCACAGACTGGTTGCAAGGAACTGTCTGAAGTTTAAGGCATAGAGCTGGGATTTGGCATGAGCAGTCCGGCTCCTGATCTGTGCCTTTAATCACCATGCTACATGGCCTTGCTTAGACCCACTGTGAGATCTTGGACAACTTCCCTGTACCTCAATTTCCTCATCTTTGAAGTTGGAACGATGAGGGTACCAGCTCGGACCCTTAGGAGAATCCCTTGAGCTTTGTAAAGGGCTTAGCGGGATGCCTGGCCCATCATAAACACTCTGTAAGTGGCAGCAGTTCCTTGATGGGGAACACAGGTGCACAGGTGACCAAAACTGCAGGCTATTCAAGGCAGAATGCCAACAAGGCTATACGGCTCTTTTATAATAGGTGTTTAGAGTGTCGAGCTCGGCGTGGGCTGATTGGGAGAGATGGGGAGGGGCTGCTCCAAGTGAGGAGGGTGGTCTGGGTCGCGGGAGGATCTGCAAAAGCAGAGAGTGAGGAGGCTGGGTGCCAGGAAGGTTTGGGAAGTTGGGGACTTTAGGTGTGGGGTTTGACCTGTGGGCTGTGGGGAGACAGTGAGGGATGGCAGGCTGGTGGGGATCACTGCAGAATCTTTTGGCCTCTTAGCAGCTTGGGTGTTACAGACGGGAGGGACTTCTCATTCATTCGAATCTAGCCGCCCGTCCCTGGTGAACAGAGTGGTAGTCACAAAGGAAGGGACCCAGCCGGGCACACAGGATGCTTGCCCAGCCCTTCCATCTGCTATCCCAAGGGGCTAGCCCTAGACCCTGGACACATCCAAGGCCCCGAGTTTACTGCCTTTCAGCTGCTGTTTGTGTCACAAATGCCTGTCCCACAAGGGGTATTAAAAATAACCCAGTGGCTAATAGCATTTCTCAAAATAACTGCTTGCAAAGTACGTCGCTGGAGCGAATGGCTACTAAAATTAGATTCCCCGGAGTGTGTGTGTGTGTGTGTGTGTGTGTGTGTGTATGCGTGCATGTGTGATTTTTAGACTCATCTCCCTCAGGGTGAGGCCCACAGTTTGTGCCCTTTTGTTCTGTGGCTCCTTCTGTCGTCACTGGGTGTCCCAGAGCCATGGTTACCAGCTCATCCCCGCAATGCCCAGCTCTATCCCCCAGTCCTTGGCAAATTGGGGCAGCTGCTGCCCTACATTGCCCAGTTGTGCTGCCCCAAAGAGCAGGATTTTGAAGAATCTTGGGGGGTGGGGTGACCTCATTGTAGCAGTGGCCTCATTCTGCGGTGTGCCAGGTAATAATAGCACACCGTGGGGGGGAACCTCGCTCAGCCTGCTGTCCAAGGGGGAAACTGGGCCATGGAACAGTGAGGCAGGCCCACTCAAGGTGCCCTAGTAACTGAGGGCATGGACACATGATTGGCCAAGCCCTTGTTCCAGACCACGGTTCCAGAATTCTTCAGTGGTCTTCTCTGCCAGTCCTTTGGGCCACCAGGCAACTGGGTCACTCAAGCCCAATCAATTCTCTGTTCACTCAACACAGAAGGGAATGTGGGGATCCTTAGAGCAAGTTACAAAAACAAAGTGACTCAGCACTGGAGGGGAGAGGGATTTTGGATGCAGGACAGACAGAACCCGAGAGCCACAGGTTGGTTTTCCCTTAGGTAATGACTTGCCTGGAAGGAGGTGGGCCCCAGTGTCCCCATCTTTGACATGGAGGAACATTCGGAGATTCATGAGCAAGCATTTCTTGAGCACATACTATGGGGCTGGCTCTGTGGTAGGCACTGGAGTTACAGTGAGAGGTGCAAGGTAAAGGCAAGGTCAGGACACATTTATAAGCCAGTGGCAATCCCCTAGGGCCTGGCGTTCTGTGGGGCCCAAGAGGAGAACTGTGTTGTCTATACATTGGCTGCACCCCCATGCCCACTGACCTTGTATTGCCCCTAGAGATTTGGGTTCTGGAGAAGAAAGCCTATGAATTTTTTTTTTTTTTTTTTTTTTTTTTTTTTTTTTCTGGAATGGAGGCCCTGGAAGAAGTGAATTTCCTATTCCCTATAGAAGCTGCATGTGGTGGAAGGTTTCTGTAGTGGAAAGATCATTAGACTCTGAAGTCAGGTGGACTTTGTGGCTATAGGCACATTGCTTACCCTCTCTGAACCTGTTTCTTCAGCTGCTGAATGTAAATAGCATAGCAGCGACTTCCAAGGGCTGTTGTGGGGATTAAAAGGCGTAATCGATCCAAAGTGCCTAGTGTGGTCATGGTGTATAGTGGGAGCCTCCACATATTGTAGAGATCAGAAGTAGTAATCACATCAGTATTAAGCTAATAAGCTGTACTTGCCTGAGAAGTATTAATAGTCATTGCTTTCAATCAAGGTGATGGGAATTTCATTTTTGAGTTTTATTAAGTCACTGCTATCTGTATGGCTATCAAAAAGCTGGAGTCATTGACTGGAAACCAGTTAGGCCAGTTTCTAAAGCTAGAGTCAGGGTTGAAGTGGGGATACATTTTGAAAAGTTTACATGTAATCAAACCTTAGTAATTCACATCCCATGGTACATTCATTATGGACGCTGGGTGTTCTTTTCTGCAAACCCATACATGAAGTTGACAGGACCCTAGACTTGAGGACATACTATCGTTTAACCCAGTGATTCTCGACCAGGCATGGCTTGGCCCTCCTGTGGGAAGTCTGGCAAAAACCAGGATGTATTCTATAATGCACGCGATGGCCCCACCCGGCCCCCCCCCGGCCAAACAAAGAACTGTCTGGACCCAAACAGTCAGGGTTGAGAAGCCCTCCCTAATCTAAGGAGGAGGGAACTGAGCCCTGGTGGGGGGCAGTACTTGCTAAGGTCACCCAGCACATCTGAGTGAGAGCCAGGACTCAGCACTGAGTTGGTTGACCAGAGGCCAGGCCTTTTCCTAACGTGCCTTGGTGCCTTCATCTCATTGTGTGAAGCAAATCATTAACTTCGGTCACGTTTGGTCACGTTACTGAGCTCTTACTCTGTACTTGATCACTTTCTTGTGATCTCCTGAGTTCTGCTTTGGGAAAGCCAGGTTTTCCTATTCCAGGCTTGCAAATATAGAAGTGTTGCTAGATTTAGCAAGTAAAAATAGAGGATGCCAGTTACATTTGAATTTCAGATAAATAAGACATATTTTTTAGAAAAAGATTTTATTTATTTATATGAGAGAGAGAGATCAGAAGCAGTGGGGAGGGGTAGAGGGAGAAGCAGACTCCCCACTGAGCAGGGAGCCTGATGTGGGGCTTGATCCTAGGGTCCTGGGATGAGAACCCTAAATAAGACATAATTTTTAAGTTTAAGTATGTCCTCTGCAATATTTTGGACATATGATTTTAATAAATTATTTCTTGTTTATCTGAAATTGAGATGTGACGGGGACATCCTGTTTTTGACCTGGCAACCTTACAATCTCTATCCTCTGCCCTGAGATCACACACAGGCCATGGGACCTTTTTGCTCCTGCGCGAGGCTTCTGGCATTTCTCATAGGCCCCACTGCCTGGAAGATGAAGGCGGAAAGGGGCAGGTGGCCCGGAGAGTTGAGCAGGCATCCCTAGCTCCTGGCCCACAGGTGTTAGGGAGGGACTGGCCATCAACTCTGGGCTAAAGGCTCCGTAAGCCAAGAGGGTAGCCAAACTGTCCCCTTTTTATAACTGGAGTGTCAGCAAGTGATCTGTGTCCCTGGGACACCAGGTCTGGGGGGGAAGCCTGGCAACTTTGCCCCTAAGTCAGGAGCACAGTGTCCTTTCCACCTCGCTGGCTTCCATAGCGCACTGCCACCTGGGCCTGAGAAGCACCTGGGCTGCAGCTGAGCCCCAGCGCCTTCCAGGACTGAAGTACTGGCCCCGCATGGTCACTGGTCTGGGCCTGCCCCTGGAGCTAGAGCTGGGCAGCTGCAATCGGCTCAGGGAGAGAGGACGAGGGCAGGGGGATGCACTCACAGACCTGCCCGTGAGCCAGTGGGCCCAGCCACCATAACCTCCTCTGTTCAGAAGAGGGCTGAGAAGAGGACGCTGGCCTGGCTGCTCTGCCCTCTCAGCCTCGCCCTATCCTGCCCCCTTTTCGGCTCTGCCACTTCACTAGTCTGGGCCCTGGGCTCCAGAGCAGTTCAAGGTCAGGTGCTGACAGCCCATGTTGGGGGTGGGGCTGCCGCCCTGCCCTATCCCCTCCACCAAGGTCTAGGCTTGTTGTTTCTGGGCATCAGGATGCCATCTGTCCCCTCTCCCCAGAGCAGCTTCCTGCTGGGGGAGCTCATCCCCGCAGTACATTGTCAAGGGCAGTCCGCGGGCCAGCGTGAGGGTCTTTCTTCATGTTGACTGGGAACAGCCTTTGAGGGTCTTTGGGGGCAACTGCTTAGGGGATTGACCACATTTGCTGCCATCTTGTGGACATCCATGGGCCACCAGTGGATACACCTGGCCTTTGTGGTGTAGGTGCTTAATAAGTGCGTGTTGAGTGAATAGATGAAGGAGAAGTGGGTAGTATTGAGCAGGCGTCAGCATCACCTGGTGGCCTTGTTTAAATAGAGACCAGCCCCAAACTCAGAATCCGTGGCTCTGAAGGTTTGGGTAGGGACCAACACTTGGCATTTCTAACAAGTTCCCAGGTGATGCTTCTGGCCTGGGGTCACAATTTGAGAACCACAGTCTTAAATTATTGTCCTTCTCAGATGCCTTGCATTTCAATATTACTTTTTAAAAATAGTCATTAACGAATGAATTGCACAAATCTTTGTTGAATGCCTACTGTGTCCCAGTGCAACAAGTTTGGGGCATAAAATGATAAAAATGGCCTCAGGGAACTCACAGTACAGTGAGAGAACTGCGCACTGGAAACTGTTGCCAACTAAGCGGCTTTTACTGGGGTACTATGTTCAAAGGGCAAGGGGAGTGTAGGAGAAGGGGCATTTAGGTAGGATCCCTTCGAAGATGAGTATGACCATGTCTCTTTTCTCTGTGCGTTGCAATTCTTTGTGGATTGTGTCGCCAGTTTAGTTGGCCAGTCAGATCTCGAAGGGCAGAGATGGAGGTGACTTTTGTTTTCCTTTTTAAACTGTGTTCTAGTTCTGGGGACATCATAGGCACCAAAAAAAAAAAAAAAAAAGTATTGCCCAAAGAAAGATGTCAGTATCAAAGAAGTGAATGCCTAATGGTAGAATTTCAGGCCCAGGTGTTTATGGGAGTCTTACTGATTTGGATTCTATTATATATGCCTGCTTCTAAGGCTGTTCTGGATGGAGACCGTCTTAAGCAGGAGGGTATCCTCCCTGGTCCCCAGCGTCAACTTGCCCCCTGAGTCTATGGGGAATGCTGCTGATGTTTACCTGTAGGGATTCTTGGAAACTGCCATGCTCTTAGAAAGCTGATTTCTAAGAGCCTTAAGTGGTCCTGAGCTGATGCTTAATCAGGGACTTGTCATGGCCTGAGGGGACATGCCCTTGCAGTAGGGGGAAGAGGCCTGGGTACCTTTCTTCAGAAGTTGGGGGTTTGAGGAGGGAGGGAAGCCCTTCCATGGTGACCGCTCAGGGCTGTGAGCTCCAACTAGAAACTGAGAAAGGAAACAGTTGCTGCTTGTTCCTAGCAGGGCTGGGAGAAGCCGTCGGGCTTTGCCTGGGCTCAGGGCTGGCTTCCCTGTGCCTTTTCCTCCACACACCCTCCCTCTTGTCATCTTTGGCTTCGGGAGTGCCCGGCTGGCGCAGAACTATGCCTGCTGTCAGCATCTTTAATAACAAAAGCATTCCTAACTGTTCATATAGTGAAGTGCCTACTGTGTGCAGAGCACTGCTCTGTACAAACACCTGCGATTCATAACAGATTGGAAGAGTCAAGAGGTTAAGAATAGTCCTCGCTGATGGAGCGCATGCTCTCGGACAGTGTTCTGAAGCACTCTGCATGCATTACTTCCTTCAGTCTTTAAAACAACCCTCAGAAATGGGAGTATAATCGGCCCCCTTTTAAATGAAGGAATACCAAGGCCATGAGGACGGTAACCCCCAGAGCCTGGGTTAATTGCACTGCTGTCCTGCTCGAATTGGTGGTGGTGAGGGGTGGGAGGGAGGTGACGGTGAGAGTCAGGGAAGGGCATATTCCCATTACTCCTGTGAGCTTTATTTTGGTGGGATTGCAAAGCCCTTGAGCTCAGGGATGGGCCTCAGACTCCCTCGTGCTCTGCTAAGATGCCTTACAGGGTGGGGCTGGGAAAACACTCAGGCGCACCCAGAGCCGCTGCCTGGTCCACACCTCGGGGTGACCAGCCATCCTGGTTTGCTTGGGACTGCCCTGGTTTTAGCACTGAAGGTCTGGCATCCAGGGAAGCCCCATAGTTAAACTGGGCAGACTGGGAAGGTTGGTCACTGGATACCTAATTTGGCAAGGACCTGGGCGCCAGGTGGCAGGCAGCGGGCTCTAAAGCCTCGGCCATGCTTATTGGCAGGCGTGGATCCCAGGCCTGTTCTCTGACTCATGATCTAGTACCCTCTCCTCCTGCAGCCGGTCTCCTGCTCACCTGTGAGATGTAGCGTGTATAGGCAGCCGCTGTCTTCTCTCTGCACTCCTCAGTGCTTCTCATTGTTGGTTGGAAAAGGGACCCTCATTATGGAGAGGCTTTGGCTGAAAGCTCCTCATGGAGCACTTGTGCTGGGCTGGGGGCGTATCAGGGTAACTCTTTGAGGGGCAGTGTGCACTCAAGGGACTTACAGAATGCACTTCTCCCGAACAAGAGCACAGCCATTCTTGAGCAGGGATGGGAGGAGGGGTGGCAGTCCACAGGCTCTCAGCGTCAGAGCTTGGAACTGGGATCCCATTCCATGTTCAATGGGAACAGTGAACTCTAGACCAGCAGTCTCCAAAGTGGGATGCACAAACTGTGTTTTGGAATACAGGAAAAAAATACTAAAACATTGATTTTACTTTTATCATCCTTTTAAGTGGCTGTTTCTGTGTACGTTTCATAACGTATGTGCTCTCAATGCAGTGTAGCGTCTGAGGGACACACGTACACGTGTGTGACGTGCACGATGATGGGGGCCGCGCATCTGGACGTGCTCTCCATGCTTCCGAAGAAGAGGTGTTTTAATGCTAATGAGATCTCCTGGCTGGAGGATAGATGTTAGAACCGCTTTCAGCCGGGGGAGGTCCAGAGGAAGCGCAGAGTGAATTTTAGTGTAAATTGCTGTAGAGCGTCCCTCAGTCGATGTTCAGCGGATGCAGAGGGTTGGTGCTTATGTGTCTCTGTGGGTGCTGTGTACTCTACTTATGGTATTAAATGTCAGGAGAGCGGTCCTTGCTCTGCGGAGGTAGCTTCCCGCAGTCATGTTCTGTACACCTCGTTTTATCACGTCTCTAGCAAGATGAACGTGTTAGCTGCTGAGCGACAGGAGACAGTGTTAGATAGACCAGCGGTTCTCCAAGTGGGGTCCCTGGCCCAGCAGCAGGAGCACCACCTGGGGACTTGGTGGAAATGCACATTCTTCGGTTCTACCCCAGACTCTCAGAATCAGAGAGTCTGGGGTTGGGGCCCAGCCTGATTTGGTTTAACCAGCCCTCTAGGGGATTCTGATGCCCAGGGAAAATGGAGAACCATTGAGATACAGTGGTGGGAGCTCAGAGTTTGAATCTTTGTTCTGCCCTGGCTGCTTCTGGGGCCTTGGGCAAGTTACTAATATCCCTGAGCCTTGTTTCCCCATCTGATTACTGAGGGCTATATCCTTTCTTTCTCAACCTCAATACGAGGATTAAAATAGGAGATAATTGATGTGGTGCTTACCACCAGGCAAAGCATATAGTGTCAGTTACTGTTTCTCTCATTAATTGGATTATGATGGGGCAGCAGCAACTTCTGCAAGCGGGGTGGGGGGGATGGGGACCCAGTTCCCTATTCCTTCACTCACTAGCTCTGTGACTTTGGGCAAACCGTCTCTTTGTCCATAAAATGTGATCCAGCTCACAGGATCAAATGAGATAAGTTGTCTCGAGACCTCTGTAATTTGTAAGCTATCAATCAAATATGAGAAGTTTCTGCATAGTTATTAGCTGAGGTCGCTTGTCCTTTGTCCTCTTGGGAAAACCTCTCCCTTCTCCCAAATGATAAAAGAACATCAGGAATCCCACCATGCTGGGCCTGCAAGCTGGGTCCCACAGGGACTCTTTTGCCCCAGGAATCTTTGTTTTCTCTACACCGTTTCTTTCCCTCCCACCCTGACCCTCTTAGGCCAGATCCTGTCCCCAACTTGCTTCCCCTGTGGCCTCTTGTTGATCTTTTATTAAAGTGTCAAGCAGCAGTTGTGAAAACTGTCTCGTTTCCTGGAGAAGGGGGCTGTCCAGCATGTCCTTTTGCCATTATGATAATTGCTTGGGCAGCTATGCCAAAACATCAAATAAATTGCCTCCTCCCCTTAAATGTCTCAGTGCTGTTTTTGCTGCGTGAATCGTCCGAGTGTAGAGGTAAGCTTTGCTCGTCATTTCTTCAACGAGGAAAATAGGCAAGCAGCTTTCCTTTTGCCAACCTCTCTTACTTCTTCCATGGCAATGTCCAGTGACAACACGCCCACCACCAGGGCGGCCCAGGGCCGGCCAGCACAGGCAGCTGGAAGGCTCCTGTCTTCCCAGAGCGTACTGAAGTCCCTGGGAGGGGGTCTGCTGAGCAGAGCTAGAGCCCGAGACCCTGGGGGAGGTGAGCCCTCCACCCTTCTCTTTACCATCAGGATGCAGCAGTACTTCTCTTTGGGAGAAGAGGCACATTGCTTTCCTCCTCCTCCCTGACTCAGTGAGCCACACACTGATGAAGTGGAAGCTTATGTCCCAACCACGCATCCTCATTAGGCTGCTGATGAATAGGGACAGCAGGAAAAATGAGTTGGGCTCTGCCGTGGTGTTTCTTTACTTTTCTAGCAAACTGTGAGGATGTCCTTCCCCTGTAAGAGTGAAAAGCGCTGAGTAGAGAGGACAGGTCAGAGCAGAGAGATTTCTGATATGCTGTTAGTGGTGCAGCCAATTAAAAAGAAATTAAAACAGAAATCTCTGATGGCTGCTGGAATGCAAAAGTCTTCTCTCTTGGCCCCTTTAAACCCTTGAACAAATTAATTGGATGGATGTTGACTGGGTATCAGCTGAAGGCTTAGGTACCAGTTCTTTCTGCGGTGGGCAGAGAGGAACATGTGTGTGCATGCGTGTGTACGTGCGTGTGTATGTGTGTGTGAGAGAGAGAGAGAGAGAATGGAGGGAGGGACTCAAGGGGTGTGGGGTGAGCTCGGGGCAATTCAGGGATTGAAAGCATGCTGCATGTGATTTGAGCATTTTGGGGTATAGGAGACAAAACGTGCTGAAATTTCATTTTGGAGATAATAGGAGGACTGGGAGAGAGACCTTCTCTAGCCTTGCAGAAAATAGTTGGAGGCTGTGAAGCACTCTTGCTTCCAAATGCTGCTTTTTCTCTGTAGACTCCAAGCGTCTCAGGTGAGACTGGGCTCAGGTGAACTGTAAGGAAGACCCAGGTGGCCAGGTATTGCTGGAAGGGGGAGTGGAAGGTGTGGGGTGCCCCATGGTGCTAGTAGTTGTCCAGGGGATGGATGGGATTACTTTACCCCTATGCTGACACACATTTGTCTAGAAGCTTTTTCCAGTGTGTGGTTGGGTGACCTCAGAAAGAGACGGAAAGAGAAGGCTGCCTCCCCTTACCGGGACCTGGACATTTGGGGTCACCCGAGTTCCTCACTGACCTTGTGAGGTCCTCAGCCTTGCCTTCCCACAACTTCTCTTTCCTTTTTGCACATTCTCTTTTTGAAAATGGTAGCTGTGGCCCTTTGGCCCAGGGTTCCAGGATCGGTGTGTTACTGTGGTCAGGGCAAAGGAGCAGGAATGGAGCAGAGTCCTGTCATGCTTCTGCTTCCGGCTGCCTGGGCCGGCTCTGCTCCATCCCAGGGCCAGCGGTGGCCTCCCTGGGAACAGTTCCCACCACACACTGAGCCATAAAAAATTAAACTGCTGGGCTATCAAATATTTAATCGGTCTGATGAATGAACGCTTGCAGATTCTTATGAATTCTTTGCTTTGATTAAATAAAATTGAAGGATGGGAGTTGTCTTTTCAGCACTTTAGCAAAAGGCAAGTCATGGCCGTTACTTTCTGCCTGGGATCTGGTTCCTGGGAGCAGCTGGAGTCTGGTATAACCCACCTGCATCATGTCATCCCTGACGCTCTGTGCTCCAACGTTTTGGACTAACCCCCATTGTGGTCAAGAAGGGTGGTTCTAAGACCAGCAGCCCTTTATCCCAACAGATCCCAACTGCAATATTCTCAACCTTGGGTAGCCCTCTGATCTTCCCAAAACGGGAATAACAATGATCATTAATAATAATAATAATGGTACCTTACTTATAAGATTATTGTGTGAGACATCAAATTCCTTGTACCTAGCACCTAGCAGGTTCTAAGAAATTACCGCTCTCATTATAACTTTATTTCTACCATATCGTGATTGAGTCGCGTCTCTCCTCAGGTTTGGGAAGGCACTGGGTTTGGGGGAATGTACCTATGTAGGCTGCTGCCAGCAGTTCCTTGGCGTTATCACCTGACCATTTTGTTAACAAACCTACTTGTTCATCTATCCACTAACTCAAGGCTGTGGGCTCCTGCTAGATACAGGAAGTGTAAGTGATCAGACCCTGCCCATATGGAAAATATGCTTTCGCTGGGGAAATCACATGTATTCACTAGGTATGTGTGTATGTGTCTGTGTCTTAATATGTTCATCATCCAGGAAGAAAAAAGGGTCATTAAAGTTGAGATTACTATGGGTAGGGTTCTTAGGGAGAGCTTTCTTTCTTTTTCTTTTCTTTTCTTTCCTTATTTTATTTATTTATTTGACCAAGAGAATGAGAGAGCACAAGAGGGGGAACAGGAGAGGGAGAGGGAGAAGCAGGCTCCCCGCCGAGCAGGGAGCCCAACGCGGGGCTCGATCCCAGGACCCTGGGATCACGACCTGAGCCGAAGGCAGACGCCTAACCATCTGAGCCACCCAGGCACCCCAAGGGAGAGGTTTCAATGAGCAGTAAAGCCCGTGCTCGGGAGGGCATGAAGAAGCCTATAGTAGTCCCTGGGGTTCTGAAGAACTCAGAGAAGGTTCCAGATGTGCAGGAGCTCTGGGGCAAGTTTAGGCTTAAAGGACAGAATTGCTCCAGGAGAGGGGGACCGTTTCCTTATTTGCCTGGATGCTTTAATAATACAGGGAAAGTACACATGGCCCTGTCTGAGTGCCTTTGGCTCCACTGGAGGAAGATCTACTCTGTTGCTGTTTGTGGGATGGGGGGCACTGCAGATTGGATCTCATCAGATCAGAGTTGTATGACTATGATTTGCCTGCTGAAGCCCTGGGTCCCTGTGCCAGCCCCAGCCCTGGGTCAGAAACTGGAATTGGATCCCTGCAGCCAGAAGGGAGGCAGGCAGGGCCAGCCCTTCCCTGTCAGGCCTGTAGCCTGCCCAGATCTGGGGGGAAGTGAGGGACACATCATGAAGTCTGAATGCCCTGCGATGTATTGGTCGGTGGCTCAATCCCGTTGGGGACAGAGGCCAACATCACAGTTGACATGCATTGACGTCCTGGTTGGTGAAGTCAGCGCTTCCTAAAGGAGGTGTGCGCCAGCTTCTGTCTTGGTTGAAGTCCAAGGTGCCCCACGGGGCCATTCTCCTCTTTAACCTATCCAATTAGTCAGTTGATGAGCAAGTATTTCCTGAGATTCAAGGTGTCAAGTATTGAAAAAAATCTGTAGGCTTGGCTTTGTAGGGGTGCAAGGAATTACAACAGGGACTGCCTCCTCTGCCCAAGGAGCTCCCAGTCCAGTGGAGGGAAGCAAGAGAGAGACACACACGAAAGGTTAACAACTTGTACTAGCCTCAGGGACAAGACTGTGGGTGGCAGTTCAGGTGATGTCCTAAGACAGCATCTGCTCAGTGACACAAATGTCCAGAGTGGGGAGTGACCTCTGGGCAGGGGCAGGGGGCAGGGAGCCTGCCTCCTTGGCCAGCCTCTGTGTCTCTCTGCTTCATTAACTTATCTACATCAGAAGAGATAAATTCTGTTTCTTTCCAAACTCCAACAAGTATGAGTAATACTTCTGGACATTCTTTTCTATTTCTTAGTCCCCTTCCACTGCTTATCAAAGTCCTTTTGGACACACTGTAAAATATTTGCAAAGAACAGAAGCTTGCAGAGAAGCAGAAATAAAATCACCCGTCATCACATCATTACTACCATTCATGTTTTGCTTCATTTTCTTTAGATAATATTACCATACATTTTTTTTCTTTATAGTGCTGACATCACAGTGTATGTACAATTTAGTGTTATGCTGTTTTCTTTAACATTGTCATATGGTCAGTATTTTCACATGCATTGGGACTCCATAAACATATTTTTAAATGACTCATGTCCCATGATATGGATACTCACCCCTTTTCCTTAGATTTTCTTCAGAATTACATGCATTACCCATTTGTTCATTTATTTAAAAAACATCGAACACCTTCAATGTGCAAGACAAAGTGCTTTTAGCCCTGAGAAGGAAAAGGCTTTTAGGCATAGTGTTGGATATTGAGAATGTCATGGGACAACATAGGAGGAAACCATCTGAAATCACAAAAACACACGTTTATGAATTCCTTAAGAACATGCACAGATTTGTGATGTTGTTTCTATAGACACTATTCCTGGCGTATCCTAGCATATTGGGCAGGTTAATTGTTCTGGACCCCAGTTTCCACATCCGTAGTCACTAGATGGGTTCTAAGTTGCTTCTTGCCTCCAGCAGTCTGTGGTTCTAACTACAAATGTAAGATGACGCAAGGGCCCCTCTTTCCTGAGGACTCACTGAGGCTATTTGTGTTTGGACCATCCCTGGTACACAGATGCTGCTGTGGGGCCTGGACACAGCCTCTTCTCTTCCCCTCTTGGTCATGATCACGGCGTCCATTTGCCCATCTTCTTTTGCATGGTAGTTCAGGGCTTGACTGCAGCCCAGCTCTGTTGGGAATTCACACAGGCATAATCGAATTTTATGACACTGTGAGCAGAGCAACCAAGGAAGGAAGACTCTTCACCAAATGCTGACAGAGGTCCCCTTTGAAACATGAACAAGGTAAATGGGAGGGATCCCTACTCCATTAAGCCCATGATAAGCTCCCAGAAAGTACTGTCCTGAAAAGTGTTGAAAACAGAACACTGCAAAGACTTTAAAAAGATGCCACAGAAAGAAAGGCCACAGGACATCTGGTACCTACGGGGCATTCTAGCCGTGTGTGTGTGTGTATGTATGTGTGTGTGTGTGTGTGTGTGTGTGTGTGTGGCAGTGCCCAAGTCCCACAGACCCCAGATAATGACATTCAAATTTAGAAGTCTTGTTCTCAGTTTATACATAACATGATTGAGACAAGCCAGCACATTTGAGCAGGGACCGAAGACCTGCTAATTTATTAAGGATAGCTGTTTCTTGCTGGGGTCAAGCTTTTAGCTTTGTTGGCTCAAAGAACTTACTTTTACCAATTCATACAGAAGGAACCAGGTTCAAAGAACTGACCACTACTCAGCACTCTTGAGTGACTGGGGCATACAACTATAAAGGCAGGCGACAAGGGGTGTGGGTGGGAGGGATTATCGTCTAAGTCATAAATGACAAAGTGCCACCTCTTATTCCTTGCTCATGACAGACATCCTTCATCTATCAGGATATTCTTTCCAGCTAAGCCAACATAGAGGTTCAGAATCCTTCTTAACGCAGTGCTCCAAGCAGCCACTAGCAAACAAATGGGGTTCATTGCTCTTGGAGTAAAACATTCCCAGGCACAGACGCATTCTTTCTCCTATGGGCAACACCCAATAAATCAACCTCTGGAAGGTTCCTTGGTAAGCACAGATATATGGTGGCCTGATAAATTGCCTTTCTGTACTCTAGCGGTGTTTGTCCAAGGAACTGGGTACCGTCTTGAGTAAAACCAGGGAAGGTGGGAAAAACGCAGATATCCTTTTTATTGTTGGCCACCAGAATGAAGACTGGTTCATGTTATGATAACGAGTTATGTTGTAGGCACTTCCCCAAGGACTTGTCTCTGTGTTTTATCATGTTCTCCATAGCAACACCTGTGGGATGAGCAAGGTTGGTATTATCTCCATGGAACAGATGACAGAGGCTGAAGGAAGATAAATGACCTGCACGAGGGAAGTCACACAGCTAGGGGTTCTCCCCGGAAAGCAGGTGTCCCGCCTGTGGGTACGAGCTCCTTTGGTGTCCCTTCTAAAAAATTAAAAAAATTTTTAACCTTTTGAGTTTGCATTAATGTGAATTCCTCTAGGGCAGGGTCATGTCTTATTGTTGTATCTTTGACTACTTTTCCTCCCCAATCTCGTATATTGTGACTAATACAGGAAGTGATTAGGAAAATTTTATGGCATATAAGTCGGCAGAAGAAACATTTCTCCATTTCTCCTGCCCCCCTCCCTGCTCCCCTCCCTCCTTCCCTTCCCTCCCCTCCCCTCCCCTCCCTTCCCTTCCCCTTCCTTCCTCCCTCCCTCCCTCCCTCCCTCCCTCCCTCCCTCCCTCCCTCCCTCCCTCCTTTCCTTCCTTCCTTCCTTCCTTCCTTCCTTCCTTCCTTCCTTCCTTCCTTCCTTCCTTCCTTCCTTCCTTCCAGAAACATGTCCCCTCCCCTCTATGCTGGCCTTTCCCACTTTGGGGTCAGGGGATGCCCTGAGCTATAATCACAAGAGCAGCTCTGGCTTCGAGGCCATCCACGTACAACCACACCTATGCAGAAGGAATGACATTATCACTACACTGGGGCTTTCTTTCCCACAAAGAGGCTCGTCCTTAAACCCTTATTTGCAGCCCTGACAGTAGGAGCCCCAAGCCTGTAACCAGCTCAAGACCAGGGGTCTGGAATAGGGGGATCCCTGTGCAGAAGCCCATCCAAGAGGGGCAGTGCCTTTGCTGCAGAGGGTGGAGGACTTGGGGAGCAGGCACCCCCAGGCTGGGGCTCAGGGCAAGGCAGCAGGAGAGAGGCCTGCACTAAGAGGCTTGGAGGGTGGGAAGTAGATTGGATTTAGGGCTGTAGGGAGAGGCGGGAGGCCAACTAGCCTAGCTCCCCAATCCCTCTCTGGACCATCTTTGTTTTCTGATTTATAATGTGTCCCCTTTGGGGATGGCCTTTTGACATGTGCTAATTATATGTGTCCTTCTGTGCATTCGGAGAGTTCTAATAATTAGAATTTCTAATTCCAGTCCTTTGAGCTTCTCCCAGCAGCCTTATCCTGTGAGAGGAACACTTGACACATTTGCTCTCCTGCTCAAAGTCACTGCAGGAGGCCGGCAGCATGCAGCCTGCAGGGAGGATCCAGATTTGGCGAGTAGGGATGGAAAGTTCTCTTCCCAACCCAATGTCCGGGAAGAACTTCTCTCTGTGGTTTGTTCATTTTTAGAGAGGAGTGTTTTCAAGGGAAATGGGACAGGGTAGGGTGGTCTAAGGAAGACCCCCTGGGCTTTGATCCTAACCTGGCCAGAGCCTCACAGTGGGACCCTGGGCAAGACACTCTGTGTCAGTTTCTGTGTCAATGTCAGTTTCCTCACCTGTGTACTGAGGGTATCAGATCTGTGATTGCCCAGGACCATTCCAGTTCCGAGATGATTAGAGTCTAAGAGATGTGGTCATGGGGTGTTCAGAGTTGAAGCCCTGAGATCACATAGTGATGTAATTTGCACGTAATTTGATAATAAGATATTAAATAACTTCATTCAAGGTCAAGCAAGGTAAGGGCCCACGCCCTGTGTTTCTTAGCACTCTTCTGCACTGTCTTGCTTAACCTCCCTGGCCCTTGGTTTCTTCATCTGTAAAATGGGAATGCTCCTACTTGGGAGATGGTATTGGTGAAGCTCTGTGTAAAGTGCAAAGTGTAGGGATCTCTATACCGTTGCTGTA
Organism: Ursus americanus; assembly: GCF_024610735.1. Lineage (NCBI taxonomy): Eukaryota > Metazoa > Chordata > Mammalia > Carnivora > Ursidae > Ursus > Ursus americanus. The sequence goes on from NC_142132.1 coordinate 48,389,594, forward strand.
GCCTTGCATGGATCCTTTGGAAGAGGCACACTGCAGTTTCTTTACTGCCTCACCCTTCACAGGGCTGCAATCAGAGAGTATCTCTAGGGACCTGCTGTCATTTGGTGCCCAGGATAGTGGTGGGGAGAAGATGGGCACTCCGGCTCCAACTTGGACTGAAGACTCACCTTGCCTTGCTGGGCAGTCATCTCATGGGAAGGATAGAAATGGACATCAGTCCTGAGAAACCCCTCGGTGTCTGCCCTTTCGTCTCATCCACTAGTGATGGCAAGCATGCTTGGTGTGGTAGGATGTGGTCCTGGTCCACAGCATGTACCCTTGAGTTGTCTGATTCACAGAAGGGTGGTGGGCGGAGGGGGGTGCTCAAGGCCATGCAGCTGAGAACAGAGGAACAAGACAGGGGCGGGGCAGGAACTGAAGCTTCTAGCTCCAAGACTCAGCCCCGCTGCCCCACCACAGCACCCCCACCTCTGTGTTCTTCTCCTGCGGTTGCCTCACTCTGCTGTCCAGGGCCCCCTTGTCTGGGCTTGGGCCCCAAAGATGCCCCTTGCTAGTGGGGGGTCCTCAAGCCTGAGGACTTGAAAGGAGAGGGTGTTAGTGCTGGAGGGACCCTTAGATGTCATTAGGTCCAGCTGTTTTAGTTAGTTGATGCTGGAATGGGGGCTAAGATGATTGAGTAGTTTAAGGCCACATAGCTTGTTAAAATAGCCTGGGATGACCAGCCCTCCTGATCAGGAATGCAGTGCCCTTTCTCCCACACCTTATGGCCTTTCTTTCCCTGAAATTCCATCAGAGGGTTGTGCATTGGTGAAAGTGAGGTCCAGGGTTCCATTTTATTTGGCTGATCTTTGAGAGAGAGGAAAAAAAAAAAAAAGAATGTAAAGCCTCGGGACAATGCCCCATTCTCCCTTCATTTGTCAGCTCAGGCTACAGCAACAAATCCCTAGCACCGGGGGACTAGATGACAAACCTTTATTGTCCCGCACTTCTGGAGGCTGGACATCTGAGATCCAGATGTCCATAGGGCTGGTTTCTTCTGAGGTCTCTCTCCTTGGCTGTCTTCTCCCTGGGTCTTCATGTCAGCTTCCTCCCATGTGTGTCTGTGTCCTTCTCTCCTCTTTTTACAAGGACACCCATCGGATAGGCTTAGGGCCCACCCTAAGGACCTCATTTTAACTAATCACCTCTTTGAATACCCTGTCTCCAAGCACAGTCTCATTCTCAGGTACCGGCAGTTAGCACTTCAACATACGGATTTTGGGGGGAACTCGTCAACCGCTAACACTCCCCCTCATGTCACCCTGTGTTTAATTCACACCCTTTACTGTTTGTGTGGCTCCTGTGGGCATTTGCGTTCCCAACCCTGTCTTCTATTGGGAGCCCTGGTGAATGGTCACACCACATCCATCCCATGGTGGCTGCTCCATGGGTTTGCTTGGAGTGAGGACAGGAGGACTAAGCCCGCTCAGAATGTAATGCATTTGGGGCCAAAGAGGGAGTAGGCAGTTCTTCTAGGGAACGTACCTGATTAAAATAATCATATCAACTAGCCTCAAAGAGACATATTTATAGCCATAGTGACACACTTTTTAAGATCTAATTTGGATTAGACTCTGGGAATCTTATTTTTAGGTCCAAAGGAGATCCCTGTAGGCAGGTGACCAGGTGTCCGGGGGCTTTGAGTCCATTCTGTCCAATTGGAGGCTCTCAAAGTTGAAGACATTTGAAAGGTCCCGTCAGCCCATCCTCCCACCTGTCACTTGTATCACTACTCTGGTGTCCCACTGAGAGACCGTCCCACCTCTCTTGAATGCCAGTGCCAGGGGGCCCCTTTCTATCCAAGGGGCCCATGCTATCCTAGGAGAGTTAGAAGGAACTTTATTCTTTCTAAATCATCCATCTGCTGGTCTGGTCCACCCTTGGGGATGAACAGAATGTGTCTAACCTTCAGAGGACTTGAAGACAGGGGTGATGGCCTTGTTGGCCTTCCCTGCTCCAGGCTAAGGGACCCAGTTCATGCTGTAGCAGGTACTCTCAGGATGTAGCTCTACCCTGTTTTTTGAGGAATGTGGATGTTCAGTTCTGGGGTCCAGTACCTTCCCCAATGCCAGCTTCATGGGATTAACTGTAATTCTGGGTCTAGATGAAACTTGGCCAGTTGTAGTCAACTGGTCTTTGTTGAGAAACTTCAGGGAAAAGAGAACACTTCTAAAAAGAAATCACTCAACAGACCCCTGTGCTATTGGTTTGGCCAGGAGAAAGGTGGAGGCCGAGTACTGATAGAGGGCATCTGCCCATGTGAGCGGCAGCTCTATGCCCCTCTGGGGACCCGGGTTGGGCCATGGGATGGGAGGAAAAAGCCAGAGCACCCTGGTGGGTGGTCCTACTGGAAAATGAGCATTTGGGCACCTTTGGTTTGCCTGCCTCACCCTGCCAGGCCTGAGAATGGTGGGGTCCTTCCCATCCCATTTGTGGGTGCTCCTGACAGGGAGAGCTTGGGGAGCATCTTGTGTAGGGCTGTGTCCCCTGGCTCACGGTGGGCACACCTTCTCTGTCACACTGATTGGAATATGTGCACCCAAGACTCAACTCTGTGGCCGACCTACCCTTTGTGACACCCCGAGCAAATGTCCCCACTTCCCTCATTTTCAGATTCTATCTATCTGCTTCCTTTGCTGTTTGGAGGTTGAAATGGAATGACACCTGCAAAAGAACCCCACAAACCCCAAAGCTCTCCACCGTGTCACAGGTGAAAGGTTAGGCAGCTGCCTCTGCTTGGGCAGATATTTATATTGTAGTGCCCAACACCAACAATAGAACAAAAGGAAGTAAGTTAGTTTTCAGAGGTGGGAAAACCCAACTTTAGAAGGTATTTCATTGGAGCTGTTATAGTAGGATTGGCCTAATTGTCCAAATACCAATTTTTCTGTTTCCTTTAAAAATTTTGTATTTTCTATTAAAGGCAAGAATACAGTGTATTTGTGTGTGTGAGTGTGTGTGTGTGTGTGTGTGTGTGTGTGTGTACGTGTGTGTATATACACGTGAGTGTGTGTATTTATTCTTTGGACAAAGGAGGGGAGCTCCTCTGTGAACAAGGGTGCCCACATACTCACTCCCACTCCCTGCCCCCCTTTGCTCCTGCTTACCTTCTCAGCTGGCCTCGTTGTGCTTATATTACCTAAAGGACACAACAGAAGCATCCAGGTCTTGGGACAAAGAAATGCCTAGAAATTGCACTTCTCAGGGAGATCACTTTCAGTGGCTCTTTAGAGAAACCCTCGTCGCTTGAAGCAAGATGAGAATTTCCCAGGTTAGACCCTGCAAGGTGGTAGATTCTGTGGGCAGGCTTTTAAAAATGATGAAATTACTTGTTCACTATGATCAGGATTGTAGTTGAGTGGCTTATTTCTACTCTTCTGCCTGGCGTGCTGCGAAAAATAAGATTTGGGAATTAGATTTTTCTATTTTGTCCTCACCGCAGAGCAACCTCTGTGAGCACCAGCACTGTTCCTGAGAAGATTCCCTACCCAGAGGCCTCATGGGGTGACCAAGCTCCCTCGGCAGCTCTGGGTGCTCAGGAGAAGGTGTGTGGTCTTTGTTTCTGGGTGGAAGGTGTGTGGTTTATGTTTCTGGGGCAGCTCGTCTCCTGACTCCCCCTTTCTCTGTGTGGACACTCCACTTGGGGTCTCCTGCCCCACATCTTCCCTTTGTAGTGTCCAGGGAGGTACTTTATTTTTTTTAATTTAAATTTATTTAGCCAACATATAATACATCATTAGTTTTTGATGTAATGTTCAATGATTAATTAGTTGCATATAACACCCAGTGCTCATCACAACACGTGCCCTCCTTAATAGCCATCCCCCAGTTACCCCATCCCCCCATCCTCCCTCCCTTCTACAACCCTGTTTGTTTCCTGGAGTCAAGAGGGTCTCATGGTTTGTCTCCCTCTCAGATTTCTTCCCATTCAGTTTTCCCTCCCTTCCCGTATTGTCCCCTGCAGTATTCCTTATATTCCGCATATGAGTGAAACCATATGATAATTGTATTTCTCTGATTGACTTATTTCACTTTGCATGATACCCTCCAGTTCCATCCATGTTGATGTAAATGGTAGCTATTCATCCTTTCTGATGGCTGAGTAATATTCCATTGTATATATGAACCACATCTTCTTTATCCATTCATCTGTTGAAGGGCATCTCAGCCCCTTCCACAGTTTAGTTCTTATGGACATTGCTGTTATGAACATTGGGGTGCAGGTGCCCCTTCTTTTCACTACGTCTGTATCTTTGGGGTAAATACCCAGTAGTGCAATTGCTGGGTCATAGGACAGCTCTATTTTTACCTTCTTGAGGACCCTCCATACTGTTTTCCAGAGTGGCTGCACCAGCTTGCATTCCAGGGAGGGACTTTAATGACAGAGTCTGTGGCATCACCTCCTTGGTGCGCTCAGTCCGAATCATTGCTGCTGGACCCTAAACCCCACGAGGGCAGGGACTGTGTCCATCTTAGTCTTCACCGTAGCCATGGCTTCGTGGAGGCTGCTCATGATCATTCGTGGGATAAATGAATAGATTTCCATTCCTAAGGTCCTTTCCAGCACTGGCACAGGGGACAGAGAATTCCACTTGCTTCTCTTTCACTGTTCCCTCCACACAGTCAGTGACTGGTGGAGAAGACGGCTCCTGGGGTTTCTGCCCCAGCCCCCAAATCCTGTACCTCTCCCAAAAGGACTCAGAGAGCCGAGAGCCTGAGGCCCAAGTAGGCCTCCAACCTTTGCTTCCTTGCTCACTGTGACTGATGAGATTAAAGAATTTTGGCAGCATTTTTAGGTCTTCATCTGCTATTAGCTGATTAAAATGGAAAAAAAGAAAAAGAAAAAGAAAAAGAAAAATTTGCATCCCAGGACAGCCTGTTCTTGATACAGTTGAAGAAAGACCGAGGAGCTATCAATGACTTCCTGGCTTATGTGGCCCTATTTTTGGCCTCAAACCCATTGTGAATTGCTATCTTTCCCCCCAATCATCAGTGGGAAAATCCATCAACAAATTAAAATTCCCTTCAGAGTCCGGACGGCTTTGGTTTCTGGGTTTCTAAATGACCTTAATTGTAATCACCAAGGCCATGCAGCCTCAGAAGCCGCAGTCACTGAGTCTTGCTACCTGCTGAGGCAGCAGAGTGCTTGGGGTTTTCACAGTCTGGCCAAGCTTCTGGGGTCTTGGGGGATCCCTCTGGAAGTCTTACTGAATTCTAAAGGGCTTCCGGCCCCTTTCTTTGTTGGCCTGACCCAAGCAAGGTGGGTTTAGGTGGGTTCACACACCCACGGGAAGTTTTCCACCACCTTCCAGGTGACTCATCTGAGGCCCTCAGGAGCCCCCTCTGGTGGCCGTTCCATGCAGGGGCCCTTTGCCAGACAAACCAAGAACCAGATGCGTCTCAGGCTGCCACTGACAAGCTGCGTTATCCTTGGGTGGCCGGGAGCGCTGTCCAGCGCCATGTCAGCTCCCCAGCTCACCTCCAAGTAGACCATCTTGACCAGGAATGCTTCGTCTCCAATAAACCAGAAGGGAGGACTCAATTCCCATAATGTGGGGATTCGGATGGCCTGTGCATGTTTTTCTGTCACTGCCATTTTCTGGAGCTGCATCCTGCGTGGTCTGATGTTGATAAACTGGAGGAGAACCAGGCTTCCTACTTGGGCCTTTGGAGGTGCTGGGTGGGGAGAACACGGGGATCAAGAGGCAGGGCCCTAAAGCAACGATGAGCAGGAGAGGCAGCCCGACAAGTGGGAGGAGCAGAGTGGCCTGAGTTCAGGTCCAGGAATTCAGACTGGTTTGCCGTGAGGTACTTGGGGTGAGGGAGGAGGCTTGCCTGCAGAGTTGAGTGCTTGGGGCGTTCATTGTAAGCCTCTTTGCTCACACAGAAGAGTGAGATCATCGGTTTGCCAAGACCAGGTTGGGTTAAGGCTACTTGTTAGCAATGAGAAGTGTGAGGAACATTTGTTGGGCACTTACTAAGTGCGAGGAACGGGGTGCTCAGCACGGCGGTGTGTGGAAGGGACTATTACCCTCTGCGTTTTCCTGATGAGGAAAGCCAAGCTTGCTGAAGTGTCATAACAAGTACCTCACACGGCGGGGCGGGGGTGGGGGGAAGTTTAAACAACAGACATTTGTTTACCTGCCGTTCTGGAGGCGAGAAGTCCGAGATCAGGCAGGGTTGGTCCCTTCTGGGGACTGTGAGGGCCTTAGCCTGCCGATGGACATCTTCTCCCTGTATCCGCACCTCGTCTTCCTTCTGTACCTGTCTGTGTCCTCTTCTTGTAAGGACACCAGTCATATTGGATTGGAGCCAACCTAAGGCCTCGTTTTAACTTAACCACCTCTTTAAAGAGCTTATCTCCAAACACAGTGGCATTCTGGGGTATTGGAGGTTAGGAATGCAACACGAATTTTTTTGAGGGGGGGACACGGTTCAGCCCATAACGGGCACAGGGAGGCTAGGTAACGTGGCTGAGGTTGCACAGTTACAGGATTAGAAGTCAGGTAGTCTGACCCCAGAATTCCCTGGTTCTGTACATCCTGAAAAAATAATGAAGAGATGGCAAAGCGAGGGGATGCAATTGTGGTCCGTTTTAAAGATCGACATGAATTAAATAATGGAGCTCTTTTGAAAAGAAAAAAGTCAAATACGATACGATCATGCTATGTAGAGGACAATTACTTAACGTGTAAATGTGATGTTAATTCTTAGCATGCTGCCAGGGATGAGATCTGGTAACTGGATGAAAGCGTGAAGTGGATGGACAGTGGTACCTTTTCGCCTTTGCGCCCTCCTGTGAGTGCATCTCTGTGGATGTGTACATAACCTCATTGGGGGTCTCTTTGAGGTCTAACTCGGGGGCCCCTGGTTCGGCTCCTCCCTGTCTCCTTGGGGTAGCCTTTCTGACACTTTGGGGGCTCCCCAGCCTGTGGTCTTGGACTGCCATACTCTTCTTCCTCCCAAGTCTGGCAGCTTGGGTTCTGGACTCTCCAGGCAGCAGCTGTGACCTTGGGAAGGTCATATGCCTCAAGCTTACCCTCCCTATCTCAAACAGAGGTGTGGTAGTAAAGGTGACCTGTATGGGTCTCGGCAGATCCACATATCCCCACGACTTTGTGCCTGAGAGCTCTGTCACCTGATTCTATGGCTGACGATGAAGCTAAATGAAATTGTAGTGTCTGGGACCCTATCAGATTGTTCTCGATGACACCCAGAAGCCCTCGGGGTCTTCTGATTGCCCGGCATTACCTCCGCTGAGTGCCGCTCAGCTGACATGGTTATAGACGACTGTGCGGCAGAGCCTCATTCCATCATGAGGGAACACAATCAGGAAAGAGGAGTTGATGGAAGTGTGGTCGTTTGATGGGATGTGGAGCCTGCCCTGTCCTGCCGACAGCGGAGCCATGGCTTCAGCAATGTGTGATTCGCTTTACCAGATGGAGATATAAGGCCAAGAGCTATGGGAGGTGATGATGCGTGTCGGAAGGAGGTGACAATAGCTTTATACCATGGTGTCCTTCACAGTCTGGCCTAGAGGTCACCCTGAGATCTTGGGACAGGCTCTGTGCTTCCAGCTATGTGTTCCCGGCGTAGATGTCTATTTATTTCTATTCTCTTCTCTTCCTTTTCCTTCCCTTCCCTTTATTCATCTCTCCTCCATCCCTCTCTCCTTCTTTCCTTCCAAGTACTGTTGATGAGAGCTTTCAAATCTAAGGGCCTAATTTGCCCTTTGTCCATGGGCATCTCCATTCCGTGTGATGTAACGTGCGCGTCCTTAGCTCTGTGAATGGACGTCACAGTGCAAATGGAAGGGTTATTTGCTTGTGGCCTTTCCTTTCTCGTCCCTCTCTGACTCCTTACTCTCTTGCAGGGCTAGATTCAGCCTGTCTCATGCATTACTCTTTTTATGACTATTGAAGCCTTCAGTGATTGATTGGAAAATGTAGTGACTTCTTTCTTGGGGGTTATCACCATTTAACACGTACGTGATATAAATAACGTGTGTGCGTGCTTCATTTGTCTGCGTGCCTCACTAGAGGATAAGCTCTTTGAGGACAGGGATCCTGTCTGCTGTTTTCACATTGAGGTCCCAGGGCTTCGCACAGTGGGTGGCTTACAGTAGGTCTCAGTGCTTGTTTGTGGAATGAGTGAGGGAGGTAGGTCACTGGATGAGTCTTCCTTTGGAACTCAAGAAACAGAATCAGGTCGCTGGGTGTTTTGCCCAAATATCTCTGCCAGTTATCAGCTGACGCGGACCTGGGCTCTGTCATTGCACTCTGTTCAAGGGGACCACAGCCACACCATCACTGTCCTGCCCATGGGGACCCTATTCTCTAGTTGGAGAGGCCAGGGGAAGGTGGGGGAGGGCCGTGCAAGGAGCTGTGCTGGGCAGCATGATGGGTGAGACGCAGGCAGCCAGGTTTCAAAGGGGCAGGGAGCTCTGAGCCAGGGATGGGTGCGTCACCCCGAGCCACCCAGCTGGTCTTTGCCTCCACCTTCAGCAGCCGTGGTGCGTTCCGGATGTTCCTGCCCAGGGTGTGCCTTTGCTGGACTTCTTGCTGCCTGCCAGCTGAGGCCCTGGCAGGAGTACTTTCTGGGGGTGGTCCCATTCCCTGCCGGGGTGGATTTAGGTCTGTGTCCCATGGGCATCTCCACAGGCTGAGGCAGAGTGTGGACTAGCCGGCGTCACAGTGTGGGCAGCGCTCCCTGCAGTTGTGCGGCGGCGGAGGGATGGGACTGGGAATCTGGGAGGGTCTGGCTCACTGTCAATATAATATATGAGGGAAGAGATTGTTCCCAGGAAGGGCCCATCCCTGAACAGTTTGTGTTTGTTTTACATTGGAGGAAGGTGCCAACACTCATTAGATGCCTGCTGTTTACCAGGCGCTAACAGGATGCTTTGCGTATGGTATCTTACATAATCTTCTCTACAGCCCTCTGGAGCTCGTACTATTACTGTTCCCATCTTACAGATGAGAAAGCTGAAGTTCAGTGTGTTTAAGAGGCTCAGGTTCAGTGTGTTTAAGGTGGGCACAGCTAGTGAGTAACAGAGTCCAGATTCAAACTCAGGCTCCCCCACCTCCAGCCCCCAAGCATTTCTGTGCTACCAAGATGAATTCTAAGACCTGAGAACCAGGCGGCTCCAGAGACGGGAGGTGCCATAGAATGGAAGGTCCAGCCGGATGCCTTTCTTTCCTGCAGACTTCCGGGTGTTCCTGGGTCGGGGGCCACCAGCTTTGCCCGTAGCCGACTCTCTAGCTCAAGGGCCCTTCCTAGAGCCTGGAAGGCCGAGTAGTTTGCTCCTGGGCCTCTTGGAAGCCAGCGGTGGGCAAGGAGCCTGCTTCGGCTGAGGTCTCCCTGCTACTCCCAGCCTCATCAGAGACTGTGATTGGGTCACAGGTGGGAGCCTTGGAGGAGCCAGGCCTGGCCTTCTGAGAGCCGAGCATCCAAATTACCAGTGTGTGCCTGTGTTCCATATTGGGTGCACTTAAGTCTTTCACCTGCTTTTGGGTTTAGAATTCGAGCCATATCCCTTTGTTCCCCATCCCTGTAGATTTACTCACAACCATGGTCCTGTGTAGAAGTCAGGTGCTTGGCTGTCTCAGCTCCCGGAGCTCATGGAGGAAAGCAATGACTTTGACGAAACAAGATAAGCAATAATTTAGAAACTGTCTCAGCTCTGTGATGTAATTTCCTCTCATGACAGATTTATCTTCTGAACTCGGTGCAACTCAGACCAATATTAGAATGGCTTCCCCCTTCCTGGCTGTCTGCACGCTGGTCTGAGTTGGCTGTCAGGGACCTGGGTGCCCTGAAACCCTGAAGGGAGTTTGCCTTGGAAGGCAGGGAACCGGGCTCTGGATTTGGCCCTGACTGTCATTGGTCGTGTGGCTCTGACCCCCTCACTTAGCCTCTCTGAGCCTAGGAGGTCTCCTGTCTCAAATGGGAGTTCAGTTGTGATACCTGAGTTGCCTTAAGGCAAGGGACGGTGCCAGACCTGGGATTTCTAGATGCAATATTTCAGCTTACTTAGCATGTGTCAGATTTGCTCCTGCCCCATTAGCAAGAGGCCGTATCTTTTTTTTTTTTTTAACTTTTTGCGTTGTTTTTTGTTTTGTTTTGTTTTGTTTTAATTCAGAGCCATTAACGTTTAAAATGGAATTAAGAGACCATCTTCCTGGCCTCAGTGTGTACTTCAAGGATCATCTCTCCACCTTCCTGTGTACTAAAAACATCAAGAAGAGGGTGGGGGAGCATAGCCCGGTAGGAGTGGAATCATTTATTTATAGAGACGCTCTCCTTCCTCCAACGGCTTGCAGATGGAGGGTCTTGAACCTCCTGGAACTTATGAGAGAGAAACATGGCTCACTGGCCCAATGGCCCAGAGGAGGAAACTCCAGCACCCAGAGAGGTCAAGTAGTTCTCAGAAAGTCACACAGCAATTTGAAGGCAATTGAACTCAGGGGTGTTTACTCTGATCCAGTGCTTCTTCAACTTTGGTATGCCCAAGAATCTCCTGGGAATCTTGTGAAAATGCAAATCAGGAGGTCTGGGGTGGGGCCCGAGGTTCAGAATTTCTGACAAGGGCCCAGGTGATGCTGAAGGTCTTTGCAGCCTGATCAAGTGGGAGTGAGCCCTCTGTCCTCTCCTGCCTCCTCACTGATTCGTGTGCCCCCAATTTCTTCCTGAGTTTTCTTTCTCTTGCACCGTGAAGGCCTGGGCTGCTGCCTCAGTGCTTCCCCGGCCCTTTTCCTCTGGCCTCCTCTTGCTCCATGTTTGAAGTGAACGTCACATCTTAGCTGGTTTTTGAGAGGCCCCCAGCTCACAAAGGCTGCTTGCTGTAGGCTCACAGTCCCCGTTCCAGGGAGATTCGAGTGCCTGAATTAACTCCCTCTGGAGCAATAAACCGCCCTGAGCGCTAACCTAGTTTGTATTTTTAGAGCGCGCTCCATCAGTTACTTCCCTCGCAGAGTGCCGTCGCTCTGCTCACCGGGGAGGTGCCGGCAGAGTCCTTCCTCAGGCGTTCGTAAGCTGCCCCCTCCTTGTTCCCATCTCTCCTGAAGTCAGGCTTTCTCCCTCAGTGCTGGATCCTCAGTGTTTAGGATGGAGAGATTATCCACCCCATTTGGTAGATGTGGTGGAAACACAGGCCCAGAGCAAGTGACAGGTCAGGTCCAGGAGTGCAGTGTGATGGTCCCGAGAAGCAGGGCCCCTAAGCCCTTCACCATCCCGTTGGCAACAGGGCATGAAAAAGGGACATTCTCCGAGGCCAGGCAGAGCTGGGGACTCTCTCTGAGCCACTGTTTTGCAAGATGCTGGTCTGAAGGGAAGCCAGGTAGGGGCCATGACCCATGCCACCCTCTGTAGGATGGTTTTTATTTATAAAGTTCAGCTGGAAAATCCTTATGCCAGAGAAGACCGCCAGTGCCACTTTGGCCAGTGGTTCCTGCCACGCCCTCCCCACCCTGGGGAGACCTCTGACTCTGGCCCCAGACCAGTCTTACCAAGTGACTGGGTTTGCGTTTCAGCCCAGCTTTCCCCACCTGTGGCTGAGGCGTTAATGAGCAGCCCTGCCAAGAGGCCGGGCAGAGGCAGGCTGGCTCCCAGGCCGGGCCGGGCTGGATAGCCCTCTCCGGGGGCGGAGAGGGCCACTTCCAAACCCAGGGCAACATGGTCAGTGGCTGGCACTTCTTAACTAAGCTCTGCCACTGGACCCAAGGGCCATGGATGTGGCAACCTCATGCATTCTTCCACCAATTAAACGTGAGCACCAGCTGGGTTCAAGGCCCCGGGCAGGCTGCCCAAGGGCTTCGAGTGGAGGGCAGTGAACAGGACACAGTCCCTTTCTCAAGGACCTTAGGCCTCTTCTTGGGAAGGCATGCTGTGTCCACCTGCAAAAGTAAAAGCTGAGCGCCTCAGGAAGTGTGTGTGTGTTTATGTGTCAGTGTGTGCGTGTGTCTGTCCATCTGTGTTCATGGACCTGTGTGCTCATGTGAATGTGTGTTCTGTGTCAGTGTCAGTGTGTGTCCGTGTTTCTAAGTGTTAGTGTGTGAGTGTCTCCTCCTGATCCTGGCTGTGTGATCTGGAGAAAGTCCCTTGACCTCTCTGGGCCTTGCTTCCCTAACTGTGAAATGAAGACCCTGGATCATCTCCTTATCTTACAAGAATTATTCAATTCTGCAACTGAATGAGTTACTCCGCAAATGGCAGTCTGAGCCATTTGGCCCGCAAAGCCGAAAATATTTACTATTTGGCCCATTACGGAAAAGGCTTGCAACCCCTCTTTTAAGTGCTTGATAAACGTGGACTTACCGAATCCTCCCAACAGCCTTATTGAGAAGGTATTATTATTGTGCCCACTTGATGGATGAGGGCACTCAAGCCCAGAGGTATCAGACACCGTGTCTAAGGCCACGCAGTTAGGAAGTAGGCAACGAGATGTGAACCTAGGCAGCGAGGCCCAGAGGGCTGGAGCTCTGGCCACTCGCAGTGCCGAGAGAGGGCCCTGGGGAGGGACGATGGGCTGAGATTTTGGTGCTGGTCTTCAGAGTGCTATCTTGACCTTGCCAGGCTCTTGTCCAGAGTAGTGATGTGTCAAGCTCTGCTTTGGAAATTGCCATAAAGTGGATGTCCAGGGACCACCCTGCCTTTGGGGATACTCAGTCTCCAGACTGTGTCTCTGAAGCTCTGAAGAGTTCTTGGACACACCTGCATGTCATTAGCCAGGCGCTGCTCATAAGAGCTTCTCCACAAAGACTTCCTAGTTTAGATTATCGGTCCGTGTTTGCATAGTTGCCACGTGCTGTGGTCTGTGCCCCAGCTGCCTGATGTAGATCGTAAATGCTTGGAAGGCCTGCGTTGTGTTTTTCACGGTGTGTTGTTCGGGACAGAATGGTGTCTCATCAGGCCAGAGGATTCTGGGGCCATGGTGGTATCAGAAGGGAGCTGTCAGGATGCCTGCACCTCGAGAGGCTTTGGCCAGAACTGAGAGTCACATGCAGGGAGGATCAGTGATGTGGCAGGTGCTGTGGGTGCCCCACCCTGTCCCTCAGCACCCTCCACTCCTATCCTGTGCAGCTGCTCCGAGCTCCGTGCTCTCCCCCCGGCTCGGAGCCAAAGTGAACCTGGACAGAATCAGTGTCCGCAGGCACGGCCCTAGCTGCAGACCCCCAGCATCTGGCTCCTCAGTGGCATGGCTCCGAGACATGTTCTGCACCAAAGCTGCTCACAGAAACTTCTGGGATGAGGGAAATGCCGTACATTGGTGCTGTCCAACATGGTAGCCACTGGTTACAGGTGGCTACTGAGCTCTTGAAGTGTGCCGAAGACTGAGGAACTGAGTCTTGAATTTTTAGTAATTTAATGTCAGTAGCCAGATGTGGCTGGTGCCTGCCATGTGGACAGGGCAGCTGTGCCCTGTGTCCCAGAGGTCCCCAGCAGGACTGAGCCTGGCTCAGTTGTCTTTGGCGGTGTCCTCACTGTTAACAAACCCTGCATTGAATTCCTCACTCCAAAGTGATTCTTCCCTGGAGATGCCATCCAAATAAACTATTCCTCCCCGCCATGTGAAATTGCCATTTTGTTTTGGTCCAAAAAATGGTTGAATGCTACTACTTTCATGTGATTCAGTTTGCACTGAAATCCCCACCTTGGGTCTGCATCTGGCGGAAGCCCCACCTCATGGGGGTGTTGAGGTTTGTGTTCGTTTGTGTGTATAAGCTAGGGGAGGGTGGTTGAAGTCACTCCCTGCCCAGACGGGATATTAACCCCACCCCTGCCTCAAAGTGGCCGTGCGGCCTTGAGCAAGCCACTAAGCCTTTCTGTACCTCAGTCCTCGGGGAGGATAATCCGGCCTGCTCCCCTGGCCCGGTGCTGTCCTACCTGCCTGGCAGGCTGGTTGGAAGGAGCCAGGGAGCTTGTAGACAGGACATTAGAAGTGAGTGCAGTGAAGCTGGAAGGTGCCATTCCTAGGTGCGCTGCCCCAGCTGCACCCTGTCCCTGGCTGGAGGGAAGCTTGCTCATGGCTGATGGAATCTGGGCTGCGTGCGTCTTTGATGCTAGCATGGGCATTCCCGGCTGCCCAGGATTCCTGTGCCCTGAAGCCGTCTCTGCATACTCCTGTCCTTTCGGCAGGGTGCACTTAGCCACTAGCATGAGCTCCTGAGCAGAGAAATTGGGAAAACTCACCCTGGCTGCCATCTGATCAGAGCAAAAGCATGATTTAGTGGATGGCTGCTGAGGGCCTCACAAGTTTCCTTTGTCCACCAAAAGGCAGTAAGCGGTTTAACTAGGTAGTGATTGTGAGGCTTACTCTGTTTAGATTTTTCCTGGAATGGAACTGGACAGGCTGGGAGCACTGCATTTGCAGGCAGTGTGGGTGCTCCTTACTGCCTCCAACTTTCTGAACTGCCTAGGGGTTTGTTCCTTCAGCCCAGACTTGCCTTTCCCAGCTTAGTGCCTCCTAGAATGTTCATGCTGGAGGGAGGCTGAGCCATCAGGGACCATTCAAGAAACCAGGGCTCATGCCAATAAGTGTAGTAGGAGTTTATGTGGGGAACTAAGTATAGAGGTATTGGAGGGGCTAAAAATAAAGCATGAAATGGAGAGATGACCCCCAGAACAGCAATAGTGGGAAGCTGCTAGCATCCCTAGGAATGGGGGGTCAGGGAGAGCTGGTTTCCTGGAGCTCAGAATCCAGCAGCATCTCAGAATGCTGGAACTTTGGGAGGCCTGCTGGGTGGGGCAGGACCACAGAGGAAGTGACTCTCTGGGGACAACAGGAGACCCAGAGTTGGTAGAGCCACTGTGCAGACATCACCCAGAGCAGAGATAGAGGGAGAGGCATCCTGGTTTTTCTCCTCCTTCTTACAGGAAGAAAAATGGTCTTCTGCCTATATTTTTATTGGCCAGATCTACCAGAAGGCAGAGGGCAAGGGAGCAGGGTGGGGTTGGGGGTGGGGGAAGTGTGGTTTGTGGAGGAGGACTCAAGACTGAGTCTGAGGGCAGATGACCAGCATGGGGGCCTCAGAGAGGCTTTAGGCGAGATGTTCTCATCCCGGAGCCTGCAAATGAGCTTCAGGGAGCCCAAGCACCTCTAGGGAATGTGGATACGATTTTGTTTCCATGTATGTACACGCATTCTCTAGAAAGAGAGCTAGTATCTTTCTTCAGATTCTCAAGTTGCCCAGTGCCCAACAAAAGATACAGCACAATCCATAGATGCACCACCTCGTCTTATTCATGGGGAATCTTTGGGTGCAGAGGAACACACTTGTACTCTTGGTTTAGTGTCCTTTCTGCTAACTGGCTGTTGTCCTTCAATTGTCCTGGTTCTGTGAGTATGTTAGGAAAGTCCCCTGTCTGCTCTCTGTCTCTCCAGAACTAGCTGTGTGTCTCCTCTTGCTGGTCAGCTTTCCTGATCTCAGGCTCACAGAACTGCCCCATCCAGAATCATCCTAAAGCTTGTGGCAGCCATGCCGTTGATCTGGATCCTGGTCTAGATGCACCCCACAGTGTGTGACACGGCCAGAGCTGGCCCTGGAACAAAACCCAGTTCTCCTTCATTCCGTCTCCCTCGTTCAGTAAACATGGACCTTGCCCCTACCATGTGCCAGGCGTTTGCCAAGTACTGGGGAGACAGTGCCGATCAAGATAGATGATGACCTTTCTGTCATGGAAGTAGAGGTAGAGTTAGAAAATAAGCAAGAGAACAAAGACACAAACAAGATAATTTCTGACCATGATAAGTGCCAAGAAGATAACAGAACAGGGAAATGGGATAGAGTAATGAGGGTTGAGGATGGGAGCTTTTTTTGATGGGGAAGGCCACTCCTAGAAGGGCATGTTTAAGCAGAGATGTGAGGGAGGAAGAGTCAAGTTTCCAAGAGAAAAAGCATGGCGGATGGGGGCAAGAGCCAGTGCAAAGGCCCTGGGGCGGGAATGAGGACCCTCCAAAACAAAAACAAAAACAAAAAATGGGCCCATGTGACTGAAGCCAAATGAGAGCTCCTGCCCTGACAGTCCTTGACTCTTCTGACTGACCCTGTCATGCCCCATGCAGACTCTTCTTGCTTTTGTGAGTGAAATGGGTGGCCAAGTGCCCCCTTCCTTTGCCATGCTCTGTTCTCAGCAGGGTATGTGGCAGGTGGCTGGAAGCTGGCTTTCTGCTCCCCAGAGCAGTGGCTGAATGTTTTGGTGCCTCTGAGATGCCAGGAGGATGGCAGATTGTTTCCTTTCAGTCCATCAGTCACACAAAAGCCCAGAGAGCAAAGAGCACAGGCTTAATTTATTTTGTTTATTTTGCAGAGGAAATAGCACTTCTTGGAGTGAAAGCTCTGAAGACTAAAAGCTGAATGGAGAGGGGGAGTTTGGATTAAATGAATGGGCTGACCAGCTCTGACCCACTTTCCATCCAGCACAGCAGTGATGGGAGAGGAAATTGCATTCCAGCTCTCTCTGTGCTGGCCCAGGGGCTGGTCATTTCTCCAGCCTGCACTTTCACAGGGGACGGGACTTCTGTGCAAGTTGGGCTTGATGGAAGGTAGTGCATAAGATGGGGTGGAGGGTCACAATGTACAGTGGCCTCGTGCTCTGCCTGAGTTTATCTTGGACCCTTCAAGACTTCCTGACAGTACCCCATCCCCTTAGCAGTGAGGGCAGGTGTAGATTTAGGTGAAGGTCGTTTTCTTGGTTCTGTGATGTAACTGAACTGGGAGGGAGAAATCACTGCTCCTCTGGACTGCAAAGGAGCTATCAAAAGGGGAATTGTCAGGAGGACTGGAGTAGGCTGGGCAGGGAGGGCAGGGGACATTCCAACTCATCCCTGTGACCAGTCTAGTGCTGTGTTTGCAGCATGTAAGATGTATCCGTGAAGGGCTTACTTCAAGGCGTCCTGGGCTCACATTCCTGACCCCACATTTCATTAGCTGTGTGGCCCCAGCAGGTTACTAATCTGGTTTAGAGGCCTCAGCTTCCTTAACTCTAAAATGGAAGTGTTGATACCTGTCTGTCCCAACTCTGAGGGTTGGTGTGTGGTTCCAAAGGGATGTAGGGTTTGAAAGTGCTGCCAGGCACGTAGTAGGTACTTAGTAAATAAAGTTAGCCTAATAGAAAGAATGCATAAATAAGTAACTGAGAGACCAAAGCTGGTATAGTATCTGGAACTTTATGGCTCTAAGGAACGAGCATTGAAATGGCAGTGATAAGGAGGAAGTTAAGGTATAATGTTGCAAGGTTTCCATGAAGATCCATCATCCCAAGGGGCTGGCCAGCTCTATCAAGTGTCCTCACTGCAGGAAGAACACGCTGTGGACATAATGCAGATTGTCCTGCTCCCATAGGATGGATGACCGAGAATCACGACTCTGGGTTCTTGGGTCTGTTTGTGGATTTCTTGCTCCTCAAGATTCTTTAGACAGCTCTTCATATGAGGATCTTAAAAGGGAATGGAGCCAAGAGTGAGGGAAGGCTCTAACCGTGGCGTTTTGAGGATGCTTCACTAATGAAATAAATACATCATTAATCGCCAAATGAAGAAGGAAGGGAGAAGGCACCAAAAGAAGAGCTCATGTTCATATGCAGTGGCCACTGACAAACGCTGATTCAACAGGCCCTTATGAAGAGCAATGAAGAGTCATCTGACTTTAAGCTGATCAAAAGAGGTTCAGGAAGGCTGAAACACAGAATGAACTAAAGCTGGTAAAAAGAGCCAAAGATAGCACTAGACCTTTGTAAAATAATAGCCCCAGAGTTAGAAGGTGAACGAGACAGGATAGTATCACTATTCTGGAAAGGTGATACTGTTAGCAGACAGAGAAACAAAATAGAAAAGTGAGTGTTTTCTGTTTTTTTCTCTCTGCCTTCTCCACCTGGAATGAACCCTCTTTGGAATGAAGAAGAGAACAAATCTCTTGCAAGGAACTAGAGAGTCATTTTAAAATGTGTTTTTAGGATTAACTGGGTCCTATGGCAGGGTCTTGACATGCACTTTGGTTATGATGGATGTGACTGTAGAGTTGTGTGGGGGAGTCTTTTGATTGATTATTCTTTTCATTATGGATTGTATTTTCCTGCTTCTTTGCATGCCTGGTAATTTTCGATTGGATGCCAGACAGTAAATTTTACCTTGTTGGGTGCTGGCTATTCTCGTAGTACTATAAATATTCTTGAGCTTTGTTCTGGGACACAGCTCAACTTCGTGGAAACAGTCTGATCCTTTTGGGTCTTGCTTTTAAACTTTATTGGGTGGGACCAGAGCTGCCCTAATGTAGAGCTGATTTTTCCCCACCATAGAGGCAATGCCGTTCTGAGTACCTGGATGAGTCCGCTAGGGCTGCTGTAACAAGACACCACAGACCGAGTGGCTTACCAACAGAAGTTTATTCTCCCAGTTCTGGAGGCTAGAAGTCTGAAATTAAGGTGTCAGTAGGGTTTTTTTTCTTCTAAGGCTTCTCTACTTGGCTTGCAGATGGCCATGATCTCTCTATGTCCTCACATAATCACCCCTCTGTCTGTGTGGTCTGTATCCTAATTTTTTCTTAAAAAGGACGCCAGTCATACTGGATTAGGTCCCTGCCTAAGAACCCCATTTTGGTTTAATTACCTCATTAAAGATCCTGTCTCCAAACACTGTCACATTCAGAAGCACTGGGATTAGTGCTTTGCCACAGGAATGTTGAGGGGACACAATTCGGTCTGTAACCCGGTGCCTCATGATTTTTGAGGTTTTCTGTTCTGGCTGGTTGGACATGACCTATTTCCAGTCCTGTGTGAGCTCCATGCTGTTCCGTGTGTCCCTTCCGGATGTTTCTCTCCTCCACTTTGGGCAGTTTCCTCACAGGCCTGTGCTGATCAATACTTAGACTCAAGGAGGCCCCTCTGATGATCTCTGGAGTGTCGTCTTGGCAGCTTTCTCCTCTCTGATGCCTTGCCCTGTGAATTCTAGCTGCTTCAGCCTCCCTGGAATCCCAGCTCATCTCCCCAACTCAGCAAGAGCTCTGGGATCTGCCTGGGTCCCCCTTCTCTGTGCCACAGCCTAGATGCCCTCCAGGTGTCTGGCTGGGGCAATCATGGGCTCCTCTCGTTTGTCTCTCAGGGATCACTGTCCCGCTCTGCCTGAGCTCCAATGTCTGCAAACCCTTGTTTCCAATGTTGCTTCTGATTTTTTAGTTTTTTTGAGGAGGGGATTGTTTAATCTTGTCCCTCCTACTTCCTTCGGAGAGTCTTTGAATAGTGGGAACACCTGAGTGTTCTGAAACTTTTTGTTCTTGCTAGTATTTCTCAGTGCATGTTAGACGATGGATTCTGGAATCTCCATTCTAATGATGCTGTGGCTTATCCTTGGGAATAATTTTTGATCGGATTATTAAGCTGAGTGCTTGTGAGCCCTTAGAGGTTCAAGTGGTGGTCACATTGGACTCCATTCAAATAGGTCAGGCTGGAACCACCAGTTGTTAAAGAACTGAGGTCAGCCTGTAGGGCTCCCTTTCCCATGACTTAAGTCACATCAGAGAGGTTTTGCTGCACACCAGGATTTCCTTCTGTCATTACAGCAACCTTCTCAGGTGGGTGCTGTCAGCCCTGTTTTCCAGAAGGGGAAACTGCAGAGAGCTTAAGGAAATCTCCCAAGTCTAGAGTTTGAACGCAGTTCGGTTGGCTCTAAGTGAGATGCTGTATCATCCAGTATCGTCACCAGCATTTTGATTAGGGAGGATCCAAGAGCTGGAACTTCAGCTCAATCAGCAAAACAAAAATAACAGATAAGGTGCAAGACCAAGGATGCTTCCTGGTCCCTGCACTGAGCTAAGAAAAGATCCCCAGAAGCAGATGGAGGCTAAAACTCATTCCTGGAAAAGGCTTCATTTTAGGAAGGGAAGTTAGAGATTATTCAGTGCCCACTTTCCAGCTGGTGTTAGTGGTGGCCAGTGGCCAATAGCTTTTGTGGTGGTGTCACACTCACGGGCAGACAAGGAGCAGGACTTTCCCTTAATTGCCCCAGTCTCCACTGTGTGAAGGGCTTTTCCTTGTGCATTTCTAAAGTGTACCATTAGCCCTGGATAACTGGATGGATGAATACAACCTTGGATGGGTACAACCTTGTCGACTGTAAATGAATCATCACCTCACCTCTCCATCACCATCAAAATGCCTTTCACACTCCAATTAAATTAGCCCACTTACTTCATTCTCTAATGAACTTTTCCAAAAGTTAACCCCTCTGCCTCCACCTAGAGAAGATCTCTGGTTAGCTGCCAACACGCTTTTGCTCCCTTGGGTGTCCACTCAGTTCTCCTGTTAGAGTGTGGCTCCCTCCGTGTGATTATCGGTGGGTAGTGGGGAGGGGACATTCTTGTTTAGTTTTGTTAAAAGAATACTTTGCTGTCTTGGAATGCCAGCTCATGTCCACAGCAGCGATCAAATATAGGATCGGTGTTTTTATTTCCACTGCTGTTAGCAAAGCTTTGGTGGGAAGGAGATGTCAGGTGGGGAGTTTATTCAGACCTAGGGGTGTTCCCCAAAAAATTCTTGTTAGGCCTAGTTTCCTACAGTGAAAAGAGTTGTGAATTTCAAAAGCCTTTTGTGCATATCCACAAACTTCTGTTTACTGAAGGTTTGTAATTGAACTATATGCACAGGGAGGAGAAAAAACGGGGCACGTAGGTCTCTGAAAATATTGATGCCCCACATAGTGTTGGCCATAAGCCTTCCTCATAAGCAGGAGGGACAGTCACTAGCATATGTGGTCCACACGCTGAGGGGACTGCCTACACCTGGGCAGGTGGACCCCTGGCCTCTATTTGAATCCACCCAGACTTCTAACTCTGTTCCCGTGCCACCCCTTCTTCTAACTCCGTTCCCGTGCCACCTCTTTGGGAAGCCACCCTTGTAGCCCAGGCTGGAGGTGAGCTTCCCGCTCTGAGCCCCCTGCCCTTCCCCCATATCTCTGCTGTTAGGGCTTTGGTCACTTTCTGCCTGGGAGTTGAGTTAGTTATTTACCTTCTTCCTTCCTCAGCTGGACTGTACCATCCTTGGAGGACAGGGTCCAGGTCTGAGCCATCTTTGTGACCCCTTCAGTGCTTGGCACAGAGCAGGTGTGACCTCTCATTGGTGGCTCCTTTTTACCTGCCTAATGTGCTCCAGCCCGTGTATTGCACAGGGTGAAAATAAAGGAAGGTTCTTACCCTGTTTACTTTGGGGATACCTCTGGGTCAGGCTGCCTTTTTATTTCAGGTGTCCAGGGCTGGTGGGAAGTGGCTTCAGCTGGGATTTGGGGCTAAGCCGTTAAGAGTTTGGGTCTGCTACATTAGCTGACCTCTTGTAATGGGTCTCCTGCAGCCCCTTCCCTCTCCTGGGACTCAGGACAGTGGGACCCTTTGGGTGGGTCTGACGCAGGCAAACCGTCACTGGTGAAACTCTGAAATTTCTAAGTTTTTTATTACAGGTAGTACATCCTCTTACTAACAGGACACCTAAGTAAAAAGGTTTTTTTTGTATTATAAATTTTTTTAATAATAAAATTGGGTGTTTATGGTAGAAAACTCAGGAAATAACACAAAATAAGAAAGAACAAGCAATTTCTTCTGTAATTCTACAGTGCAGTGATCCTATTTTGGTGTATTTCATTATTACAATGAAATGTTATTCTGAAAATGTGATTGGGTCATAAGATATATAAAACTCTAAAAATACTACTTTTTAAAAATAAAAGTAACATGTATGGTATTCAAATATTTCATAAAGATATAAAATGAAAAATAGAAGCTTTTTGCCCACCCACCTGCCTTAATCCCTGAAACCTCTCTCCAAAGGTGCCAACTCTTCAAAGATTCTTTTGTATCTCCTGGGGGCGGGTGGTGGTAGGGAGGAGAGCACATATACTAGTTTCATACACGTGACTAGTTAGGCTTATAGGCAAGAAACAGGTAAGGAGCATTTCCTCCTGTTGCTACTGATCTTTCAGAAGTATTTTAAATGACACTGCCTCAGTCTCTCATGAAGCTGTCCCATCTCTGTTCTCTGTTGGGCATTTAGTTTCTTTCTAGTGTCTTTGTTATTAAAAGTAATATTTAAAATAAAAGCATTTTTATATGCAGTTTTGCCCAGTTCTGCTTATTATTTTTTTTTCAGGATAGAATTCCAGAAATGGAATTCTCATAGTAAAGGACAGAAACTTTTCTGGCTGTTGGTAGATACTGTCCAATTATGATACATTTCTTCTATAGAAATAGGACCATTTCTCTTGCCCGTAAATTCTTTTTGATGTCTTGAAGATTAAAGACCTGCTCTTTATAAAAAAGTCAAAAACAGTATGCAGGTTCATGGAGTGAAAAGTAAAAGGGGCGCCCCTCCTCAACCTCCCTCCTCAGCTCAGAAATAAGCCCTGTTAGAGCCAAACCGGGATTGGACAGACCTGAATTAGAGTTTGGATGTTGCTGTGTGATGGTGGATTAATTACGGAGTCCCTGGGCCTTGGTTTCTTCATCTGTAAGCTGGGTGTGCCAAGAATCACCCTGTTGGATTGTGAGGTGGAAGTGCGTGTGCAGAGGGCCTGGCCAATGGTAGGCACTCTTACAGGTGTGGTCTTTGTTGAATGACTGATTGTGGCTCTCTGTGGGATGTGGAATCCACAGACTGCAGCTGAGATCGTGCTGGAAAGTGCTCCTCTCATTCCGATGAATGCTGGCCCTTCTCTGCACAATTGCTTTGAGTCTGGCCTGACAGAATCGCAGTGCCATGAGCTCCGTAAGCAGGAGACGGTCTCCAGCAGCTGTTGCACTGAGCTTGTGCCCTAGTGTGCTCATCTAGGCTCTTTGAGGAGCAGGATATCATCACCCCTTTATTAGGATGGACACCCCCTGGATTCCTGCTCCTGAGAAATCTGACATGAGGGAGAGAAGAATCCCAGCTTGGATGGGCATTGACGGAGTGTCCCCTTGGAAACGTCAGCCTGCTCAAAATTGTAGGCAGGACACCAGAAACCCTCCTATTTATATTGCACTAAACTCTGCAAATATCTTTAGTAACACTAAGCCCTGGGTTGTTTTAACAGCATCTCTAATTATAACCTTTTTAACATTTACCGTGTGGTCACGCCACCCTTATTTAAGTGCCATGGTGAGCACGGCTGTTCGCACCCAGGGCAGCGTTGCTGATGAGAAGGTGCCACTAAAGCTGACCTTCCGAGGACAACGGCTGAGCCATCACTTAGAACGCAGAGGACCCAGGGAGCCACTGTCCTGGGGCCCAGGCTCCAACACGTTCCAGCCGAAGCATCTCCCTGTGGTCTTGAGGCCGTGCGTGTGCGATGGAAGAGCAGGTGTGCTGTGCAAGTCCCGGGGGACCAGAGGAAGGAGATTCCTGGGGTGATGGTCTGTTTCGCTGGCCTTGGCGTCATTTAGTCTCCCTGACAGACGGCTCCTCTGTGTGTGCATGGAAGAGGGGTGGCTCTGAGAGAGCTTGGTCAACAGGTATAGAAACATTAAGTGATTGCATCTGTTGGGGACATGTTCATCGAGCATCTTCTAGGGGAGGAACTCGAGGTTGTATTAATCATGGCCAACCAGTGAACAGTAAGAGGGGCTAGGCACTTGTGCAGACTGGGCATTTTGGAAATGGACCTGAGTGTGGACATAGGATGTTCGCTGGGGATCAACACCTGTGAAAGGAGGGGGGCAGAGGCAGCAGTGGCCACAGGGACAGGTAGAGGACCGATGCGGCCCCACCAAGCCCTCACCAGCCCAGCAGGGAGCTCCAGGTGAATGTTGCCCAACAGAGTTGATGTCTCCCGGCTGGAAGGGCTGGGCGTCTCTACTGTACCTCAGGCACTTACCAAATGCTAGGCATCCCAGGAATGGTGTGATCTTGGGTGAAGCCACCGCCCGCAGCTGGGGCTGACCCTGATGGAGCCAACAGCTGGAGGCTGTCTGCTGACCCCACGCCCTGAGGCACCCTTGAAGGAGGATAGGTCTAGGGCATGCCCACTGCCTGATGAGGGAACTGGAGCTCCTCCTGAATCTTGAAGGATACTTCAGGCTTTGGTAGTCACAGAGGAACCGGGTGTGGGGGCTTCCGCGTCAGCACAGCAATGTGAGCAAAGGTCTGGAGGTAGAAAAGTAGTGCATCACCACTGAGAGCCAGTTCGCGCGGCCTCGAAGTTTGGCTCTGCCAAACCATTGAGAAGCAGCCCAGGGGGCCACCCGTGTGAGTGCCCTTCCCAGTCGTTCGCCTTCTACCCCTCCCCTGAAGCCTGTTTTTCCCATCACCATTAGGGAAATGAAGCCAGCCTGGTGATGTGTCTTCCCGAGTGACCTGGAGTGGCCTTTCCTCTGTGTCCTCCAGCCACTTCACCTCGGGCAACGGGGAAGATTATCTGCTTCCTCCTGCACAGAGCCTGGATTTTCAGGGCTCATCTCGATGAAGGTGGAGGTGACTTCGAGGGCAGCTGACCAGAGCCTTGAGAACCTCCTTGAGCCTGGTCACCCAGTTCTATTCACAGGCTCTCCTGATGGGGGTGCAGGGATCCGGATAGAACACCCCAGCTCCCAAGGGTAGGGGGCCACCCTCAGCCTCTGCCTGGTGTTTGGGAAGCTGGCAGCCAGGCGACATGTATTTGGTGGGCATCTTGTAGCCCCTCTGATGAAGAAAGGCTGGTCTTTGGGCTGACAGCTTGTCTGTTTAGATTTCTGAGATAGCCCATGAGGTGAGGGGATTTTCATAGGCAGCAGCTTTCTTCAGCTTCCCTGGTGGTCTGGGGGGTGTTCTCCTTAGCCAGCTACCTGTCGCATCAGGGGGTCTATGAGAAGAACACAGGAACAGAAGAGTCATGCCATGAAGACAGATAACCCGGGGTCAGCCAGCTCTCTCCCGACACCTGCCTTACCCATCAGCATCCTCCCCTTTCACATGTGCTGCTCCAGCCTCCTGCCATTCCTCCGGCTCCCTGGTCCATACTGCCCCTTGGCCCACAAGGGCCACACCTTGAGTCCCTGTCCCTTGACATTGTATTTCCTCTCGAGTATCCTCAGAGGCCCTAGCTCGGGTGTTGTCATGGTATTTTGGGATTTGATGAAGGAGCAGGGATAGAATGGCCCCATGGCCCTGTTTGTGGTAATCTCCCTCGGCCTTGACTAATGACTGCAGTGACGTCTGTGGACAGGAGGCAGGTCCCTGGTGCAAAACCATGTGATTGAGTTTCCTGAGTTACTCCGTATCAGCAGTCAAGAAGCCAGATCGCTGGCTGCTACTCATGCCGGCTTGTACCTGGTGTGGGGTTCGGGTTTCAGGCCCTCCCACTCAGTGCCAGGTCGATGAGGAAATATCGGGCATTAAGGGGGGTACATGTGGTGATGAACACTGGGTGTTATACGTAACTCATGAATCATTGAACACTACATCAAAAACTAATGATATACTAAACGGTGGCTAACTGAACATCATAAAAAAAAAAAGGAAATATCGCATGGCTAAAGCAGCAAGTACTCTGCAGCTATAGTAACGAAGTGTCCAAAGGTAAAGTTAATTAGAAATTTTCATTAAAGGATTTTGTTGAAATTGGTCATTCATCGATATTTTTCCCATCTACAAGTTAACCACAGGGAGCTACGTATATTTTCATTTGTGTGTGTGTGTGTGTGTGTGTGAGAGAGAGAGAGAGAGAGAGAAGGAATCTTTCTGCAGAAAATCCAGAGGCTGGTGTTCACATTAACCTTGCTAGCAGAGCTCACCCACGGGGCCTGCATCAGCTCTGCACACAAGATATTCTTGGAGTTTGCCTCGATAGAAAGCTAAGATAGTAGCTGCAATTTTTCCCCCTGTGGTTTTCTTGGGCTTTTCTGAACCTGAACAGAGCTTGTTTTCCATCTCTAAATCCTGCTGGGGGTCTTGGCTGCTGGGATTCCAGCATTCTGGCTCTGTCTGGGGCAAGCCTTGGGTCTCTTGTAGGTGCTCCTGCCGCCACAGTTGGGTTGCTATGGAAACCAAGTCTCTCAGTATGGTATAGAGCCTGTTTATTTCTCCATGTCCTGCCCGAGACCTGGGAAGAAAATGGTGATGGTGACACTTTTGCTCGTGGCCGTACTGGAAATTCCCTGTGGCATCCACTGGGGCTTTCCCAGGCCCTGCCCATGACGATCACAGTGGGAGTCGGTCACTCTTGGAGGTGTGGTGTTTTCCTTGCTCAGGATGGGTCTTCATCTTTGGACAGGCTGCCCAGCTGCTCCTCCAGGCTCAGCAGTGCTCACTGGGGCAGGGAGTCCTTGGGCCTTTGGGAATGCCTGGGAAATGCCCAGGATAACCTCTGGAGTGGTTGGGAACACAGGGGCTGATAATCACCCTGGGAACCGCCTCTGCCTCTTAGCATTGAGACATCTATGACAGATTGCATGGCATTTTACATCTCAGGGATCAGCTGATTGGATAGTGAATATCATTGCCATGTGGCAAATTAAAGTGACTCCAAGTCAGCTAACAGGTGCCTTTTCATTATTAATTCCAATCAGAGTCGTTAGTTGCTATTTAAGGATCTAGCTACTTGGCCACCTACACTACACTTCCTCTGGATGCCTGCAGTTTTTGAAGAAGAGAGAGAAAAGGTCTTTTTCTTTTCCTTGCTACTCATCCTTGGAGAATTCACTTTGGAGAAACATAAGGTGATTCTCAGGACAAAGTCTTTCCCCAGAGCAGATGGAGTCTGGACAGGTCACCACAGTAATTCTGCATGCTGGCCAGTCTCAGCTCCTTAAGCAAGCTCCTACTGTGTGTCTGTTACCTTTCGAAACGCTATCCTTGTAACTCTCAAAACAGTGCCTCGCAGAGGGTATTTTTAAATTTTTCATTTCTTCGATGGGAAAATTGAGGCTTAGAGAGGTTAAACGTATTACCAGCATTCCCCTAGCTAGGAAGTGGCACAGCTGAGATTGACCCAGGCTTCTGACTCTGTGTTCCACGGGAGTCGGCACAGGGCCAGCTGGGCCTCATCTGTCACGTGCAGGGGTCTCTGCACTTCGCGAAGGCTGCCATTCTCTCTGACGGGCAGACATCTCACCTTGTCCTCTGTTATCACCAGAAGCCCAGCGCAGATCAGCTTCCCTAATGAATTTTCTAAGCCATGACCACAACCCGTTGGTGGCTCTGAATGTCCAGGAGGGGGCTTAGCGATGGATCTCATGAAGGTAGGTGTTTGTGGCAGACTCCATGCTGCAGGGGTTTCAAGACCAAGAGCGTCTGAGCCCCCATCTGCAGGAGTGTCCCAGAAGCCTGCTGGGGCCACCATGAAGACCTTTTTTTTGGGGAAAACATTCGTGTAGAGACAGTCTGTATCCTTGGTGGGAGACTGGTGGCCTTTAGGAGCCTTTTCTCTTAACCTGGTTTCCCATTTGTTGCATGTATCCACCCCCTCCTGGATCTCGGGCAACCCCGGGCAGTCACCATGGTATCCATGTCGCTGGGCAAACATGTTAGTTGAAGAGCAAACATGTGCTAGGAAGGAAGACCCTTCTCGCACCTTGACTACCTGTGTGGAGTGAGGCCCCTCCCCTCCTCCAGCTAGGACGGGAGGGGGACAATGGCAGAGGGTAAACAGTAGGTGTCAGACAGTGTACAAGAATGTGTTCGGTTCACACTGGCCAGAATCTGGAACCCCAACTACAGAGGCCGAACGTGCAGACTCCTGTAACATTTGCTGGGGTCTGAAGGGGGAAGAGAGCAGACGGAGAAACCAGCCACTTATGGAACACAGGCTGAGTCTAGTGTGTCTGGGGGAGGGGGCTGAATGTTGATAAAAGCTGCCAGTGACTCTCTTTTAGGGAGCCTTGCCATGTACCGGGCTCCGGGAGAAACCCTTTACATGCTCTGTTTTGCTGGTCCTCATGAGCAATCCTGGGTCAGTACCATTGTTGTGCCCATTGTACAGCTGAGGAAACTGAGGCATTGCATGTTTGAGCTACTTGGCCAAATTCTTACAACTAGTAAAGTAGTGGATCCAGAAGGCCAAGCCAGGCTTATCTGACTTGAAACTTGGGTGCCCACTGCGGTTTTGGGGTTAGGAGAACAGCTGGGGCAAGAGAAGGCTAATGTGCAAGGTACAGAAAGGCTGCCTAGAAGGGGAGGAGAGCAGTGGGCAGGAGTGGTCACTGGTGATGGGCTGGAGTGTGGCACAGGTCTAGGTGTCGAGGGAAGAGGGGTGGTACTGAGTGTTAGGCTTCTCCTTGTGGGCACTGGGAATCCAGAACAGGTGTTCCTGCCCTTGAGTATTCACTGTGCTCACCTTCCTGTTCTAGGTCCCCAGAACTCACTCCTTGGGGTGACTGCTATAGTCTGGGAGTGGGATGGAGCCAGAGTGATGGCTGAACATGGGCATAGTGGGTGGTAAGGTAGGAAAGGCCCTGAGTGCCCGAGGTAGGTCAAGACCTAGACCCCATGTACAAGGAGACACCTCAAAACTAAAGGACCTTTCGAGTTCCCTGGATGGTCTCTTTCCTGACCTCATGGCCCCCTCTAAGAACCGTGAGTGGCCAAGCAGTCTCCACTCTGCTGGGAGAGAGGCGGGTCCCCAGCAGACGTAGGGCATTTTTGAAGCTGCCTTAGGCTTGTGGCTCACATGGAGGGAAAATGGCCTGGATTGAGTGCATGAAACCCTCGCACTCTTCATTCTGTAGCTTGGGGGCCCTTTCTTTGCTTGCAAGACAGAAAAAATGTCAGCGTATTGTCCAGCCATTCTATTTATAGCCACCAAATAATTAAGCAGATCAACATGTCCAGGATCAGAAGGGGCTGCCTGGCTGGTGGGCCATATGGTGAGTCTGCAGGGTCGCCGTGTGGCTAATAGGTGGAGAGAGGGGAGTTTGCAGAGCTTCTTGTCAGTGTTCATGCTTCATTTCTTCCCAGTGTGTTTCTGGTCAGCAGAAGGATTAAAAATAACATTAAAAAAATTCTGTTCACTGGTTGTGATCCTGGGGGGCTCTTTGGATCACATTTACTCACTTCCCAGATGACATGGTGTGCTCAATTCTGAACAGCCCCAGGAAGAAGCCCAACTGAAGACTTCAGGTGTCCCGCTACCTGGCCAGGGTCCGAGGTGTATCATGACCTAACCTCTTGCTTTCCTTTGTCAAGACCCAAGGGCTCCTTGGCCAACACCTGTGATGATTCAGCAAGTTCGCCCCTTGCCACCCCCTAGTGTATCCATTGGATCACCTGTAGACATTTTGGTCATGATACCTCTCTACTCTCATCCCAGTTCCTCCATGGCTCCCTATTACCTACAGGGTACCGTTCAGACTTTGTCTGGTGTTTGAGGCCCTCTGAGGCCTGGCCGGAGCCCATCTTTCTAGCTCTGTACCTTGTTTTCCTGAGCCACCGTCAGTCATTTGGGGCTCACCACCTCCAAATACGTGGACTGCCTCTTTGAATTTTGACATTGCTGGAATGTTTCCTCTTTGGCTGTTCAAATTTTGCTCACCCTGCAAAAGCCAGTTTGCATTCAATCTCCCGGGCTTCCTATAATCTCAGAATGATCTCACATTTTTAAATTTTTTTTTCCTGGACCTTTAAAGCAATTCTGTCTGAATGCTTTCATTTGGCAATTAATCATGTTCTGTCTGGCAGTATCTTCTCCACTATTATCTCAAAGAGTTATTTAAATATTTCATCAGCATTTAAGTCTTGATATTTGTCCTGCCACCTCAACTGGCAGAGTGTCATTGGAGGGCAGAGAGAGAGAGTCTCCGGCTTCTCTTGCCAGCAGTGATGTGTGCTGGTCACGTGCACGGACTCCAGAGCCCACCTCTTCTTTTCATTCTCTCTTTGCCTCTTACTAAACATGTGACCTTAGGGAAGTCTGTCTTGATGCCTCAGTTTCCTCACCTGTAAAATGTAGGTAAAAATGGCAGCCAACTCAGAATTGCTGTGAGGATTTAGTGAGCTAATACTTGGCAAGAAAAGGCTTAGAGCAGGGCTCCATAGTGCCTGCTGAGGTGCCTGCTTGCCCTCCCCACAGCCACGGGCCCCTGCCTTGGACACAGCAGATGGGCCCGACTCGCTTGTTCTCGCCTTTTGATGGAATGTCACTTGTGCAGGTGAGCAGGCTCTGTCCCAGAGAGGGGGAGAGGGTTCCTAAGGTCACACAGCAGGAAGTGGTAGAGAGCCTAAGGTGGCAGGACTGAGATCCCAGTGCTCCAAGGGCCCCAAGGCCTTTCTTTTCATATGCTACCCCACTGAGGGTCTTTGCCAGGGACACACAGAGAAAGCTTTTTTTAATGGCTGCACGTCTTTTCCATGGAGCAGATGGAGTAGGGGTGGCAGGGATGCCATGGCCCTGCAGGAATCCCAGGGGACCATTCACACTGTATTTTGTGGGAATGACCTCCCCTTGAGGTGGACTAGAGGGCCTGGGGATGGGAAATTTCCCTGATAACCTTCCCATCTCACTCCTGGGCCTTGTGATGGAGCCCGAGGCCACCTGCTGCTGGAAAACAAAAAAGCCTCAGAGCCAAGGGTGTGTTCAAATGCTGCTGGAGCAGGTCGAAGGCCTCTGAAGGTAGGCACAGCTCCCCTTGCTGTAAGTATACAGAGCCGCATTCCAAAGACCCTTCAGGGTTCGGAAGGTATTTCAAGGGGCTGTTCCCAAACACCCTCCCTCCCTGCTTTGTGCCAGGGGAGAAGTCCGTTTGGCTGGGACATGTGGTGTGATGCTGTGCACAGGTGTTCCAAGATCAATGCTTCCCTTCCCGCCTGCCCCAACCCACCCCTAGCCCAGGAGTGGGAAAGGATGAGGGGGCTTCTGAAAATGCCAAATGATTTCTAATTCAGAAATGACAACATCTGACCCGAGCCTCCAAAGTGTTTTCCAGGCTGCTCTTGAAATAGAACCAAAGGTGACAACCTTTGGATAGATTTGTGATAAAACAAAATAGTAAAATAGTAATAATGTTCATGTTAGAATCTAGGTGATGAATATTCGTGCATTCTCTGTGAAAGTCTTTCAACCTTGCTGTATGTTTGAAATTTTTTATAATAAAATGTGTGTGCAAGTAGTGAGGACTTTGCAGCTGACTGCTTGCGTAGCCAGTCCCAGCTCTGCCCCTTTCTAGCTGTGTGACCTTGGACAAGTTACTTAACCTCTCTGAGCCTCCGTTTCCTCATTTGCAAAAATGGGGATAATCCTAGAGCATATCATAGGTGGTCAGATAATACATTTGAAGTATGTCTTAGGCAAGAACTTGGGACAGTATCTAGTATGCTTATCTAATTGATAAGTATCAGCCATCATGATTATTATCAACCTGTGTGGAACTAACCAATTCAGTTGCTAGAGTGGGGAAGAGCCTCTGCAAAGGTCCAGCTAGAAAAGCAGAAGGCTTGTGCTTGGTCAAGTTGGAGAAGCGTGGGGCTGGAATACCCACTTGACTGTAGGACCGGAAGGACCTCGCCAGGCTCCGGCTGTGTGCTCAGATGCCCAGTCACACTGCCTGGGGCAGGACCCAGCATCGAATGGTCCAGCCAGGCACTTTGTCATCTTTCTCTGGGGTCAAGGAACCTTGGATGGGGCCCCAGCTAGACCTTTGCAGCAGCTCTTCCCCACTCTAGCAACTGAATTGGTTAGTTCCACACGGTAGTTTTCTATTGCCTTTCCTCTTGTCTCCCAAGTGGTGTCTTGGAGGAGCCATGGGGCCAGGGATGCCAGTGCTGTGTGGTAATAAAACAGGGGGCCGACAGCAGGCCTCCTTGACATCCTACACTTGAGGGAATTTCTGGAACGTCTAACCCAGAGAACATGTTCAGGATTTGTGTCACCTTTGGGGTGATTACATTTTTTTTGCAAAATGAGATGCCAACAAAAAATTAAGAGAGTCTGCACGAAGGTATAGGTTTCTAGCTTCTCTTGAAGAAAATCTACACATCTATCAGATCTTAGCAATTATCTGGGTTTGAGTGGCAAGTGCGTGTGGTCTCTAGGTCACCATAGTCCCTTCAGTCTTATGTTCCAGCCTCACCCTGAAGAGCATTGGAGTTTGTCACTCAGGCTAATGCAGCCCCTTCCTTTAAGGAAGTGGACACTGGCCAGCCAGGTTAAGGGATTTGTCTGAAGCCATCCATTTTGTCCACAGAGCAGGGTCCTGGTTCCCCGGGCAGGTGCCACACCTCCAGATCGGTGGCCCCTCTCTCTGAAGCCCTCCCATCAGAAGCCTCATGCAAACTAAGAAATCCCATCAGCCCAGTCCAGTGGTCTTTCCAGCTCTCAGGCAGCCAAAGGGGATGAGATAACTGTATGTAACAGTGCTTTATAAAATCACAAACCAAGCTCCCCTTGGTGAGTCATTTTGAATTTTCTATCCATGAATGTTCTTATACCCTTTCACCCCAAAATTTTACCTGTTGTAAAAACTACATAATAAGAACTTTGAAAGACATTTAAAAAAATAGTCATGATCCCACCAGCATAGCACAGCAGCTCTCTCTGTCTTTGATTTTTAAAAATGCTTTAAATCACAGAAAAAACTATTATTTTTATCTTGTGACACTGACAACATATTTTTAAAAATTTCCTGCCTTCCACCCTCCCTGTTTGTCTCCCTCCCTCCTCCTCCCTGTCTTTTCTTGTCTCTTTCCTTCCATCCTTCCCCACCTGATAACTGCGAGGTAACACAATGCTTTTATTATATGTCCAGAGTTTATCTCCTAAAGGAGGATGTGGTCGCCCAATCCCACTCAAAAAGCAGCCCAGGCCCACCCTAGGTAACAGAGCTCTCTGCTCTGCTGTCTGGCTGGCCAGATAAGTTCCAGAGCCTAGGAGGCAGGAGAGGGAAAGCTAAGCATTGTGGATAAGCTGGAAAAGACTCTCTAGCTCTTGCTTTCCCATCTACTAACGTAGAACATTTTGGCTAAAGGATTGTGTGTGTGTGTGTGTGTGTGTGTGTGTGTGTGTGTGTGTGTGTAAAGAGGTAGACCTGGAATGATAGACTTTCAGGCACCAGGAATCCCCTTCCTTTCTAGCCTGGTACGTTCAGACTTTTTGATGCCTCTGACCCGTACTAAATTTTAATCTTGATACGGTCATCTTTATTGTGTATGATATTCTTAGCATTTATGTATATTCATTTCGAAGAGTTACTATGTCCAGTGGGGCATATTTCAGTACCTGGTGATAACAAAATATAAATGGTACTTCCCTAGAAGGACCATGCCATGTGGTGCTGGAAACAGCCCATGCTTTTGGGGTCATAGTGCCTGTGTGACCTTGGGTAAGTTACTTTACTTCTCTGTGCTCAGTTTCCTTTTCTATAAAATGGAGATGATCTTTCCTAACCCTGCTGGGAGGATTAATTAAATGAGATACCGTATGTAAAGTACTCAGCAGAAAGCCTGGCAAACAAACAGAGCAGGGACTCCAGTTCCCTCCCCCTTCCTTTCCCTGCTAATTTTCTTCAGAGCTTGAGAAACTGCCAAGGAGTTAATAATCTGTTAACAAACACTTACGTGTTCCAGGGAATCTCAGACTACAACGGATTGCTTTTGGAGAGGAAAGAATCTTCCTGTAATGTAAATAGGCAACTCCAATTTAAGTCTTTAACTTCGGTAAGCCTCTAGTTTTGCATTTCGGCTTTTGTTGCTCCGTACCTGGGGTTCTGGGAACTCGATCCCCCCACTGCACTCTTCACTGCCAGCTGGGTGACCTGGGTACATTCTCGCCCGTCTCTGGTCTTTTATGTCCTCATTTGTAACCTGAAGACGGTAGGATATATTTAACCTTGGGGGGAAGGGGCAGGAACTTTGGAAACCTAAATCCGCCAGCAGCCCAGCGTTGTTTGAGCACTGTTTCCCTTGCGCCTTGTTTCTTTGGCAGAAGCCGCTGACTTCGGCTGTTACTGAATCTGCACATTGACAGAAACGCTCAAGTGAGTTCCGGCTTTAGGGTTTCCCCGAGTGTGGGAAGCGCACCACGGGGCATGCGCCAGATACCTTCCGGTTATATGTGCACGAGACCTTGAAGCTCCTTTTCAGTCTTCTCCCAGTCTTTCTGGTGATCTGAGGGGAAAAGTCTCATTTTGGTGTTTTGAACACCTCTCAACACTCAGCCTTGTCCCTTTTGAACAAAGGCACAGCCACTCTCAGGCCAGAGCCTTGGCCGGCGGAGCATCTCGTTGGAATCACGTGACCCGGTTTTGTTTTGCGTTGTGTTTATTTTGAGGCTATCTTCTCATTTTTTAATAAGTAATACCAGTTTTTTACATATGGCAGTGTTACAAGGTTTCATGAAAAATATTTACTTAATTTAAAATGAGTTCACTTTAAGAAAAAGCCTCAACCGTTAATAATGTAGGTGGCAGGTGGATAGGGCGGAGGTTGTGATGGGGGCGTGAGAAAAGCGCCTTTAGGAGGCACCCACGGATCAGTCTCCTGGATTAGTCCCCAGCTGCTGACCTTGACTCTATTTCTGACCCCACTGTCGACAAATAACCTTGGGGCCACTTCTGTCAACCTTGAAGTCAAGGGCAGCGTCATCTTCATCCTTGTCGTCTGCACACGACATAGGGACCTGGCCTATTACTATTATTCATCTACTTGGTAACGGACGTGTTGGCGGGCCACCTGCTTTCCAGCGGCCTGTGCTGGGCCTGGGGGTCCAGGAGTGGGAGCCAACACACCCGTCTCTTGGGGTGTTGAGGACACTGGTAAATGCTGTTGTTGAACGTGGAATGTTTTCATATGAAAGAATCCACATTCCTCATGACTCAAAAACACTGAGGACAGGGTTGAGCTGGTATCCGAGGTGAGGCTCAAGATGTGTGTGGAGAGAGGGGTTCCCAGTAATGGCTGCTTCACCAGAACATGCTGTTTCCCAGTTCTGCTCCTATGCATGTCTATTCCAGGCTGTCCAGAGCTGCGATCCTTGCCCAGGGGCCCACCATTCTCTCCCATCGTGGCGGGAAGGGTACTGGTTCTGGGCGCAGTGTCCTAGCAGTCAGCACTTCCATGGGGAAAATGGCCCAGCGAGAGACGGGATTTGGGCTCGGGATGCCGGAGACATGGTGCTGCACTCTGCTTGATGCCGCTGTGCAGGCTGGGATGTCAAGATGATCTGTTAAAAAATGAAGTCACTTTTTATGAAAAATAAAAGCAGACATAATGATTGTGGCCTGATTTCCGAGCACTTGGCCTTCCTTAGTTTTGAAATACAAAGCCATTGCTTCTTTCTTACCGTAAACAGACTTTGCTGATCTTTTCTCACCCTGACACTACTCCATCCCTGACCTTGACCCCTCCGTGACCCTAGCTTAATCCCTTGCCTCACACCGTTCTTGGCCCTCTTCTCTTCTTCACCCCACCCCCTTTTCCTCTGTGTCTCTCCCACCCAGGTATACAATAGCAAAGTCAGTTTTGCCTCTTGCTTAATAATTTAAAAATCGTTGAGAGTTTTACAGTTTGTTGCTTAAGTTGTATCAGAATGTTCCACCTTTAAAATGACGGGGCAGGGAAAACTCTGGGTTGAAGGTGGGGGACTTTTGAGTTCTCTGCCTTCTGAGCCTGGCTCGGCCACCACCTCCCCACCTCACAATACCTTTCATTTTCCCAGGGCTCCATTTTCTCATTGGTCGCCAAAGGGATTTGGGCCAGATGAGTGAGTCTCTTTATTTCTGGATGTCAGTCTGCTCCTTGGTGTGATGGTGACGCCAAAGCTAATCTCCAAGGCCTCCTCCCATTTTCAAGTTCTGAGTCTGACCCTTGAGGACTGTACTTGTGTTCCCCAGTTGTGGGATGAAGAAGTGAAATCAGGACACCTGCTTGTTGTAGGTGGATTTTATAAGGAAGGCATCATAATACAATACGATCAACGCCTGAGCAGGGTCCTTCTCTGTCTTGTTCACCACCCGATGCCCAGGGCCTAGCGTAGCACCGATACAAATGGGTTGAGGGAAGGAACACTAGACGATTGTACATTCTGTGCAAAGCAATAAATAAGCCCGCAGAAGGCAAAGTCCCTTGGGCTTCACCGTAAGCATTACTGTATCACAGTACCTCTACGGTGCTCGGGAGGAAAGAGGGGAGGAGAGAGGGGGAGTGAAAGTGTGGCTCTCGAGTCTGAAACCATGGAAGTGGGAGAGACCTGCCATGTGGTTTTCCAGGCCTCTGCGGCCTTTGCTGGCAGGTTTCTCGCAGCACAGACTCCAGAAGGAAGCCGCAGACATCCAGCAGTTGCTGCTGCATTCCTGTTGCAGCTGTTGGCTGAGCTCAGTGGCCTGTGGTCACCTGTGTATTCTTCAGACTGGCTGGAGCCGCTGTAAACCAGGAGAGGGGCCCCTGGCCTGCCCTCCAGCTTAGACCCTTCCCCCATTCCCTTCTCTAACACCCTTCTGCTTGGAAAGCCACAAAGGACCTCGAGCAATCCCTGGGCTCCCCGTCTACTCCCCACAGCTGAAAGAGGATCCCTGGGACACCAGAGGCTTAGAAGTATCATTCTGTTTCAGTCCTCATGCAAAACTGTAGACTGTCACGCCATCAACACTTTCCGTCTGATTATGATTTTGATTGTTTAGCAATCTGAGAATGGGAGCCAACCTGCGGCTCCTCCAGCTCTTGGTCTTGGTCAGGGGGGTGAATGATCAGTCATTGCATGTGGTGGGGCCAAGAGTGATAGGAAACTGGTACCTTGACTGCTGCCTTCAGGAGGGACCCTGGACCAGCTGATCGGAGCTGGAAATTGATCTCTTATCTCTTGGAACTGATGCAAGTACCTAGATGGACAGTGGGCACTTCACTGGAGGGCGGAACTGCTGTCCCTAAAAAAAGTAGTTCTCTGCAGCTTGGAAAGGCCAGGGTGGAGTATGACCCAAGAAAATCATGAGACAGGATAGAGGGGAGAGGGGAGGCTTTACTGTGTTATTGATGATCTGTGAATTTTAATCCAGGCATGGCAGTGGTGAAGGCTTGACCTTTCCTGGCTGACATATTCCTTCCATCAGCCTTTGTTGAGGCCCGCTCTATGCCAGCCATGATACTACGGTGCATTGTGTTGATACAGAGACGGGTTAGGTTGAGTGGCTCTAATGGCAATTGCACCTTGATGGGCTGGTGAGGTACGCAGACGTGCTATTAAGTGGTGCCTCCCTGCATCCTCCCTGCATCCCCCGTGGTTATGGTCATCACCAGCATGAGGTCCTCCTCTACTCTGCCTGCAGAAGGTACTTGCTTTGTTAGCGTTTCTGGGGAGTATTCACACCGATAGTGCATTAACTTTAGCTTCCTAGGTGGGTGTTCTGAATGGTGGTGAGCGAACCAAACTGTGACATGATCACGAGAAGGTGGACTCCTATTTTGTAAATAACCTCCAAATCATTTACACAGGAGGAAGTAGCCTCAGACTCAGGACCCCAGGTTTCTAGACATGGCCATGGCCCTGCCACTCATCTGTTAATGATACTTAGAAGCATGACCGGCTTCTTGTTTCCATTCATCTGATCATTGGAGGAGATGGTTGCCCCCACACATGGACGTGTTACCGCATGTATAAAAATCTCACAGTACAGCCTTTGAAACATTACTCTGAGAGATGCAAATAGATAATAGAGGGTTTTTTTGGGATTAAGTTTGCCAAGTACTAGATTAAACAAAATTATCCCGTGGGTTTTTCTACTGCAGAACTTTTCAGGACCTTTAGTATACTAACATCGGAGATCACCATCCCCAGGGGGGTGAAAGTATCATATGCAGTGATTCCCAATCTTAGTTGACCATGAAATCCTTGTGTTATAAGGGAACTTACTGAACTAATGTTCCTTGGAATCTACTTTGGGAATTGCCAGGCTGGATGGATGGTTCTTAACTGGTGGTGATTTTGCCCCATTGAGGATATTTGGCAACGTTTGGAGACATTTTAATTGTCACAACTCAGGAGGGAGGCCAAGTGCCACTAGCTTCCAGTAGATAGAGGCTGGATGCTAGTGGCACCTGGCACACAAGACAGGAGCCCACAACAAAGGCTTATGTGATAAGGTGGGGTTGGGAAGCCCTCGCCCTTAGCCCTGGGTCCCTAAAATGCCGACCCTTCTCCCAGCTCTAGCACTTAGGGAATTGGGTGGTTTGGTGTGACACTCTCCAGTATGGTTTACACTGAGGGATCTCTGGCCCTTGAACACCATTGCTCTCTGGAAGGAGGAGAGGTGCGGCCCTTCTGCTCATCCTTGTAGATCCTCGCACACGGTCGGCTCCGGAGCTGCATATCCGTGTCTCCATATGTTCCGTAACCATGGTCTGGCATTTCTGGCAGCTCAGAGGCTGGTGGCGAGGTGAGAAGAACACGAAGTCTCCCTTTCCTGGGTCTTGTTTTCACCCTCAGTGGCCAAGCTGGGGGAGCTCACTTTGCTCTGTTGCCCGAGAAACTTGGATTCCAGAATCCTCTGCCTGCCAGGAGCTGTTCCCGCAGATGGAGCTGAGATTCCAAGAAGAATCTCCAGCTCACAGAGATTCATCATCTTTATGAAGTTTTAAAATCACAGATGTTTTTATGGATACTCAAGGTATTCCAGCTTTTTCGGCTTCCTCTTGACCCCCATCCCCTGCTTCTTCAGACACACATTTTTCTCCCGTAACCAAAACACAATAAGTAATGGAAATTCCGTCACAGGCTGGCCCACGGAGACCCGAATGGGACCGGTGCAATTATATTTGAAGCAAGGCGCTGTCATGACTAATTAGCCTCTTACAGAAGTGACTTTTCCTGTGGACAACTTCAGGGAAATCAGCCCGCTGCGGCTCGAGGTGCGCTCTTTTAAGCTTCCCTTCCTTCTCCGGGCTTCGGAGGTACCTCTCTCTGAGGCTGCTCTGCTGCCTTGCGCTGTGTGAATAGTGCGGCCCGAGGGGGAGATTCACTGCGTGCCTGCCCTCTCCAGCCCAACAACCCCGTGCTTGTTCTCGTCACAGGAGGCCTCATCGTCTTGAGGGCTCTGAGCCATTTATGGAGAACTTGCGGCTCCCTCGGAAGGCAGGGCAGGCAATGATGAGCAGCTCTGTCACTAACAGTAACCTAGGAGGCCTTGGGGAAACCATGTTGGGATTTGCCATCTATGTCTTACCCATCTGTGGAGAGTAGAGCATTATCCTGTGTCCTGAGGTATCGGAGGAGACTGAACGGGTGAAATTTATGCAACAAACTTTATTGACCACTGGCCCCGGAGGGGATTGTATGAAACACCATTTTCAAAAGGACACTCAGTGATGGATGACTTATTGCGGAAAACTCCAGGCCTTTGCCTCCTTGGCTCAGATATTTATTGAGTGTTAGCCATGTGCTAGGGAATCCTGCTACTCTTTTTTTGAAGGTTGCAGAATCTGTAAAATAGGGAGACACAGAGAAGGGCAGGGAAAGCCCTTGGAGGGTTTTGAGTCAGGCTTGGAGAGACAGCACAGACCTCCTTCCATGGCTTGGCACAGACTCGGTATGACAAGTCCTGGAAGTTTGCCAAGTGTCTTCTGCGTCTCAGTTGACCCTCACAGCCACCCTCTGTGGTGGATATTAACAGTTAGTTCCCTTTCCAGGTGAGGGGACCAAGGCTCTTGGGACGTTAAGAACCCACCCCAGTTAGTAACTCGTAGAGCTAGGCTTCGGACTCATTTCCAGCAGACTCTAAAGCCCTACTCTAACTTTTTTTTGCCTCCCATGAGTGCTGAATCTGGAATCTCGAGTCCTTAGCTCCCAGCTGGTACCCAGTCTCCACACCTCAGTGCTCTAGCCAGGCTCCAATCTCTAGGGGAGGGTCCCAGGGACTGTCCAGGCTGCGACAGCACCATGGCACTCACACGCAGGCTGTCTAGCTCTTCCTTTGGAAAGAATTGCTGTGCCCTGTGCTCAGAAATCGAGCATGACACGTGATAGAGCTGAATTCCTCCAAGAAGAATCTATCAAGTCCTGGCTGCAACCTATAAGTGGATTATAAAGTTAATTTAGCAGGTCACAACCAATGCTAAAAAAAAAAAAAAAAAAAAAAAAAAGAGGAAGATATAAGAGTACATCCCTGGTAATAAGGTTAGGTGTTGTTTCATGAGTCCGTTGTTGGCAATTACTTCTGTCCTAGATGTGTACGGGTCACAATGTACAGTGTATTTCTCTGTGGGTGAAGGTCACAGATTTGAAAGTACAGCCCTGGCGGGAGGTTGGGAATGCAGTGAGCACTCCGGAGAGCGGCCTGCAGTGTTGGCTCCTTGAGTCTCTGCTGGGCGATGGGTTGCAGGAGGCAGAGCATCTCGGCAGGTCTGTCAGCAGGGGTTGGCTGAGAGCCCAATCTGAGCTGGGCTCTGTTAGGTGCTCTGGCAGCTTCCAGGATGCCTTCTGATGGCCTTGTCTGGTTGTGCTGAGGTCAGAGATGGGTCACAGCTCTCTCTGCCCCACGCCTGGCTCATCTTCTCTCCATCTCAGAAGTCGAGGCCCTGCCCGGACAGAGAGCCCGGCTGATAAAGGCCAGCCCCTATATGAAGTGCTGTGTTAAAGAGGCTTC
This sequence comes from Ursus americanus, assembly GCF_024610735.1. Classification (NCBI taxonomy): domain Eukaryota; kingdom Metazoa; phylum Chordata; class Mammalia; order Carnivora; family Ursidae; genus Ursus; species Ursus americanus. The sequence goes on from NC_142132.1 coordinate 48,430,120, forward strand.
CCCACAGGATGCATGGCCCAGCAGAGACTCGCGCATTTTTCAATGCCCTCCTGCCTTTGGCAACTCCGGAATCATTAGGGCTCTTAGTCATCTGGTTCGGCACTGGGGAACTAAGGATCTTGGCTCTGCTCTCAGCAGGAAAAGTCCTTCTGCCTAGGAAAGGCAGGAGGGCAGCCCATACCACCTTGCCAGGGGGGCCCACCCTGGGACCCATGCTTCAGGGGTGGGTGTGGGCCGACTGGCAGTTGACTGATGGGAATAAATGAGAACAGTGAGAGTGACTTTCAGCCACAGGCCATTGATGGACTTGGACTTAGCACCCAGTGGATGTCCAGGTCTCCCTCAAACACCGGACAAACATGAAGGAGGAGGCTGGGCTGCGGAGGTAGTCACGGCATAAACCTAAACCAAAGCACTGTAGGAATCAGGGGAGGGGGGCTCAGGGAACTGTCATGGTCTTGAAAACTTTCCATGGGAGAGAAAACTCAGGTGAGGGTAACCAAGGGTTTGGAGTGACTACACTGGTGGGTAGATCTGGGTGGTGTCTTTACACATAACATTCACTCCTTTAGGAAGCAAACACCAGTGTTCCAATATTCATTCTTTCATTCATTCATTCCTTCATTCCTTCATTCTTCAACAAATACCTGTCCAGTGCTGCTCTGTTGCAGGCCCTGGGTGTACCATGGCACACACAGTGACCCGCCACCTCTCCTCCTGAGCTTACGGTCTAGCGAGGGCCTCTGGCATGAAACAAAAACATCTGCAAACATCTGTGAAGTAAACCTGTAGAGAGTCCGACAGAGGAAACTAATGCGCTGTTGAGAGAAAGGAGAACAAAGGGGCTGTCATTTAGACTCAGGTGCACTGCGCTCACCCTTCAAGGCCAGGCAGAAGCCCACTGCGCTCATGACATCAGCCTCTCCTGTGAACACAGTCTCCCACCCCTAGCAGGCCTCTGCCATGCTCTCTCTTCTACTCCAGTGTTTCCTTCTTCCTTTATTTAATTTTGGGCACTTGTTTTATTTACTTTAACAGATCTTCAACTCCCGGAAGGAGAGGCTGCATTTTGCTGTATGAGAACCCACTGTGAGAGTTCCCTCCGTGACGGGCGTGCAGGTGGAGTGTTGTTGAATGAGTGAATAGGCCTCCAGTCCTACCCTAGAGACACCCTATGGGGATGTATCAGGTCCCTGTGATTAGAGCGGGGTTCATAGCCAACTTGCCTAGGATCAGCTCAGCTGCTTACTGGCTGTGTGACCACGGGCAAGGGCATTGACTTCCCTGTGCCCCTGGGTCCTCATCTTCAGAATGGGAGATGTTAGTAAAGTTGTTGTGATGCTGACAATCTTAGTACATATGGGCTACTTAGATTCATACCTGGCCATGGTAACTGCTTTATAAGTTAGTAGTAATGTTCCAGAAATATTCAACATCTCACAAAATTTTCCCAACTCCCCTGCTAAGCATTTATTATTATTATTTTGTAGCTCAAAAACCCGAGGGTTTGAAAAGTTTACTAACCTGCTGCAAATGAGATGTTGAGACAAAACAAACATAAAATGAAGCAAATCTGCAAGCCCAGGACTTTTGTACTTTGTGATAGCATCAATCGTGCGCCGTTCCTCTAACTGGCTTAATTCTCAACTTTAGTTGGTGGCTGGGAGGTGGATGTTCCAGAAGTCTTCTCTTCTAGCCAAAGACTAATGTGCTGTTCATGGAACTACTGAACATTTGAGATTAGATGCTGTCCTTGGAAGGGATGAGGGAGGGAGTACTTAACTTCTGGTGTTTGTGTGTGTGTCTGTGTGTCTGTGTGTGTCTGTGCATCTGTGTGTGTCTGTGTATCTGTGTGTGTCTCTGTGTCTGCTCCACCTGTCTCAAAGAATCAGACCCCTCTCTTATTTTTCAAGGGCCTTGAGGTGACACATAGCATCCCAAAAATCTCATGATCTGTTGTGGCAGAAAACATGGCCTTGGCCTATGTGTAAAAGACTTGAAGTCTTTCAAGTTCATACCAGCTCTGTGTGAGCCGTCAGCCCTGGGTTGGCATGGGTTGAAGAGACAAGGAAGGTGTTTGATTGGTTCTGATTTTCCGTTCTGTGGCGTCCAAGCTTGAGAATACAGAATCCCCATCCCTTGGCATCCCCTTTCTCTCCATCAACAATGACAAGCTGTATCCACATCCATTTCTTGGCTCCCTTATGTGCTCCTTGGGTGCATAACTGTCGGCCTCTTTTGAGAATAAACGTTATACCCCTTATTTTTCCAAAAGGAGAAGGGTGTAATTTGTGGCTAAAACCAGGGTGCTCGGGCTGTGAAAATATCCACTGCTTAGTTGTTTCCGTGTCGATTAGGGAAGGCATTTCTACTCAGACCCGGAGGAAAAGAAGCTCCTTATTTGTCATTGAGAAGTTCTTTGTGAGTGTCTCTCAATGAGAAAGAAACAGGACCAGTGGAACCAGGATGGGGGGAAGCCAAGTCTCCTTAATTTATTCACTGACTTTTTTTAGACTAAAAAAATGATCACATGCCTTTTGCCAAAACCAGTCCCAGAGCGGGAATCCAACAAAACATCATACTAGTACTAACAAGATCATCTCATTTCCAAAGACAGACCCCAGCTCAAACACCCACCAGCTAGCAGAGACGCAGGGATGGCCACAGGATCAGAAGGCCGAGGCCCGTCGTTCCCTTGAAGTCTGTGGGCATCCACCAGGGCTAAGGCTGGCCAGAGCTTCACCTGGGTCCTGTGTGTGTGTGTGTGTGTGTGTGTGTGACTCTCATATCTGTGATGTCAAGTAATACCCTGTTTGAGGGAAAGGTTGCACACATTGGGTGGCTTAAAACAACAGACATTTATTCTTTCATAGTTCTGGAGACCAGATGTCCAAAATCAGGGATTTGCGGCCTGTGAAACCCATAGGGTAGAATCTTCCCTGCCTCTTCCTAGCTCTGGTGGTCGCCGTCCATCCTGGACCTTCCTTGGCTTGTGGCTGCATCACAGTTTCTGCCTCTGCGGTAACTTGACCTTCTTCCTGTGTCTCTGTCCCCACATGGCATTCTCCTTCCTGGGTCTCTTTCTCCTCCTCTTGTAAGGACATCAGTGATACTGGATTACTTGATTACATCTGCAAGGACCCTATTTCCAAATAAAGTTACATTCACAGACATTGGGGGTTAGGAGGACTTAAATATATTTTGGGGGAGGGGGACATAATGCAACCAATTACAGGTGGCTTGCCGTGATGCTAGGAAGATGTCTCAGGGTTTCTTGTACCTGTGTGAGGAAGTGAACAGGTTGGGAATCAGGTCGTTGGAAGAAGGAGGAAACCTCAGGTGGAGGACTGATGCCTTGAAGGTCCTTTTCTCCCTCCGGATTGGTGTTTCTCAAAGTGGGGACCCCAGACTGGCAGTGATCAGCATCAGCTGAAAACGTGTGAGAAATACAAATTCTGAGGCCCCAGTCCAGACTTCCTGAAGCAGCAGCTTTGGGGTAGGGCCCTGCAATATCTGTTTTAAGAGGTCTTCCAGGAGATTCTGATGCACAGTGAAGTCTGAGGACTGTTTTTGTAAGTTCTTGCCTTTTGTCCTCACTGTCATACTTTCTAATGGGGTTGTCCATGGATATTGGTAGGTTTGGGTTAGAGTAGAAAGTTCTTTGCTCAAATGAGTTTGGGAAGTACTGTATTGGTCTAAGCCAAAGAAGTTTCTTGACTAGTTCTGAGCTTTTGATATGCTTTATGTACTAAACATGGAAAATTTCCAGGAAGGGGAATAGTAACATTGACAGATTTCATTGGCAAAAGAATTATCCTTTCTGTGTGGAGTTTCCCATTGAGCTGGTGACCTGCAGAGTATACATGGGAAACACTGCTCTGATCCACATATCAAGGCATTCAACACATTTTTATGAATCACCTTCTAGGAATCAGGCCCTGTGCTGAGGGAATACATCCGTGAACAAGACATAGTTTCTCTCTCCATGGAACTTAGAGCTGTGTGCAGGAGCTGGCAAACTGCAGGCTGTGCACCAAGTCTGGCCTGCCATCTGTTTCTGTATGGCCTGTGAGCTAAGAATGGTTTTTGCATTTTTTAAATAGTTGAAAAAAATTTTAAATGAAGGATATTTTATTTATTTTAAATGTGAAATTATATGAAATTCAAATTTCATGTCCATAAATAAAATTTTATTGGAACAGAATCTCTCTCCTCTGTTTGCATATCGTCTCTGGCCACTTGTGCTCTATAATGACAAAGTTGGGTAGTTGCCATAGAGACTGTACCACATATGGCCCACAGAGCCTAGAATATTTACTGTCTAATCTTTTACAGAAACAGTTGTCCAACCCCTGGTCTGGACAAAAGGAGAGAGGCTCTGAACAAGTATTTGCAGGTGCCTGTTATGGAGGACCATGTAGAGATGGAGGTGGAGGGGGTATTAGGGAAGACTCTCTGGAGAAAGATTTGAGGGTGAGTAGGAAGTCTGGAATATGACAGGGTGGAGACAGTTGTTAGAAGAAATAGTGCATGCAAAGCTGTGAGTCAGAAAGGAGGACCACTCATTGAAGGAATGGAAGGAAGTCCAGTATAGCTGGAACATCAAGAAGGTGACACCAAGACTGGTTCCATATGTGACCAGGTGCCAGACAAAGACCAGACATATAAGCAGTGCTGAGGATTTTGAACTTTGCCCTAAGAACAATGGGAACTCACTGAAGAGTTGAAGCACAGGAATGATATGAGTGATCTAGGTTTGTGAGGTCTGTGTGGCTTTGGTGTGGGAACGGATGGAGGACTGGAACAAGAGTGGGCAGCACATAGATAATTATGAAAGTTGGCCATCCATCGGGGGAGATAGAATGGGGATGAAGAGAAGTGGATTTTAGACGGCTCTCCATGACATCTGGGACACTCACCCCTCCCCCGCCCCCCGCAGGTTCTGTGAGCTGCTTGACAACCTAAAGAACCTATGTCTTAGGTGCTGGGCCCACCTCCTCTTTTTTTTTTTTTTTCAAAGATTTTATTTATTTATTTGACAGAGAGACAGCCAGCGAGAGAGGGAGCACAAGCAGGGGGAGTGGGAGAGGAAGAAGCAGGCTCCCAGCAGAGGAGCCTGATGTGGGGCTCGATCCCAGAGCATTGGGATCACGCCCTGAGCCGAAGGCAGATGCTTAACGACTGCGCCACCCAGGCGCCCCTGGGCCCACCTCCTCTTAAACCTATTCACTAATCAACGCTGATTGCTTGTTGCACACCTATTGCATATGCGTTTGGCAGAGTGCTAGATGTAGAATAAGAATGTATACATACACACATACACACATAGTATGGAATGTATTCTGTTGGGGCACCTGGGTGTCTTAGTTGGTTGAGTGTCTGCCTTCAGCTCAGGTCGCGATCTCAGGGTCCTGGGATTGAGCCCCAACCAGGCTCTGCGCTCAGTGGGGAGTCTGCTTCTCCCTCTTCCTCTCCTTCTGCTCCTCCCCCCACTCATGCTTGCGCTCTCTCTCTTTCAAATAAATAAATAAAATCTTAAAAAAAGAATATATTCTACAGATAATATATTTATATTCTATATTTATAAGAACTAATACAATCAGTTTTCTGACCTCAAGATTCTTAGCTGGGGGAATGATGGATATAACCACAGTGCTTGAATGTAATGAGGGCTCATAACCAGAGAAGCAAGTAATTCTCTTAGGGAACATAGAGTAAGTGTTGAACAAACACCAGAGATATTAATTCTAATTAAGAGATCTGGAGAGGCTTCATGGAGGAGGTGACGTTTAAACTGCATCTCGAAGGATGTGTAGGATTTGGGAAAGAGGGAAGAGGTAATGAATCTGACATGAGCAAAGTGATGAGTTTATGAAGGTGTGAGGTGTGTGCAGGGAAGGGTTGGGGGAGCAGTGCAAGGTAGTGGAAGGCTCACTCTTTCTCTGATGGCTATGGCCCTGCCCACTTCATCTTATGACCTCTTGTGGCAGGTAGAAACGATACCTCCCCCCCCCCCATGAGCTTGTTTATAGGCACAGCCTTTAACCTGAACCAATAGCAACTGTTGTATCATCAAGACCTCTTGGGGGTTCTAGCCCATCCCTTCTATGGCTCTGTCGATTGCCTTTGACCTCTGCTTTGACTTCTTCCTCTGGCTGGCGCCTAGCCCCTGGCTGTGCCCCAAGACCCATGACTTTCAATGAAGTTTGCCCTGGTTCTTGGTTCTGTTGTCCAGGGCGGTGACCCAGAGTCATTTGTAATCTGAGTCTTCTGTCCTGTGCCAAAAGATATTTAATAAATGTGGGTGATGATGATGGGTCCCTTAAGAACAGTTTGGCTGATTTATTTTTAAAGTCTTTTTAAAAATAGTGAAATAAAACAAATATACAGAAAAGTATATAAACATAAAAGTACAAAATAGTGAATAATGATGACAAAGTATTTATAACCACCAACTGGGTCAAGAAGTAGAATATTGCCCGTATCCCCAGAAGCTTCTCTCTGTGTCCCTTCTCCTTGGCCAGCTTCTCACCTTTGATGTGTCAAAGCTAAGAAATACTAACAACTCTGTCTGTCAAGCTTCTGGTCAGAAAAGCAGCTGTAGCAGGAGAAGAAAAACAGAGACTTGGGATTCAGGCAACAATCCGACCTTCCTTCCAGAGCTGCCCACACAAAGGAGGTCCCACCTCCATGAGTTCTAGGGGCTGGACTGACTGTTGCTACGGAAACACGGGGCTCGCAGGATGCCTGCTCAGGGGATGACCACAGCGCTCAGACTGGGGCCGCTGCTCTCACTGTGGTTGTTAGATCTTTACCGTCAGAGACATGTAAGATTCAAAGCAGGCTTCCCCCTGGTGTTATCTTCGTCCCCGTGCCCACCTGGTATGGCCCTCCTGAGTGCAGTAGATGGAGCTCTAACGGAGGGGAAACATGTTTCTTTTCGTCCAAGGGAGATTGTGGGTCCTCTGGGGAGAATGTGCAGAACTAACAACTGTTCAGTAGTAATTCATTAGTAAACTTGACTTTCAGGGTACAGACATTTTTGCAAACTGCATTTTCTAACAATTGTCTTGGGCCCCCCTCTGATGACAGTCTGTATTTGTAGAAGGAGGCTAGTCTGAACAGGCAGGAGGGGAAAAGTAATTTCCATTGGAAGAAAAGGCTGAATGGCTTTGCCTTCTGTTCCAGGAGAAACGTGTGTGCCTTTTGAGATTTCAGCTTTTGAGTCACCTCCCCCAGTAGCTCCTCAATATTTATGCTGGGTGCACTGGAACGAAATTTGCAAACTCAGAATACTGGGTGGGGGTGGTAAGGGAGGGACGCTGTCACGGGAAGGAGCCTCTGTGTAGGCAAGTGGATGAGCAAGACCTTTTGGCTTCCTGTTGACTTGTTTTCTATATCTAATTTCATCTTGGGGCTGGACCTGCCACTTTTTTGAGTGTGCCCTGCTGACCGAGGTCCGGAGCCGGCGCAAGGGTGTGGGTGCCCCTGAGGGTAGCGAGCCGCCGCGTCCAGACACTCGGTGTGCTCTGTCTGGGTGGAAAACTTCCTCTGAAGCCAGACTGAATCACACCAGTTTCTAAGACATTCCTCAACCATGTTAGGCAAAAGAGTCCCCCGCTGACAAGCTGGGGTAGAAGGAAACCTGATATAATTTTGGAAAAACCTTTGAGAAAGAAGGTTCTCACAGCTGCTGAGCCTCTCCCTGCTGTCCAGGGTTGGAGGGGTCCCAGGCCACGGGAAGGAGATTGATGGGTCTAGGGGTGCCAAGCAGAGAGCTGAGGCTTTGCAGTGCTGGGGTGCTTACCATTCCCAACTCCCATCAGGGATCCAGAAGGAGAAACAGTCATCTGAACCGGTTAGAAATGGAAGTCCCCTCGCTTCTCCCCTGGCTGTTGCATCATTGTTATTCCTTCACATTAAGAGCCAGTCCAGACTGTCTTGTATTTGGCTGCTGTGTTGGAGACCTAGGTCCAGGTGAGGGCTGTGGGAACTCAGGAGTAGAGAAGGCTGAGGTTTTGGAGTCTGGTCCAGCCGCGGCGGGTGTGGGGTCAGAGCACCGGGAGGCAGGCAGCGCTGCGGAGCCCTGGACATCTGAGCCCGGCCGCCCGTTCACATTGCTGGGTCCCTAGTGCATTGTATGCCCGGTATTCTGGCCATCTTTCTGCCTCCCGAGGTCTCTCTGACTTGCTGGGCCTCGGCTTCCTGAATGGGGTCATGTTGCACCTTGGGAAAGGCAGGAGGACCACCTAATTGGGACCTCTCTTTCGACCTGAAGCCAAAGCCCCTCCCACGTCCAGCGAATGGAAGCGGCAGAAAGAAGTTCAGTCAGTGAGTGGTCTATAGGCACATCCTGGATTAGATCCGAAATCATGGTGGAAATTTTCCTGGAGTGGTACAAATCCTTTTGTAAACAAGAACATTCATCTTTTCTTGACTGACGTGTCTGGTGAAGCATGTGCCTGTCAGAAGCCCCATGACATCTGATCTTGTTTGGGATTTGGTGTTTGTATTTAAAGATGTGGCTGCGCTGACGACTAGCAGTCCGGGAGGCAGTGCGAGCCTCACGTTGTGGAAACTGGCCTGGGTTAGCCGGGGTGTCCGTGGTGCCTGGGAAAGGCTTGCTTTTCCAGGGCCTATGAGGCAGAGTTTTAATTTACGCAATCAGTACCTATCTATTAATTGCTTGCTGTATGCCAGATGCCCTGAGCCTTCCCTTCCAGTTGCTTTCAGGCTAATGAGGACAATGTGACATGCGTGGATAAAAGGGCAAGTAAGACTGCCGGTCTCTGCCTGTCCAGTGACAAGTGAGAGGAATAGGTAGTGGGGACAGGGAGAGCTGTAGGGGCTGCAGGCAGGGAGAGGACGTCGCTGGTCCCCTGGGATTTGATTGGGGGACAGCAATGGAGTAGGTGTCCCAGGACTGGGAACAGCTAGCATGGAGGTTGGTACTAAGGAGAACCAAGTCCTGTTGGGGAAATCAGTGGGAAAGCAAGCTCAGGAAACAGCAGGGAAAGCAGCAGACAGGCCTGAAGAGCCAGGCTGGAACCTCTCAAGTGTTGTTCTCAGTTCCCACTGCCCTCCTCTGGGGAGGATTTTGAGATTCCAGAAAATATGAACAGAGGGAAGACAAGGCAGAACAAAACAAAACCCAGAAATTGTCCAATAATTCTTTCAGGACGCCATTAAGCCCCCTCTATGTGCTAGACAGGTCCCAGGCTCTGAGGATATGCAGTGAACAAGTCGGGCCGAGACCCTGGCCTCCAGGAGCTGATGCGTCGTGGGGGTTGATGGAGAACACATACCCCTGTGCACCAGGTTAGGTACGAGGAAAAGGGTGGCAGGTTGAGGGGAAGGAAGTGGTCTGTCTCATTTGGGAAATTGGGCCATTACTTAGATTGTTCACAAGTTACTCACCTTTTCACGTGTGTTGCTTCTGTCTGTTGACGGGGCGGGCAATAGTCAACCTGAGCCGTTCCTCCCACCTGCGGTGTGCTGGGGTGTTCCTTCTTCCCAGTTGTCCCCTAAATGATGGTGTGGGGCCGCGGCTACAGCTGCACTGCTGCCCGGGAGATCGTGTAGGTTCTGGGCACTTCCTACCATAGCAGGAATGAGGACTTCAGAAGCTGGAAGTGAGGCTGGGAACTCAGGACCCTTGGTATGGCCCCGAGCCCTGAAAGTGGATGCATGCGCCTCTCTCCTGCTCTCCTGGCAGGTGCTGCCTGAGCTGTTGGAGCCCTGAAAGACCTTGTCTCCATCCCTTGGGCCCTACCTTTCCTGGCCCTGAAGCTGTCCCTGATGGCTGTGGCAGACACACCATAAGCTCCATGTAGGGGGCTGTGGCCATTATGAGGCCGGCGTCTCTGGGCCTTAACTTCCCATCTATAGAATGAAGACTAGGTGAGCAGTGCCTGGACTTTCCATGGGCTACTCACTTACACTTAAAAACATAGAGACTATCACAGGGTTGCCAGCTTTTTATTTTGAGAAGCAGGGACATAAAAAAGAAACCACCAAATGCCAGCTCTACCATCATTGTCATTTCATTAAAAGGGCATATTAATACCCAACGAAGGAGTGATGACATAATGTCAAAGAAAAGGACAGTTCTTCCCTGGAGAGGAATGTTGGCTGTCCTTCAATGACATACGTCATCACACGGTGCTGCTGCTTTTCATTTCAAAACTCGCTCCTGGAGCAGCACTGCGCCATGGCCCAACACGTGGGGGCCTTGGGACCAGAGGGCCCGTGAGCCAACCTCCTAGGATCCTTTGCTGTGCAGAGCAAGAGCCCACAGGGGCCCGATCCTCTTCCTGACCCACAGGTGGCGATGGGCTCCCTTCCTTCTGCTTTCCCTCTCTTGACCCTCTACTGTCTCCCTCTCAGTAGCTCCTCTGTGGAAGAGGGGACATTTCAAATGGTCTGGGCTGCTTTTCAGAAGCCGGGTGAAGATGGGAGAGAGGAATAGTCCGTGACCTCACTGACCAGATGAATCGGTCCCTCAGACGTGGAAACGTCTTTGGGCAGCATTCATTTGTTCCCCAACCGCATCCCATCCCCGTCTTGATTCATTTGCCTCCCCCCCCCCCACCAGCTTGAGTCATAAAAGTTAACTTGGCTGTGATATGGAGATTTCTGCCTTCTTTTATGAAAATGAGGGTTTTGGATTTCCTGTGGGTCTTAGCTATGCACCTCCAGTCTGTCTTGACTAGAAGCCAGGTTTGGCCTCCGCTTTGTGAAGTGGACAGAAATGAGGTTTGCTGTTTGGAAAATAAGGATCCACAGCCTGATCAGCTCTGTTAGCTGTGGGACCTTGAGCCAGTTGTTTTTAAGGCCGTACAAGTGCCTAGTCTGGCACTCAGCTGGTGATAATACCTGCTGTTTACTGAGCCCTCACCTCCTGCTTTGTGTTTGTCGGGACGGCTGATCCCCACACGTACTCTCTGAGGAAGGTATTTCTGAGCCTGCTTCTCCAGCGAGAAAACGGAGGCTAGGATGAGGTTCTAGGTTGCACAGTGGGTAGGAGGGGAAGCCAGGAGGCAGACTCTGGCTCTCTGACAACACCCGTGCCTCCCACACTTCTCGTGCCGTCTCTCAGCCACGTGGGGTTCTACACGGTCTCCCAGTCTCTTCTGTGAACAGGCTGTGTTTCCTTGAAAAGGCCCCACCCTTCCGTGACCCTCGGCTCTTCCTTTCTGGAGGGACGGAAACAGACTGCACAAGTTCCAAAGTCCCTTGCGACTTTGACCTCTATGGCTCTGTGATCCTGAGATTCACTTCATTAAAAAAATTTTTTGAAGGGGTTTGAGTACTCTCCTTGAAGCTAGAAGGCATGCTAGATTGCCTTCCCATAAAATGCAAGATTCTTCCTGCAAAGGAAAGGTTTTAACATTGAGCTCATGGTCCTCACTGGGATTTGGATGGTCACCGCACTAACCTAGACCTTCAGAGAGTGTCAATGCCTCAGTTTCCCATTTTCACAACTTGCAATCTTGTTAACAGGATTCATTCACCAAGACACTACATTCAGAAAAATACATTCATTATTAATCTTTCAGAACTTCTGGCCCTGCCTCGCTTGCCTGGTGTGATTACAAATTATTCCTCAACTAAAAAACAAATGTGATTTTTGTCTTCTGACCCGGCCCCTATGATAGTTTTCTCATCTAGGTGGGTAAGAAGCCATTCTCCCAAGCAGGGGCAGGCCGTGTCTTTGCCGGTGAACAGACCCACTTGGACCCAGCCTGGGTCACTTTGGCTGAGGGATCAGAGCTGGGGTCTCTGCTAATACAATTCCAAGTCTCTGAGGCCGCAGTAGGGAACTGTGTGCTGTCATGTATGTTCTCATTTTGTTAAGCTAATTGCTGGAGAAGGAGATTTTTCGTTTGCGTGTGTGGTGTAGTGGCTGAGAGAGAGACGTTTGTCCTGAAAGTTGGGGGTTAACTTTCAGGTTTAAGGAGCAAATGTGGCCATTTGAGAACACATCTCTCTACGGGACATTGTGTCTCATGAGTCACTCTGTTCCTAGGTTGAAATTCCCTTCCCTGGGCCATTTCTCCAACTCCCCATCCACACATGGCATGACCAGATTTAGATGTCTGAACTACAAAATTGTGTTATTTAGAAGCCATGGGGTATGAGATGATTGTTTCAGTAGTAGTAATAAGCAGCATTTTATGAGGAGATCCCATCTCTTCTTTGTACATTTTGCCTATCCTGAGGCAGCAAGGAATAGAAGAAAAACATGGCCTTTACTCTTAGAATAGACTGGATTTAAATTTCAGTGCTGCCACTTATGAAATGAGTGATCTTGGAAATTACTCAGCCTCTCTGTGTCTCATGACATTCCTACCTTACAGCCTTACTGGGAGGGTTAAATAAGGTGGTATAAAACCACCACTAGAGGACCTGGCCTGTAGGTGCAGGAGGGAAGGCAGGATTTCCTGAGGGCCAGCCCAGCCCCCCCAGTCCCGGGGGAGACTGGGGAGTAGCTTACAGTGTTCGCCTGACAGGCGCCGGGAAGGGTCCCCTTCTCCCCCAGCACTTCACATTCAGGGACATGAGCAAGTGAGGGGCTTGCCATCCAGACCTCAAGGTCAGGCGCTTTGCAAGCCAGACAGAGCCTCCGGGAGTGTTGACACAGCCCCTTTGAATTTGAGACAAAGGAACCCGGGGCACAAAGATGGTAAGTGCCTTGTTAAAGGTCACACAGCCTTTTTCTGCTGTCACCTTTTTTCCCCACAAAGACCTATGAAGAGCAGGTACTCACACACAGCCCAGGGGGCTCCTCGGAGTGAGAAACTGGACAGTGGACAGTGCACCCGGGAAGCTATAGCTAAAAATGCCTGTGAAGGGGAAGTGTCTATGACCGGCGGAGAGACCCAGTAAACTCGGCGGTTTCCTGACATCCCAGAGTACTCGGCTTTGTCCGAGCTTCTTTTAAAGCTCTTGTGGCCTGAGTCTGTGGGCGCCGTACCCCGTCCCTGGTGGTGGAGACTCCTGCCCATGTGGGGTCCCTGGGGGCAGAAGGGGGGGCTGTGGGTGCAGGGGAGGCTCTGACCTGCAAGGCGGGGGTCAGATAATTGGAACTTCTCCAGGGTAGAAGCCAGTCTCGCCAACTGCTTTCACCTGCTCCAGGTGGGGCCCAGATCCTCTGCTGCCCGGCTTCCCCTGCCCCTGAGTGTCGGGGCTGCCCCCTCTTCCTTTCCCTCCCTCTGCAGAGCTCTTGCCATGAAAATCCCAGCTGGTGGTGCCCACATTATGCTTTGTTTGCCTGAGCTGCTTTAGGTAATCGGTCTAATCCCTAATACGTAGGATTATCAGTACCTGGGAGAATCCCGTGCTGGGCCACACGCCCAGAATGCGAAAGAGGCTGCCGTGAAGGGATTTCCTCTTGGCCTGTTTGGAAGGACTGGGGGTGTCTGGAGGGCCATTCCCCAGCGTTTAGGACAGTGGCCTGCAGGGAGGTACTGGGAGCCCTGTGGGTTTACAGATACTGACGTTCAGGCGTTTCTGGATCGTAGACCAGACTGTGCCCCCAGAATGTCATAATCATTGCCATGAAATAAAACATCTTTTTTTTTTTTTTAAGATTTTATTTATTTATCTGACACAGAGAGAGTGCAAGCAGGGGGAGCAGGAGAGGGAGCAGCAGGCTCCCTGCTGAGCAAGGAGCCTGACCTGGGGTTTGATCCCAGGACCCTGGAATCATAACCCGAACAGAAGGCAGATGCTTAACTGACTGAGCCACCCAGGTGCCCCTGAAATAAAGCATCTTTCCAAAGCTACAATGGGCCTATGGATTTTACTCAGTGGATTTCAAACTTTTCTCCCCCCCCCCCCCAAGAAAGGACTACACTCAGACACAGTCTAGCACGGGACCTTACGCGGTGAAAATGGCTCAGTGTGCAGATGTTTGGATTTTCACGGGGGCCGGGGCCTTGCCTCTTCTGCCCTCCCTTGCTGACCCCCTGGGTTGCCTCACAGAATCCACGAGGCTGGGCCCCCAGGAACAGAAAACTATGGGCTTAACCCCCTGCTCCCTCTCATTTCTCACATGAGGGCTCTGCTAGAGAGCCTGGATGACTGGCCAAGGCCACACAGCCTGTTCCTGGCAAAGTGGGGCTAGAATGCCGGCTTCCTAACCTTCAGCCTGGAGCTCTTCAGCCTGCCCCCATTCCTCTAGGAAGAGAGAAGGACTCCTGTTTTTGTGCTCAGCTGAGGGCTGCTGCGTGCGGGACTGCTGGGTCTGTTTCAAGGACAAGAGGGTGCAGGAGAGGTGGGGACCTGCCACTGGAGATGGGCTGAGGGTTGGGGTTCTCGGTAGGTGGAAGGGATAACTCAGGAACAGAGCCCTTCAGTACAGACTCCAGGAAGTGAGTTTCTGATGGTGACCAGGGAAATGTGAGGACGGAGTGGGACTCCCAGTGAGACCCAAGGAGAGGACAGATGGGGGTTTCCAGTCCTTCCTTCCCCCACAGCCCTGGGGAAGCTGAGCATCCAGGAAATAGCCTCTGGCACAAGGCTCTGGGCAGAGAATACAGGTGGGGGACTTCTAGGGATGGGGCTTGCTCCCGCCCCTGCTGTGCTCCCCCACACCAGGCCCCCCAGGGATGAGGGGAGGCGGGCCCCTGTCAGAGCCCCACCCCGCAGGTGCCTCAGGCCCTGCAGGACTCAGGATGGCCTGTATCTCCTCCTCGGGCCAATCTGCATCCGGCACCTCGGTGCTTAGAAGGAAGGCTTCACAGCCTGTCAGCTTGGCCATGTGCATTTCTGATTCGATGCGTTTGCTCCACGAAGGCTGATTGATGGCTCCAAGCTGGTTCTTGGCTGAGAAAGGGGCCGTGTGTCTTTGTCCTTGATTTAACCAACCTCTCAAGGCACAGGGACCCTGCAGAAGGGTTTCTGGGGTCCACGCGGTGCCCCGGAGTGGGGCAGATGGAGTCCTCGTGATGATTATAAACCTTCATGAGCACTCTGCAGTAGTCCGTAATCCTTCCACACACACGATCCCATTTGCTCCTCATGGGCTCCCTGGGAGGATGTCAGGACAGGTACTCACCTCTTTGGTGTCTGACAGCTGGGCTGAAATTCTGACTGTGTCTTCCTGGGCCAGCTCCTTAGACCCTCCGTGGTGACGAGTGTGTTCCTAGCTGCGTCACACAGTTCGCGTAGTCATGCTCAACGGTGGTAGCTGTCGTTAGTACTGATTCGTAATGGTACCTGTTCTGGGTGCTGTGTGTACCTGGAACTGACTTCCCATTTGCTGCAGCTCTCCTTTTCCCCTCCCTCTTTCCTTCCTTCCTACACGGCTCCTGTCTCTCCCCGAGATGGAGCAGGGGCTTCTGCGGAGCTCACAGCATTACACTGTTGAGGACACAGCAGCGAACCAAAGAAGGGTCGAGTCTTTCCCTCATGGAGCTTACAGACGCTAAAAGAGGACTGAAGTTGGCAGGCTAGTGGTATAAACGCTCTGAGGAGGTATAGAGCAAGGAGGGGGTGGTCGGGGGGGTGGGTGTCATTTTCAACAGGGCGGGCCGGGAAGCTCTCGGTAATAAGGTGACGATGACCTAAGAATGGGGAGGGAAGCAGCCGTGGGGCTATCTGGGGGCAGGGGGAACAGCCAGTGCAATTAGCCCGAGATGGGAGTGGGTCTGGAACATTCTGACAGCACAAGGAGGCTGACGCGGCTGGAGTGAGTGAGTGAGTGGGAGACTTGTAGGACGGCGGCAGGCGCGGACAGATTGGGTGCGTTGGACTGTGTGAAGGCTGTGACTTGTCCTGCAAGTGGGACGAGGAGCCACAGAAGGGTGTTGGCACAGCACCAACACGATCTGACTTACATTTTTAAGAGTAGTTTTCCTCCCAGATGAGCACTGTTTAAGCCACTTCCCGGATCTGAGACAAGGAGCCAGTGTCCAGAGAACTGAGGCTGACTTGGAGCTTCTGGGGGCAGCCCCAGCAGGGAGTGGTGAGGGAAGTCTGGATTCCTCCCAGTGGCTGACCCCCCCCCCCCCTCTGCAGTCACCCAGCAGATGTGGTGCCCAGGGTGGCCTTGGCACTAGGCTCAGCCTGACAGGTGTGGGTGCGAGTGTACCCTGGGGTGAGTGAGCCCAGCCAGGCAGGAGCAGGTGCGGTGGAAGCTCACAGGCGGGTGGGGCCAGCACAGTGGGCCACCTGGCAGGACTTGGCAATTCTAACATCCTGTTGGGGCTCAGGGAGATAATGGGGGCCCTGCCCTACAAGATGCAGCTGGGTGGGGGTGTGAGAGTTGAGGCATGTATTCTGCGAGGCCTGGCATTGGGGTCCGGGACTCCTTTCTCCAGAGCAGCATTGCTTCCGTCCGAACCAGAGGACAGCAATACCACTGTCACACACCCCCTTAATAAGACAGCTGGTACTTTCAGAAAGTGCTGTGCTCCACCTTATCAGATGATAAGACAGCACTCATTGCTGTTTATAGAAGAAGCTTTGAGAAATGAACTGACTTACCCAAGGCCATCCAGAAAAGCTCCACTTGGATTTGAGTATTTTGATCCTCAGAGTTCCTCCTACCACATCACAAACCTGAAGTTTTCAGTATACTGGGTCCAATTCAGGAAGGATGAGAGACAGAGAGAGGGCCCAGAACTGAAGACTGGGGGCTCTGGGGTCCTGGGATTAGAATGGGCTTGCTCTCCAGTGCTGGGCCAGGGTCGCTCCCATTGCTGGAGAAAGCAGGCCCTTTGAAGACAAGAAAGGCTGCTTCCTGCCACAGCCCCCCCACCCGAAGCCTGGCTCAGTGGTTTCTGCCAGTCCCGGGAACACCCAGACCCCTGGTTGCAGGCTGGTGCAGTGGAGGGATGTGCTTGGAAGTGGCTGGTTCCTTTGGGCTAGATTTGAGGGGATACAACCTTGCAAGGTTAAGAGCAAGAGAGGTGACTGGGGGCTGGGGGGCACTCCTGGCTGGGCTGGGTGGCACTGGGCATGTGGCTTCCCTCCAGCCTGCGGTGTTCTCATGTGTATAGTGGGGGGGGGTTGGCATCCAAAGGGATTACTGAGGTCCCTTCTGAGGCTTTGGTGTTTGATCTTAAGATTCAGGAGAAATGCCTGAGCGTGCAGCAGACGTGTGCTCTGTGTAGTGAGCACCAGCTGAGTGTGGGCTGGTCAGGCCCTTGGCCACAGGTGACAAAGGAGGCCTGAGGCCCTCTGAGCCCACGCCAACAGGAAGTCACCGAGGGGAATGTGCTCGAAGGAATAGGGAGAAGGCACCACAAGGTTGAGGCCGGTGAGAGAGTGCCTTGCGTGAGCAGGCAGCCGGAGGGGACTGCTCCACTGTACCCTCAGACCCCTGGACCCTCACCCTTGCTCTGCAGCCCTCCCCTCCCTGCTGTCTGGGCGCTGACATTAGATGTCCTTCTGTGTTGTCTGCAGGAGGCAGCTGTGGCTTCTTTTACAGAAGACTCTGGTGAGGAGAGAGGGCAGGGCTGGAGGGAAGAGTGGCCTCTGAAGTGAGACTGAGCCTCTTTGTCAAGGGGGTGGCTGCATCTTCCAGGACGCACCCCCAGGCCCTCCCCGCTCTCATTCTTTCCCCGCTGTCCCCAGCTACCCTTCTTCCTCTGTGTTCCTCTTCTCCCCAAGGCATCCTTCTCTCCATTTCAGAAAATCTCTGGTGTCCAGTCTGAGGCTAGGGTAGCTGGACCCTGTAGCTTGTGGGGTCTCTCTCTCTCTCTCTCACACACACTCACACGCACAGGGGGACACGCACACAGTGGTCTCCTTGGAGGATGAACAGGAACCCGGGCCGGGTCTCTCCTGATGCCAGGGGAGCCTGCCCGACCCTGCTCAGGAGTCCTCCCGGAAGGGTAGCTGAGTCCTTCTCTGCAGCGGGAAGTGCAAGTTTTGATGGATGCCTACTTTGCCGTTCCGAACAAAGCACCGTTCCCTGTCCACCCCCCACCCCCGGCAATGTCCTGGGACCCTGGAGGCAGCCTCCGTCTGGCCCTCAGTCTCCTCATCTCGAATGGGAGGTTGATCTGATGGCGTTCAGAATCAGAAGGGATCTAAGAGGTCACTTGGTCCAGGGCCCACTCTGTATAGGAATCCCTGCCCCCACTGTCCTGTGGGGTGCCACGCAGCTCCTGCTGGAACCCCTCCAGAAGTCATGGTGCCTTCCCTCCCAGAGGTCCGTTGCCTCGTTGAAAAGTCAGAGCTGTTAGAACCTATACTCTCTTATCCTCTGTTCTGTAATTAGTTATTAAGGTTTCTCTCTGGGTCAGTGTCCTGCCTAGGGTCATCAGTGTCCCTCTCAGGGCCACCGATCAATGTGATGGTGCAGTTTTAACTGAGTATCCTTGGAGGCACCAGTCCCATCAATGCATGCTCTGTCTTGGCAACTATGGCTGCCTAGCACCAGGGCAAACACAGTGCATCACTTATCTGATGTAAGCTTTGCCACACCGTCTTGATGGGGCCGGCATGCTAGTCCCCATTTATATGGACAAGGTGAGGCTCCTGAGCTTGTAAGCGGCAGAGCTGACCAAGCCCTGGTGGGCTGTCTTCCTCCAGCCCTCTCAAGCTCTGTGCCTTCCTCTGAGAAATACCTGCTCTCAGTTACCCTGTTTGTAAAATGGGGCTAACTCCACCTGCCTGTTGGATTGTCATAAACTCTAAGGAAGATCATACATGGAAAGCACTTAATTTTTAGTTACTGACACCAGTTCTCACTTGGTAAACATTGGCCAGTCTCTACTATACTGTCCCTTACCATTCCTTCTCTGCTGTGTGTCTCCACGAGGACACAACCTCCCTGGGCCTCTGCCCTCTTTTCTCCAGAGCATGGGGTTGTACCAGCTGCCGGCGAGGGATGCTTTGGCCGGACTGAGGTCAGAGGTGGACGGGGGCTTTCCCACGGGCCAAAGGTGGCTACCCTGGCCGGCTGGCATCAAGCTCTGCAGAGCTCAGCCTCCTGGCTGTCCTGCTGCTCCTCCAGTCCTGCCTCCCACATGTGGTAATTAAGCCCACAGCATCTAGTGTAAGCAAATAATAACACGGGCATTATCTTTCTTTCGTCTGTGTTTTTCCTTGCCTATCATAAAGTAATTAAAATAATGAATGCCTTGTAAAACAATAGTTAAGAGGGCTGGCAAAAGGGCATTATCTGCAATATACCTCTTGTGCTCTGAATTATTGATGCCTTGAAACCACTGTGATTGGGGAGGACTCCCTGCCTCCTGGCCCTTTCCGTGCTGCTTCTCTCCTCCAAGATCTGCTGGTCTGCCAGGTGGCTGTGGAGCCTGGGCCTCCAGGGCTGGGGAGCAGCCTGGGGCCACAGAGCAGCTCTGACACATCGCTGGGGGGCACTGCTCAGGAGGAGACACAAGAGCCTCTGATTTGAGGGCTTTGCCCTGCCCCGACCTCTCCCTTGTCCACCCACAATCCCTCGATCTGAAAGAAGCAGGTGGTTCTGTCCTGGGTGAAGGGAGAGGCTGGAAAAGAGCTGGGGGTTAAGATCCACGTCCCATTTTAGATCAGGGCAGGGATGATAGCCGTGCCAGCATGATTAGGAATAGTGGCTCTCCAAGTGGGGTTCCCGGTCTGGCAGCATCAGTATTTTCTGGGAATTTGGTAGAAATGCAGGTTCTGGCATGGGGCCCAGCACTCTGTTTTAACAAGGCCTCCAAGTGGTTCTGATGCCACTTGAACTTGAGAATCACTGCTTTCGAGTGCCAGTGGCTCAAGGAGAGGCGGGAGGTGGTGGGACTAATTAACTGAAAGTGTGTCGTGTGCCCTTTGGGCACTGGTTAATCACGCCAACATCTATGCGGCAGGCCATACTGTCCATGTCTTACGGGGTGGGGGGAGGGTCCCATGGGGCAGGAGACCTGAACCTACACTTTCAGTCACTGAGGTTCATAGTAAGGGCCTCTGGATCAGGTCTGTTTTGATTTTCAGGACACCCAGCTGTGCAGAATCTCCACGTGGTCGAGACTCGGGGTCCTAACAGGCCACCTACACCGGCCTTAGGCGGCTTGGGTGGCAGACTCCACAGGTGTCAGTAGGTGGCCCCCTGTGTGCCCACCGTTGGCTCCTCACCACAAGCCTCCTCTTAGACTATTCTAGCTCCCTGGGGCCTCACGCACTTGAGGAGACAACATGAACACCCAGTGCTGCCGATGTACCTTCTGGTTTCCCAGCTTCCCTTGAGCCCGTGGAGGCCGGAAGGGGAGACCCCTGTGCCAGGAGCAGCTTCCTGCCTGCCTGCAAATCCCTAAGAGGATAACTCATTCCGTGCATCTCAGCTCTCCTTTTCTCACTCTGCCCAACCCCCACTCACTGCAGACGAAAGTTTTCACCTCTGCCTTGGTTTCTCTCCCTTGCTCCGACTCGGTGATCCCTCATGTCTGTTTGCGTTGAAATTTAATTCTAAGCTTGTAAATGGTGAACATAATTTGCCGGCATCTTTTTCTATATCCGTACCTACAAAAATAATTTCAGTGGATATTTGAGTAGGGGGCCTAGTGAAATTTAAATTTTATATAGTGAATATATTGTTAGTATAGCTACGTGTCATGTAAAAAATTTGTTGTTATCTGAAACTCAAATTTTTCTGGGTATCCTGTATTTTGTTTGGCAATCCTCAGCCGTGTGAGGGGCTGATACTCATAACCCTTTTTATTTATTCATTCATGTTTATTGAGCCACCTATATGGTGCTCTTTTAGGTCCTCAGACACAGGAGTTGGTAGGGGGAGGCAGATGGTGAATGAAAAATAAAACAAAATTGGTGCTGTTGGAAGGCAGAGTTGGAATTTTAAAAGGGTAGCCAGAGAAGATTTCATTGAGCACAGACTTGAGTGAGGGCATTAAGTCTGACCCTCTGTGGGAGAAGTGTATTCTAGGCAGAGGGCACACTGCATATAAAAGCATGCAGTTTAGGGCCCAATGTGGGGCTCATTTATCTGAAGAAGTCAACCTTGTTTCCTTAAGCATGTTTTTAACCACGAAGGGGAATTTATTCTCTTTTGTAATTAAAAAGGTCTGGCGTGGCTTTCAGGCACAGCTGGATTCAAATGATGACATCAGTCTTCTGTCGCATCTCCTAGTTTCCTCTGTGGTGGCTTCACTCTGAGGGAAGGATTACCGTTCCTACCCTTTCCAGCAAAAGCCCCAGGCTTGAAGTGTATTGGGTTGGCATGGGTCATGTAACCATCACTGGCCCAATTGCTCTTGCTTAAGGGATGGGATGGTTTAATTAATCAGTCTCTTTTCCTGGAGCCATTGCGGGCCTTCAGTTCCTTTTGAACTCCACAGATTGAGATGAGGAGATGGGGATTTTCTTAAGAAAGATAGGGCACTCCTGTGAGCAGGATAGGAAGGGTGGGCAGGTGGGGACCACAGCATCCCAACCTCACCTCCTTTGTAGTTATTCCATGACCCTAGACAAGATGCTTTCTCTGCTGAGCTTAGTGATTTTTCCCCCTTTAAAGTGGAAATAGAATAATTTCATTCTTTCTTTCACAAAGATATATTAAGAGAAAATAAAGAAAAGATTCTTTAAAAAAAAAGATATAAAAGAAAGTCAAAGCCATAATGCATCCCATCTCTCCGCCCCTTGTACCTTCAAGCCAGTTCCCACATCAGCTAGGACCCTTCCAACTTTGATTCTTTTGAGTAGGTTGTGTTTAATAAATTCAGTTGGTTCCTATTCTCAACCCTGTTCTCTTTTTGCCAGGAGGCCCAGAAGATTAACAATGGCTCAACCCAGGCGGATGGCACTCTCAAGCCAGTGGACGAAAAAGAGGAGGCAGTGGCAGCCGAGGTCGGCTGGATGACCTCTGTGAAGGACTGGGCGGGGGTGATGATATCTGCCCAGACACTGACTGGCAGAGTCCTGGTGAGTCCCCAACTCCCTCCTCCTCGGGAAGGCCTGCTGTCTGGTCCCTGATGCCTCTACTTAGAGGGACACCATGTTTCCTGGGGCTTCTCCAGGCCTCTGGCTATCGGGAAATGGGGGGTGAACAGCAGGTCACGGAGTAGAGGCCGTGTTCTCTGTGTACATAAGCCAGTGGTTTGAGGGTTGACCTGTAGAGTGGGCCAGCATCTGGGGCAAAGAGGGTCTGTTGGGGAGGATGTAGAGTCTCCTCTGCCAGCAGAGCGGGTGTGCCCATGCACACACACACAAGTGTGCACACGTGCACAAGCGTGCACACAGACACACATATACACAGCTCGATAATCTTGGAGAGGAGAAGGGAGTCCAAGAAATGTGTGCTCAGAATTCTGCAGAGAGATAAGAGATAAATGCCAGGATCCAGAGAGTTCTCCGTATGTGCCCATTGGCTCTCTTGGGTCTGTTCGAGGGCAGGAGTTTCCCTGAGAAGGATTCTGTATTCCAAATGGTTTCTTGTTACAATTCTGGAAGCTGCCCTTCCTGGGCCTGAGGCTGGGGCTTGGTCAAGACTCATTTGGCTTGAAGAATGAATAGGAATGTCCTGACAGTTGGATGAATCAAAGATCGGGCAGGGACATTGGAAACCTTGATGTTTCCTGGCAAAAGCTCAGTGAGGAGGTGATGAAAGGTATAGGGAGGCGGTGAAAGTTCCACCCCTCAGAATCCTTCTTGGGGAGAACGCGATGTTATCTTTGGAATGAATATCTCACAGACAGCTCGAGGGAGGGGATAAGATACTGAATGTCATGCTCGTGTCATGAAGGTGGTGACCAAACAGCCTTCAAGGAGGACAAGGTTCTATTACCTGAGGGAGCTTTTGGGAGCCGGGCGTTCTGGAGAGTCTGAAAGCTGTGGCCGGTGTTCATTGCCGGCAACATAGAAAAGGGTGAAATTTAAAGCTGGGGTTTGGGAGAGGAGGAGAGAGGAACCAGTGAGGCCAGTTGCTGCCTGGAGCAAGATGACCCAGGTCAGCAGGGTCCAGGAGACAGCGGGCGGCACAGAGCATCTAATGAGGAAGTGAAGGTGGCTTGCTGCGGGCCGTGCCACGTTACCCCCATCTCACCTCCCTGCAGAGTCTTCGGGAAAGGCTCCATCGCTCTTTTGTGCTTGTGCATGAGTGGATTCTGGGTAGGAAGCTTGTGGAGGTTGAATTCTGGGTCTGGGCGTTCACGTGGGAAGTAACGCAAGGCACGCATTCTCTACCTGTGGTCGTGATGGTGGGTGAGGGTCAGCAGATACTGTGGTTGCCCGAGCGTGATGCCTGTCCCTTCCACGTGGCCACTGGAGACAGCCCTAATTATCTTCATCAGCATCAGCATCAGCCAGGAGTTACTGAGGATGACTCGGCTAGGCATTTTTCCCAGCCCTATGGAAAACAAGGAATGATCTAATTCCATTGCACCGTGGCCAGAAGTTATTGAAGGAGTGTCTGGAGGAGAAATGCGATGAGTACAAGCACCGTGTGGGCGTGTGTAGGGGGCGCTGTGTGTAGGGACATAGGGACCATCAAGAAAGCCTTCGTGGCACTTCAGAGGGAGGAGAGCCTTTGAGCTCAAATTTCCATTTCAAGATGAACTGAGCCCAGGCTTGATGACAGAGAAGATATCAAAGATAAAAGCTTGGAAACCAGAGAGGGACCACTTAGTGGGCCAGAAGCTGGAAGAATACCTAAATAATAAACAATAAGACAGAAAGCATTTGAGTTGAGCTTTGAACTGTGAGCTCGCATCATGAATGTCCCTTGAAGAGAGGGGATGGTCCCAGAGGGAGGGAAGGCTGGCACAGAGAAAGGGCGTGGCGTGAAGGGAGAGAGGCCCAGGCTGTGAACACAAGGGCACCCGAGGGGACGGAAGCCTGGGGAGGTGGGCTGGAGACAGCTTGCCAGGTCCTCAAATGCCCAGCTGAAGAATTCGGACTGGATTTTGTAGGGAAAGGAGATTTTGAGGGAGGGGCATCAGGATTGATGGTTGTGCAGAGAGAAATAGAAGCGGACAGGTGGAGGGCGGATTGGGGAGGCGGGAGCTCGAGGTGCTAGGGTCAGTCAGGACCGTGAGCTCCGGTGCTGGGGACAGGCCACCATCAGATGACTGCCGTGGAGCTGCTGTAGCAAGGCCTGAACGAGCAGCTCGGCCGTGCAGGCAGGTGGGTGGAGGTGGGTGGTGTGGAAACAGCTCCCAGGCCAAGTGCACCAGGAGCCATCTTGATAAACCGGCTCACCGTAACATTCGCAAGAGCCTCTTGTGAGCCGGGCTCTGTGCGAGGCCCTATACGTTGATCAGGTTGAAGAGCAAGGACCGTGTTGTATTTGTTCCGTATCGCCCGTATTGCTGTTGAGCTGTAGGGGTTCATTACAAGGAAGCAAGCAAGCCAGTCTTATCAATGAACTCATCTCCGTCCTATAGTCGAGGAACGCAAGGCTTAGGGATGGCAATGCCTTGCTGAAGAATATGCAGCCTCAAGTGGCACAACCGGGCTCGGACCTGCAGGCCTCTGGACTCCCCGTCGAGTGCTCTTTCTGTGTCATTACTTCCCAGTCGAAGATAATGCTTCTTCTTTTTCTAAGCCACTGTCAGCTGTCGCTTTGGCTGTGACACTATGACATTACTGTCTGAGCCAATTAGGTCCTGAGGCTGTTTGGCCTGATTCTCTTAACATTTGCATGGAGGAGCACAGTCTGCCTCGGCCTCCCATGATTCCACTTGCTCTCTGAAGGTCTCCTTGGAAAAAATCCTGCCCAGGCTGCTCAGAGCGGAGCAGGGCCCGCTGCACAGCGAGCAGGCGTCTGGGAGTTCTGGGCAGTACCTCCAGAACAGGCCCCTCCTTTAGCAGAAGGAAGGGCTTTGCTCTGAGCGGGGAGCTGATTTCACATGGAAGTCTCCGTGCGCACGAGACAGTAGCTCTGCCTGTTCGGAACCCAAAGCCGTGTCTGTCTTGAGCTGTCCAAATGTTTATCCTTGCAACAATGGGACTGAAGCAAGACTAGACATCCAGCTGTTCAGAGTTTCCCTGCTTAATTTTTAACTTTTTAACTTTTTTTTTGACACATGGCTCAGGAGCGTGGCCTCCACAGCTGGGCCCCTTTCCTACCTGTCTCGTTGTCACAGGTGAGAGTCTCAGAGCTAGGCATCGTGGGTAAGGCCCAGGTTGCGGGGATTCCCCAAGACAACCCCGGCCCATCTGTAGACACACCTGCTGTCTGGAATCTCTCCGACGAGCCCATGGTTCATGCAGTAAGTGCTTACTTCTCACCTGCACCAGGCACTATTCTAGGCCCTGGACATAAAGCCATGAACAACAGAGATGCAGGGTGTGAACTATTTATATCGATAAACTAGATATAAAGTTGTAGAGCTCCGTGTGAAAAAGGATAAATGATAGTCACCATTCAGCAGTGCTTTTTATGGTCCCCACCTGGAGCTTCAGCTTTGGGTCTCAGAATACTGCCTCGCCTCCCGCTGTGGCACTCAAGCTTAGCTTCATGAAGAGAGCACGACGGGACAGAGTCTCCTCTTGAAGCTCTTGGGGTTCTTCATCAAGGTGAGCACCGGGCGAGCAAGGGTTGTGGCTTCCTTTATTATTATTTTTTAATTAAAGGGATTTCTTATTTTCGGATTATAAAAGGGGGTATGTGCTTATTTCACAATTTGGGAATATACTGGAAGGATTGGTGTGAAGGGCACTTTGGGAGGTGGAGTCAGCCCGCCCTGCGGGACAGTTCAGTGTAGCAGTAAATGCAACGGAGACACTCCCAGCCATTTGGGTGTTGCTGGGGCCTCGTTCACCACCTCTCATGTTACCCCTTTCATGCACAGACTCGGGAGAGAAGTACTTCTTTGTGCCAGGGAATGCTGTGGTCTTCCTGGGGGACCTTCCGTGAACACTCTAAGTTGGGAAAGGGATCATGGCCCTCTCCTCGTAGTGGCTGCTGTGAGCCGAGCTTATGGCCCACGGAAGACACACAGCAGCTCAGGATTTGCCTTCCACACGTTCACAACCCCCTGACTTCATCTCTGCGTCTCTTGGCTCATTTTCCCTTTGTCCTGATTTCTTTACTCTCCTCCTCACACTTTACATGTATGTGGTTATATGCTCCATTACTGTTTGGTGAGCTAATGAAATCTTCCTAAGAATAAGGCGGTATCTATAAATAAAGAGAGCAAGAAACAGAGCAGGCTTTTGTATTGTTTGGTTGTACTTTATGGAATCATAAGCCAAAATCAGCAGTAGAGATGGTCTGGTTCAAGGTTGGTAAGGTGTTCTGTAAGGGGCCAGATTTTGCAGACCCTAGGGACCCTGTCACAACCTCTCAACTCTGCCATTGTCCTTTGAAAGCAGCCATAGACAGTACACAGGTGGGACTATGTTCCAGTAAAACTGGCCAAATCAGGTGGTGGGCCAGATCGTTGTTCATGGCCATAGGTTGCTGACCCATGGTCTGTTTAGTTCCTTACTTAGTAAATAAAGAAACCAAAAGGCAGACACTGG
The DNA here is from genome assembly GCF_024610735.1 of Ursus americanus. Classification (NCBI taxonomy): domain Eukaryota; kingdom Metazoa; phylum Chordata; class Mammalia; order Carnivora; family Ursidae; genus Ursus; species Ursus americanus. The sequence continues at coordinate 48,456,535 of NC_142132.1, forward strand.
AAGAACTTCATTAGGAAGGAATTTTCTAAGGTAATATACCGCAAGAGTGACGGTGCCAGGGAACCTGTTCGTAATGAGGAAAGTTATAGACACACAGAAACACACATGGCTGAAAGTAGGCACACACATACACTTGCCCCATCTCTGTTAAGCATCTTTTTCTTTTTTTTTTTTTAAGATTTTATTTATTTATTCGACAGAGACAGCCAGTGAGAGAGGGAACACAAGCAGGGGGAGTGGGAGAGGAAGAAGCAGGCTCATAGCGGAGGAGCCTGATGTGGGGCTCGATCCCATAACGCCAAGATCACGCCCTGAGCTGAAGGCAGACGCTTAACCGCTGTGCCACCCAGGCGCCCCTAAGCATCTTTTTCTGAACATTCATATGAAGTCCTGCATTGATCTCCAAGTGACTCTCTCTCTAAGAAAAAACTATGTCTCCTGGCCAAGCATGGCCTCACCTCAAGGTGTAAGCTGGGTCTACACTGCTTGGGCCGTACCCCAACCCTTTTACACATTCAGTGCTTTGTGCTTCTCTTCAAAGGCTGGTTTTGCCCATACAATTATTAGCTCCTTGAGCAAAGACAGAACTCTCAGAACTGCTCTTTTTGGTTATGTTCTCCATATACCCATGCCAATACCTTTGAATATTTCTCCAGGAAATATCTAGATCTGACCCACGAACTGAGAAGATAGGCTACTTGCTTCTCCGTCATTGGGATGATTTGTTGAAGAAGGAGAAAGAAAAACACCAATCTTTCCCTTTATCTTCCTAAATACACTGCCTGTGTGGCATTTTACGTTCACGTTATATACATAGGCTGGGCCATTCCATCTTGATCTCCTAGGGCCCCAAAGAAAATATGTATCAAATATGCCTTCAAATAATCCTATCAAATAATCCTATCAGTTTAATAGAGTTGAATAGACATGTTCTGTTGTGCCATTTGCACATGAAATTGGTCCAGTTGAACAAAATGGAGGTACACAGGGGCGTGTGCTTAATCAAATATGTGACATTTATTGCTTTCATTTCTCCCTTTAGGTGACTCATGCTGCTGCTGACATTTCTCATCAGCAGCCTCTACTTTTCTCTTCCAGGGCTGCCTGGTGGCAAATTCACACACAGCTCACATTTCCATCGCTCTTTTCCTCTCGTCCCCGCCCCCTCCCCTTTTTATTACATTTTAGGCAAATCTACATAGAATTTTTATATCACCTACAAATGTCCTATTTGGCGGAAAGACCAGAGGTGTCATGGGCCTGCATTCTTAGAATGTTCTCAGAGTGAAGAGGTAGATCCTTGCTGTCTGTGCACTTGGGAGTCAATTGAGAGTTTGTTTGAGTTTTTTTTAAACTCCCCTAAGGGAGGCTTCTTTTAAAGGAAATGCATGGCAGTCTCTCTCCAGGACTTACTAATGGCTCTTCATTTGATCCTGTGCAAAGAGTTTGTGTTTTGGATATGAATCGGTAAGTCAAGGAAGGTGTGCTTTCATTGTATCGTTAAACAGGAAATGTTTGTCCTCACCTGCTGAAGGAAGCCCCAGATTGCCCTACATTTGTTACTTGTGACCCAGCACCATTGCGCGGGAAAACATGAGTCGGAGAAGTCACTGAATCCAGCAGGCACTCATGATGGGTGGTGAGCTGCTTGTCACTGGAGACGTTCAAAGACAGGCAGGATCACATTTGGTGCCGTTGCTGCCAGTAGGTTAGACTTCATCCTCACTGCTTTAATTGGGTTCTACAGAAAACTAGATCTGGGAGATGCTCTAGGATAAAAATGCGTTTCCTGGAACTTGGACAGACTTCATTTCTCTCCTCTTTTTGAGATTCGTCAATGCAGATCAGTGTGTAAGGCTCGAAGAAGTCCCGCAGTAAAGAAGACAGAAGGACTTTGCTTTGCCCAGCATTTCCCATTCCCATTTCACCATTGAACCCTTTCCTCATGAAACACCTGTAGGCATCATAAAGAACACACTTCGGGAAACACTGAAGTTGTCCAGGGATCGGAGAACGGTAACCCATGGTCCAAATCTAGCTCACTGCCTATTTGGCTCACAAGCTCGAAAGCTAAGGATAGCTTTTACATTTTTAATGGTGTTTTAAAAAAATCAAAAGAAGAATATCTGTGACATGTGGAGTTATATGAAATTCAAATTTCAGTGTTCATAAACAAAGCTTTATTGGGACACAGCCATGCTCCCTCATTAACATATTGTCTATGGCTGCTTTTGTACTAAACTGCAATGCAGAATTGAGTAGTATCCACAGACTCCAAAATACCCACCAGCCTAAAATAGTGACTGTCTGGCCCTGTACAGAAAATGTTTGCCAGCCCCCGAACTAGATCATTAAGTTCCCCTCTGCTCCATGACTGTCAGTATTTCTAAGTAGCCAGTAGCATTTGCCCCACGGTTCCCCATAGCACAAGTTAATGGATAAGGTGTACCATCTGGCCCCTTAGGCAAACATTTAGTCCCACAACCTCAACCAAATGATGTGGTAGGGATGGGGAGACAAAGGCCAGAGCCAGACGGGCCCCCAAGTTCGACAGCAGGTTCCCAGCTGGCTCAGTTAATGGATCTCCCCTTCCCAAGGTCAGTGGGGTGTGTCTGGGAATTCTGCAGGCAGGTTCGCTCCCTACATCTCCACCTGCTTGCATCTCCTGCAGTCAGCCCACCCCAGGGCCTGCCCAGCAGCTGGAGTCCAGTCCCGGCCACGGAGGGCGCGCCTGGTTCGGGCCTGCAGGCCCTGTGCCTCGGCCACACTGGCTGCTCGTCTGCACTGCAGGTCTGCTGGCCATTGCTCTGTGAGCCGGCCTCCGCAGCGCCTTCTGTAAAGAGCAGCTGTTAATTTTACTAGCTGGTGTGTTGGCTCCTCTGGCCTCCCCTGTGAAAACGAAGGAGAGTTTCAGAAATGAATCCTCGGATGGCTCTGGGGAGAGGAAAAGCCTCCTGGCCCAGGAACAGGCTGCTTCATCCTGGCTGTTTGTCTCTGACTCCCAGGGGCCTCCCGGCTCTGGCGGCAAGCGCTTATGCCCCATTGCCTGTCTCCTCCGGGGCTTCTGGGGGGAGCAGGTGCCTGTGTTGTCCTCCCACCTTATCTATCTGTTCATTCATTCATCAACATCTATTCATCCATCTGTCCCATCCATGTGCCTTTATTGGTGTTCCCCGGCACATGGAATTGAATGTAGCGCCTGGCGGATGCCTGATCAATAAGGTAGGGCACTGCAGGGCTCTCCCGTGCCAGTCACCCTTGCTTCTGTTCTTTTTGCTGCAGCTTCTGGGTGTGGGCTGGGAGACGGGAGCCCTGCCCCTTTGCTGAGCCAGCGTTCTCTGACCAGGGGCTCCTACTCTCTTGATCTCCATCTGGCTCCTTGTGTCTTTTCTCTCATTGGATTGGAACCAACAAGAAGGATAGGTAGAGCACTCAGCCTCCCCGGCATCTCCAGCTCCTGCTTTTCCTCTCTCTCTCAGACACGCATCCTCAGGAAAGGATGCTGAGGGCTGTTGTACATGGTCCTGTAGGGCACGTAGGGACCCAGCCTCTGCAGCACTTCCTCTGAGTCCCAGCTTGCCCTTCTCTAGGGCTTCGATCCTGGGCCAGTGGCTTCAATTTTGGTGCCTCAGTTTCCTCATCTATCCAGTGGGCATTAGTAATAGTCCCTGCTTCTTAATCTTGTAAGGATTTGATGCATCAGTGTGTATACGATGTTTAGTGGCTTTACATGGTGAATGCTTACTAAGCATTAGCTACTATTACTTTGTCATTGTTACGTGAGCCCAGTGACATGTCACGGAAGAGAAGGGCTGGTGTGGAGGGAGTGGAGAATAAATCCTTTCCTGCAACAGAGATGGAATAGCCCTCGGACCTCACCACACTCAGATGTCCTCTCAGAGTCCCGAACCAGCTCTGGGCATGGCCATCTGAAAGGGCTCTGGGTGTCCTAGGCCGGCCCTGGTTTGGGCCCAGCTAGCTGATGATGTTTGCTCCATGCACACAATTCAGGTCCTGTCATTTCTGAAGCTGGCTCATGCCAGCCTGACTCACCAATGTCAAGTCGGCCAGGAAATTCTCACTTCATGTAGCCTCCCGGAGCTGGCCGGGGACTGGAGGGCAGACTGGGCTCACCCTGGGAGCCATACATCGTAGGAGCATGTGTCACAGGAAATGCCTTAGCAGGATGACAAATGGATCTTGTAGAATAAGGGTCAAGTGCACTCACCGTGGTCCCCATGTCCCGTCCTTTCTGGATATGGGACGAGGCTGACAGACACGGAGCTGGTTTCAGAGAACTCGTCATCTCCAGTATATGGGGAGGTGCCTCCAACATTCATTTTGGCGGGCGGCAATCACAAATCTGTTGGAAGGATGCAGGAAAGTGTGCTGTCACCAGAAGAGGACCAGATTCTGCTGTACAAGCAGGCATCTCCTTTGAGCGATTCATTCATTCTTTCGAACATTCCTGGAAGATCTACTAGGTGTCAGATGTTATTTAAGGCACTGGACACATGTTAGTTCTTCTAGTAAAATCTGCAAAGTGAAATCATTCAAAGTGTTGAAAGTGCAAATGTTATGCCTGCATTTTGCTATAGTGCTCTGGGTGGCAAGATTTTTGAAGTACTTTGGTTATAAATCAGAGCCCATGACCTCTCCATCTGTCCTTGGACAGGCCTGGGAGCCCGACTTTTTTAGTCCTGATCACACATCCCGTGTATTCCTGCTGCTGGGCCCAAGGGGCCTGAGCAAATGTGTTTCTATGACTAATGTTAAACTAACTTCTCTTTTCCCATCCAGTAAAAGCTGGCACCCCCTGGAGGCTTTGTAGGAAATGGAATGCCTGTATTTGGAGCCCACCATCTTATGCCGGGAGAGTTTTCTCACTTGGCTTTTCCCCCAGGGCCTTTGGAGGATGCCGATGGTTTAGCAGTCCCTGTTTGCCAGAAAAATACCCCGGTGGACTGAAACTCTCCTTAGAGCCTCCATTTCAGCTGTGCGGAAGTTTGTTTAGCAGGGAGACTCAAAAATAGGGATGACGCGGATGACAAAGTCGCCAGCCGTTGTCGTTGCTGGGGGCACGTGCTTGCAAAGTCACACTCGGGACCACACACAAGCTGATGCTTCCAAGTTTAGTTTACTAGGCTATGTTTAGGAGGAGGCAGACTGACTCGTGCCTGCAGGCCCCAAACATCCCAATTTGGTGCACTAGAAGCCCCATTTTTAGGGTCTGGGTCCAGAATGAGGCCTTTTTCCAGAGAAACAACTACTTCAGGGGAATGACAACAACAGAAATCCATCATTTGCCCTAAAAATTTTATTGCAGAAAATGTTCTCTAGCATTTGAGTAGTGAGGAAACTAGGGCAGGACATTTGCTTGTCTGTCTTTCTTAAGGAATTAGGGCACTCGAAAACTCCATTAAATGCACACAGGCCTTTTAAGCAGCAGGCCCATGTTTTTGCTCATCCAGTTAATTTTAGTTGATACAGTTGGCCTGACGCTGATGTGGAAGTTCACGACAACACCCGGAAGCCGGGGGCCTGTCTGAGTGGGAGCTTGGTTCCCAGTTCCCAGGCCTACTGGGGCATAGATCTTCCCTAGGGCATGGGAGGTTGTCTGCCAACCGTATGTGCGTCCTCCCTGGGCAAGCAGGCCTCTGGGCGTTCCTTGTTCGTTGGATGCAGGTGAATCCAGAAACTGAATACACAGGTTGTACTGGTTTCTTGTACCTCTGGAGAACCCAGGGGCCAGCAGATTGCTCTGATGGGTCGAGAAGCCCTTATCTTCCTAGATCTGTTCCCAGCCTATCTCAGCAAAGAGGCTGAATTTTGACCTTTTGCCCATTTCTCTTTTTAGCCCTTTTTTCTTTCCTTTTGGTGGCTCTTGGTGAAGTGACTGTCCTTAGGGAAACAGGGAGCAGCTCACTGAAGAAGGGAGAAGAAAAGACCCTGTTCCCTACACCACCTTCTCTTAAATTCAGGCTTCATTTACGTGAAAAATAGCTTGAAACAGAGGCTGAATCACAAAAGGGTGGCATTTCAGAGGGCAGTCTGCTGGCTTCCTGGCTGCCACACACGCCTGCTAGTTCCCTTAGCCTCCTAGCCCCGACTTGCGCAGGAAGGCGTGGGGTTTGGAATCCCACTGGGAGGAATCCAGAACATTCTCCTTGTGTGTTATGCTAGCTCTATCTGGAGCTAATTATATCAGCTGGGCATTCACGGAGCTTTCTGCCTGGGACTGTGCCCCAGGGGTAGAAATAACTTCCTGCAAAGGAAAAAGGTTGTTTTCAGGAGCTGCCAAATCCCACAGGTACCTGCGTGGGCTCCTGGGGAAGCTGTCATAAGGTTATTATCTCCCTCTGAGCCAGGAGGTGGGCAACTTGGTTTCTTGGACCTTAGACCTGTCCAGGAGGAAAGTGTAGATCATCAGAAAAAGGGAAAACAGTTTGCTCACCTAGGTTCATGCAGTGTATCTCTTCGGGCCTTGGGGATTAGTGACAGTGTTCGAGATCAATTTGGGAAATAAAGGGAGAGGTGACAATCACTTTCTTTCATCTGAGGAACTGTGGTCAGCAGAAAACGAACTGGGTTCTTATCCTGACTCTACTGTAACCTTCCTGGTGACCCTGGACAAGTCAATTCCCTTTCAAGGTCTTGGTGTCTCTATGAATGAAACAAGAGGGTAGCAGTGATTTGTTCCCTTGCGGCCTCAATTTGTCTGTGTTTTCTCATTCTCTCTACTGTCCTTCGATCCATAAAGGCAGCGAGGGTTTACCTCTGACCTGTGCGCTCTTGACAATGTGCTAGACACTGGGAGAGCTACAAAAGGACAAAGAAGAGTAGACTTCTTCTCATCTGCTGGAGCAACTGAAGAGAAGCAGGAGATATGCCAGGGGCGTCCCTGTGTGGCCCTCCCCTGGCTTCGTGTTTCATTTAAAATAAAATCTAAAACTCTCCCTGTGTGGTAGGGGCCTCTGCCTCACACTGATCTAAGATTCTTTCCCTCCCGGACTCCTTTGCAGGTGGATCTCAATATGCAGAAGGGGAAGCATCTAGCAGCGGGAGCAGGACCTATGACTGTGGAGTCGGGCTGGAGGAAGGATGCCCTGAGAGGAGGGGTCACCTTCCAAAGGCCAAGTCCTCCCAGGGGAAAATGGTCTTCTTTTAAACCATTTCAATCTTTGATCCTCCTTGAGTTATCTTTAAACGGTCGGGAACTTCCAAGGGGATTGTGTTCTGACTCCATAACCACCGTAGCACCAACACTGACTTTAAGAGAAGCCTTCTTTCCGGCCACGTGGCCTCTGTTTGGGAAGACATTGGGTGACATACAGCTTCTGTCCTTTGCTATGACAGTTGAAGTGCTGCTGAAGCAGGTGACACGTTTTTGGAAGCCCATTTCTCTTCTGGAGGTGGAAGCAGTACCTGGACCTAACATTTCAGAGGAGACACGTTTATTTAAAAGAGCGAGTGGCAGGGGCACCCAGGACGGGTTGAGCAGTGAGGAAGCCTCACTGTCATGAAAGCCATTTTTTTAAATCTCGGAGCTAGGTGCTGTACCCTGGAGGCTGGCGGGAGCCACCAGGCTAACCCCAGATTCACAGTAAGGGTGCAAACGCTGTGGGTGATTGGTGGATTGGACGTCGTGGATGATTGGTAGATTGGGCATCGTGGGTGATTGGTGGATTGGGCGTCATGCAAGTTCCCCAAAAGGAGCTTCATTTTAGGTGAACTTCGATGAGCTTAAAAAAACCACCACAACAAACCCTCAATTGAGTCTTTCAAGTGTTCCCAATTCAATGAACATGATTTAGGCGAAGACTGTCCAAATCCTTGGGAGTAAGGACTGATCCTGGACGCTGCCTTGTAAAACGTCACTGTTCTGTGACCTGTGCCCACTTTGCAAACCAGTGGGTGTATCTGGTTGTTTCCCCAGGAAGTTTCAGGGCTAAAGCAGGTCTCCATAGCACCCTGGCCCAGAGGGAGTTGCTGGGCTAGGGGCTCAGGGTCATCGCCAGCAGACAAACCTTGGGGAGGCAACTAGGCAAGCCATCCCTCCAGCCGTCAAAGATACAATTCCTCTTCCCTGGGGTGTGATAAAGAGATCCAGATAGAGACACCAGAAATAAATAAGAAACTCAATTCTCTTTTATTTAACTCTCTTTCAGACACAGCCTCTGGTGCTAATTATTTCTATGGTAGATTTTGTCAGACCTTGAATCCCTCTCCTTTTGCCATAGGTGGTATATTTTAGAGATGCAAAGTGACGTGAAAAACAATCCACTTTCCTGAAAGATAATTTTGTGTACATTAAACAGACACATTAAGCCATTTATAAGTGAGCTGTTTGTTCTTAGGGATCTGGAGGAAATCTGAATTTCTAATTTCAGGCTCTTTAATAATTTTCAAAAGAACCAACGGTAATAATTAAATGTCTTTGAACTTCCCTAGGCTGTCTTCCATTCCATGATTGCAAAGTGTTTGAAAAGAAATAGAATTTTCTACCTTGATGAATTCCTTAGGAGGGCGGAGGGGACATCAGCCCCAGGAGGTGCTTTCTAGCAGAATTGGGGGAACCTAAGGCAAAGAGGCTCAAGGAGAATGTCCAAGGTCACTTTCAGAGCTTCAGACATGGAGTGAGGGCCTAAAAGCTGGTGTTTTCTTCGTAGCCTGGACTGCTAAGACTTGGGAGAAGGCCAAAGAGAGAAAGAGGTAGAACTTAGTTAAGGGGATTTGTAATGAGAATACGTGTGACGTGTAGCATTTTGTGGCTTTGGTGTTCAAGGATTAGAGGAGATCTGGTCCAGGGATTGGTGAACATGTCATCTCCTGGGCCCACTCTGATTAATTGGTAGTGGTTCCAAGAATGATTTGCTGAAGATTCAAGGCTTGGCAGCAAAGACTAACTGGGGCTCTGCTCTCCAGACTGCTGTGATTGATTAGTGATTCCTGTCATGAGCGGCAGCTGGAAGGGGGACAGTACCAATGTTATTTATGCCCTATGATGTCCTAGGTGTCTCTGTACTGGGTCGTTTTCCCTGAAGTTCACTTCATGTGTGATTAAAGTAAGGAGGCTTGTCCAAGGTCACATAGTCAGTCCCAGGCAGCATATGGACGAGAACCCACGTCTCGACTGTCTAGCATTTGATACCCCAGCTCCATAGGTTAGGTCCTAGAGCAGCAGAAAGTTGTCAGCTTCCTGTATGAGCATTCTTTTTCTTTTCTTTCTTTTCTTTTTTTCATGTTGTAGCCTGATTTCAGTTTTTATTTCCATCTGGAGACTTGCTTTAGTGTTTGGAGAAGCAGAGGGGGTGGATTTCAGGTCCACAGTGATTCTACAGACAAACAGAAATGCAAGCACCGTTTTCCTATTCGTGAGGTCCACTCTCAAGACCTCCCTTAAGCACAGAGCACGTGCCGGTCACGGCCTTTCCCACTGCAAAGCTTTGCCCTTGGCCCACTCCCAGGTTCCACTCTCCCGACCTCTGTGGATGCCTGTCCCCACGCCCCGCTCCCGACACTCTATGAAATGCTTTTGGTGGGGGCTCATGCGTCATCATTCCCTCTAAGGCTTCAGAAGCCTCACCTCTTATTTCTTCCCGTTTTCTTCCTTAATGTTTTCTCTCTCAGGTATCCATGCTCACATCTTAATGGTTGTGTTACAAAGATAAATACGTTTTGCCTCTGACCAAGAGCAGTTTCTGCCCTGATTGAATTTGAAAGTCTGCAGGAGTGGCTGGATGGGAGCAGGGGTAGAGTCCTCAGCTTTATCTGGGGAGCCATCAAAGTTTGCTAAGATTTTATTGCCTCCATCAAGATGAAAATGGGATTCCAAGGCTTCGAAATGATAGATAAATAAAAGGAAAACTCCAGCTTTTGTCAAAGCCAAGTTCTGTTTACCAGTTTTATGAGTCTTCCTATCTTGCATGCACTCTGGCGTCTCTTTCATTCTGATGCCAGACAGAACCTTCTCTGGGAATTTATGCAAAACTGGGGCCGGATAGAGGATTTGGGACAATTGGTAAAACTCAGAAGAAGGCTGATAAATCACGTTCTTGGGCCATAACTCACTTCCAAACTCCCCATCCGTCCCTCAGTTCTTGCTCCTCCGCTTCTAGCCTAATGGGGGTGGGCGTAGAGAGCTCCATTAGCTCGGAGACCCAGGCTGGGTTGGGATTCTGGGGTTGTGATGGATAGGGCAGTAGATCAAACAAGACGGCAGTTGCACGTACCGGGCAATCTTTCATGTTTGGGGTGGCTGGGATCCTTTGTTAGTGTTGCATGGTGTCTTTAGTAGCTAGCCACGCCCAACTTCAAAAGGCTTCACTTCCATTTCCGTGCACTGCTTCACGTCTCACCTTCTTTAGAAAGCAGTGCTGTGAGGAGCCCCAGTGCCGTGCTGGATGGCCAAGAAAGCACCCTGTGAGTGCTCCCTAGAACTTGTCTCTGATTTGAGTGCTTGCTTGGTGGGAAACTGTTACAGACGTCTTGCATCCTGGCAGTGGCAGAGTCCTTGAACTTGCCCCCCATGCTGCTGTCTCCATTGTCCTGGTTGAGGCCCTGTGACCTCCTCCTTCCTCCATTTATAAACTGCTATGTCACTCTCCCCATTTGCTCCAGCCCCTCCCTTTGGCCCCCCTTGCATGCCACTGCCAGTTGCCATTTGCCTCCTTAAAGCCAGCTTTGCTTTGGTTCCCCCATGGCTCAGGGACTTTCCATAGCTTCCCATGTCCTCAAGCCCACACTCCTTAGACAGAGTGTCAGGGCTCACCATCCTCCAGCCCCCACTCTCTTGCCAGCCAGTCTTCCCACTCTTTTCCACACACTCCTTGTGTTCAAATCCCGTTCACCCTTATGGTGCAGTGCAGGGTCCTCTCTCCTGTGTGACCCAGCACTCTCGTACAATCGCCACTTACACTCCTGCGGGTGACCTGTGTGCCCTATTAAAGGCACTGGCCAAATTGTTCAAGACACTGGCTCTAGAGCCAGCCTGGCTGGGTTTGACTTTTGCTTTGCCAGGTACTTGTGTGACCTAGGGCCAGTGACAGGAGCCGGTAGTAGTATCTACCTCAAAGGGATATTATGAGGACTAAATAAGCTAATATTTATAAAGTGCTTAGAACAGTAGTTGGCACAGACTAAGTATTATATAAATTGTTTGTTAAATAAATACAATACACTTCAAATTTCTTGAGAACAGAAAACATGTATTTTAGTATTATAATCACCTTTGTCTTATACTGAGCTAAGATAATCCTGAACCAGATTGCTGTGAGAATGAAATTTAGGAGAGGGAGAGGGAGGAGGGGAGAAGGAGGGAGAGAGAGAAAGGGGAGAGAGAATGAATACATGCGAAAGCACTTTGTCGTTTGTTCATTCAACTGGTATTATTGAGTACCTGGAAGTACCAGGCTTTGTGCTCAGTAGTTGTTAATGATCAAAATGGGATGAGATATGGTTTCAGTATTCAAGGGGCTCACAGTCTAGGGGAAAGGACAGAGATGTAAGTCTGTATCTGAACATGTTGGCTCTAACTGTATGGAAGACAAGTAGCAGACATTCTTCTAATCTCACCGCCATGTGATAGATAAGAAAACCAAGGCACAGAGATTTTTTTTAGTAACTCAGGCAAGACCACATATCCAGTAAGCTTAAGAATTGGGGTTTATTTTTTTTAAAGATTTATTTTTATTTATTTTATTTGAGAGAGAATGAGTGAGGGAAGGGGCAAAGGGAGGAATCCTAAGCAGATTCCCTGCTGAGTGCAGAGCTGGACACGAGGCTTGATTTCATGGCCCTGAGATCATGACCTGAGCTGAAACCAAGAATCAGATGCTTAACCGACTGAGCCACCCAGGCACCCCCTAGAATTGGAATTTAAACCAAACTCCTGTGACTCAGTGGCTCAGGCTCTTTCCACTGTATCATGGTGCAGGAAGAATGCCTAAAATAAAAAAAACATAGCAAAGAAGAGGTGTTGGCGAGGATGTGGAGGAAAAGGAACCCTCGTGCACTGTTTTTGGGAATGCAAACTGATGTAGCCACTGTGGGAAACAGTATGGAGTTTCCTCAAAAAATTAAAAATGGAATTACCATATGATCCCATAATTTCTCGATGGGGTATTTCCCCAAAGGAAACAAAGACACTAATTCAAAAAGATACATGCACCCCCATGTTTAGTGCAGCATTATTTACAATAACCAAGGTATGGAAGCAACCCAAGTGTCCATTGATAGATGAATGGATAAAGAAGATGTGATACATATATATACTTATACATATATATGTGTATACACACACACACACACACACACAATGGAATATTACTTGACCATAAAAAGAATGAGATCTTGCCATTTGCAACAACATGGATGGACCTAGAGGGTCTAATGCTAAGTGAAATAAGTCAGTCAGAGAAAGACAAATACCATATGGTTTCACTCATACGTGGAATTTAAGTAACAAAACAAATGAACAAAGAATAAAAAAGACAAAAACCCAGAAAACTGGAGGTTGCTAGTCGGGGTTGAGGGGGTTAGGGATGGGTGAAATAGGTAGAGCATTACCAGTACACTTATCTTGATGAGCACTGGGATATGTATAGAATTGCTGAGTCATTATATTGTATACCTAAAACTAATAACACTGGATGTTAATTATACTTCAATTAAAAAAAAGAAAAAGAGGAGTGAAGGAATGAACGAAGGTGTGAAAGAATGAACTGGACGATCCTGAAGACATGGCTCCAGGAAGAGGAGCTCAAAGCAGGGATTTGCCATAGAGGGCACGTTCCATGTCAGGCCGGGCGGGTAGTAAATCCCCGAGGCCATAACCATTTGTCCAGTCAAGCCTCTACTATGGCGGGCAGGTCGGACAGTTTCAGTGCTTCCCTCGGTGGGACTACCTCACCCCTTTCGTCACACCTCAGTGCCCTTCCGCCATTTCTCTCTGAGGCAAAGGTAACCGGTTTTATTTCCTTCTCCTTTGGGTCACGAGGAGGACAAGAAGTCAAAGTGACGTGGGTGGAAGAAGCACTTAACCATTCGCTCTCCAGTCTGCCTTCATCACAATGGGCCCGTTCGGAAGGCTTCCGCAGGTACAGGGTTTGTCCACCGGGCTTCATCCGCCGCTAAGTGATCAAGGCGTCCGGGAACAGTCTGGAGTGAGGCTGGCTGGTTTCCATGGCAACCGTGGCTCGCCTCAGCCCCTTGCGCACACGCTTCTCTCTTTCCACGTAGGCCTGTGTTTATTTATTATTGGCTCCACCCGGGAGAGCCCGAGTGGCTGCGGAGGTGCTGTCTGTGCTTCCATTGCCGAGATCACGCGCTCAGTTTGGCCGTGGACCCACAGGGGGGCGGCTAGAGGCACAAGATTTGTCCCATCCGGAAGAGCTCTCCTTTAGGCCCCCAAGCTTCTGCTGTCTGTGGGCATGACGATGGAGATCCCCAGGGTGGGGACGCTGGAGAGGTGGATCTAGAACCGTTAGAGTCAGGCGCTGCGTAGGGTCCTGCCGTGAGTCACAGGCTGCGCCGGAGGGCTGATCGTGGCGCACGTACCTTTCATCAACAGGTGGCTTGCTGCTCTCCCCGGGCGAGCCCTGTGCGCTGGCCGGGCGGGTGGAGGCTTGAGAAGCTCCAGACCTGGGCTGTCCGACATGGAAGCCACTAACCTCAGGTGGCCGTTGAGCTCCTGAACCTTGGCCAGTCCAAACTGACAGTTTAAAATCTAGTATGAAGAGAAAGATGGCGCAGTGTATGAATACTTCATAATTTTTGTACTGATGGCATCTTGAAATGATAACATTTTGGACAATCTATCTAGAACCTAATTTAGGTTAAATAAGCTTCCTTATTAAAATTAATGTCACCGGTTCCTTTTGATTTTTAAAAAATGTGCCTCTTAGTTGAATAGTGGTGAGGATTGTATAGTGTGAATGTACAACGCCATTCAACTGTTACTTAAAAATGATTAGAATGATAAGTCTTACATTATGTATATTTTACCACAATTAAAAGAAAGCAAAAAAAAAAAAAATGATGGGAAAGGAACCATCTCTTCTAGGTCTCTTTCTCAGGAGTCTCGATCATTTTTCCAGAAGTCTCCAGGACACTTCCATATTTATCTAATGGATCAGGAGTGACAGGTGTCATCCTGAACCAATTGCAGACAAAGGAATGAGACCACTTGGTTGGCTCAGACTTACTAGGTCTACCCAGGAGTGAGGCCAGGATCTCTTGTGGTGAGTTACCTGTATCCTAGAACAAGACCAAGACTTCGGAAGAAGGAAGAGATGGGGAAATGGCAGCCAACACTGCAACCTTAAAGGAAAATGTACAAGAAAATCGATGTATCTGAGCATTAGGTGAAAGCAATTTGAAGATTTCCTCCCCCGCTTGGAATACTTTTGGCTGTGAGTAAATCAGTTCAGCATTAAAAATATGTGCCTCCTACAAAATTTAAAATTATATATGTGGCTCGTATTATATTTCTTTGACAGCACTGCTCTGTAGTATTAGTGGTTAAACACAGGGTCTGGGCTGTTCTCTCCCACTGACCACCTTTGTGACCTTGGACAAGCTGCTTTGCTATGTCTTGATTGCTTCATCTGTGTAAGGGGAATGACGCCTGTTTCATCGGGTTATGAGTTGGGTTGATACATGTAGGCATTTAGAACTGTGTCTGGCACATAGGGAGAGTCTAATGTGGATCAGCTCGCATCAGGCACTGCGTGGGGCCCAGAGGCTGTTCCCGGAGCCTCCAGACCCTCCCCAACCTGCACACCACTGCTTCTTTGGCAGGCAGAATGCTGACTCTGAGACACAAAGGAATCACCCCAAAGGGAGCTTTTAATCAGATGTGGTGGTGAGTGCTTGTTGGATGGGTTTCTTTCTTCGGATGGTCCCAAGATGACTTTTCCTAGATAAATGGCCTTCTCCTGAGGCTTGTATCAGCTCCATGGGAAATAAAGAGGGAATCAAAAGTCCACAAATAGGAAACTCTTTGTTGGGTGCCACCTCATTTGGGCAGGTCTAACTTAATTGAACCCAAGCCCGTTGTGCTCACTTGTGTGGTTCCGGGAGAGGCAGGTGTTTGAAGCCAGGTTGCCCGGCATCCTTGCTCTCAGAGTCCCACTTTATGACCCTTTGTAGGGGTTTGGGCCTATCAGGAGGGTGTCTCGAGGGTATCTGAGGGGAAGGAAGGCCTGGATTTAAAGTTGTTTCTAAGTCAACAGTTGAAGAAAATAAACTCACAAGTGAATGCGTGACTGCCTTCACAATTATTTGGGACCAAAGGCACACATGCAGGATTTATTGGGATCTCCAGCAGATGTGGGGATGTTCTTCATGTCATTGAACCTTAGACTGCAACGATTAGATCTTGACAGACTCTCATCTCAATTCAAATTGCTGCCTTTTGGGGCGTGTGGGTGACTTAGTCAGTTAAGTGTCTGCCTTCAGCTCGGGTCATGAGCCCAGGGTCCTGAGATTGAGCCCCACATTGGGCTCCCTGCTCAGCCAAGAGCCTGCTTCTCCTTCTGCCCTCCCCTCTCCCGCTTGTGCTCTCTCTCTCTCTCAAATAAATAAAATAAAATAAAAAACGAATTGCTGCCTCTTGCTTAGAAAAGTTCAGAGTCAATGCTAGAAGGCAGCATAGGGGGTTCTGCACGGCAGGGGACTGGGGCTTGGGGGGAGCAGGGGACGTGCCCAAGTTTACATAGCGAATTAGCATTAAGCATTACACTTTTCCTGAAGGAGTTTTCTTTGTATTTTCTGTAACTTTCCATCATTTTTAGCAAATTTCTCCCTATTTTAAACTACTCCTATTTCCTGTTTTCTCTTTTTTCTTTGTAACACTCATAATTTCCTAATATAATATATACTCTGCTTATTCATTTTATTTATTATGTATCTTCTCCCATCCCCACTAGAAGACATATGAGCTCCATAAAAGCAGGGATATTTGTCTCTTTGGACCACTGCTGTATTATTCGCATCTAGTTCCTGGAATAGAGTAGGCGCTGACCCAATGAATGTTGAATGAGTGGATGAGAGCCTAATGGGGTCTTGTGGGGCCATCTTGGTGTAAGTCAGCTTTCCTTGGTTGTCTAATTCAGGGTCCCTCAGAGAGAAATATGAGAGCCATTTTCACCCCAATGGCACTCTAAGGTTAGAAAGGCATAGGGTTGCTCAGGACTAAGCTATCGTTATTGACTTTCTAAGAGGTCCTAAGTTTTGGGACTTAGTGTCCTCAAGTCATTTCACATCATTACGTCCACTATGCTGCTTAAAGTAAATAGGTTGGATACTTGGCACATCCTTCCTTCTAAGTGAAGGCGTCTTTAATATGAAGAACAGCGGGGTTTCACTAGGTTAAGGAGAGAGGAGCAGGTGTTCCAGAGGAACGGACTGCCGGAAGCAAAGCTGTGAAGGCAGACATGATCTTCCTTCAGCTAACATTCATCTGAGCACTTACAGTGTGCTAGGCTCTGGCTCGATGTGGATCTGTGGCTTGCTTGTGAATATACTTCTGAGGGACGAAACATTCATGAGTAGGACACTAGGGAGAGAAGGATGTGCATTTTCTGCCAGTTCCTGAAATGTGCCTTCATTCTTTGGTGAGGTAGGTTGAACAAGAAAGTGATGCTGGACAGTCTCTTCAAAGGAGCCATGCCTCAGGGCTCCAGATGAAAGGACTCCTTTGTGAGGGAAATGAAGGAAGGAAACAGAAGTGATTCTGTGGTTGAACCGTAGGCTGAAAGATGACCTGAAATAAGGGGAATGCTTTAAAATTAGATTCCAGGCTGGGCTTTCTAAAGAAGACTCATGGGGAGGGGGACCCACTGAGATGGAGGGCTCCGTGCAGAAACCCAGAGGCAGGAAGGAGATGCGGTGTGTAGGCAGGTCTTTGATAGAGACTGGAGAATGTTCTTTGCATTGGGCATGGTGCTGAGTATGATACCTTTAACATAATAAAGACCTTTCAGATGATGTTCTAAAATTTCCAGGTATTTTTGTTTATACACACAGTCATTCTTTTCTCCCTCTGTTTGTAACCCCAGCCGATAACCAGTGGTACTATTTATTAAGGAGTTGCAGCGTTTGGTACCAGGTGCCCTCCCTATGTTACCTGTAATCCTCACATTCCGTCTTCATCCCCATTCTGAGGGCTCTACAGGTGAGGAGATTGCCTTGGTAAGTGGCAGGCCTGATGGAAATGCTGGCCCTTGTAGATGTCAAATGTTTTCTGTTGAGAAATAATGGCGTGGTGTTCTGGGTCAGGAATGTGGGGTTGCTGACGCAAGCACTGGGTGTAGGCTTGACGTGATTTTACCTCATTAAGGAAGCAGTTAGCGAGAGGTTACAGACCCTTTAACTCCTGGACTTGTAAATCTGTAGCATAGCTCTAAAAGCTTTTAGTGATAATCTTCCAAATTAGAGGTCACTTTATAACGGTTGCTCTTTATTTCTCATTTTATTGTTGTCGTTTGGTTGGTTGACTGTTTTCTTTTCTGCCTACCTAGGTCTGGTTTCCTCTTCGTCTCTGCCTCCTAGATGCCTTTTTAATCACTTCTCTTTTCTATCACTCTCATTTTCTCTGCCTATATATTTGTTCATCTGTCTTCTTTACTTTTCCCCCCTTTATCCCCCTCTGTATCTATTAGTATCCCTGAAATGCCCGCAGGAAAGAATTCTTGTGTTCTTCTCGTTAATTGAATAGAAGGAAGTTTTATGCTTTGGTTTAGAAATTGTTGATGATTTTGATACTTCTCTTTTTAAAATACAATAACATTAGGTTGCTTTTTTCCTTCATTAGACCCGAAGGATTTTCTGATTCTCTACTGGACGGTGGTCTTTGGTGGGGGTGAGTGGATCACAATTCTCTGTTAAGCACTCATATCAAAGAGTTCTTACTTGGTCTGTTGTCTTTCTTGGTTATTTATTACTCAGTTTGACATAGAGCTCATTAAACAGACAGTGTTTTCTATCTACGGTGTCAGGGGAAAACCTTGTCATTCCCCAAACATCAAATGAAACAGTGCTTAGGAAGCACGAACTTCTCAATAGAAACCAGACAATTACCAAGGGTGTCATCTGCACCTCATTTTGGTGTTTGTAATTGAACAATGAAAATGAGGGTACATGCAGGGGCCATGGAATAAGGCTTTTAATTTGAGTCAGAGGATGGGGCCAAGAGCTGTCATTTACAACATTACACAAATAGTCCTACAATGAATAATAATTCTGTCTTCAAATTACTTCCTTACATCCTTCCTGCCAAGTGATCACCATAGATTAGTTGGTTTATAATGAAGATAATAGTGTCTTATATTTGCACACAGTGCTTTTCAGTTGTCAATACGCTCTCTCTCAAAATGTTATCTCATTTGGCATTTGAACATCTCACATGTCCTAAAGGAGTGAGACTTGGACCGAAGATCTTTCCTTACAGTGTGGAAGCTGGAGATCAGAGAGGTGATGTCAGTTGCCTGACGACATACAGCATACCAGCAGTGACAGTTGACCTAATCCTGGTCTCCAGGTTCCTGAGCCAGGGTTTTTGTTGTTGTTTTTTTTTTCCTGAATGCATGTGGCTGGAGGGAGACATCACACGAGCCATTGTGCTGAAGCCAGAGAATAGGGGACTTGGCAGAGTGAGCTCTCCAGCTTGGTGGCCCTCACTTTAGCAAGAGACAATTCTTCTCTCTCTCCCTGAAGACTTGAGGCAAAAGCAAATGTCTTAAACGTTTCATAGCTAAGCCTTTGCCCCAGACCTCAGGTACTTGTGAGATGAGGGTGGGGTCCTGGCGAAGTGCAAACATGTGGTCAGGGGAAGAGCAGCGGCCTCACCACCTCACCGAGGTCCCCTGTGAACCCTTCTGCTTGGAGGGGGGAGTCAGTGCGTTTTATTTTTATGGCTCATTGGCTTCTGGGCGCCCTGGGGCTGTGGTGACCAGTGCTGCTTCAGGTGGGTGAAGACAGAGCACGTTCAGAACCGTGGCTTCTTTCTCAGACTTCAAGCAATTTAAACACTGGGGACTTCTTTCAACTTAGTAAAAGAAATAAAGCTTCTCTGCCTTTATACGCTAGGATTGGAAGCTCATCTGCTTCAGGCACTAAAAAGAGCAAATACTCGTTTAAAGAAAATATTGTATGCCATCAGTGGCTTTTTACACTTATTAAAAACTCACTATGAGCCAGGCACGGGGTGAAGTCCTTAGTGGGCCTCCTTTAACCCTCACGCCCAGACCACGAGGCAGACACTCTTAACATTGCTGCTTTATGCCAGGTTCAGAGTGGTTGAGTAACTTGCTGATGGTTGCACAGCCACTAAGTGGGCTGACTTATGGCCCCTGCTCCCCAGGATCTCTAGTAAGAGAAATCTTTTTAAAGCAGTTGTTTTCATACTTGTAAAGGCTCAGAGCTCTGTGTAAACCGACAAAAACATAGCCGCTCTGATTACAGGGTTGGGACTGGGGGGAGGCTGGAGTTCCACCTGTGTCCCCTTCTTTGGAAGCCCAGGCAGGCCCCATCTCAGATGATGCCACCTTTCAGGCTCCACTTCCCTCCTGTAAAATCAGGACTTCCTATCCTCTAGGCAGGCAAGACCAGCAGCCCTTACTCCTTGGCCTACCTCTTTTTTCCACAAACAGGAATCGCAGAGGGATTGTCCTTGTCCTTGGAAGTGGGACAGGACTCAGGCCTCCTTTGTGAGGCTGCAGAAGAGATTGCTAGAGATTCGGGCCCTTTGTGGCGAGCCCCTAGCTTGGGAGAAGGCACAGGTGGGAGTGGGCTGAAATAGAAAATGTTTCCTCCCATGGTGGCTGCAGGTTGGGGAAAGGTGACCTGGGTCTTCTAAGGCAAGCTGGTGCTGTCCGAAGATGGGCCAAGGAGGCTGCCCTGGAGTGTCCTGTGGACAGACCTGCCTTAGATCTCAGTCTTGCCCCCTTCTTTTCTGGTTACCCCCTCTGTGCCAGGCTCTGAGCAGGCCTGAGGGCGTGTGGGCTCGGCCAGCTCCTGCTCTTCTTCACCTCATTGCCTAAAAGCACTTACTGACATTTTAAGGCTAAATGTTCCAACTCCTCATTTGAAAAGTGAAGCATTTCATGTTTGGCTTTTTTTTTGTTTGTTTGTTTAAAAAAAAAGCTTATGCAGCAGTTGATAAAATAATTATTTTGAAATTGGCCGTTTATCTTCTAGAAAAAAATGTTTCTGTTTCTTTTGTTATTGGGAAGAGCTTCCTCTGCCCTCAGGGTGACCTTCCAAATAATGCCTTGAAGTGACCATCCTTCATCATTTGTGTTTATCTGAACCATTGAAGGCCCTCAGTGACTCTTTGGATAAAAATGTGGGCACCATCAAATTACAGGGTTCCCTCAGTGTGTTTCATTGCTTCATGTGTCTCCCCCGCCCAGGACTGACTGTCCCAGCTACATGGGGAAAGTGAACCTGGCAACTTTTGTGGTGGAGAAGGTCTACAGAGCCCACCCGCTGCCTCCAACTTCCTAGACCCTGTTGGCGGACAACCAGCTGCCTGATTCTCCTGGAAGGGGGAGTTGCCCATGTGCAAGTGTGGCCAGCGGGGCGGTCACAGCCCCCCACAGGCTGTTTTTCTTACCCTGGTCTCTTGGCCATGCCAGCAGCAAGAGTGCCTAGGACACACAAGGGCCAGGAGCACCGTCTGGCTGGGTACATGGCGTCTGGGTCACACTCTGGATTTAGCAGTCAGCGAGTCTTATTTTCAGACACTTATTCAATCCACAAACACAGGGTTTACTGCAGTTCGGGTTCTTGGGAAGCAGACTCGAGGCAGAGTCGAGTGTGTGCAGGGTGTTTACTACGGAGTGTCTGTGGGACCAGTGCCTGTGCAAGGAGTGGAAAGAAGCAGCGTTGCACGGAGGGGGGGCTGTGATGCAGGCCTGTAGTAGCCTTGGCCAACCCCATGGAGGCAGCTGGAACCGAGATGTCCTGGGAGGAGCTGACCTGGGCCTCTATTCCCCAGCCCCCCTCAGCCATCGGGAGTAGGCTGCCCCCCAAAGGGCCTGCTTGGGCCAGGCCGTTCTCTGTGGCTAAGCATGTCTTAAAGAGGCTGCAGCCAGCCCTCCCCGCAGCTGGGCAGCAGGTTACTCCGGGAAGGGGCGTGTCTGTGTTCATCATGGTTGTCTCGTGGCGAAGGCACTATGTCCAGGCACTGCAGATAGAGTCCAAAGGCTCGGTCTCTGTCTTTAAAATGCTTGGGTCGTGTGGCTCAGATGCTAGGACAAAGGGTCCAGGTATGGAGGGCTGGAGCTCGTGCTGCTCAGTAGCACCAGGCACATGTCTGGTCCTCCCCAGCCTCATTACGCCCCTTGGTGCCGCTAGGAAGTGTATGCCAGCCCCCTCTTTGCTGACGAGGAAGGCAGGGCTCTGAGACGTTGAGGACCTTGCAGGGCACAGACAGGCAGTAGGGGAAGGCACCAGGATCCAAGTTCAGGTCCAACTCTGAAGGTTGTACGTTTCTCCGTATTCAGAATTGTCCCTGAGATGGGAGGCGGGGCAACAGGAGCCACACGACTGTGGGAGGTCAGTCCCCTTGGCCAGCCTGCCCACGCCCTGTCTCACCTCCCTGCCTTTGCTCCTGCCCTTCCCACCCGTGATGCCGTTTCTCCACACTTCCTCCATGAAGATTGCCCCCTTCTTCAGCCCACATGGCTTCCTCCTCGCCTTGACGTTTCTCAGCTAGCCATAGTTACATTCTCTGATCGCTGCCCTGGAAGAGAGACTGCATCCTTCCAGAGGGCAGAGATGTTTTATGTGTGCTGACTTAGGCCTTCTGTGAGATTTCTGTGCTCACGGTCTAGGAAGTTTGGTGTGGGTGGCTTCCTTTCCCCAACAGAAACACTCTAACCCCCCTTTCTGGGAATCAGGGTGTTGCGAAACACCAGCAGCCACTCAGCCTCGGGGTCATGGGTGAAGCCACTTTCTTGCCCACCAGAAGCCCAGCTAGTAAAAATTCTCACGTCTGTGCCTTCTTGAGAGGTCTCTCCCTGTCCCACCTCATGTTCCTATGAGAGGAGGTGCAGGGCAGACCAGGGCGTCGGCAAGTCTGGAGGTCTGGAGGACTCTGACGATCCCCATGTTTGCTGATGGGGGAGGCTGGCACGGAAGTCATCCGAAAGCAGGCTTGGACAAAACCCAAAGGTTCCAAGGCCTTGACATCCAGCCCCTGTGACCTACCACTTAATCAGATGGCCAAAGATGTGTTAAGAGGGAGAAATGTGTAAATGTTTAGAAAGCAGTGGGTTGTAAGCTGTAAATGGCTCTGGCATGTTTATAAGAAATGAGCAGGCCAGAAAAGAAACCCCAATAGCTTTTTTTTCCCTTGGATAGAATTACCAAACTGATGGATGGAGGGAGTGTTCTGGTTATTAAATATTTGGGCCTCAGGAGTCTTTTGATGTAGCTCTGCGTGACAACTGCTTGCAAAGCGAGCTCAGACTAGCTTAAATTAGCTCAGGGCCATGTGTTGGGAAAGAGAGGCTAGTGGTTGGAGTAGATTCCCTCCATGACTGTTTACTGTCCAAGAGTTCATGTCTCTGCTCGTTCGCTCCCACGCGTGGTACTCAAGGTCTGGGTGGTTGTGGAGGAGTTCATCAGGTCAAAGAAGCTTATCGTGATTCTCAATCAGGTATTGACATACACTGAGACCAATCAGTCTCTCTCCCCATCCCCGTCTGCTGCCATCCGCCTTCCCCACGGCCTTCTCAGCAGCCCGCCACAACTGCTTCCTGGTCGCTGTGCATGTCCCCTCCTTCCTGTCCCCTGTTCTTTCTGCCACCCACAGTTCCTTTGGCCAAGGATGTTCCCATGACCTCTCCCTAAATAGCTCTGCTTGACCCTTCGGGGGCAAGCTGAAAATGACATCTCTTGCACCAAGTCTTCTTGGACCCCATAGCTAGAAGTGATCGCTACCTCTTCTAAATGTCATTTCAGCCAATTGACAGATCTTAATTGAGAGTGGGAGCCATCTTTGTTCTGGGTTAGCTGGCTGGCTGAGGAGACAGGGAGACAGGGGAGGAGATGAATGGGAGAAAACACGGAGAGAGGGATGAATGCAGTGTCTCCCGATTAAAAAACACTACACTTCAGCTTGCTTACCCTCCTCTGTCGGTGGGACTGGTGGTGCTAGAACCTACGTGGTGCTGTGTGAATTAGATGGACTGCACGGGACACCTGGGGCTGGAGAAGTGTTAGCTGCTGCTGCTGCTGTTGTTTTTGGACAGTAATTCCAGAAGGTGTTCAAGTCTTTGAGGAAATTATTCTAAGATTCTGAAATTATTCTCAAAGTTTTCTAGGGCTTGTAGTTCACCATCTAGACCCACTTTCTTCTGTTACTGACAAGGAGCCTGAGCCCCATAGAGGGACAGGAGAGACTTGCCCACACTGTCAGGGTTGGTGGCAGGCTTGGTGTCAAAGTAGAATTTTCTGAAAGTTAAAATGTGACTCAGAGACATATAGACTGTGCACATGTCAAAAATTGCATTTAGCTCCTTAATGGGGAATGTGCAGGATAACGAAGTAGAGTTACACAGGCACTGGAGAAGGGGTGTTGGGATGAGATTGGTAGATTAGACACAGATCTAATTAATGGTTTTCAAGACAGTAAAATCATCACTTTGGGATTATTTTTTCTACTGAACAAAAATCATTTGTCTTTCTGCTAGGCAAAACCCCACACCTGAACATGCAGGCTCACAGATTCTTTAAACAAGCCAAACAAAGGTGCCCTTCCCTAGATACTGAGACATCCCTAGGGAGGGCTGTCAAACCACACCTTAGCTATGACACTGGAAGACCATGCTGCCCTTCTTGTGCCTTCATCCTGACAATAGAACCAAGTCTCCCCCAAACTCATCATCTCCCTGCCTCCTTCCACTCTCCCTACATGTGCATGCATGCACGGAGCCTGGGTTCCTGCTTCCATTCCCTCATTGGTGACGTGAAGATCATGCCACCTCCTTCGTGGGCCAGGTGTGCTGACTTGTGGCTTGGAGCTAGGCAGGCACATGGAAGGAGAGGCAGACTCGTGCAATTAACTGTGCCACCGTTGGTGGCAAGAGCAAAGAGCTGTGGGAGCCTACGTAGAGGGGTGCCTTGGCAGAGTAACGGAAGAGACAGGAATGTTGGATAGGGATCTCCAAGCCCCACAGAATGGAGTCATTCGTGGAAAGGGAGAAGGGCACAGGGACAGCTTGACTGGGTAAGCAGCATAAGCAAAGATATGGGAATAAAAAGTAAGGCGCTTTTCACTTAATGCATATTTGTTGAGATTCTGTCACGTGCCAAGTTCTGTGCTTGGCCCTAGGATATGCACAGGGAGTGGAGGAGATGGAGACATTCATCCATGGAGCAGAAAACAAGCCCTAGTCCTTTTGGAATGTTTTCAGGGGACTGAGGTCTTAGGTACATTTGGGAGGAGGAAAAGGGGGACCCAGTGGAGTGAAGACAAATGAGGCTGGAGAAACGGGAGAGCCCGGCCTTTAGCTGAGTGATGGTATGGATGATAACCCTTGACCAAACAATTCATCTTTGTCCAGAACTTTCTCTATGCAAAGCCCCGTGGCTGACACCCTGGGCGAGGCAAACAAGTGTAAGCACCTGGTGAACTTGTCAAGAAGATGATGATTTGGCTGGGAAAACAGGCCACACTCATGGAAAGAGCTAACGATGTGCAGGGGTGGGTACGATAACTGTTTGCTCAGGCTCTGGGGGAAGGAGAGCTCTCGGTGGCTTGGGTGGTCAGGAGGAATTTCTGGAGAGGAGGCACTCCATCAAGAGTCAAATAAACAAAAGAGCAGACAGGGCATTCTAAGCAGTGAGTAGAAGAGCTGCCCACAGAAGCCTGGAAGCAGGGAGATTTTCCAGGGATCCCAGGAGAGAGTTTGGATAGGTGCGGTGGGCAGGTGGGAGAGCACCTTGAGCATCCAGCTGAGAAACCAGAAGTCCCTATTGTCCCAGGGCTTCAACGCTCAGATGCTCGCAGGGACTGGGAAGCTCATACAGTGTGGGGAGGGGGTCTGGTTGGGGGGCTGGGTCAGCACAGTGTGAGTCTTCCTAACTGAGGGAAGCTGTCTTAGAGCTCTGGCTGACTGTGAGGAAGCTGTTTTGGAGCTCTGGCTGACTGTGGCCATTTGGCTAGTTTATGATATTTCAAGGGAAGTCAGAAATCTGCATTTTTGTGAAATCTGTTGGTTTTTTACATGTTGTCACTTAAAAAACAAAAGTAAAAAAGAATCCTTCCATGGGTCAAGAAACAGACATGTGACTTCTCTGTAGGTGGTGTGGTCACTGAAGGTCCTTCCAGGCTTGGGTATAACCAGGCAGATGGCAGAGGGAAGATGAGGGTGTTGACCTGGGAACTGAGCAAGGAGTGGGCAGCATCAGGGTCAGGCCCTTGTACAGTTATGGCCAGAGCAGGCCTTACCCTGACCAAGAACCACAGACTTAGAACAGAAGGGTACATAAAGGAAAGGCAGTGAGGTGCCTGGTGCAGGGCTGGGTGAGTAGTACAACTCCAGTTTCCTACTTGCTGTCTTTAAAGAAGCCTGGGTATTGTAAATAATGCTGCAATAAACAGGGGTGAATATATCTTTTCAAATTAGAGTTTTCATATTCTTTGGGTAAGTACTTAATAGTGGAATTCCTGGATCATATGGTAATTCTATTTTTAATTTTTTGGGGAACCTCCATACTGTTTTCCACCATGGCTGCACCAATTTACATTCCCACCAACAGTGCACGAGGGCTCCTTTTTCTCTCCACATCCTCACCAAACACTTGTTGTTTCTTGTGGTTTTGATTTTAGCCATTCTGACAGGATTAAAGTGATCTCTTTTTTTTTTTTTAAGATTTTATTTATTTATTCGACAGAGATAGAGACAGCCAGTGAGAGAGGGAACACAAGCAGGGGGAGTGGGAGAGGAAGAAGCAGGCTCATAGCAGAAGAGCCTGATGTGGGGCTCGATCCCATAACGCTGGGATCACGCCCTGAGCCGAAGGCAGACGCCTAACCGCTGTGCCACCCAGGCGCCCCTAAGGTGATCTCTTATTGTGGTTTGGTTTGCATTTCCCTGATGATTAGTGACGTTAGGTATCTATTCATTTTTGACAATAGCCAAGATATGGAAGCAACCCAAGCATCCATCAATAAATGAGTGGATAAAGAAGATACGGTGTAATATATATACAATGGAATATTAAGTATTCAGCCATAAAAAATGAGATCTCGTCATTTGCAACAACATGGATGGACTCAGAGGGTATGATGCTAAGTGAAATAAGTCAGTCAGAGAAGACAAATACCATATGATGTCATTCATTTGTACAATTTAAGAAACAAAAACACATGAACAATGAAAAAAAGAGAGACCAAAAAACAGACTCTTAAATATAGAGAACAAACTGGTGATTTCCACTGGTGGGTGGGGGCTGGGGGGGAGGGGTGAAATAGGTAAAGGGGATCAGGATCATTGTTGAATCACTATATTGTATACCTGAAACTAATATAACACTATTATACTATAACACTTTAATTATACTTCAATTTAAAACAAAAGAAGCCAGGGTGATGCTGGCCTGTACTTGTGAGGAAGGCAGGGTATTTAACCCTTAACCCAAGTGAGCTTCTTGGAATGGATCAGGATCTTCATATGGTGGGACTGTGAAAAAAGCATTGGCCTGGGAGTCAGGAGATCAGGCTTATAGAAGTCACTGCTGTTTACTGAGTACCCTCTGTGTATAAGGCACACCAGGCACATTCTCATTAATTCTCCTTATTCTCCAAGCTGCCCTGTGAAATAGAGAACAGTGTGTCTCCACTTGTTGGAGGTCTGCTTGTTTGACAGAGATGGTCAATGGCAAGGCTGGTATCAGAACACAGGTTAGTTGGATTCCAAAGGCCAAGTACTTTTCTCAGGGATCCCACCACGACTCTGGCCTACACTGAGTCCCTCCTCGAGCTCCGTATCTAACCCATTGTGTGACCTTGGATAGGTCACTTCTGTGTTTGCACAAAGGGGCAAGAGAGGAAGCCAAGGGCTTGTCTGGTCCAACCTCAGCATGTTGTGGTTCTGTACTTAAGCCATTTGCATGTTGGGATTTTATGATTCCAAAGGTCTTTGAATCTTTCACTTCAAACAAAGAGCTAGAAATCAGAGATATGTCATCCTCAGATAGTCAGGGACAGCAGGGCTGAGAATGAACTTGGCAGCCCTGTGGGAAAGGATGCATTCGCATCATTCTTGGAAGGGCTTTTTGTATGAAATAGGCACATGGATGTCTAAAAAATAGGCATTCTAGCATGGTTGTCACTGAGGCCCCCAACCTGGAGGCCTAGAACGCAGCTTTTGCTGTTTTCATATCTTTCTGCCCTTCTATTCTCTATGAACGTTCACAGTCCCCCCACCCCCAGGACCTGCAGCTTCAAAGAGAAATATTATTGATGCACTGAGTCTATTTTTGGCGGGCTGGGGTTGGTGCACATCCAAAACGGAAGCATTAAGTTTTATATCCATTTTTATCTACATCTGTTCCTCTCTCCCCCAAATCCATCAAAAGATAACAGAAACAGAACTTTCCTCACACTGCATTCAATTGGTTCATATTTTGGGGGCCAATATGTCAGGCCCCACCTTGCTGTAACTGAGACATGCATTTAACATTTCCAAGGAGCCACAGAGAAAGACAGAGGAAAACTTCCATTTGCCCTTAGAGAGTAGAGGAGAGTTTTTCTCTTGGAGCTGTTATATATGGAGCTGTTTTTCTGACTCAGCAGGGGAAGGAGGTGGTTATGAAAGCAGAAGATGTTCCTTTGCCATGAAGCAAGTATTTTGGGTCATGGATCTTATTGATCAGACCTATGCAATTGGACATTTCTCTTATGTATATACATATTTTCTGTCTTGTGCTGTTTTGGTAACTTCTAGAGAGACTTCTGAAGACTGAAAACAGCCAGAAGATGGGCTTCTGGAATCCTGCTCCAGTTCTTGGCTTGGGTGGGGAAAGGCAATCCTCAAGCATAGGGGATGTGTTGGGCTTACAGAGAGAGTTCGGTAACTCCATCAATCAAAATTCCTCCTTGAAAGTTCTCAGTGAGATATCCCCTGTCCTTGGATTATTATAATGTGCAGTGGGATTGGGAAGCAATGGACCTATGACCTTAAGCAGACTGACATAATGAGCAGGGGGCCAGAGCCATGGGAGCCCAAATTCTCATAAAGCCTTTGTCTGAGTCTAGAGTAGGGATTCACACCTGGCTGCCACCTGAAGAATCATCTGAAGAATTTCCAGTGCCTTAGTCCAGCTTCAGAGATTCTTATTCACTTGGTCTAGGTGGAACCCAGGCATCCATATTTTATAAATCTTCCCAGATGACTTCACTGTGATTTCCATTCTAGAGCAGTATACTTCTCAAACTCTGATGTGCAGGGAAGTTACCCGGGAATGTTAAAATAATGATTCTGATTACCTGAATAAATGGAAGGACATACCATGTTCATGGACTGGAAGATTCATCTGTAAAGATATCAGTTCTCCCCAGGTTTCTTTGTAGATTTAATACAATTCCAATCAAAATCTAAACAGGACTCTTTAAGCCAATTTCTAAAATGCATGTGGAAAAACAAAGTAATTAGAAGAGTTAAAATAATTTTGAAAAGAAATATATTTGGAGGAATCACACTACCTGATTTTAAGGCTTTTTATAAAACTATAGTAATTAAGACAATGTGATATCGGCAAAGGAATAGACACACAGGTCAATGGAACAGAATAGAGAGTCCAGAAATAGACCTGCAGCATATAGGGCCAATTTTTTTTTAAAGATTTTATTTATCTTTAAATAGAGAGAGACACAGCAAGAGAGGAAACACAAGCAAGGGGAGTGGGAGAGAGAGAAGCAGGCTTCTCACTGAGCAGGGAGCCAGATGCGGGGCTCGATTCCAGGACCCTGGGATCACGACCTGAGCCGAAGGCAGCCGCTTAACAACTGAGCCACCCAGGAGCCCTGGCCAAATTGTTTTTTGACAGAGGTGCAAAGGCAATTCAATGGAGAAAGGACAGTCTTTTCTACAAATGGAATTAAAACAATTGGATATTCAAAGGCAAAACAAAACAAAACCAAAAAACCCAAAAAACTTGACATAAACTTAACTCATATAAAGTTGATTCAAAATGAACCACAGAAATAAGTAAGACTGTAAAACTTTTAGAAGAAAACGTGGGAGAAAAATCTCTGTGACATTTGGCTAGGCAAAGAATTTTTAGGCATGGCACCAAAAAGACGATCCATAAAAGAAAAATGGGTCAATTGGACTTCATCAGAATTTCATCAGAATTAAAAACTTTTGTAGGGCACCTGGGTGGCTCAGTTGGTTAAGCATCTGACTCTTGATTTTGGCTCAGGTCATGATCTCAGGGTCATGAGATCAAGCCCCATGTTGGGCTCCGCACTGGGCATGGAGCCTGCTTAAGATTCTCTCTCTCCCTCTGCTCCCCGCTTCCTCTTGCATGTGTGCTCTCTCTCTCTCCCACAAAAAAAAAAAAAAAGAATTAGAAACTTTTGCTCTGTGAAAGACACTATTTAGGAATGAAAAGATAAGCTACATACTGTGAGAAAATGCTTGAGAATTGCATGTCACACAAAGGACTTTGTATTGCCAGGATATATAAGGAACTCTCCAAATTCAATAGCAAGGAAAAACCCAGTTGAAAAATGGGCAAAAGACTTGATCAAACACTTCACCAATTGTTGGTGCCTGACAATTTGCAAAGTGCTCCTTTGGAACTACAGAAGTTAGGAGGGTCCTAAGGAAGATACAACGAGTTATTCACCTTAGCCCAGTCTGTCAGGGTTTTATTCTTTTCTCCAAGTGCTTATGTGTTGTTGTTGTTGTTGTTTTTATTTTAGATACTTTGCATTTATGTGGGATCCGGGCAGGGGTTCTTCTCCCCATCTGGCAGGTAATAACTGCTGAGACCCTGGGAGGTTATGGTTATCGAGTGTGTTAGTGAAAGAGCAAGGAGAAAGCTGGTTCCTACCCACCAGAGTATCCCCGTGAGAGGCCTGTCGAGTGGCTCGAGCCATCACGGAGCAGAAAGCACCGGAGTTAGGTTCTCAGGACTCTTCTGCGGAAGAGGCCGCCAGGTCACACACCAGGATGAAGATGGCAAGATAAAATGCTGGGTGGGGGTACAGTTAGAAGCAAGTGGAGGGAAAAGAAGAGAGGAAACAAAACTGTGACTGTCAAGGGTAGGTTTAAATACACAGTGAAGGGTGCATCTTTGTCAAATGGCAGGTCTATGGGAAACCACACTATCACTTACTCCTAGTTACCTTTTCTCCCCCACAACCAGAGGAGAGAATGCATGAATGTGGAGTAAGAGGCTTTTTAGAGTCAGAACACCTGGGCTTCAGTCTGCTTCAGCTGATACCTAACTTACTGAGAGATCTTGGACAAGTCAATGAAAGCCTTGTCTCTGGGAGGTCCTGGGAAAGAGTATCTGGGTTGCTCGAGGCTCGGGAGTGGAAGATGTCTGTGAATAATCCCACAGTGGGTTATGGTGCCTTTGAGGGACATAGAAGACGAGGGGCACCTGTTCCTAGGTTTGGGTCTCGGGATGTGAAGTTGTGACGTTGCTGTCATTTTCTCCAGGCACCACTGCCCTCAGTTGTGCTTTGGTTCATAACCTTTGTTGATTCTTCTATGCAGATGGCTCTTGAACCTCAATTTTCCTGGCAATTACTCCTTGACAGTACCTTCCCTGCTGCATGCAACTTCAATTAATCCTCAGTTAAAATGCTGCAGAGAGTGAAAGGCTTTTTTCCCTTGTTCCCTTTTTTCCTCCTGAGCAGATTGGGTTTCGTGCAGCTCCACTGGAAGAGGAGTCAGCTTTGCAAGCAGGTTCAGATTCTAGCCCAGTTCCTATTTATTTATAGTGCAAGTTATTTCAGCAACTGCTGTCAAGTAAAAACTCTGTTTAATCGGAGGCAGGTAAACATGCCAATTCCATCTCTTTGCCTAAGCCACCCTCTCTGCTGGGCTGGAGGAATGATGCCATGCTGGCTCTGACCCTGGCTGCCAGAGGGTTGGGGACCAGCACAGTTAGGTGTTGCTGCCCAATCAGACCAGGGCACCCAGCTTATTGTCACTTAGGTCATTTGGTAGAAAAAGCAAGAAGTTATGAGCCAGCGGTTCCAATTCTGGCTTGGCCCCCTTGCGTGACCCCTACTTAGCTTCTTGGAGTCAGGATTTACTCATTTTATTTTATTCTTTTTAAATATTTTATTTGTTTATTTTGAGAGGGAGAGAGAGTGCATGCAAGTAAGGGGAGGGGCAGAGTCAGAGGGAGAGAGGGAGAGAGAGGATCTCAACCAGTCTCCATGCTGAATGTGGAGCCTGACGAGGTGGGGCTCAATCTCATGACCTTAAGATCATGACCTGAGCCAAAATCAAGAGCTGGACGCTTAACTGACTGAGCCATCCAGGTGCCCCAGGATTTACTCATTTTAAAATGGCAGCGTTATTAGCTACAAATATAAAGGAGCTAACGTAAGTGTCTAGTACCATGGTTGGTAGAGTGGTTTCTTCCTTTGTGGTTCATGGAAGTTCTTTGAGTGAATGAAGCTAGGCACTGGGGAATTGAATGACTAAATGAACGTATTTGTTCAGGGGAGATTTGTTGAGGATCTGCTAGGCATCATACACTATGCAAGCTGGTGGAGAAAAGGAGATATTGTCTCTGGCTTCACAGAGCTTACAAGATAGGGAAGGAAAGGACAATGAGCGCAGAAATATATAATCATGCGTATTAATAAGTCTATTTTTAAAAGGTTTGGAAGAGAGAATAGGGTGGGAGTAATTTGCATTGGGGAGTAGTCTGGAGAGTTGTCCTGGAGGAGGCAGCATTTGAGCTGACACCGGAATGGGGCGTGGGAACTCACTTAGACAAAAAGGAGAAAAAGCACGTGTCCAGTCCTGAGGCAAGAGAGAGCTGCATATATTCAAGGAAGGAAAAATAAGGCCAGGGAGGTGGAAGTGTGGTGAGCAAGGACGGATCTGGCTAAAGGAGGCTGGAGAGGAGGGCAAGAGCACCCAGGCCTCGCAGGCCACAGCAAGTATCTTGCATCTTATCTGGGCACCACTGAAAGCCTTAGAAGGGCTTTGAGCAAGGAATTAATGTAATTCTATTTATTAGGACAGATGAGGTTGAATTGAATAAAAGGTCGTTAAGAATACAGATGCCATTTTTATGGGAAGAACTTGTAGGCTCAGCGCTGAGGGCTGGCATAAGGCAAGGGTGGCTGTTGATGATCATCTTTGGTTCTTCCTGCTTCTGGTCCCTGCTGTGGAGCTGGGGACTGGCTGATGGATGCTGCAGTCTCTGGGGTCCGTGGGGTTCGGCCCCTCTGAAGCCATAGACTTTCCCATGACCCAGTCCCATTACGCCTTTGGGTCTGAGAATCCCCAGGAGTAGGAATCCAGAAAATGCCAGCTGTGTGGCCTAAACTGGAATTCCAACTTGATTTAATTCTACTATTGATTGGAAGAGAAACAAAGAAGCTGTGGTGTCAGCTGGAATAAAGTGGGTGGAGGAAGCTCACCATGTATTTCTCAGAAAAAAAAAAAATTCTTAAGAAACAGAAACTACTCTCAATATTGTCAGTCACTTTGACAGCACAGGATTAGAATTGTCTGCTGCGTGGCCAGGCCATCTTGGTGCTCATGGCTACCCAGTGGGAGATTGCTCAAGCCAAGCCAGCTGTGCCTCTCTTGTCCCACTGACAGGAGGACCATGAAGACTTGAAAAGGGGACATATGCCTCTCATCCCCACTTCAGCCTGATCTGGGGAGTGGCAGGGGCTGTTCGTAATATTCCTCCTGTATACAAGCAGGTAGTGTGGGGAGAGATTTGTCAGAGGTCCATTTGACCGATGCATGTATTTTTGTAAGCCAACCATCCAGGGAGAGGCCTTTCTAACTAAGAAGAGGGGCCATGGCCGAGAAAGCTAAGGGAAGCTCTGGCAGACGGACTGCAGCTTCCATGTCCCACGAGGCTGCAGCAGCCCCGTGAGCCGGGCGGCCGACCAGGTCTGAGACAGGGTGTCAGGCAAGGTCCATCCAAAGAGCATCTTGAATTTATTGAGTGTCTGCTATCTTTTGCACTCTGCCCTTTCCCCATGCCATCCCGTGTGTCCTTCCCAGTGATACTTCATGTCTTCCGATGGAGCAACTGAGGCTCAGAGTGGTTACATAAAGTATCCAAAGCCACAAGGGCAAAAAGGGGTTGATAGGGACTCAATGTTTGTGCCCCCCCATTCATATGTTGAAACCTAACCCCTAATGTGCAGGTGTTTGGAGGTGGGGCCTTTAAGAAGTGAATGGGTAGTGAAGACAGAGCCCTCATGGGATTGGTACCCATATATAAGGCCCCCGAGAGCTCCCTCACCCCTTCCGCCATGTGACGACACAGGGAGAAGATGGCTGTCTGAGAACCCTGGAGCGGGTCCTCCCCAGACACCGAATCTGCCAGAGCCTTCGCCTTGGACTTCCCAGCCTCCAGAACTGTGAGAAGGAAATGTGTATTGTTCACGCGATTCTGTGTGTGGTATTCTGTTGTGGCGGTCCAAACGGACTAAGTCACGGGTAGAACTGGATTTGAATGCCCATCTTTCTGGCTCTCTCCACATTGTCTCCCAGCCTTTCCCAGTTCTTGCGTGCCTGTGCATGTCGGGGAGAGGGTCAGTGACGCCTTTCTCCCAAGCATGTGTTTTGGGGCTAAGTCATTGCCCTTGGTGGAGCTGCAATGAAGGGTCACGGACTATGGAGGGTCCCAGTGTTGACTTGTCAGCGGGTCATTATGTTCTTCCCTATGAAGCAGGGTCAACCTGCCCGCCTTGCTGGCCTGCCCTCTGCCAGCCGGCCGGAAGCCTGAGTGAGATAATGGACGTGAAAGGTCTTTGGGGGACAGAGAGCACAAGTGAGGAAGCTGAGGTGCTATGGGTAGGCAAGACTGCCAGTAGCCTGCTGAGAGAGACCGTGGGCCTGGCATGGCTACAAGTGCGCTCAGCTCCCAGGCGACAGAGAACTGGGCCATGGTTTGCCTGGGCTGGGTCAGAAACTGTTTCCTGAGCCCACGGCACCAGCCTCCGTGTGCATGGTTGAAGAGATGCCTGGGCGTCCTGCCGCCCGCCTGGCTGCGTGTGGGGGCCCTCTCATCCCTGCTGTTTAGAGTCCAGCGGTAGCCAGGGGCAGCTCTTGGCCCACAAGATAGACCATGTGGGCTGGCCATGGGCAGTCCACACCTGGCCACAGAAAGTCCCTCAGGCCCCTCCCGGCCCCAGCCCTCCCCCTCCTTCTGCTCTCACCTCATCTTCACAGTTACTCTGCAGTTGCTGTGGGAGGTGTTGGAGCAATCAGGTGGAAACATCCTTCCTATTGCCTAGAATCTTCGAGCTCTTGGAATCTTGTTAGTTCCTGTGCTCTTCTGCTCTGCCTTCTTGTTCTTTATTAAGAGCAAATCCAGGGGCCAGCCACCTTGTTGCTGGGGGGCAGATGGAATCTCAGGCATGTGGTCTCCCTGGGAGGATGTTCTCCTGGCTGGGAGCATGCACTGTTTGTGACTTCTCTGGGCCTCTTCTACTTCTGGGCCCACCTTCTCATTGTTGTCTCCTAGAGCAGAGGGCTCTGGATGCAGACTTGGGAAGCCCGGGGCCTGGTCTGAGATATGTCTAACCTTGATGATGGTGATGATGACGATGGTGATGATGATGATGATATTAATAGTAATAATAGCTAAAATAGCTCTCATTTACCAAATGCCAGTTTATACCCAAAGCAATTTAGACCTGCAAGACAAGTATTAGAGTCACCTTACAGATGTGAAAATTAATCTTCAGAGAGGTTGAGTGACTTTCCCAGAGTCAAACAGCTGGAAGGTTACTGAGCTGAGGTTTATGTCCACAGCTTGGTGATTCCAAAGCCCAGCTCTGTCCACCAGGTGCTCTGACACATGACTTCATGAGCCCCAGGGTCACTCGCTCAGAAGTGCCCCAGAGCTGTCAGGGCTCCAGATCATTCTGTCACCCTGGCAGTGAGGAGGTTCAGGCCCCTGACTGCACTAGTATCTTTGTTCCTGAGTTCCTCCCTCCCACCCTCTGAGTGCCTACAGAGGGCCTGACTCTCTGACATCGCCTTGGCTGGGCTGGGCGCTTTGGAAAGTGCCAGGCAGGAAGGAAATGCAAAGCAGCTTGACTTGGCTTCTTCCAAGTTTCCCTTTGGAGCCCCAAGAAACACATCTGAAAAACGGATGGGAAGATGAGAAGAAGCAAGCAAATTGGAAAAAAAAGAAGGCTGAAGACCTCACATATGCAGAGGGCGCCCATCTCTCCAGGTGCTCAGGCATGTATTTATCTTTAGAGTGACCTGAAGTGCACTGCAGAGGTCAAGGTGGAGTGAGACCCTGCTAGCCTTGACTCTCTACATCCCTGAAACCATCAGAGCACAGAGCCAGGAGGGCTTCCTCAGCCCGGGTAGAGCCTCGTGTTCCACCAGGGGCCGGCCTCCCTGTCCCTGGGAGGGCTGGGAAGGCCCAGAGGCTCTCTGTCCCCTGGGTCTGCAGAGGGGACGGTTCTTGGAAGCTGTCCTGTGTATCCTCATTGGCTATCCTGCCTCTTCCTAGGCTTCCATTCTTTCTCCAAGGCCCACCTGCTCACCAACACCTCCTCTGGGAAGTCTTCTCCAGCCACCCCAGAAGCATGGTTGCAGACCTTGTTCTAGAACAGCCACTGCATTGTAGCCTACCTAAATGCTTTATATATTTTTTCTTCCTTTTCTCCAAGATTAGACCACAAACTCTTTTCAGCCTGGGGTGGTCCCTTCTGTGCATAGTCAGTTCCATGAAATACTTAAAATACTGCTGGCATAATTTAGCATACGCAGTGAGTTTATGCTCTTGGGTATTTAGATCATTTCCCTTTTCTTTGTAGTTGATATTATTAATTATTCTTATTAACACTTTACTCTGCTTGGTTTTTTTTTTTTTTTTAACAGCTTTGCTTCCTGCTGGTTTTCCTATCTTGGCATTTATTTATTCATTCAGCAAATAGCCATTGAGTAGCTACTATGTGTCAGACATTCTTCTAGGTACTGGGGGTACAGAAGTGAATAAAATATTTATTGGCTTATGTAATTAGAAGGCACTGGATTCAGGCTCACTTAAGGTGAGGCGGACATCCTGGAGTGGACATCCTGTGGGAGCTGCGTTTGCGGGTTGAGTACCTGGAGACCCCCTCCTGGACATGCCTCAGGTCTTTCTTGAATGAGTGTTTCCTCTGGTAATGAATGAGGCCACCCAGGCTCACACACACTTGTTCCTGGAGTTGGAGCTACCCTCTAAGGTTTCATAATGGGAACAGGCTTTTTTTAGGGGAGCAGGTGTGTGGTAGATTCTGGACTCCTACGCTGCTGTCTTCTGATTATTCCCGGAGAACTGCACCTCTCTGATCTGGTTTGGCTGAGACTGTTTTTGTCACCCCCACAGGGCTGTGTTGTTTGTTCCTAGAGCAGACAGACATCTGTCATCCTCACTGAGCCTTGACAGATGCCACATTCAAGTAAGCAGCACCCATTTAAACACACACACACACACACACACACACACACACACACACACACACACACAGCAGCAGCAGCAGCAGCAGCAGCAGCAGCAGCTCTGGCGTTGCCACCCTGGCTCAGACGCTGTACCCTCATTTCCACATCCTGTGGCTGACCCTTCCTCCTACCAGGCACACCTTCCTGCACCTTCCTGCCAGCCCGTGCCCCCGCATTGCAGTACAGAACAGAAGAATGCCCTATGCACTCTGACACCTGACAGACTGAGCAAGAGGGTTTGAGCCTCTGAGAGGGGAAGGGAGGTCTCATTGCAGACTCCCAGCTTGTAAGCACCTGCTGGACAGTGAGCGTCTCTCAGCTTCTGGGTTGGAATAGGGTTTGGATGGTCGATCATAAGCACAATGGGAAAAGCAGAGAGGGCATCAGTTCCTCTGGGATATGGATGAATCTTCCTTAGGAAGTGCCACACTTGGCTCCTGTTAGCTTCAAGAGTGAGCGTTTGGGAAAGTGGGGTGGGCACAAACCAATACCAGGGCTTGCTCGTCATAGCCAGGGGAAACTGAGGATGCTCTCGCTCCTAGGAGAGAGAAGGCTTGACTGAGGATGGCTTCTAGAGTGAGACCTAGAGACGAGGGAAGGCTGGGGGCAGTGAGATGAGAAGGAAGAACCAGGCACGAAGTCTGTATAGTTGTGTGAAGTCCTCACACGTATTTTACTAAGATGTAGAACATTTCCTCTTACTTTATAAAATCATCCTAGCTTTTGGTACTTGAGCACTCCCTCCCTGTGGGTCCTAGCGGTGTAATCCTGAAAGGCTGTTGGACTTGTTTCGGAGAAGGCTGGGTTAAGAAGTGTAGGGGTGGTAGGGAATATCCTCTTCCTTGGCAGGCTCCTTCAGGGAGAGGGTGACCTGGGGGAAAGATGTTGGGGGGGTCAGGTCACTGAGGCCTACAGAGAAGAGGTGAGCCCAGCAGTGTCCTGGAGGCAGGGGGACAACAACTTGTTAGGTCCTAGGCAGTGTCTTGGTGCCGTGTCCCAGATGGGAGGGTAGGGGAGATATCAGCCCATAGATTCCATCCTGCTCTGATGGTGGGGCTTGGGAAAGTGGGGCAGGAGACTGGTAAGTGTATTTAACCAGATCTACTACAGACAAGCCACTAAGATAAGTCTCTGCTCTTTATCATGGGTGCTTATAATAGACCACTAGCTGAAAAAGACTAGTTCTGGAAGCTTCCCCGGAAGGACTTCCGCTAGTGTAGCCCCAGCTGAGCTAGAGGTGTGCAGCTCTGGGTGCTAAGGAGTGGCACAGAGGACTGGGTCTGAGGCCGCCAGCTGGGCTTCAGGGAGTCTTAAACATGGTTCTCAGCTGACCCTCACTGCTATTCCTTAAACCTCCCTCCTTGAAAAAGCACGTCTGCTTTTCTGTTGTGCTTGTGCTTAAATATTTTATTTGGAGAAAGGCATCAAGAATGAAATCATTTCTCTATACATTAAATCTGGTCATCTGTAAGCTCCCTCAGACTCTAAGCTGATTTTGTGACTTGGTGTTCCAGAGACCCCGGCCCGCTTCACCTCATCTTGCGTTTTATTTTTAAGCTACTCGTTCTTTCTTAAGCTGACATTTGAAATCTTAGGTTGTTCTTTCTGGGTTTTCCCAGATTATATTTGTGACTAATCCTTCTCATGATGTTTTAAGTAATGGAGAGAACCCGAATCCAGCAGTAAAACCAAAGACCTTCATCATAACGGTAGAAGTTTCTGGAATCTATAAAATATCAGTTTAAGAAGGACTAGCTTTTCCCTTAACCTAAATGACTACATCTCATGGGAAATTTAATTTTTAAAATAAATCCCACATTCCAATAAAGAGGAAGGCTCTGCTAGATAAACAATGAACATGTTTGTTCAAAAAACCGTTTTTTATTCAGCTAGGGAGGAACCAGGGGAATAGAGGAAGATACAAAGTGCTGAATAGAATCTACAAGATCAGACTTTGATCAAGGCTGAATTTATCATCTCTCCTTGTCAGTGGGCTTTACCTAAGCAGGACCAAGCAGACCTTCCCCAGATGCTCCCTGTCTTGGTTCTAGGACCACCAGAAGATGCTGTCAGAAGGACTGTCCCAAAGTCCATGAGTGCCAGGGTCTGTTAACTATGATAGGAAGCCTCACCAGGGTAACTGCATGTATCATCCAGGATTTTTTGTATGCAAGTAAGAGAAATCTGGTTCCAGCTG
Source organism: Ursus americanus (assembly GCF_024610735.1). Lineage (NCBI taxonomy): Eukaryota > Metazoa > Chordata > Mammalia > Carnivora > Ursidae > Ursus > Ursus americanus. The sequence continues at coordinate 48,495,421 of NC_142132.1, forward strand.
CTTAAGCAAAACAAAACAAGACAAGACAAACAAACCAAACCAAACCAAACCAAAACCAAAACAAAAAAAATGTGGGGGTAGGGTTTGAGCACTCTAGTAACTGAAAAGCTCAGTGGTTAAGTTTGGCTTCAGAGTTAGCTGAAGAGTTAGCTGACTCCAGGCAGTCCAGTGATGTCCTGAGGTCCCTTGCTCCCACTCTTTCACTCATTTCTCCTTCTATCTCATACTTTTGTTTCCTTCTGTGTGAGTTTTATACCCAGACAGGTTTCCTTCTCAAACGCATGTCGTAGTTGCTTCTTACCTGAGCTCTCAGTGGAAAAATGACTTCTGCTTTGCATACAGAAACTCCAGCAAAAGTCCCAGAACCAACTCTCATTAGAACAGGTTGGCTCACATGCTTGTTCCTGAGCCAATCACCATGGCCAGGAAGATGGGTCTAATTCTCCTACTGGGCAAGCTTGGTGGGCGCCTGTTCCTGGACTCGGAGGGTAGAGTTGGGGCCCTTCCTGAACCACAAGGATTCAGAGTGAGGGAGTTTTGTTACCCAAGGGGCAATAGGTACTAGGCAGATAAAGTTAATAGCTATCTACTGTGATACGGTTTGGTCAGGTTGATGTGAGGGGCCAGCGTGGGGGTGACCCCATGTTTGCCTGCTGATCGTCTTAGGTGATTTCTTCCTCTTCAGTTTCCTATAAAGTACCTCAGTTGTTGGAATGGTCCTTCTGCCATCTTGCTCCTTGACATTGGAAGGGCATGCAGAGCCTAATTTACCGACTTGGACCTGCTCTAGAAGGTAAGGCAAGCTCTGTGCCCACCCTTCTTCCCCAACTACAGAGTTAAGGAATCACTTCCACCCTCTAGACTTACTATTAATTTTTGGCCATCAGTTAAGAGCTGATAGCTATTGGAAATTAAAAAAAAATCTCTCTCTCTCTTTCTAACCCTACTACTGGAACTGTTTAATTTTATTAATGGAACAAGTTTTTGTTAAATATCTGTAGCCATCTGTTATTGGGTACTATGGACCAGGCAGTTGCATGCTTTATAAATATTAAGTCATGTTAACCGTAACCCAATGAGATATAGTATTAGTCCTATTTTACAGGAGAGAAAACAGGGTCAGAGTGCTGTGTGACTTGTCAGAAGCCATGTAACCTAGAACATCCTCTTCGTACTATGTGGTTGTGCTGGGTTGGATGCATACGGGGATGTGTAAGACACGTTCTGTGCCCTTGAACAGTATGTGATTGCTGTGTGTTCACTGTTACATAAAAGAATGAGTAATATGTTTCGATGGGAATAAAAGATAAAACAGAAGGAAATGATTAATTTTCCTTGAGTGTAGTCTAGGAGGCAGGAAGGGACATTTGAGCTAGGCCTTCGTGAGTGAGTAGGAGTTTCCATGGGGGTATGGTGCAGAGGGAATTTGTTCTTTAGCTGAGTAATCCCTGAGTTTTGTTGGAGATGGAGTTGCCCGTTTCAGGGGATATAATATCGCTTTGTACTCTGCCTTCTCATCTTACTGGATGGCCAAAGTAATTCAATTGTGTTAGTTCAGATGCTTTTATTTGCAAAGAATAGAAACCCCAACACAAGCTGGTTCAAACACTAAGGGGGATTTATTGTCTCATCTAATTGAAAGGTACAGAATTAGGGCTGGCTTAGAGTGAGGCTTAATCCATTGGCTCACTAATATCACCAGGGGTCTGGTTTCTCCCCTTCTCTCTGTTGTCTTATGCAATGGTCTTTTCATCAGAGGCTGGCTCCTTTCAGGTGCTAAGATGGCTGACAGAGCTCCTTTGTCATGCTCATCAGGAAGGAAAGGTGGCTTTGTCCCAACAGTCCCAGCCAAAGACCTGAGACACTCAGATTGGACTGGCTCAGGTCACATGCCCAATCTTGTGCCAGTCATTGTTGCCAAGGGACATGGACGGTGGAAACACATGGGTCCCCAGATGGAATTTTGGGGACTGATGGAAGGAGGAAGTGGACAGTGGATGCTGGGAAGGCATCAAGGAGATGTTCACCACAGCATTGAAGTTTGTATATTCCTTCCTTCTTGAGCAGTAAAGGTGGCGCCTACCTACTGCACATAACTTTTGACGCTCAGTCTGTGGTACCTCAAGCTCCAAGCTTGACCTTGGGCAGTCCAGCCACTGAACTACCTGTTTTCCTCTCTGTTGTCTCTTCCTAGCCTGTCTCCTGGACAAGCTTGCTTTGCCTTTGAGAACACCCAGAACACCCACTGTCTGGTAGTATACAGTGAATTTTGTGGACAGACCGGATGCTCTGGGCATAATGGCATAAGTGCCACACAGGGTGGTCTAGACCTTTTAGCAGCTCATCGCTTAGGCCTTTTACAGAGCTGCTTTCTTCAAAGAGGGCAAAACATCGGACACGGCGTTTTCTAAAACTATTCCCCAACTCCAAGACCACCACTTTTTCCTTTCTACTGAGTTGGCTAAATTTATTCTCAGTCATGGACTGGCAAAAAAAAAAAAAAAAAAAAAAGGCTCCCCAAGATGTCCTGCACTGAAGAGAGGAAGAACTATCGAAGGCCATTATTAGCCAGAGCTGGCAACCATGTGTGCGTTATCCAGCACCCAGAATGGCTCTAGGAAAGGCCGAATAGCTGGAGTTGGGGAGGCTTGGGTTTCCAGTCCCGATGCTGTCACTTTTGAAGATGCAGTGTGCCGTGGGGGTGAAGAATACAGATTGTAGTCAGACGGCCCGCATCTAAATCCTGGCTTTTAGGATTTTGTTTACAAGCTGTGCTTGGGTTCCTGTCCCAGCTTTCTCCTTTATTAGACCTGGATCAGGAACTAGTCACCAAGTTCTAGTCTTCCATTCAGGGGATTGTTTTCTGAGGTTTCCTCTTGTCATCTGACCTTCCAACTTAGTTGGGAGGGTGATGACTGTCACTTTACGTCTGTGGTCTCAGTTGCTTTGTCTGTAAAATATGGATACAAATAATATCCACATTAGAAGGTTGATGTGAGGATTAAATGAGTTAATATATGGTAAACAGTTGACATGGAATCTTATAAACTTAACAGTATGGGTAACTAGATCTATCTCGTAAGGTTGCTGTTAGCCTTAGAGACGATGCATACATGCTCTCTGGCATATCGCAGACACCTGATAAATGTTAGCCATTATTAATAATAATTATGTTGATCAAACTGCTTAATAATAATGTGAGTCATCTGAGTAGAGCTTGATCGTTGCTGGAATGCTTGCCTCCAGCATTGTCCCCCCTGGACCTCACAGCTGCTCAGTCGTGGGGCCCCTTCTTCTGGCCAGTGGATCTCAGGGGAGGGTTGGATGCCTTCCCAGGATGTCCTGGCCAGGTGGTCGCTACTGGGACGTGGACAGGATGCATGGCTGGGAGCTTCCTTGTCCTGGGCTCCTATACACCCCCTCTGCCTCCATCCTGGAGGCTTCCCAGCCATTTGTCATAGCCTCTTTTGAAATGCATGCGGTTCTAATCAGTAATATCCTGATTGCCCCATTAATCTCCTTTAAGCTTCATGAAAAATACAAAGGGCTGGATCAGGAAATAGTCGCCAAGTTCTAATTCTGCATTCAGGGGATTGTTTTCCGTGGACGTGAAGAGACTGATGTTTCCCATTTGGCATTTGGATTTCAACTAAGTCGGGGAGAGCTGTCACCTTCTGAATTATCAACCAGTTTACAAGGTTGCATCTATATTTTGCCTCTAATGTGTCTGTACTTTTTGCTGTGTCTCTATCTGCATGTGCTCTTCTTTCTAATGGATGTTTTACTATGCTGCCCAGAGGGAGTGCTAAGGAAATTTCTTTTGATAAGACCTTAGAGAAGCAAGAAGCCTGCAACTTCTAGTCACTGCCCCCTCTGTGCCTCTTCCTTAGACCTTCACCACAGAGCATTGCTCGCTATGGAAGGAGCAGTGTTTGCTTTGTTAAAATGTGCTCACACACATACATTATACACACACATTCCGAGGCCCTGAATTCTACAGTAGTCCACTGTTTAATGCGGTGGCCACTAGCCACATGTGGCTTTTTAAATTTAAATGAAACGACAAGTTTAGCTCTTCAGTTTCATCAGCCACATTTCAGGGGCTCGGTAGCTGCATGTGACGAGTGGCTCCTGTATTGGACAGCCTTTCCATTCATGCAGAAAGTTGCACTAGACAGTATTTGGCATGAAGGAGTAAGGGAGAGGGAACGGGTCCATGAGTGTTAGCATTAGCAACAGAGTACCCCAGACCAACAAATATTAAATACTCCTCTGTCTTCACTCTGTGCGCATTTCCCTTGCGATGCCAAGGACATTTATAGCAGGAAAAATAAGAGACTATATTGTTCTTTGATCTGATGCATTCAATGAAACCATTCATTGAAAATTAGATTATTTTAATCTTACAGAGAAATAGAAATGCCTATTTTGTTACCTCCCATGAACAGTGAGCTTGGACGGCACATCATGTGTGTTTCATCCCGTCGGTGACTGGCATGGGGGTGGCCCGTGTAGAAGGTCGTTTATCTTGGTGAGGGTGGGATTCAGGAAGACTGTTTTCGCACATTGCCTGGCAAGTCTAGCACTGGTCCAAGACTTTTAAATACTCCTGTCCAATTTGAACTTGAACACTTCTGGCTGTAGACCCCTCTGGTGTGCAAATCCACTTAGAAACCATCCAGTCTACTCATTTGTCTCCAAAAAGTAGGCACCAGAAATGACTGCAGGAACACACTGGCTCTTGATAACGTCAGGATGGCAGTCTGCTGTTGTTTCGTTGTTAAATATCAGCAGGTTACCCAGTAGTACCAGACCCAAAAGGATGAGCATCACTGCACGAATATTGCAAGAAATCTGCGGACCTCATGGGGACTGCCCAGACCTGGTTTTGAGAATGACTAATTTAATCAGTTGACAGAGTTTAATTCACATACTCGGACAAGGGTTCTGAATCCTTCAGTCCTTCGGGGGGTGCGGGTGGGAAGGAAAAGCAGAGAGTGGCTGTCTGAGCTAACAGGAAAGCATGGAGAGGAGGGATCTGGGCCTGCCCCTGAGATCTGAGGTTTGATTGACAGAGCATGTGCAGGAAAGGGCCGATGTACCTGCCTGATAAGGGCTTATCCAGCAGCACCAGGGCCTCTGGTGAGTATGGGGGTCATGGTGTTCCAAATTGTCTGCAGCTGGCTTACCAAACAGGCTGGAGTCCGGTGGAGAATATCTGTAGGATTTTCCGGAGACCAGAAGTCCCAGGACAAGAGGATCACCTTCCCCAAATGTCCTTGTAGTCTTACTTGTGGCCTCCTGGGGATTTCAGCCTGTGTTAGGAGTCCTCTTTTTGGTGCCCTTTGACCTTTAGTCCTCTCAGAGCTGCCTGGTGACATAAAGATGAGAATTTCTTAGCTCCTGTCACTGGTAAAACTCCTAAAAGATTTATAATACTCTGAACATATCACAGTAATAAATGTAATAACACCTCTTTACATTTTTGTAGCCTTTTGAATAAAGCCCCCCAGGAGCATTATCCTAGTGGTTTTCAGACTCATTTTTTTCTTGGTGGGGGGTGAGGGGCAGTCCTTAAAAATCTTTGTTCCAGTGACTCCTTGGCTAGAACCCACCAGGCCGTGCAGATATAAGTGGAGTGGTGACCGACGGGAGGGAAGGTGGAGCACTGCTCATTGAACCTCTGCCCTCCAGACCCTCCGTTCGTCTTTGAGCCACTCCGGAGCATTGCCCACCAAGCCTTGCCAGTGTGTCCTCGGGCACAACAGTGACTCCGTGCTGCTCCTGCAATTAGGGTGGTGGCCGGAGAGGAGAGAGTAGCCTCCACACCACTTGGCCCAATTCAAGGAGGGTCTGTAGTGACAGGGGCACAGGGGGAAGGGACTCATTCAGAATCATGGGTGGAGTATGGATTGGATGCTCCGTAGACTCTTTTCTACAGTATATATACTGAGCATATCCTATCTCCCCTATCCTGGCTCATGGCTTCCCAGGCCAAGCTGGAGATTTTGAGCGCAGGCCTCTGTGTCGCCTGTCTTCATGGTGGCTGTGTGCTCCGCTCAGGGGTTCTCCTGGGAAGACCCTCAGGAGGGTTTTCAGCCTAGCTCGAACTCTCAGTTGCTCCAGTTCCTCTTGCTTTGCAAACTCTGGTGAGAGCACCTGGAAGCCCTGCCGTGGTCTGCACCCATGGCTCATGAGACCCATTGTGTTCATTCTGCCTCACAGGCCGTCACCTGTAATGAAACAGGTGCAGCCAGAGTGTCTGCAGGTGCTGCTGGTTCTTGCACAGGCTGACTGAACACCTGTCCTCCACCGACTCTTGTCTGTAACGTGTCATGCACCCAAGGCCTCAGTATTCTTACCTGTGAAATGGGCATATAAATAAACCTACCTTAGACTCATGGAAGATTCAGGCTCTTTGAAAAAACTGGCCAACAGCAAATTTTCTCGAATAAATGTTGGTTGTAGAGCCAGAGAGTAGGTATAGCTGGCCTCCGTCTCAGAGACAGTTCCTGCCATGCTCCATGAAATGTCAGTGCTGTTCTTGTTCTGAAACCAAAGAAACCAGAGCTGTGGCTTCTTGTCTAACCTTTGCTAATGGTTTTCAGATCGACTCTATACACAGAAGAACTGCTGATCAGTTTCTTATAGGGGAAAGCAGATGATGGGGAGGAAAGGGACTGAATTTATTTTCTAAACTGGGTTTCTGTGCTGACTCACCCAGTGGGTTGGGAGCAAATTTCTGCTCTCTGTTTCCACCCTAGAGATGGGGGGAGATGTTACCCTTTTGCCCAAGGGTGGATGGGGAGAATTCCAAGGACTGCATTAAGAAAGGGAGACTGCAGAGGAAAGGAATTCCTCTTCAAAGGTCAATACAATCTTAGTAATCTCATGAAAAGCCTTCCTGGCTTTAGGATTTGCTCCAAGGAATCTGGCACCAGATTTTAGATTTGCTCAGAGAGCAAGAGGGAAGGAGATGCTGCTTTTGTATGGAATTCCAGTACCTTCCTTTGCAAGGCCAACAATGCAAAGATATGCTTCAAAGAACAGTGGCAGCTTGTAGTTGGGACGGAAGCACTTAATTTGCCTCAATCGTGCCAATTTCTAGGAGTCATTGGGAAATTCAGCAGCTAATGAATGTGCCCCTGTTCTGTAAGATCCCTATTGGAATATTCAGTATTCTCTTCTTCATACTTATCAGCTAAGGGAATTACAGAAACATATTTCTGGAGCATGCTGGGGATAAGAGCAGAGATATAAAAACCTCCTTCTTTCCCACCAGATGGGACCCAGCAGCCCAGGTGAATGTTGCAACTGTGTTAAAAAGGCCATAGATTCCTAGTGGGCTCTGACCAGAGCCTCACTTCCCAGGACTGTGCCAAGTTACTTCTTTTCCCTGGTTCTACCCCTTGTTGGGGTCTCCGAGGGCCTTCCATTCAGTATGTGGATGTCCGGGTCTGTAGGCAGACACACTTCTACAGATCTGGACAAAAGGACAAAAGGCATAAGATGAAGGACTGTTCACTTTTGGGCTGTTCATTTCTTCTTCTCTCTCCTTTTGCCGATAGAGCAGTCCCCCTGTATCTTCAGGTGCTGGTTCCAAGACCCACAGAGGCTGCCTGAGACCATAGATAGTCCCAAGCTCTATATATGCTATGTCATTTCCCATACATACACACCTATAATAAAGTGTGATTTATAAATCGGGCACAATAAGAGATTAACAACAATAAAACTAGCACAGATTTCTTTTCCTGTTTTATAATTTCATGGGAAGAAGATTCGTTCGTACCGTGGATCCTAGCAGGCTCGGCATACGATTTCTGTTCTTACTAAGTAGAGAAGTTTCACCTTTTCCCTTAGAGGAAGCACTTTACGGGCTTCACTGGGGCATCTTCAAATTGCCAGCCTCGCTAGTCTTGTGCTTGGGGGCCATTACTAAGTAAAATAAGGGTTGCTTGCACACAAGCACCGTGATACCGCACAGTAGGTCTGATCGCGGTGAGGGCTACTAAGTGACTAGTGGGCGGGGAGTGTGTGCAGCATGGATACACTGGGCAGAGGGATGATTCACATCCCGGGCGGGGTGTGGAGCAGGACAGCTTCAGATTTCGTCATGCGACTCAGAATGGTGCCCGATTTAAAACTTATGAATTGTTTATTTCTGAAAATTTCCATTTAATATTTTTGGACCGTGGTTGACCGTGGGTAACTGAAGCCGTGGATAAGTACTACTGTGCTTAGTGTTTCCACTAAGTAAATGACTAGAGTAAATGACTCAGAAGTGGTATTTCTGAAATCCTATTTCAGGACGCGCTGGTGCCCCTCAAATTTGGAAGAAGCCTGCATACTCTGTCTCCCCTTGATGATTTCCTTGCACATTTACATATTAAAGACCATGGAAGTCTTGTAGTGAAGTGACCCAGACAAGCTCGCATCTGTTTATCCCTGTGGTTTCCAGTGAGACCAGGATGTGGGTATTTTGTAGGGCACTGTGTAGCCGTGTGGCTTACCTGGACTGACTCATCTTTTGACTAAAGTTTGGATGCAGCCCAGTGAAGAGCAAGGCTGTACGTTTTCAGCATCTAGTTTTGTGCCCTTGAGCAAGTTACCTAAGCTTTACGTGCCTCAAGTTTTCTTATCTGTAGAAGGGGCTAATAAGTACCCACCTCACAGCACTGTCATGAGGATAAAATGCTTTAGTTAAGCTTTTAGCACCGATTTTGAAATAGAATGTATTCTCTATGTGTTAGTTATTATTATGACTAATATCATAAATTATTGTCTCTATTATTAATTAATATATTATATTGACACTGTGCTAAGTGGTGTTCCTGCCACCTCCTCATGTTGTAGAGAACAGGATAGGCTAAGAAACTCCCTTGGGTGGAAGATTGCAAAAGCACCATTGTTTTACTTAAGCTTCATGACCATCGCAGAGGAAAAATGCAGTTGTCCCTCTTTTATGCACCAAGTCCACTCTTGGGTCCGGCAGGTCCCTCAGAGACGGTGGCCCATTCGTATGTGCCTGCTTGAATGGGGTTACAGTCTGTGCCACGGTGGAGAGAGTAGTCCCAAGTCACACAACACATAGAGGGTGTGAAGCCAGGCTTGCTGGCTCCAAGCCCCAGATCTCCAAGCACCTCTGTCAATCAGACCCTCATGGGGACCCATCGACATGGGCCTGGTGTCAGCTCTGGTAAGTGGTACCCTCCACAGAGATCTGGGTTCAAATCCTAATTCCATCCCTGTCTAGCTCCTTGCTTTTGTGCAGGTCACTTGACTTCTCTGATCTTCAGTCTTCTCTGCTGTGAAATCGAGATGGGAAGACCCGTATGTCCTGGATACAATAAAGCTAATGCTGTCATGTCTGTGAGGGTCAAGCACAAGGCCGACATATGGTTAGTGCTCAGTACGTCTTAGCTCATAGTGACACTCTGCATCAGACTTTGTGCCAGGCTGCTTCACCTGCAAGATCTCATGCAATCCTCACAACCCCAGCAGGAGATCTGTACTCTTCATTTTTCAGATGGGGAAACTGAGGCTCTGTGTCGTTAAGTGACCTGTCCAAGGTCCTAAAGCCATAGATTGTGAAGTTGAGGTTCAAACCCTGACAGCCTGACTCCGTGGAAACCCCTTTGCCATTCCTCTTCTGTAGAGCCATGTGCTGGGATATAGGCAGGGTTTGCGCGTGGCTGTGCTCCTAGGTCAACAGGGTGGTCTCGCAATGGACATTTTAGCCATGTCTGTGCAGGATTGTACTGTTCTTTGGGCTTGAGCACAATGTTCCTGAGCCAGGAGGGTAAGGCAGAAGTTTAGTGCTGTTTCACCAGGAGGGATGCACCAAGTCCACTCTTGGGTCCGGCAGGTCCCTCAGAGACAGTGGCCCATTCGTATGTGCCTGCTTGAATGGGGTTACAGTCTGTGCCACGGCCCAGGGACACAGTGACCCCAATAAGTCTGGTTATCTACTTAACACTCCAGGTGACCAGAAGAGACAGTTTCCTGCAAGTTGAACCGAGAGAGTACTCAGCCAGTTTTCTGGCTGAGTGGGGGACGTAATCCAGCGCGTTGCAGGTAACCAGAGTGTTTGAATGCATTCTCAATCTGAATCATTCAGATAACTTCTAGTTAACAGTTTTAAAGCCATGGATGCCCTTCAGCCTGAGGGACAAGAGCAAAGCAAAAGAGCTGAGGTACCAGATGCAAGACATTAGAATAGGGGGAGGAAAGGAAAGCAAGGGAGAGTCCCAGATTACCACCACGCTTTTTCCTGCTAGGTTGGTGTTCAGAGTCAAGGGGAAGAGCCAAGGTGGGTTATTAAGGGCGTATTGATTTGGATGTGCTGAGCAGTTGGAATGTTTTTGCTTCGCAGGACATGAAAGTGCACTTGGCTTTGCATGATTGGGTTTAAGTTGCTCGGCGGAACATCACTTGTCCCTGGCCCGAGTCTACAAAGTCCCACAGTTTGGGAAGGACAGTTACGGCGGCACTCTTGCTCTTGAGGGTTGTTCATGGGGAGTAGCAGTTTCCACGGCTTAAGGCACGTTTCCCAGGATACCCCTACCTTCTTTGGCTCAGAGTCCTATAAGTATCCTCGAGGGGGAAAGGGAGTATGTATACAAGGTCGGCCAGTACATGAATGTATCCAACATTTAGATCCAAGGGGAAGGGTCTAGGTGCAGCTGGGCAATCATGGGAGTGGGGATGAAGGCAAGGCCAAGGCAGGGAGGGAGTGGGGATCCTTCATTCATTCACCCAGTCAGCATTGACTAAGCACCCACTGTGTGCCAGGCATTGTTCAAGGCAAGGGCATAAAGCTGTGATCAGTGAGGTCAAGCACAACCACACCCAGTCCTGTCGTTGACAGCGTGGGCCATGGGAACAGCATGGTGGAGGAAGGAGTGTTAGATTGGTGGTTAGTCTGTCGTTTAGTTATTCTTCCTTACTAGCCTACCTTGGTTCTTCTCCACTCTCAGAGCCAACTTAGTAGGAAAAACACTTTACTTTGTTCCTCCCCTCCCTCCCCTCCTAGCATCTAGCAATTGATAGTCAGCTCTTTATTTTTGCCTTTGTCTCTCGGGCTGAAAGGTGAACATAGATATGAAGCATAACTTCATCTCTCTGAGATTCAGTTTCTGGACAGAGGGAGGGGGGTCTTCCAGATATGCTAAGCCCAGACACATGCTTCTCAGGGGAAATACTTCCTCCTGAATCTTTGGGTTTTTCTTTCTAAAGGAACTGAGTCCATGATTTCAGATCAGGCCCGGGCAAAGGGGGGAGCTGAGAGAACCTGATGGGGACAATGAGATGTGGTTCTAAGTACCAGACTTGGGGCAGGTGCCAGGGAGATGTGACGATTTAACAGAACAATATGAATAGAGAATATAGGACCATGCCTGATACATAGGCGGCCCATTTTAAAAAAGTCCCAAATAAGCCTGGGAAGGAAAGCAGGAAGGCAACCATTCATCCACTCTACAAGTATTTCTTAAATATCTAAGTCAAAAGAACATGGACTCTGGAGTCAGACTGCCTGTGTTCAAACCTTGGTTGTTTTATTTACTACCTTTGTAGTAAGTTACTTAATTATTCTCTGTGCTTCAGTTTCCTCATTTATAAAGTGGGAATAATCAGTAATAGTAAATGGAGGTCGCTATGAGGACTAAAAAAGATTAAGAGCTTCATGTGTTCATTACAAGTATCTTTTTGTTTACTTATTCAATGGCTATCCATTGGTCTGGTGTTAAGATCAAGAAAGTGGAGACTGACAAGGTCTCTGCTTTACCCATCTTATATTCCAGTGGAAGAGCCAGATTATCTAAAAAGCCAATAAATTGACAAATAATGTATCTTAAGGTAGTGATAAGTGGAGGAGAGAAGAGAGAACACCAGGGAGTGAGTGAGTAGAGCTGAGGACCAATAATACAGAGAGAGGACAGGGGAGAGGGAAATAGACATTACACACAAAGATCATTCTGAGATAAGAAAATCTTTGGAATTTACAAAAAAAAAAAAAAAAAAAGAAGAGAGGGAGAGAGAGAGAGAGGGAAAGAAAAAGAAAGTAATCCTTGAGTTTCCAAGAGAGGCAAGCAGGATAAGCAGCCAAAAATAAATATAGTTAAATAAAGATTGATTCTGGGGCCAAACAAGCTTCGAGATAATTATTTTTCCCGGTAGTGATTCATTATGGCTCACAAATGAATTCATCTTTTCGTGTTTTCGGTACCAAAGGTCCTTGATAGATGGATTAATTCTCCTTTTCACCTGGCTTCCTTCACCTGATCCCCTTCACATCGTCGGATTGAAATTAAGGACCACTCATTTGGAAAAACCTATTAACTCCCTGCTCCTAGATGGCTCACCATCCAGTTAGCCTGGCTGAGTTCCATCTCTTAGGGCATGAGCCCTCGTGCCTCTCTGCTATCTCCATTAATGTCCCCTTTGGGCCTGTGGCTGAGGCAGTAAGGCTCATCGAATATTCCAGTTGCTCCTGTATACTTCCCAGCTTCTACAGGGAACCCAGGAGATGGGCATCACTTCTGGTGTGAGGCAGGGGATCCCCATGTGGGGCGCTTCAGCACTCCCTTCCCTGTGGTGACACTCAAGGAGGTTGGGTGCTTCTGATGGTGTGGTGCAAGATGGCAGAGCTTCCGTCAGTCCAGGCCCCAGAGTGGGTGAGCGATCCCTCGCTCTCTGTGTCTTCACGGGTCTCTGACTTCTGGCTTCTCAAGGGCCTCAAAGACTGCTTGCTCCCTGTGTTTTGTAGGCATTTGAAAACCTCTACCAAGTGAATTATTCAGCCTCAGCTAGGCCGGCTCCTGCTTCTATTAAAGTTAACTTCCGCCTCTAAAATAACTTCCACACCTCTTCCTGCCCTAGTCACTCTGACTTCCCTGTGTTCTTTCTTTTTCTTTTTTTTAAGATTTATTTATTTATTTGAGAGAGAGAGAGACAGAGAGAGAGAGAGAAAGAGAGATAGAATCCCCAGTAGACTCCCTGCTAGGTGCGTAGCCCGACCCACGGCTTGATCTCAGGACCCTCTCGATCCCAGGACCCTGAGCTCATGACCTGAGCTGAAACCAAGAGTCAGATGCTTAACCGACTGAGCCACCCAGGCGCCCCATCCTGTGTGTTATTTCTTTATTGTATTTGCCATTCTATGACATTCTCTTATTTATACATTTATATATTATCTGTGTCTTCTCACTAATCTCCCGCCTGCTTGTACTCCACTGTATCCTCAGTGTCTAGAACAGTACCTGGTGCAAAGAAGGTGCCTGATAAAAATGTGAATGAATGAATGCCAGTCACCAGGGAGGCACTTTCCCTCCTACCCTCACTTCTCCCAACCCATCTCCCCTCTTTCAGGGCCCGGCTGCAGGGTCAGCTGCAGAATGGAAGCAGTAGAATGTGGTTAGGACGATGGATTTCAGAACCAGACTGCCTGGGCTTAAATATAACACACTATCTGTGTGACCTTGGGCAAGTTCATCTGTGCCTCAGTTTCCTCATCTATGGTCTGATAGTAGCGGTGCTTCCTGCATAGGATTGTTTTTCAGATTACATGAATTAATATTTGTGAAATACTCAGAAAAGTGCCTGACTCCTATGTAAAGGCCTGTAAGAATTACCTTGTTGCCAGTTGTAGGGGGAGGAGAGGAGTCTGTCCCCTAGGTGGCCCCTGGGCACCCCCTCAGTAACCTGGAGACCTGGCCTCACTGCTTACTAGGATCCCCTGGGGTCCATTCAGCAAGCAGGTCCAGCCCAGTTTTTATGTCCAAGACAATAAACTCACCCAGCCTAGAGGAGTCCCTGGGGAAAACGGGTGACTGGCGTGGCGTGGGGACGGAAGGTCCTTTTCTCAAGGTTGAAGCTCCCCAAGGCTCCGTGAGGCCCCGCCCTCAAGGCTCTGTCCTTCCCAAAGTCCTTCAGCAAGATTTCCATAATGTTATTAAAAAGCGACGTATGCTGGCCAGATGAGTGACACTTGGCGGTGATGGGGCTTTGCTCTGCTCCTCTGGGCACGGAGAACTTGTTCAGTTATGTGCCACCCTGATGATGGGCCCAATCACGAGCACACACATTAGCTCCTGATTATACCCTTGTTGAGTTTCTCTTGACAGGAAGGAAATGAATTTACCTCGTGTCACCTCTGTAGTTTGCAAGCAGCCTTGGCTTCTGCGATAACAGCACCTCTCACATTTTGTGAGACCAAGGAGGAAACATTTCGTTCGGTGGACAGTCCTTAATGGCCCGCACGGTCAATCCTGGGGGTGGCTTGAGCTGATTCCTCACCGGCAGGGCTGCCCCTGGGCTCGCAGGGCGCTGGCGCCGTGGAGAGCAGAGCCCTGACCTCACCCTCTTAGGGTCTTGAGTCACTGAGGGGTTGGGCAGATGACTGTCTCTCCACTTCCATGTGCAAAATCGGGGTAATACTAGTAGGCATTTTACAGGGTTGGTGTGACTTCAAATAATCGATATATGTAAGGCACTTATAACAGTGCTTGGCATCTGGTGAATGCTGCATAGGTTTGTCTGTTGTTAAAAAATCATTTAAAAAACAATTTTGCTTATTGTTCTCATCGTTATGAAAAGGCTGTCCCCAGACTTCAAGCACATCTCTGCCGTTTAGTAGTGGTGTGGCCTTGGACACATCCCTTATCCCCTGTGGGCCTTTATCTCCCGTTTGTAAAGTGAGAACAGGGTAGTGCTGCTTCTCCCTGTGCTGCTGGGAACCTTTCAACGAGGGAGTGCGTGGAAAGCATCGAGAACAAACAGCACCAGCATAGATAAATGCTTCGTGGATGTTGGCCATGGTGGATTGTGATGGGGAATTTGCCTCCCTCACCAAGGAGGGGGTCAGGTGCTGTGGAGGCCTGCAGGGTCAGGGGAGAGACGTCTCTGCATGGTGGGTTAGTATTATATACCGAGGTCTTGCTTTCCATTTGGGGCAGTGAGCTTCTCGAGAGAAGAAGTTGCCCCAACCATGCTGAGCTCCGAGTTCTGCTCTGGGATCCTGGGGCAGGCCCCAAAGGGAGATGGGAGTGAGTCTGTGGGGATCCATGATTCCTTCCAAAGCCCTCAGACTGGGCTGATCAATGCAGCCTTGAAACAGTGCAGTTCTGGGAAGGGGCAGCAGACCCCTCGCTCACTGACCCATCTCCTCTCCGCTAGGAGCCCTGACCCCCTTCAGCAGCTGGTCCCTGCAGAAAGCCCCTCCCCCCCCATCACTGGGGAACATGAAATCCCCGAAGAACTATGACTGAGAGCCTGGAAGGGCTTTCCCTGGGTCTGGGAAAGGACATCTTCTGAAATAGTAACAACCCTTCTTCCACCACTGCCTGCCAGGTGTTTGCTGTTTGATCTTTAAAGTCGATACATTTCCTGTCCCCAGGGAATTCCCAGTGGCAAGAGTCAGCATGCTGGGGAGAGCCCCTGTGTGGATGGGGCCACGAGGTCCCTAAAACACTGGCGTTTTGGTCTGATCTGAGCTCCAGGGACGGAGCAGGGCACAACCTCTGGGTTCTTTTCTGACCTTCATGGTTGCCCCTGCTTGCCTCCCAGAACATGAGGCATACCAGCGAAGCTTCGCTCTCGAAGGAAACCCAAAGTCCATGGGTTCCACTCCCGACCCCTGAGCCCACAGCCTCAGCCAAACCCAGTCACTGCACCAAAAGCCCCTGTTTCCAGAGGAACCTGGGCCTGCTGTGTGCGGGGTGAGCTCTCAGAATCATGGGCAAATGAAGCACATTGAACAACCCTCCAGTGTGAAAATGAATGGGGTGGGGGAGAAGGGAGAAAAAGCCAGAGTGACACAGGGACACTGCAGAGCCCTGGGGAAGGACAGAATCAGAGGGAGACTGGGAAGTGAGAGAACTCTTGGAAACAGAAGGGAAAGTAGAAAATCATCATGGGAACTCTCTGGTGCTGAGAACCTAGTGTGTGCCAGGTGCTGAGCTAAGCTCTTCATACATTCTATCTCATTTAATCTTCACAACCGGACTGTGATGTAAGTACTGTTCTCAACTCTGTTTTATAATGAAAACAGTGGACATTCAGAAAGGTCAGGCATCTTATCTAAGATCACACAGCTTTTGGTGGAGAGTCAGGACTGGAACCCAGGCCCACTTGACTGCAAAATACATTTGCTTCTCCCCTGCAGAGGCCATCACCCCAGGCATGTGGCAGTGTGGCAGAGCCCCTCGGAGCCCCCCTACATGCCCAGAAACTGAGAAGCACGGGGCATTCTCTTTTGTAGTTGAGATGTATTTGCAGAGATGCCTCAGGAAAGGCAGATGGGTGAGTATTATGCATCTCACCCTTGACCCCTCTGTTACTTGGGATGCTTTTGGGTAGTAACAGAGAAGAGCATTTTTTAAAAAGAATTTATTTACTTATTTGAGAGGGAGAGAAAGAGAGGAGAGAAGCAGACTCCCCACTGAGCAGGGAGCCTGATGCGGGGCTCGATCCCAGGACCCGGAGATCATGACCTGAGCCAAAGGCAGACGCTTAACCAACTGAGCCACCCAAGAACCCCACAGAGAAAAGCATTTTTCTACACAAAAAAGATATCTAGACAAAGGGAGTTGCTGGTGTCAGTTCAGCTGCTATATCATGTCAAGATCGACCTCCGCAGAATATCAAGCTTCCCTTGGCTTTTTCCTCATGGTTATAAGACAGATAGGCAGCTTCAGATTTTGTGTGTATTTTGAGGTAGGAAGAAAAGGGGAAGGAGCAGCATCAGGGTAAGGCGTTCCCCCCTCCTTCTTGGACTTCCTGCCGTACAGAGTATAAGATAGGGTCATCCATAGCAGCAAGGGAGGCTCAAAGGGATTTTCCAGCTTTACAGCCTCTAGGACGGACAGGCTGGGAATCTACCATGGGTGAGCCAAACTACAGTGTCTGCCATATTCCAACACACCAGCCCCAGCTCGAACCCACCAGGAACCCTCACCCCCTGGGCAAGCTTATTTAGTTCTCTGGAAGACCCAGGCAGGCCTTGACCATTCTGAGTGGAGTAGAGTGGCGGGCAGCAGGGGTTGGGGGGAGGCAGGGGCGCCCAGCTCCTTCCTGCCTCGTGGCGGCTGGAGGTAGCTATCAACACAGTCACGTCTGTCGTGTCTGCAGAACCAAGCCTGGAGTCTCTCAGCTCTTTAGTGCCTGCTTTCTCTGCAGCCAGCTGCACGGCTCACGTCCCAGGAGAGGCAGCAGATTAGATCAGTGGAGGAGCAGAGAGGCCGGGGAGGGGGTGGAGGAGGAATGAATGTGGATTTGACAGAATTTTCTAAAATATCATATTATTGATTTGGAAGAGACACAAGAGAGGAAATGTAAGAGACGGGTGATAAGAGGCTCAGCCGAGACGGGCATGAGAGAGGCTGCCTGTTTTCTGATTGGAGGTAACATTAGACCAGTGATTCTCAACCGATTTCTCATTAGTGCCTGTCTATGGAGCCTTTTAAAACATTTTTTTCCCTAATCATTCCCCCACCCACCCATGAAATTTTAATATCACAGATATACTGTATATCTGTTTAAGTGCTGTATGGATATCTGTGCTTTTACATAAAAGGAATACAATTTTTTATAACCCCCCTCCAAATATCAATGTTTGCCCCCTTGGAGGAGATATTGCCCCCTCCCCCAATGAGAATACATGCATTAGAGGGATCTCTGGGGGCACATCTGGGCTTCATGGGGGAGGGGAAGAGCTGGCCCTGCCCTCCCAGCTAAGACGTTTGTATGGAGAGGGGGAGCTAGGAGGAGTCTCACATTTCTTGAGCACCTACTATGTGCCCTGCACCAAGACAGGCACTTTAGATACATTACCTCACTTGATGGGAGCTCAGAGCTATGAGCCCTTTCCACAATTAAGGGCATCAAGTTTCATCTCTTCTCTGAAGAGACCAAACTTGCACAGATGAATGAGGTGACACTGTTCCTATGAGGTGACGCCGTTCCTATGAGGTGACACTGTTCCTATGAGGTGACACTGTTCCTATGAGGTGACGTTGTTCCTATGAGGTGATGCTGTTTCTGTGAGGTGACATTGTTCCTATGAGGTGACGTTGTTCCTATGAAGTGACGTTTATGAGGTGACGTCGTTCCTATGAGGTGATGCTGTTCCTGTGGCAGGGCATGGTTGTGTGTCAGATGGGTTCAGAACTGGTGGAGTGAGGAGAACAGAAGAGGCTGAGTCTGTGGTGGTACTTTCTGGAGGGGAGTGGATGGGAATGGGCTTTGAAGACCCAGAAATGAGAGTTCCAGACAGTGGGGACAGGAGCTTTGAAGGCTTAGGACTTAGGCGGGGCCCTGCCTAACTCCACGGAGGATGGGGAGCTCAGGGAGACAAGGGTGGAGCTATCCAGGCGAAGAGACAAAGCCATGGGGAAGCCCTCACTCTATGGACCCTTGTTGGAGGGTGGTATTGAGCCAGGGACCCAGACCCCATACTTGACATAATTGCCATGAGGCACAAAGACATTTTCTTCATCGGTTAGGCCAGGAGGTAGATGGGGTTCCTAACTCATGGGCTTTTGGAAATTGAGCAGTCTTCTCAGAGTGTCCAGAGGAAATCTCTGAAAGAAAGTAGCAGAGTGTGTGACTGAAGAGATCCTCGACTCTTGGTTTCCTTGTCACTCCCAAGACCCTTCCAGCTCCCTCACCCCTTCCCTGATAAGTACTTTGCTGTGCTCCTATGGACATGACCGTAGCAATGAAGACAGGCTCCGGTAACAAACAGCCCCCAAATCTCAGCAGGGCAGTGCAGCGAAGGTGTGTCCCCACTCAGGCTTTGTGCTCTTCATGCTTTACATTGTGCCCAGATTTCTGGAAGCTGCATTTTCACGTGTGCTTCCACTATGGCTGCAGGGGGGAAGAGGACATGAAGAATTGTGCACGGCTCCCAAAGTCTCTGCCAAGATGTGACTCATGCCACTTCTGTTGACGTTTCATTGGCCATCGTAGGTTACATGGCTTAGCTGAACTTCAAAGGGAGCAGAGAAATACAATCCTGTCATGTACCCCGGATGTGAGGAGCAGGAGATACTTCTGAACAGCCCTAAAGATGACCACAGTGATAATAACAAATGATGAAGATATTAAATTGATTTTTCAAGATCAAGTAGAAATTTTTTTCCCTTTGTTCTGTGTAGCACTCTGATTATCTCTCCATTTGTGCTCAGATTATACTGTTTGGTAAATATTTATTTGTTGCCCCAAGTGAAGACAGAACTCCTAAGGGCAAGAAGGATATTGAATGAGAGACCTATAAATATTTAGTGAGGACCCGTGTGCTATATACCAGGCAGAGTGCTGGTGCACAGAACACAATCCCAGTCTCTCAGAGTGATGCATCTGGGGATGGGGAGAGGGGACATAAGAGATGATCTGACTTCTGGAACATCCTGGACATGCCTCCCTCCTAGCACTGACTGGTCCAATGGCTTGTTGATTGACTATCTAAGTTAGAGATGGGAGGTGTAGTGGAAGCAGCTTCCAGAAAGAGATGGCCTCTAAGTGATGACCTTGTCCAAGCTCCACATGGGGCAGGTGTGTCATGCATCCTTGGCCTTCATAGTACTTTGCTTTTAACAATGGTTCATTTATCCTCTCATCTTACTTGTTCCGTTATGTAGGACAGATATTATTGCCCCCATTTGACAGATGGGCAGACAATCTCCAAGTTGGCCCTTCAGCCTGGTCAGCTTAATTCCATGTGGATGAGAGCTCATGTCCTCTCCGCTGTGTCAGCTGAGCTGGACCTGCCGAGTTCAGGCTTCCCATCACTCAGCTCCCAGCACCATCAATCAGACATTCTCAAATTGGTGGAGCTTAAAAATGACAGCCATTTGAAATTGAGTAGAATTCAGTATTATTAAAATAGCATTCTAAATTTTAATCTTGTGCATCGACTTTTTAATAGCTTCTACTTTCACTAAAAATTATGAGCCATGCTCACAGACATTCAATTTAAATACTGTCAGGCACCACTGATTTCTCTTCCAGTATTACCAGATTCCTTCCTTCCCTCCCTCCTTCCTTCCCTCCTTCCTTCCTTCCCTCCTTCCTTCCTTCCTTCCTTCCTTCCTTCCTTCCTTCCTTCCTTCCTTCCTTCCTTCCTTCCTCGCTCCCTCCCTCCCTCCCCTTCCTCCTTCTCTCCCTCCCATTCTTCCTTTCTCCCTCCCTCTCTCCTTTTCCTTTTGTCTCTCTTTGCCCTTTTCTTCCTTTTTTTTTTTTTTTAAAGTACTGAATTAATTTTTTACTACTTGGTGATTTTACGAGGTAAGAAAGAGGGCGTATCTCTGCTCCGGCCCAATTATTCTTTCTCTTCTATTGTTTGGCCTTTTTTCCAGTCTAGCCATTGATAAGGGAAGACAAGCTCCTCCATTGTGGAAACGGATGATGTTTATTTTTTTCTGAGGCAGCTTTTCTTATCATTACCTCATTGTCGTGATACCAAACAATTGTAGGTATCAGTATTGGTTCCCTCCCCAGTGTGCTCTTTCTGTGCTCAAACGCTTCAGGACTTGGAAGTCTCCCAGGGCCTTAGAACCCTCTGTGATGCATCTGCTACCCTTTCTCCCCTGCCACCAACCCTTTCCTGCCTGGTAATATTCATCCTCTCATCCACATCCCAGTTTCTCACCTTGAACCAAGCCTGGGGTGGGAAAGATGGGGAGCAGGATTGATAATGAGGACAGGCAAGGGCGGATAAGAAGAGATGAGCCTGGCTTTTGGAGTCATAGCTGGTTTGGATTTCTTTCCTTGCCAATTGCTAACCTTTCCTGGAAAAGTCATTTAGCCTCCCAGAGCCTCAGTTTCCCCACCTGTAGAATGGGGTTAGTGATACCTCTCTCACGGGGTGATAGTATGGAATCAGTGGGAAACTACACAAAGTACAGTGCTCAGCATGGTGGGTGATGGCATCGATAGCTAACAGGCCATTCTTCCCTCTCCTCCAACCTGCCGTTCCTCCACCCCAGCCCAGCCAGTTCTTGGCCCGAGACACACATTAGAATCACCTAGAAGCCCTTAAAGGTGCCCAAATCCCCAGGTTTCACTCTAGACCAATTAAATCAGAATCTGGGAGTGTATGCTTATGGCATCTTTACTTTAAAAATTCTTTCCAGATAAGTCTGATGCATGCAAGGGCTGAGAACAACTCTAGGTCCTCAGGGTTGCCTAAAGCCTGAATTTACTTTTCTTTTGAAATCACAGGGAACTTATTTTAGTGCTTGTGGGCAAAGACCCAGATCTCTCATTAGTGCTGGAATGGGGTTGTTCCTTGTCTGACTGTGCCTGAGAGAATAAAGAGAAGAGGGGAGTGAAATCGGAGTTTTCTCAGTGGGTAGGACTAGGCACACCCTTTGCTTGTGTTCTTTTGGGGATGTCTGTATTGTGCCTGCAACCACACTGTGGCTTCCAAGAAGAGGACAGAAGGGGAGGGGAGGAAAAGGGAGGGAGGAAGGTGACCCTCATGGAGCCTTCTCCAGACCCCCCTTCCCATGATGGTACTTCTCTCCTCTGTACTCTAAAAACTCTTGGTCTAACCTCAAGCTGTCAAGTATGGTGGCCACTAGCCACATGTGGCTGTTAGACACTTGAAGTATGGCTAGTCTGGGTTGAGATGTGCTGTGTCATATATTCAAAAAATAACTATAAAAGGAGAATGTAAATAGCTTATTGACAAAATTCTTTGAAATGTTGGGATGTGTTGAAATGATAACATTTTACATAGATTGGGTGTGTAAAATATTGCTGAAATGAATTTCACATTTCTTTTTACTTTTTCATATAGCTACCAGAAAAACCTAAGGTACCTAGGTAGCTTGCATGATTATATTTCTATCAAAAGGCACTGGTTTAACTTCTCAGCTGACACACACTGCATGTTTCATACATACGTATGTCTTGATGTTTCCATCAGACAGGCAGTCTGAGGACGGAGACCCCAGCATCCTATTTGTTGTAGGATGTCCCCAAAACAGCTATTATCAAAACATATTGTACTCAGCAGGCAGGGATACATTTTTTCTGTAATTGTTGATGATGGTGATGGTGTTGATTGTTGTGGTGAAGGTAATGATGAGGACGTAATAAAGCCCCAGTGGTACATTGGGACCAAATTGCAAAGATTTTGAAAAGACATGCAAGATGAAATGGATACATTGCTTAGAAAAGGGTCCTCAAATGTAGCTAAGTTGTTTGATTAATTTACACATACAAAGAGCCTTGGTACATGGAGCAGAGAAATCTTCAGTCATTTCTATTTAGAGATGGAGCAAATTTTCAAAGTCTGATGATTAAAACTCTCCTAAAATGTTTAGTGAACTGTAGTAGGTGATGGGGAAACAGTAGTAAACAACTGAGCTAAAAATCCCCGCTCTTTAGACCTTCCTTCCATGTATGTGAAAACAAACACATTTCCAAGAAAATGTTTATAGTTTGGACGGTATAATTAGCAGCCTGGAGAAAAATAACATAAGGCAAAAGAAAGGGGGTGCGGTGGGGTCGGGTGGGTGACTTGCGAATCTTCTGTGGGGGCATCATGGAGTAAATCCCAATCAAATATCTGAAGAAGGGTTCGCTTTATCATATTGTTTCTGTAATTCACCCAACATCATGTTTCTTTCGTTTGTTGATCCACTCGACACACCCATGTACTGAAATACTTTTATGGTCTTCAGGCGATGGGTGAGATGAGGAAGCAGGTTCTGCCTCCTCAGGGGCTCACAGCTTAGTCTCAGAAGCATGAAAAATGTGCCAGTTATACCTCACATCCTCTTGAAAGTCGATCCTCAATTAGGCAACGCTTCGGCGGCTGCAGTCATTCTATCGTATTCTCAGGTAACGAGAGCACACCTCATCCGAAATACCGTCTAATGCAGGATGTACTGGAACTCTGCGGGAGGGAGACCCCTCTCCAGAAGCCTGGGTCCTGTGAGCAAATGCTCGGAGGCTCTGGTTAGCATTCTGAACCCAAAATGAGTTGAAATGCTGCCATCTCGTTGCAGTGTGGTAGTTCGAATTTAGGCACACGGTTTATTTTTGAATTCTAGGCATAGGACTGGTTTGTGGTGACGTGGTTTGAGAGGGCTGTGGGTTATTTGCCGGGCGCCTCTTGATGCATGCTGTGTCTCACCTGTTTAGTGTGTTAAGACCAGAGCCAACAGGCCCTCCGTCCAGGGAAGTCCAAGATAATGTGACTCACATCCTGCTTTGTATCATCTGTGCCATTGCTGGTTTATCTTCTGAAATTGGCCAGCAGGATTGAGACCCACCTTGTAAGGATGACCTTGTAAGGTCATCCTGGAGCTCCAGGCAGGAAGCAGAATGAAAACTCGTGTTTATTTTACTCACGGCTTTTGAGTCATTCTGTGGTAAGAGCCCTACTTGGTGAAAGAGAAGAAACTCCTTTTAGTTAATTTCACCTTTGAAACCAGAAATGTTGCCTTTAACAAGGTTAACACATAGACTCAATCATGTGCTAAATGAGCCCAGCATCTCTTCTGAGTTTGAAGTTTGGAAGCTGGGCTAGGGCTGATTAAATGACTTTCTTCTGAGAGCTTCTCTTGTTTCCATTTCTCCTCTTTTGATTGCTAACCTATCTTTTCTGGCTTCCTTGCTGCCATCCCACAGATGTGTTCATAGTTCCCTGTCGCTCCAAAACTCTGCTAGCTCTGCCTGGTGACCCCACAAATCCCCAGTGTTTCATGTCTGGTGCTCTGGGGAGGGAAGCAGATGGCTGGGCTCTCTCTTCTGCCACCCAGGAAGGCAGGTGGAGGGGCAGCTAGGGTTACAGCAGCAGGTGGGGAGTTGGGGTTTCAGGGCTGAGCCGCCCGAAGGAGACACCGAATCATCCACACCGCCTGGGCAGAACAGCTCACCTGGAACCAGCCCTGCTGGCAGAAGGCGGCAGCAGCTGGGAGCTGCTTCGGCTCTGGAGCAAGTGAAGAAAACGTTGGGTGGGTGAGTGGGAGTCGCTGCCTTTATGGATTATCACTTGCCACTCGCCAACTCAGTGCAGGAGCTGCACTGGGGTCCCCAAGCTCTGTGACAAATGGGTTTTTGCTCCAGTGTCTTCTTGATCCCGGACAACTTCCTGTCATTTCCCCCCTCTCCTCCCCTGTCCCCTCTTAGGTCTCAGCTCTGAGCTAAATGCCCAGAGTTCAGGGAATGTGCCTCTTCACTGTGCTCCCCCAGCCCCAAGCACTTGGTCCACCATGCCATTATTGCCTCTGTAAGCTGTCTCCCACACTGGGTGGTGACTTCTTTGGTGGCTGGGACTATGTCTTATCTCACAATGTATTTCCAGGGCCCTGAAAATGATACTCAGTGCTGTGAATATTTGTAGCCTGGAGGGAATCCCATCTATGTGCATAATATCATTTAATTGATTACCGACAGCTCTTGATTATCTGCTAAATGAAAGGAACTAGCAGCCTGGAAAAGCCAGAGGGGTGTTAATCCAAAATATACTTTTTTTTTTTTTTTAAACAGGCTTTGCAGTGCTCTATAGGGCAATTTGGGGGAGGGAGACAGATTATGTAGCTTCTTGATACTTTATATATTTATTAAATAAAAACGAGGCTTTTGGTGGTGTTTGAATATTGATATTATAAAATGCCTTTCCCTCCCTCCCTCCAGCATTATTTCATCCTTATTGGTTCTACCTAGTGGAGACATGAACAACTGTTTATGGAAATGGATGTGTTTCACTGACCTGCGGTTGCCCCGATCCTGTATATCATAAAGCACTAATATATAAATTGAACATAAGCTTGAGCAGGGTTTCCTAAGTCATTAGTTATTCCTCATGCTCAGACCTACTGCCAGTCAGTGTTAGGAGCCAGGGAATATGCCAAGTGGGGTGAGCCAGGACAGAATGGGCTGTAAAAGTTTCCCAGATAAGCCACATGTGATAACAGCTTTCTCAGTTCAGGCATGTGATTGGCAAGTGCATCAGAGAGCATGGATGAGGTGGGGACAGTAGGACAGCGGCATTTGTTTGAAGCCTGTGTATGTTACTGCCTCCTCCAGCACAGACTCTGTCTGTCTTTGCACACTGGAAAGAGAACTGGCTGGCTTGACAATAACAATAATGACAAGAGTGTCTTCTTATTTAACCCCATCTCTACGCCAGACTGTAGGCTCACTGCTTTGCTCACATTATTACTCACCCTCCTATATTCTGAATGGGAGATACTATTTCCATTTTACGGATGAGGAAAGTGAGTCCTCATAAGTTAGGTCACTTTCCCTAAGTCATGCAGCTAGCAAGAGGTGAAACTGGTTTTTAGAGTTCTGTCTGGCTGCTTTTCCATGGTTGTCCCACTAAACCATTCCCTGAAGAGCTGCCTGGGCTGTCCTGAATTTTCCATTCACTGGTAGCTGTGTGACTTTTACCAAGGCACATCAGTCTCTGCACCTCAGCTACCTTTCCTGTATAGTGGGGATGACACTGATTGTCTGCTTTGGAGGGATGCTAAGAAAATTGAAGGAAGTTAGATACGTGGCAGTATTTAGGAAAGTATTGTGACTTCAGTATCAGATGGGGTCATTATCACTGTTTGTCTTCCATTATGACTGCTTGAGTTTCTGGGTCATGGACTGGGATCATTGAGTTAGCATGGACCATTCCTCAAAGAAGCCATGCAACTGGGGCCTTGGCTTTGGTGATCTGCACAGCTTGTGTCAGCCCTGTGAGCCTGCTGGGGTCCTCTGGAAGCTGACAGACTGATGGAGAAGCAAGTGGAGGGTGGAGAGTGGCTCTGTTGTGATATGCACCAAGAACACTTGAGCTCTGGATGGCTTTTAGGGGAATTGTGGCCTTTGTGTTTTTGCTGTCTCCCATTTTAAGGAATGTCTGAGTTCTTTTTATGTTGAACTCAGTGGGTGGGTGAGTAAACTTTCCTCATTTCTTACTTGATCTGTCTCCAGAGTTTGCTCATGAACAAGATAGAAGGGAGCAGTTAATAGGAGCAGAAAGAAGGAAGGGCATCCATGCAAACCAAGGTATCAGAGGAAAAAAGAAGATTTCATCTTTGTTAAGTCTGATTTGACATTAGTGACAACAAAGACAATTATAATACTAATAACAATAGTAATTATACTCGCTCGATTCTTATTACGATACATGCACTTTCTAAGTAATTTAGGTACATTATTTTACTTAATTTTAAAAATAACTTTATGAGATGAGGACTATTTTTATGATCATTTCTATAGATGAATGAACTGAGACACAAAGAGGTGAAGGAACTTGCCCAGTGTTGCCTCCTGATAAATAAGGAGTTAGGATTGGGTTCCAGGCAGTTGGCTTCCAGAGCCTCACTCTCGATAAATATTCTCTGCCACCTCTTTGCAGTAGGTAAATTAGAGAATAGAAGAATTAACTTATTTCAGAATGGAAGATCTATGTGGTTCAATTTCTTATTATCCAGGCCAACAGAGGGGAGCCAGTGACTCCCCAAGTAACTTATGTTAGCTCTGGTCTGCATTATGAGGTTTTGTGGGTTTTTCTTTTTTTTTTATGTTAAGTTCAGAATCAGGAGCACAATAGGTGAGGAAGCCCAATTATTAAGCCAAAACACATTAATTCTCAATAACTGTGTTTATTTCAATGATTCCAAAAAATCTCTTTCTTTCCTTCTTGGCAGTTTTTCAGAAGTCATGACTCCCATCAGTCTTTGTCCACTTGTCTATTTCAGGACCATGGACAGGGCCCTGGGTGATGGAATGGGCAAACATTTTGGTTAGGTTACGCTTGTATTCTTGCCTCAGTTTATCTTCCATATTCCCTAAGACACATTTCTAAGCTTTGTAGTAAGTCACACTAGCATTGTCTGAATATACACATGCTCACATCAGAATGCATACTGCTTTAAACATTTTCGAAAGATAATCTGCAGTTGATACTGGGCCTTTTCTGCTTACTCTGCCTTATTAGGACTTGACAGGTTTGACACTTTGCCTTACAGTATGGCCTGCCTACTTAAGACTTTGGTCCTTTAGTATGGTTGGTGCCAAAATTAAATAAAGAAATTCATTTACCTGTTATTCAGTATCATTACATGATAATGGCATCATGGGCGATGACAATGCACATATATTGCGTGCATATTGTGAGCTACCTCTGCCCTGAGTGCTTTGCGTGTATTATTTTATTTAATCCCCACATCCACAACATTCTTAGGCAATGTATTGCAGTCTACAGAGGAAGAAAATGGGACACAGAGGGACACAGAGAGACTAAGTAAATTGTTCAAGATAACCTAGTTAGGTCATAATTAGTAGAGCAGAGCCCACACTCTGAACTTCAGGATAATTCTGTGTCCACCCTCAGGGGGTCTAGAGGCTGGAAAGGGAAGGATAACCTTTTCTGAATAGAGATGTAGGAGATGTGGTTGGTATTAGATACAGTTTGATGCTCAGTCCCTCGTTCCGCTTATGATCCAAGCTTCTTTGGACAAGAAGGTAGTGACACTTTAGAAGCCAGGGGTGGCGATATGAAGCTGCATTAGGAGTCATAAAGTGTGAGCTCAGAAGCAAAACTGGGTGTGTCATGCAGGAGGGTTAATAGGCATCTCCAGCATAGATCATTTTGTTGCGACATCTGCAGCTAACCTGCTTCTGGGAAGGGGGAATGTCAACCATGATGCTGCCTGGAGTAACCTTTAAAACAGAAAGCATTTGTATGTCTCACTCAGTCCAGACCTGGTGTTCTGTTGGTTGGCTGACATAAATCCTGGTTTCTTCCATTTCCCCACTGGTAGGCTTGCATTTGTGTACCAAGGCATATTGGGTAAGGATGACCATATGGATGGAGGGAGGGCTCACTTTGGTGTCAGCTAATCTCATTAATAACCAGAGAATTGCAATATCATCACTAGATTGAACCTCAGATTCTTGTAGAAAACTCATTTTTATATAGCAGAAGAAACTGAAGCCTAACATAGGAAAGCAGAACTAAAAGTCAATGTTTGACCCCCTAATCCAATGCTTTCTTCATGGTTCTATGCTATCAAACTGCGAACATGATTAATATTAATAACAAAATATTTTCAATACTATTAACATTATTGATAAAACTTCTACCAAGGGTAAAGCATTGGGATTAAGATTTGAAATTTGTCAAGACAAAATAAGCAGAGGATTGACAGCCTAGGGTCAGAGATATAAAACAGAGATATCACCATCATCATCATCACCATCACCACCATCACCACCACTGTCACTGTCACCATCATGTGTATTTAAACTGCCACCATCATCACAGAAACCTACTTTGAGCACTTACTATGTGCCAGGCATTATGCTACATGCTTTATGTTAGTATTCATTTAAAGTGTATGGCAAACCTATTATTAAGCATGCTTACAGATTAGGTTTAGAGGTGTTAAAATAACTATTACAAAGCTTTCTATTATGAAGCACCATATGGGGGAATGCAGTTAATCTGGTACAATAGAAGCTTAGGAAAAACCAGAACAGTGTAGAGCCTTCATGAAGAAGGTAAGACTTGCAGGGGGCCTTGAGCTAAACTGAAGAGTGATAAGGACAGTGGAAGTGAGCAGGATGGGGGACCCTGAAGTAGGCAGTACTTGAATGGTTTTTGCAGTGAAGAAGGTGGAAAGTTAGAAGAGAACGATGTGTAGAGTGGTCTGAGAAATGAATGAATGACCTTCTAGTCTACTGAGCACATTCTGTGTTCCAGGCCCCATGCACAGTGGCACTGGGCATGCAGAGGTGAGAGACACAGACCCTGCACTAATGAATAGGCGAGAAGACCCCAAAATAGACAACCATCATCCTGGATGATAGGGTTGGGCAAGGAGCACATGAGTTCAGAGGAATGGGTCCACCCTCTCCTCTCTTTGGGGCTACACTACTGATACTGTCGAGGGTGGCCTGGAGACAAGGAGACCTGGGGCAGTGCAAGTGAGCACATGGTCCCAGCTGGTAACTGGCTTTGAAGGTCATCTTCTTTCGCTGCCTCCCTATTCCCTGCCTGTGAGCAGGACAGGGGGAACTTCTGTTAGTGCCACTCCCTGGCACGATCAGCTGCCAGAGCTGCAGCCTGAAGCCCAGAGCTCCCCCCAGCCAGAACTCGGAGCTGTCAGAGGTTATCACTCCACACAAAGGCTGTTTCCCCTCCACCACTGCACTGGGTGTGTTTGTGTTTACTGTGCCAGCCACTCCTGCCCTCCTCAATTCCCAATGCTGAGGCTGGGTGGCTCCTGAAGGGCAGGCTTCCGGGAGGCCAAGCTTGCTGTGGGGGGAAGGAGGGGAGGGCGGAACGCAGCTGGTGCCAAGAGAAATATTAACTTGACATTTAGCAAAAGGGTGAATCCATTTATTGCACTGCAACGATGAGGTGTTTGCATCCTGAGTGGCCTTCTGTTTTCCTATTGTCTTTCCTCCTCGGTGGTCTGGCCAGGCCATAGTCTTCGCAGTTTTAAATCCATATGGTAATGAAGGGAAGCCTCCTGGTCGATTCACAGCCAGTCTCTTTGTCTGTCTCTGTCTCTGTCTCTGTCTTTGTCTCTGTCTCTGTCTGTCTGTCTGTCTGTCTCTCTCTCTCTCTCTCTCACACACACACACACACACACACACGCACACACACACACGTGCCTGTGCATGTGTGCAGAGTCCCCAGAGCTATACTGATTATTCAGAAGTCTGCTTCTCCCTGATTCCTTCCTTGCTAGCCCTAAAGTTGCAGCTTCAGTCCAGATAACTTGAACATTTTGAAATGCTTCCATCCTGGCCTGGCTTTCCAGCTACTGACAAAAACCATTTCCAGACAGGATGGAGCATGGATTGAACTCTTGCTATGTACATTCAGGAATGCTAAGAACATGAAAAAAATTGCTTACATAGCCACAAGGATTTTAGTATTTATAGGGCTTTTGCCTTTTTATCATCTCCCAGTGGCTTAGTGAGATGGCCGGGGTGGGTGCCATTCTAGGTGAGGAAGCTAAGACCTATGCTCTTGTGTACTAATAATGCGCCAGGCTCGGTACTGGCTTCTTTAATGGCATTACATCATTTAATTCTCACCAGACCCAGTGGGGTGGGTCTAGTCGTCCCATTTTATAGATGAGGAAAGTGGAAGGGTTTGAGAATACTTTCAGCTGGCAAGTGGCCATATCTACCTGACCTTAAAGCTACCACAATGCTGCTTCAGAGGGCATGGGTCAGTTTGGAGAGTGGGCAGAGTTCAGTGGGTGCTACACTGTCTGGTCCTGTTCCACTCCAGTAGCCTGCAGTGGTCTGTGATGGAGTCACAGGTGTCCTAGAGAACCACTTCTTTTGCTTCATTGTTCACCTTGCCCCCAGAATCCCCAAAAGAGTCATTGCTTCTTACCCTCTTGTCTTGCTCAACTAGATCCAGTAACTCAACATCTGAATATCTATCTCAGGATAACTCAGAAGCTGATAAAAATGTTCTCTCCAGAAATTTCCTCCAGGGCTCGTCTATGACAGCCCTAAGCTGGTGGATGGCACTTGAGCCCATTCTCAAGTCTGGAATACCCTTATCCCTCAGTACCCTTTCCCTGAATTCACTTGCCTCAGGTCCTTCATTCTATATCAGGAGGGAGATCCCACCAGCCTGACATGATAACTTGACCTCTAGAGTTTACAGTGATACATGAAGCATGAGAGAAAAGTGGAAAACACATATAAATATGCCTACTATATATTATGCACCTTTTCTTCTGTTGCTAAGTCAGCGTTTCAGCTCACCCAAGCTATCTACATGTCCATATCACCCCTCCCACAGCTCAGTAGGTATGACAAATTTCTTGCCACAAAATTATGCTCTTTTATAGTGATGGGCCTGACCACAGTTGAGGAGGGCAAACCCACAGATCCAGAACAAAGTCCTATTCCAAAGGCCCATCTATGTGCCTGTGTCCCAGTCAGTTACCAAACTGGCATGGAATGGAAAGGCCAGTGCTTACTATTGGAAAAGTCTTTGTTCCCATCTCAAATGCATTCTTCCAAGCCTATAAACATTTTTCTAGGGAGTTCCATTTGTCACTAAAGGGAAAATCCAACTCCAAGAGCCTTGGTTGCCAAATGATGAGACCAATCATTTTTTTAGAAAAGATTTATTTATTTATTTATTTATTTATTTATTTATTTATTTATTTAAGAGAGAGAGAGAGAGAGAGAGTGCACGAGCAGGAGGGGCAGAGGGAGAGGGAGAGAGAAGCTCAAGCTGACTCCACACTGAGTACAGAGCCTGATGCAGGGCTCAATCTCACGACCCTGAGATCACAACCTGAGCTGAAACCAAGAGTTTGATACTTAACTGACTATGCTACCCAGGTGCCCCACCGATCACTTTTTTGATGTGCCAGTCTGTTCTCAAATGCAGACCAGCCTCAGCCCCTTTGCCTCTGTCAGATGTTGATGGGAGCTGAGTGGTCTGCTGATCTTGGTTGGCTCCAAACCAATTATTTGGTCTTGGCTCTTATTTTGCTGAATAAGTCAATCCTGGTGCTAGCGAAACCTTGTATTTGTCTCCAGGACAAAAGCTACCAAATATGGCTATGTATCAGATTACCTGGGGTTGTTTGTTAATATGCAGATTCCTGGATTCCACACTAGATTGGCCAACTTAGAATTTCTAGACTCTATGTGTTTTAACAGCCAGTCCTCATCCAGTGTTTGGGAACAACAATCTCATTTATCTACCATTTTCTTCCAGGCAGAGGAAAATTTGTGATGAAATCTTTCCAGTGTGGGTGCTCTTGGCCAGTTCTCATTCCCTTCTCCACCCTGACAGCTTTTATTCTGCTTTTGAGGAGCAGAGCTATCATCAGAAGCTCAAGGTGACCCTTCTCTGGTTTATTCTTCTCATCCCAAAGCACAAGCAGTAAGTTCCATCTGGCACTCCTAGGATACTTAGTGGACAGAAAGAAGAAAACTTCAGGTTCCAATAAACATACCTGTGCCACATACCTGGCTAGTTTCATGGTATTCCATATTCTTTTGTCACCTCTGCTGATGATTTCAAAATGAACTTGGTGCATAAACTTTAAGGGCTGGAATTCAACACTTGCTAAGTAGATAGTGTCCGAACACTGCCCACTGATAACCAGGGTGGAGAGACATTTGATGACCACCAAATAACCATGGACTCTCCCACTCTTCCTAAGACCCCTTGCAGTTGGGTGGACTATGAGCAGAAAAGATGTGTGTTTCTTCCAGCCCGAGACAGTTAAAAACTCCTTCCTGCTTCCCCGTGCTTTTCCTTGCCCTTTCATGGCAGTCGTAGAGACCGTGTTGAGATAGTAGAACCAGCCTGGATGTCATCTTTTTAAAACAAACTACCTTGGAGAGCCACCCAACCAAAAATGACTTTGCATGAGTGAGAAATAAATGATGAAATAGTAAGTTTTTGGAATTTTAGGGTTTCTTTGTTACTGCAGCACAACCTTGTGTATCCTGATTAATGAGGTTGATATTGTCCTGAGGCAGACTTCCTTGTGCATGAAGGTCTTAGCGTTTGTAGCTTGCTTCTCCTCCTAAAGACTGAATGAAACTAGAACTTTCTAGGAACTCTTTCAAGCTGCAGTAGTGATTTACTGAAGCAGAAAGAACATGGTTATTTTGAGTCTCAGAAGAAGAAAAACAAAAAAACATAAAGCTGTTGTCTTCCTCCCAGAAAGGAATTAAAAAGAGGCATATTGACATGGGTAAAAAATAACACCACTGCCTGATCTGGTGTGGATGTGTTCTTCGAAAGTATTAATTACACACTCCTACCATTAAAAAATATTAATTTAAATGCACACAGCTTGTAAATCTCTTCTTGTTCCGTCTGCTGGATGATTTGGGACAAAGCTAGCTGAGAATTAATTAATAACATCCTGCAGCCTGTGTATGTTTTCACTGACAATATACTCAGGACTTGGGCTTCTTAGAGCTGCTTTTCTGTCTGTGGTAGAAGTGATTTCCTCTTTAAGGGACTTTTACCACTCATTAGAGTTAACCAATCTGATCCTTTCTCCTCTGGCAATGGCAAAAGTCACTTATTTGAGAATGGACACTTACGTGGTATTTTCGTAGTTGTGTGTAAGAGGCTTATTTGGCATATGTGAGATATAGAATGACATAAGGGTGAGTACTCAGGAAAAGGTCTTTTGTCCATCATGACATCAAAAGGGTCTTCTGTTCATCATGAATGATTGTGTACTAAAAAATTCCATTATGAGTAATGCATTCCCTTACATGAAAGATATGTCATCCCAGAAGCAGTTGATTGCATATAAATACCTTCCTAGGGAGGGAAAAATAGTAAGTCATTAACAGCATAAATATGACTTCTTTAGAAAACCCCTGAGAGAATGGGACACAAGTCAGGTACATTTTGATGGGGGATGTGAAGTAGAGGGTTGAGCCCCTTAGGACAGAGTATAGCAGGGTGAGTGTGAGTAGGATGCTGGAGCGGAGG
Organism: Ursus americanus; assembly: GCF_024610735.1. Lineage (NCBI taxonomy): Eukaryota > Metazoa > Chordata > Mammalia > Carnivora > Ursidae > Ursus > Ursus americanus. The sequence goes on from NC_142132.1 coordinate 48,528,893, forward strand.
ACCTGTGTAGCCTGAGAGCTCTGACCCTACATGTGGACGATGACATGGGTTAGGGTGGTGAAAGGTCAGAATTTGTTCTGGGGTTGATTTCTATCACATTAAACACATGCTTCCTGAACATTTTAGCTGTGTTCAGGTTTTTTCTTGTAACTCTTAGGCTGGAGTCATGTCCTATCACATATAGGTCAAGGGAACTGTCTGCTTTCCTCAGATGTGGAGGGCTTGGCAGGTACGAAGGAGAGAGAAGTGAGGCGGCATCCAAATCAGGAAGTACCTGCCTTTGTGCATGTTGGCCAGGGGAGTGGGCTGGGAGGCTGGCAGGAATGGACAGGCCTTCAAAGGCTCTGACACTTGTCTGGCAAGGAGGGTTCAGCCAGGGGATCCAGAACCCTGAAAGCCACTGGAGCTCCTTCTTCTTTCTTCAGGTTTGCCTGGGGCCTCAGCCTCAGCTTTAGAGTTCAGACCACTTTCAAGTGTGATTCTTAGGGAATTGTTCCCTTTTCTCCTTCCAGAACAGCCTTCATGAGGATTTGGTGGATACCTCCTCCCTCTTGAAGGCATCTTGAGTCCAAATTAATTCCACTATTTCTTGTGTCCCCCTGTGTTGACACCCACCTTTCTCGTGGCACTTACCAGAGCATAGTCCTTTTGTACCAGTTAGATGCTTCTTCTCCAGAATTCCTCTTGGCATCTCCACCATTTTGTTTAGAAAAAAAAATATGTTGATGAGTCTTTTAAGAGCGAGGGGTGAGACCTCAAGGAGAATGTTCAAGCTATCAAAAGATGCCATAAGTTATCTTCTGCAGAGTGTGGATTCTATTACCTGGAGGATCTTTTTTTGTTTGGAGAGTGACAGAATTAGTTGAGTATGACAGTTTTCCTGTAGATCAGGGCAGAGCTGAATTGTTGTACATCAGACAGACCCTATCGGTCAGGTTAGGCCATACTCTGTGACAGTAACAAACACTCCCGACAGTGGCATAACACAAAAAATGTTTATTCATGCTCCATACATATATAATATCAGTCAGGAAGGGCAGGGGTTTGGAAAGAGAGTGACTCCTCGTTAAAGTCAGAGAGTGAAACAAACCAGTAGAAGCTCCATCTTGGCATTTGCTTCCAACATCATCCTGGCCCAAGGCAGTGGTGCACTGCCCTGGCTGAAAGCTCCCATCCAGAAATGGCACACATTTTGCTCATGACTCATTGGCCAGGGCAAACCACTTGGTCATACCTAACTTCAAAGGAGAAAGGAAAGCATTCCACCAATTGCCTGAAAAGAGGGAAGAATTGGAATAGTTGTGAATATCCCTGATGACGTTCATAGGGATGAAGCCCACGCTAGTGGGAGGGTGAGGGTCCAGAGGCTTTTGCAGGGAGAGTGAGGGACTTTGGCTTATCAGGACCACGTTTCTATCTGGAGGGGCTGTGAGGGGAAGGGTCAGGGAAGGAGTCCTTGGTTTTACCATGGCTTAGAAGGAACTGAGGTGAATTCAGAATCCCCTGTTAGATTCATTTATGCAATTTATATCCTTTCTCCACCTTACCTGTGAAATCTTCAGCAGTCTGGATTGTTCCTTATTGCCTCTCTGGGAGCATGGGATGGAGTGAAGGCAGGAGGGAGGGTCTCAAACTGGTACCACAGTTAGGGCATAAGGCATTCAGGGCAAAATCAGAGGCTGTACGTCTTAGTCCAGGTGCTGAATAAGCCAGAGACGGCCAACATCTGAGTTAATATACCTGTTATTTTTTCCTCCTAGATCATAAATTCCTCAAGGTCAAGGACTGTTTATTTATATGTATGTCACCTGCAGAGCACAGAACTACTCTGGACTCAGTAGGTGCCCAGTTGCTTGAGGCATGTTTGTGGGTGAATGAATACGTGAGTGAGTGCATTTCTGTCTCTTTTGCCCTGTGCTGGGAAGCCTTGTGGTGGGCAGGTAGCCAAGGGAGGACATGGGAAGGGGGCAGCACTGTCTTCGCTCAGAAAAGCAGCTCTCTGCACTCTGCTTCCAGCCTTGACTTCTAAGCCTGTTAGAGACCAAAGACTCCAAGGGCTCTCAAAGTAGGATGTAGAAAGCTTCCTTGACCATTCTCACTTGTGCTGGTGAACAGTTGGCTCTGGAGAGTGGGTCTCCCAATATGCCCAGAGGCGAATGGCAGCCTAGGAGCCCCGGACCAGGAGCTGGTGGGGGGATGGCAAGCAGGGGGGGGCAAAACACCTGTGAGGAGTGGGTATTGTGGGCAACGGACAGGATGCCAGCCTTGGAATACCTTCCATTGGCCACTCATTCATTGATTGACTCACTCCTTCACTTATTTACGTATGATGTCATTCATTCCCTCTGTCATCCACAGTGATAAAGCAGAGTGTGTATGGAGCTCCTGATGCAATGCCTGGCACATAATTAGTGCTAAGTTAATGTGTTTGCTCATTCATTCAGCAGCAATAATTTTTGAGTGCCTGCTTTGTACCAGGCACTCTACCAGACCCTGGGGATAGAGCAGAGAACAAACAGACGAACAAAGGTCTCTGCTCTCATGGAGCTTGGATTCATGTGGATGAATGGCAGTTGTTATTATTACTTTGAAGTATTTATGATGTCCTGGGAATCCATGGAAATGGACAATATGGTCTCAGTCCTCGGGGAGATGAAAAACTAGTGGGAGACAAAACACACGGATGTGGACTATAAACACCATGAGGCAGCCTGTGTGGGATGGGGGTTGGTGGGGACAAGGGCTGTGTGGCTGAGCTGTCAGGCCCCAAGTAAGGGGGTGCTTGGGGCGGTAGGCTTTAGACTCTGGCAGGGCAGGAAGGCAGGGAAAGCTCTGGGTTGGGGATGAGGGGCTGAAGGGGATGGATTGTGACTGCAGACTACTCTACTTCCTGTTAGCTTTGTGACTGTGGACAAGTTACCTAACCTCTCTGTGCTCCTTTTCCTCCTCTGTAAAACCTCATAAGGCTGATAAGAGTTCTGAAGCTCTTCGAGCACTACTGGGAACGGATAGATAACCATTATGTGCTGGTTTGTTAGTATCAGTACATGAATAAAAGAAGGGAGTTGGAGGATCCATACTGGAAGATGTGGCTGGCCATGTGGATGAAAGCTCTGAATGGCACAGAAAGGTTATGGGTAGACAGGAGCCTGCTCAGATGCCCCTCGTTTCCTCCATTCAGTTCAGGCCGAAGCTCTGCCCCCCCTTTTCTGTCAAGGAGCTGCCAACCACTCCCCCCCCCCTTAGTATTTGTTGGCAAGACACCGTAAAAGCATTCCTGAATTAAAGGCACAGTGAAATGACACTTGAATTCTCTGGGGAACAATTCTGCTATGATGGATAAACATGTTAATTACTCAGAATTTAACCTCCAGCTGCTGCAAATGCCGCGCTTTTTCCTCTCAGCCTGAGCTTGAGACCTGGGGTGGTGGACTCTTGGAGAGCTCTGCCTGGCCCAGGAGAGCCTCCCCACCCCTGCACACAGCCAACACCTGGGACACGGTAAGCGAGGAGGTCGAGATCACAGGCTGTCATGCTAAATGGCTTGGGTTCAAATCTCAGCTCTACCACTCATGACCTGTAGGCCCTTGAGCTTCAATCTTACTGTGCCTTACTTTTTCTATCTGTAAAATGGGTTGCCGTGAAGATGAACTGTGTTAACAACTGTAAAGGGCTTAAGGAGTTAGATGTGTCTGTGCTGTTAGTATGATTACAAGCCCTGTGCAGATGGCCACCTTGGTGCTCAGCTTTCCCCTCTGCCGGATTTTTGTGGGTTCCTTTTTCTTTAGTGTCCCCACTGCCTTGCTCTAAGGTCTTCTAGTGAACTTTGCAACTCACTTTTCCTGGAGCCTAATTTTAGCTCTCCCAAAGGAGAGTGGAATGAGGCACATTTGTAAAGTCTTCCAGGACATGAGTGGGGACTGCTCATCAGTTGATTTATATATAGAAGATGTAAAGAATGTCTCCTAGTGCCAGGCCCTACACCAACGCTAGTGCCACAGCCTCCAGTGCGACACGGCCAATAACTCAGGCAGCTTTCTTGTGGGAAGGCGGCAGAACCATGGGTGAGCCCTGTGTGGCAGCAGGGAGCAGTGGCTGGGGTGACAGAGGCCAGAGGGTCCTCTCTGGTGCTGTCCCCTTACACACCCCTGTAACGGGGGCAGCACATGGCATCATGGCCTTCGCAATCTAACAGACATGGATTCCCATACTGCCTAAGCATCTTTGTTGTATGACCTTGAGCAACACATTTGACCTCTGTAAACCTTAAGTGCCGATTCAGAAGTGGGGAGAGCAGCAGTGCTTAACTGGTAGGATTGTTGTGAAATGCAGGCAGAATCTGAAGTTCCATCACTTGGAAAACACTTGGTAGGTGTGAGCCAATATGATGATGCCTATATTGCTAATGATAACCTCTTCTAGTTAGAGTGTCCTTGCCTAAAAATAGTACCTCCCTCACTGAGCTTAAGAAAATTAAATGAGGGGTGCTTGGGTGGCACGGTTGGCTAAGCATCAGACTTTCGGTTTTGGCTCAGGTCGTGATCTCAGGGTCATGACATTGAGCCCTGTGTTGGGCTCCACGCTTGGAGCCAGAGTCTGCTTAAGATTCTTTCTCCCTCTCCCTCTGCCCCTACCCCCTCAAATAAATAAATAAATCTTTAAAAAAATTAGATGAGATGATTGGCACAAAACCCTTAACACTCTCTGGATACAAAACGATGATGAGTGACATTTTACTCAGGGCTTTTTCTATCAGTGTCTCTCCTCCCTCAGCTCCTGCTTCACCTGGGGGCATGGGGGAGTCCCCCCCAACCCTGGTGGAGCCCCAGTTGGGCTCAAGATTCCCTGAGGAGCCAGGCCAGGAGATTCCAGCCTTCAGTTTCCCTTCCATAGAATCATAAATTTCTGGGCTCCTCAGGCTGGAAATGGCTCGCTGCTGACGGGATCATTAAGAGTGCTAGCCAGATCTGATCTCCACTTTCAGAGGCTTATTAATAACACCTCGAATTTATCTTCCTTGATGGGGAAATTTTGCCAGTATCTGATAAAAGCAAAATGCACAGTGGCCTGGTGCCAACAAGAGCCCTCTCCCTGTCATCGGCTGTTAGCAGAAAGCTAGTACAGCCGGCTGGAACGGGGCTAATGGAAATACAGAGGGAGAAATGAGTTTTGTATCTTCAGTTCAGAGTTTGGACTTCAAACCTTCTCCCAAGACCCCTCTCCCCCAGACTGGGCTGTGAAAATAACTTTCAGATCTGCATCTCCGTCTGAGAGTGTGTGCCTCATCTTCCAAGACCCTTCTGAACACAGTGCTCTGAAGGAAACCACACTTGTCCCCTCTGAACTTCCAAGAGTCCGCTTATCTTTTGGTGGAGAGTGCAAGCACACAAGAATATCAGTGGGTGTTGTATGTGGAGCTGGCTACAAAAGAGAGAAAACATTGCCGTGGCATGTGATAGGGCTTCAATGACAAGGATCCTGGGTTAAGCTATTGAGGAAGTGGGCCCCTTAGTTTATGTTAGCTGAGTCAGGGGGTATACAGCCAAGCAGGAGGACCCTCTGGGGCAGAAGATTCAGGCTATGGTTCCAAGGAAGTCTTGAAATATCCTGCTGGAGACCTGGCAGTGGGAATCCTGCGATGGCAGGGAGTGTTTGGGAGGCTGACCCGATGTATGGTGGTGTGTGATAGGGGGAGGAGCAAAGGGCTTTGGAAGCTTCTTAGTCCATTATAAAATGTCCAGTGTGCTCATTTTACTAATGAAGACATGAAGCCTAGACGGAGGAAGCCAGTTGCCCAGGATCCCCCAGCAGTGGTGGCAGGGCTAGAACTGGAATGGATACCTGGCTTTCCTGTCCAGAAGTCTTTCTACCAGAAATTTCTTCCTTATGTGCTTAACTTTAATTGAGCCCTTTCTATCTGCCAAGCACCCTGCTAAGGAATGGATGTTCTCTGTTGACCTTCACAACAACCTTGTGAAGAGATGCTCTTGGTGCCTTCATTCGACACTTGGTGCCATTGGCTGGAAGAGTTTAAAGGACTTGCCTAAAGTTACAGACGAGTAAGTGGTGGATTCAGGGCTCCAACCTAGACAGCTTGCTCCAGAACCTTGCTTATAATCAGCAGTCTAAACCAGTGCTTCTCAAAGTGGGGCGCCCGGAGAAGCACCATCAACCTGGAAACTTGTTAGAGATGCAAATGCCTGAATCAGAAACTCAGGGAGTGGGGCTAGCTATCTGTGTTTGAATACGTTTGAGGTGGTCTCAGCCACGAATCTGCCAGTTTTATAGTGAGTCTCTCTTCCATGCTTTGTAAACCAAATTGCTGGCTTCTCACACCTTAGGAAGTTTACAAGGTCATTGCTACCTCTCAGCATCCCAGCTTCTGGTGGCCTCTTTTAACAGTGGGATTCTTTAGGAAGCCTGAGATTGGCACAGGTTTTCCTACACCCAGAGGGGTTAAGTGTGTCTCTGAGCTTGAAGACAGCAACATTGGCATGGCTGAACCTTCTGTTGGCCAGAGGGGATTTTGAGAGTCCTGTCTGCTTTCATGCGAACTTGGACAATTTGGTTCAGTCAAGTGGAAAATTAACAAACCAGAAAGGAAGGGGACACAATTTGAGACCAAATGTTCATTGCAACCAGGGTGCTGCCAGACTTCTAAGCATTGCTCTTGTGAAGCTTGAGGAATCCTACACTGGAGATGTTTTCTTCGTGATCCAACAGATATTTATCCTGCACCCACCAAATGCCAGGCCTTTGCCTAGGACTGGGGATAGAAAGATGAAGGGATGTGGTCCCTGCCCACAGAGAACCCACAGTCTATTGTGGTTCTGTAGTGATAGGATTCTCCACTGGGGAAAATATAGTGGCTTTTAGTTAATGCAGTTGATGATGTCTGGTGAATAGAATGTCATAAAAATAAATCCCCCTATTATCCCCTCGGCGATCAGTGACACGGCATACTAATGAAGGCAGCACTTCTTTGGTGGTATGGGGGAAAAGAACTGCAGCCCAGTGAAGGAGAGTCTGATGAAGACTTCATTATTTAATGAACCATGTCCTTGTGAACAGCTGTGGTGTTAACCAGCCAGGACAATTATGCAAGTTGGATTATGTCTAGAGTAAATTGATTCTACTTTATTTGATTAGGTTGGTTCTCCAAAGACAAATTCTTCCAAGTTGAGTTGGGGAAAATTAAAAACAAAAAACAAAAACACACACAAAACCACCATTTAAACTTTGCTTCTAACTTTTAATCTTTGAAATGCTTTTGCTGTCAAGTCTTAAGAGGAAACCCATGATAGCTTCTATGTTGCCGCCAGCAAGAGAACCAAGAATAATCCTGCATTTACAATAGCTATTAGCATGCTCTATACAAGACTCACACAGTCTTCTCTCGATGAGCTTGTCCACAGGGGCAATAAGAGACAGGCAGAAGCTGTGGCTACTCCCTTGTGAGCCTCCAAAGTAGTCGGGCTCCAGCTCACCAAGCAGTTATCTCTCTTAGCACATAGCCCATTGTAGGCACACAGCTGCACATAATGAAAAGAAACGGGGTTGATGTGCAAATTGTCCTAGAACCCCATCCTGCCATTTTCAGATTATCAGACGCCACCCACTCCAGTGTCACTGTGGGCCATGAGGGATTAGCAATTTATAAAATCTATTTAATGGGTTATCATCAACATTACTAAAAAATGAAATAGAATAAAATAAAGTGTAATGCATCTCATTATACTTACTTAGTAAGTATTGCCTCATGAAATGGAATTTTTTTTTTTTTTTGGTGTGAGTTTATGTATGAGTGTGCCTGTGGTGTGTTCTGAACCGTGTTGTAATGCCAGACAGTCTCTAAGTGGAACAGGCTGATCCTGGATGAAATTTACTTCCTAGAACAAGAGGAGCCCAGAAAGGCTGGAGAAATCACTTGTCCTGGATGTGGTCTCTGAGGTCGTGAAATCACTGGATCAAAGTTGGATTCATCAGTGGCTTTTCGACTTGTTAGGGCAGGGTACATCCAGTGCACACACCCATAGTCCACAAACACAAGTCTGGCTGCTCTACACTGACCCTTACTACATGTGATATACTCTGATTTATTCTATTCTACTGTACTCTGTTCTATTGTACTCTACTGAACTTGACTTTACTGAACTCTACTTCTATTGTATTCTGTTGTATTCTGTTGTATTCTATTCTATTCATTCCATTCCATTCATTCCATTGCATTCCATTGCATTCCATTCCCATTTCATTTGTAAAATGATGGTCGGGATTCATTAGGGTAGATCCATTTCATGATCCATTAATGGGTCGCATTAAAAAGTAACACCAGATTAGGTTACCTTCAATTGCTTTCAACCCCAAACTTCTGTGAATGCAATGTAAATCATCACCATAATATTAGGATACAAATTCTGTGTACAGAAGTCTCCCATAGAAAGTTGTTGACTGACTGGAAACTATCTGTTATTAATCACTCATTGATTCACTCACTCATTCATTACTTACCATGTACCATGTACTGTCTAGGCTCTGGCGATGTACAGTGAATAAAACACAACCACTGTCCTGGAAGAGTGCCTAGTTATAGGGATCCTGATTAGGCTTCCCGGGGTTGTGAGGGTCCCAGCAGCTCCCTCTCTTGGGAGGGAGGACCCGTGAAACTTTATTTCCAGCACATTCTTTTTAATGTTTCTGGGCAAAGTATCTAGCCCTAAAGCCTTAGTCCAGTAGAGAATTTAACATGCTGCAATTATTAAACACCAAACTCAAAATGAATGTATGCTATAAAACAAGGCCAGTGGAACTGGGGTGGCCCTGTCCTCTCTTGGGCCCTCTCGCAGGTATTAGGAGCCTTAATTACTTGTTGTGTATTGATTAGTTTCCCATATAGACCACTAATCCTGTGGACCGACTTGCAGGGACTAGTAAATGAGATTGCTCATTGTTGGGAGCTAATCAGATTTCTTATGCTTAGACCAGCTTTATGCTAAGGTTTAAGGATGCTCCTGACTCAAGCCCCAAAAATGTTCTGTTTGACCATTTCTCAGATGGGTTAGAGGTAAAGTGGGCCCAGGGGTGTGGAGAGGTGCTAGATGTAATGAGAAACTCTCCTCAGATGCCCCATTCAATGTGGAGTCTTCCTGAGCTTCTGGACTTCTGAGGACGTAGGGAGAGTGGCCACACGTCAGTCTAGAATCATGTGCTAATGTTTCACTATTATTTATTTTGCTCCCCAGCTAGATTGTGTTCTCCCAGAAAGGAGTAGCTGGCTGGTAGTAACATGGCTCTGAGTTAATCTTTCTTCATGGCTAAATGAAACAAGTACACACCCCAGCAGGCCCATGGGGAAGGCTAAGTACAATCTGGCCCTCAGTAAGGGCAATTACCTTCTTCTCCAGTCCCCCTGCCACTCCCCAAAGCCAGCACCGAACACCGGCTTATACCTCCCATCCGAGAATCTGCTGTCCTCCCCTCTGCCCAGCCCTAGAAACACCACCATGTCATTGAACCTCCTGACATTCTTTAGCTGTGTTTCTATTCTTTCTTCCCACCCTCACCTCATGCCACACCACTCATTCCACTTTAGGTCAATCAGCCAGAATTACAAATACTTCCCCAAACCCGAGGGGCTGTTGGCCTGACAGCTCCCTGCTTTTGCTCATTGTTGACTCCTTGCCTGGGGAGCTTCCCTTATATCCCCCCCAATCACCTCATCCAGCACTCTCAATACCCGATAGAAGGACCTCTTTTAGTGTCCTTCTGTCTCGAGTTTTTTCACTTGAGCCCTGTAACAGCGGCCAGCACCTAGTGAGTGGTGCGCACTGGAATTTGAGGCTTGAACCCAAAGATGTCAGTGAGGTGGGTTACGAGTTGCTGATAGGGTGCCATGACATTCTGGCTCACCTGCCAGACCATCGCTTGAGTGAACCCCCAGAGACCTGTGCGACCTCAGGAATGTATGTGATGGTGGGTGTGTCTGCTCTCTGGAATGACCCATAGCGATGGTCTCTTGACGAGCAGACCCTCATGGGGGAGGCAGAATGGCTGGGGGATGAATAAGCCTGTGGTTTCTGAGTGAGGAAAATGGACTCCAGCCCTATGAAATGCCGTGCTTCCTTATATCTTTTACGCTGAAGGCTACAAAGTTGAGGCAAGGCCATTTCCAGTGACTGGCCTGCTGCAACGAGCCTCTGGATCCTGGGTGTTTGGGGCTGGAAAGGTTTTGCTGATCCTCTCTTGTCCAGTTATCTCCTTTCACACATGAACAAACTGAGGTGCAGAGCTGGGCCCTGGCTTGCCCAAGGTCAATGAGAGCTGTAGCCAGCATGTGGGGTGACAGCTGCCTGGGCTTCAAGGAAAGGGGGCCTGTTGCTACTTCTCCTCCCCCTAGTTGCCACTGTCTTCTCTTGGGTGTCCTTGTCTTTCCCTGGAGCCAAGAGACAGGAAGGAAGGAGCATCCATTGCCATGGCAACCAGACAGCAGGCTGCTCTCCCCACTGACTGGAGCTCCTCTGACAAGGGCTGCTGCTGGTTCTGCTGCTGGGCCTTGATGGGGGGTGCTGGGACTGGTCACCTTATTTGACGTGAGAGAAAACTGGAGGAGCAGCAGACAGCTTCTAACATAAATTGCACAGGCTTTAGCGAAGTGGGCCTGAGGGCGCATTGCGGCCATCCTCTTCACTTTCTTACACCACTTTCCCCCCTGCCAGAGACTCCAACAGAATTCAAGAATCTTTTTTAGAAAGAGATCAGTCTTGAGCAGACTCTGGTCTTCAGATGCCAGAACTAAACTTTTGAACTGACGGCAGCTCTGGCTGAAAAGGCTCTGTTTGTCAAACCTGCCAGAAGAAAATCTAAAATGAAGAGCTGGAGTGGGGGAAGGAGGAAAAAGAGGACATTTATTTCGCTTTCAGACATATTTAAGTCTCCTCAATCCTCCAGGAGGTAAATTGGGGCTTTAAAAATCAATAGGCATTCCTATTCGTACGACACCGAGGAGTTCAAGGGTAGGAAGGGCCTTATTAGGCCATCTCCTCCATCCCTCTGCCCCTGGCCTATTCTGATCCCTCTTGTTTATAAGACTCTCCGGAGAAGGTGATTGCATAAGCTCCCTCAATAATTTGTTCCACTGTCTAACAAGTCTTGATCTTAAAACCATCTTCCTTATGGCCAGGCCAAATTCTTCCTGCTGCCTCCAAAGCTTGTCTGTCTATGGGCCAAGGCTACTCAGAGGCACTGGGGTTTTATGCAATGAGCAAGGACTTGGTCCTATCATCAATGTTCAAGTCTTGCCATTTCCACTCATAGGCAAAATGACCTCGGACAGTCACTTAACTTTTCCAAGACTGTTTCTTAATCTGAAGGGGTTGATGTGAAGGTTATAGGAAGTAGTAAGTGTCAATGTGTCTACCATGATACCTGACATTTAGTGATGTTTAATAATGCGCCATGTTGCTCTGCGTTGGCCCATGGGTACCGTGGGTACAGGCACCTGTTGGATCAAAACCTCAGGCATTGACCTTTTGGTGTTGGATCTTGGGGTAGTTGGAGGGATGGGAGACTGCAGCAGCAGGAGCAGCTGAGGGGGCTCTCATGGGGACTTGGCCAAAGCCTGTTTGCCAACCAGTACAAAAGTTTTCCCTATTTTAGAGGCCCATTTGGCTGTATCCGTGCGTATTATCTAAAGTATCAGCCCTGGTGGTTCCTTCAAAAATGTCAAGTAGGGGCAACTGGGTGGCGCAGTCAGTTAATTGTCTGACTCTGGATTTCAGCTCAGATCTTGGTCTCAGGGTTGTGAGTTCAAGCCCCTCGATGCACTCACTAAAAAAAAAAAAAAAAAAAAAAAAAAAGGCAAGCAAAGCAAATCCCCACTTCCGTGTCTTTGTGCCACTTGACCCCCAATGTTTTACTGCCTTTTCGAATCCCACCCATCAATAAGATCCAGCTCAAACCCTGCCTCATACGTGACTATGATTCAGCTCTAAACCTATAAACCTCATGCCCTGCACTCTTTATCCAGAAGGCAAGAAAGAGATTTTTTTCCTGCACAGCCAGTGGAGCCACTGACTTGAGTTGAGCCATCACAGAGCATTTGGCCTCAGAATCATCGACGGAAACTGAGACCAGAGAGGGGCAGGGCCTTGCCCCAGGCCGTGGCAGTCATCAAGAACAGATCTAGAACTTCAGTCTCCTGACTCACTGCCCAGGCTTCTTGTCCAGTCCCCCATGACTGAGGCTGTTTCTTGAGCCTGGAACTAGATCAGAGTCAGCCCCCACCCTGCACCGCTCCCCTCCTACCCTGCACACGCTCGCTGAGTCATTCTGAAGGGAGGCGGGTAGGGGGAAAGCACGCTGTTTTTGGAGATGGCATCCACCAGTTGGGAAAAACTGAAGCCGGGCAGTCCGTGTGGGTGAGGTCTCCCATCTAGGTCCCCACCTCAGAATGCATGGCAGGGTGGGAGGGCTGGGGAAATGGAAAGCATCCGCGTCTTTCTTACCCACCTGGTGTGGGGCTGGGGGGGTGGGGGGAGGAGCTAACTTAAAGCCTTGTGCTGAGAGGGCAAAGTTTCACTGTGGATTAGATACCTTGCTTGGCTTAGCTTTTATAGGATTTACTTTCACATGGCAATTCCTTAGTCAGACTTGTGCTGCTGTCAAGGAGACGCTGGCCAGCCTCTGAAGCACCTGGGTTACAGGCACATCTGGAGGGGTCATTTAGGCCAAGAGGCTATGAGATAAATGTTTGTGTGTGCATGCGTGTCCATGATCCCCTTTGCTGGCTGCAAACGCTGTCATTGCATCATGGAAAAATCCTTCCTAAGTAAGGAAAGTAGCAGGTGCAAAGATGCTGATGTTGGATCCAGTGAGGAAACACAGTATTCGTCACAACAATGGTATTTATGCACTGGGTCGGCACGTGGTTGGCCAGATGGGGAAAATGCTGTTAAGATGGCCAGGCTCCTTTAGGTTAGGGACATAGAGTGGCTTCCAGAGGAGTAGGGGACAATGCAGGGTAGGGAAGCATGGGGCTTTGGAGTCTGTAGGACCAGAGTTCAAATCCAGACTTTGCTGCCTTCCCACTGCGTGGCCTTAGGCAGCTCTCCAACACTTGGGGCTGTTTTGTGGGGAGTGGCTCATGTTAATTCCAGGTTCCTTTTCATGGGGCTTTCAGGGATAACTGCAATGGATATCTTTGAGGAGGATGGCCCATAATTTTGAGCCTGCTAGCTCGAGGCATCACAGTGGACTTGGGGCAGGAAAGGGATGCGTGGTGACGGAGAGACCCACATGTAAAATGACCCCGTGGGCTGCCATTTTAGCCACATTTCAGGTTTAGAAAGCTGCCAGCTGGCCTGCTTCATTTCCTGAGTACTGACAAGGGAGCAGCTGGAGTCTTCTTCTTTGCTGGTACCTGGAGCAGCTGCTGGGATTTATTAGTGCACTTAGAGGAATTACCCGGAATCACAGCAGGCGTTAAGAAAGGGGAATGCATTTCTGTAAGCCAGGCTAATGTTTGAGCATAAGGGAGCAGGGTCTTTCCTTCCGTAGCGGGTGAGACACAGGAAGGTCTGGCCTGTGATTGTGCTCTAACTATGGGCAGTGATTTCATCTGGGTTGTACTCAGCATGGGACCCAGGTCGGATCCTGTGTGAAAAATGAATGACTGGATCATTCTGGGGGACCTCTTTTCAGATCAAATGCTCAAGGAAGCCGCCATCGCTAGGCATCTGGGAGCGACTGCTGTCTTGGCCAGTGCACGAGGACAACTGTGGGTAGCACAGCGCCCTGAGCCTGTTCCCCTACTCGCTCCTCCCTGTTTATCTGGCAGCATGGTTGTTCCATTGAGTCTCTTCTTCCAAACCCAGCCATTGTCTCAAGTCAGCTGATTCCATTTCCTGCTACTTAGTTGGCGCTCCCGTGTGGCATTGCGCTGCTGGGTGGACTGTGCTTGTTTTCTACTGGCTTAAAGTCTTCTTGGGACATGTGATTAACGAACATGCAATTATTAGGCAACAGTGAAGACAGTAAAATTATGGTTATAAATGGAATCTAAGCAGGGTAGATATGCTTAGGGCTGATCTCAATGTCCTTAGAGTTTAGAAGCTGGAGAAACTTCAGAAGGCTGAAAGAGATTGGCTTTGGATGAGCCATGTGGAGCCAGAGCCCTGCACAGCCTATGGGGAAATGCACCCACTGCAGGGGGCCATGCCCTCTCTGTTGCCTCCCCATTTGATGAACGTTGAGCCTGGGGCAATAGCAGAGCCTGGGTAAAACAGAGGAAAGAGAGTTCTGCCTCCTGTGTCCTTTTGCAAGCTAAGAATTCCATCTAGCTTGGGGAATGCTTGGGGTTGCCATCCATCCATCCACCATGCTGGCTGGGATAGGTGGTCTCTTTGTACCCACACTGGGTGATGAGTGGCTTCCAGCTGAGACCTTGGCTAATGAGATTGGATTCAGAGTATGTTGCAAATGCCGAATGATAATTTAGCTCTGAGTGCACCTCCTCAGTGCCCTGCCCTGTGTTGTGCTGAGCACCAGAAAAGCCCCCCGTCAGTCCTACCTGCTAGGTGTTGCTGTGGTCCATTTGCTTCTTACCCAGTTCAGGCTGCCATCACTTCTTGGACAGATGACTGTAGTTGTGGCCTAAAAATTTGCTGATATTCCCTCTGAGCCACACCCTGCCCATCAAATCCATTCTTCCAACAGTGGCCAGGGGGACCTTTCTCAAATGGGTTGCTGACTATGTTAATTCCATTTTAAAAGCTCTTCGATTGTCCCCATTGTGCGTAAAAGAAAATCATCACCCCATCCTGGATTGTCCGGTCCTGAACTTTTCTCATTCCTTAAGGGCTCTTCACAATGTAACTTAAGAACAAAAATCACAGGCCTCTACCCCTCTGGCTCCCTCTACTGGGGATGTCTGCCCTTTCCATTCATGTCTCCCCCCTTGGCTTAGCTCCCTCCTATTCACCCTTCATGGATGTCATCTCTTACCAGACCAGGATGGGCTGCTCCCATTCCATATCTCACAGCTTGCTGTAGGTTTTCTTTGAAGCACCTTTTGAGTTACCATCTATTTTCTGTCTAGGGTTTTTTGTTGAGGTTTGATGTTTAATATCTGTTTTTCCTCCAGTCACTCCCAAGGTTGCCAAGGGCAGTAATCACCACCCCTGTCTTGTTGGCTACTGCTCAAGACCTAACACGGGCCCACAACTCAGCAGGTTTCAGGACATGTTTTAGAGGTGGTGGGTCTTTTCAGTTTCCAGAGCTTCCTCCGAGTTTCCTGCTGAGTGTACTACTGACCAGGGAACCACTGGAGGTGAAAGGAGCTTCAGGCAACTCGGCCAGATGTTTCTGTCTCTAGACTTGCTTTATGCCTAGGCGCGTAGCAGAAGAAACTATTTCGACTCATAAACCGAGCAAATTTATAGTGGAAATCAGTGGGAGAGAATAAATATGAATCCCCATGATGTCATTTTATGGGCTGCTTTATAGATTGTAATCACCCATTTAGAGTTTGCAGGCTATTAATTTTGTTTGTGGAGAGCCAGGACTCTTGGGGACAGAATTTACTGGGCTGTGGTGTCAGACATGTGAATCTAGGCCTTCAACCCCTGAAAGGTTTTGAAAAGAGAAGGATAAACAGTCTTTGAGTGGTTAGAGACTCAGGAGGCTTGCCTCTGGCTCCTCCTGGATACGATTTTTTAAATGTTTTCACAGATCTCTGTTTACTGTTTTACTATCTTAATTTCACCCTAGTCTCCAGGCCCCTCCTTCTCGTGAGCTAAGTGACTAAGTGGAATTTTGCGTTCTGCCCTTGGCAGAGAGAACTTCCCTTCTTAGAGCTTGAGGAGGACTAAGAAGGAGCAGATGGGATGGGACAGAACTTGGTGGACTCTCACTCTACCCTTTAGCTCACAGTCTTGAGCCAATTTTTGTTATTGTGTTGTTAATGTTTTGACCCTTCCTTTCTTCCTCTATAAATCATGACTACCGCCCTTAGCCTGAAAGGGTGATTCTAAAGATAAAGGAGATGAAAGAGAAAAAGCCCTTGGTACTCAAAATGAATTGTACTCAAAATAATAAAATGAGTATTTTGATTGCTGTTTTAATGTAAGCCTGTTTTAGGCGGAACAAAGTGAAAACTAAGAGTCAGGACACTTGGTTCCAATGCTGTCACTGACATGCTGGGTGACCTTGGGCAAATTAGTCAGCCTTTCTGGTCCCAGATTCTGCACTAGTGATGGGAGGTTTGGCTCAAATGATCTCGGTAGTGGTGCTACTCAAAATATGGTCGGTGGACCAGCATCACGTGGGAACTTGTTAGAAATGCAGATTCTCAGTCTGCATTCCAGGTCCCCAACTCAGAAACCCTGGCGGTGGGGTTCAACCATCTGCATTTTGACACATGAGTCCATAACCCTAACATCACATCTGATGTTGGCTCCCTGAGCAGCCGACACCCCAGGAGCCTTCGTCCTCAGGGTCTTGGCAAGAGGAGAATGGAGTGGAGTAGAGGAATGAGCCCAGAATCCTAAATCAGGACTCAGCTGGGATTTGAACCCATTCAGCCCAAAGCAGCATCTGTGTGTGTAGCCACTACTTGGCTACCTCTCAGCAGTATGCCTCTTCCTTGCCTAGTGACCTTGGCTGAGTTATTCAAACCCACCAGGCTCCTTTTCCTCATCTCCAGCTGGGGGTATACTAGGCTCTATGTTCTATGGTTATTGTGGGGATTACATGAGTTTCATGAGAAAAGTGCCTATAGGGCCTGCACGTGACCATACAGGGTGTGCTAATTAATGTCACATGAGTGCCCTTCTCCTCATGCTCCGAGATGTGACTCCATGGGACCGGGAGTAAAATGGAAGATGAAAGAGCAGAATTCAAATTTCAATTAGGAAACGGTTGCTCTGTGACCTTGAGCAACCCATTTAAGCTTAGAGAGGTAAAATTTCCTCATTTCTAAAATGGGAATGTTTATTTTTTCCTGCTGGTATTTATTGAATGTCTGTAAAGTGCTGACGCTAGGCAAGCCTGACAGCGCGTCATGAGGAAGGCAGATGCGGTCCCTGCCCCCCGTCTCCCCACCTGCCCTAAACCCTGGGTTCCTTATGGGGTGTGATGAGACAGTTCACGAGCAGGCCTGTCGTGCTTGTTGACCATCATCATTTTACCAACACAGATGTCTGCAAGTATGTCGTGCACTTAAACGTGGACTGCAAAGTTCTTGTGCCGAGTGTTTCAGGAGATTTACTCCTGCAGGTTGGGCCCCAGTAGAGCCATGAGAGAGAGAGAGAGAGAGAGGAGGAGGCCTTGCCTGGACAGTGCTAGGGGCCTGTCGCCCGATATACCTGCTTCCTCAGAGCCTGACCGACTGCTGTGCCCTCCAAGGGGAGGGCTCCCCCTCCGTGTTCGGGGCAGTCATTTGATATGTCCCTCAGAAAGCTGATGTGGAGGCGAGCCCATCTCTGCCTTTACGAGGTCTTTTCTGAAGTTCTTTCTCTCTGCGAGCACGTTCTATCCTGGAGGTTTTTTTGGAGACCCAGTTATGTGCCGCTGGTCTTTGTATCAGGCAGGAGGTTGGCACTGCAGAGGGGAAGAGGGATGGGTGGGAAGGTCTTGTAGGGGGGTGTTGGTTGGATTTGTCTCTGAGAAGGTGCTTTGCATATTTACTGGGAGAATTGCACTTGGCCCTCAGCCTGGCTGTATGCAGATGAGGTCTGCCTGCGGTTTAGCTCTGGGCGGCTAAAGAAGGTGATGACAGTCCCCCATTGCTGCCTATGAGCTGCAGCAATGCTCCTGGGCTCAGGGGTCCTTGAGAGCCCAGCTCCTGATGGGGAAAGGGATGTGATGGCCACAGCCAACCCTACCCCAGCTCGCTTTCCAAAGGGCAGCTTCCGAGTTCAGGTTTGGGCTCCGTGATTTGAGCCGTGGTCTGTTCTTCCTGTCAACCCAGGGCTTAGCGGGGGTCTCTTGTAGGTCCAGCCCTCTGCTAGGCAGAGGGTCAGATAAAATGGCTGTCTGCCAGGAGTGTGCTCTCTAGTTGATGACATGAATCTAAGTCACAGGGAAAATGCCACTGTTTCCACGAGATGGAACATAATTGATGACTTGAAAGGCACAGGGAGAGGTGAAAGGAGAGGACCTTGAGAGCTGAGGATAAGGGAGGGCTTTGTGGAAATCATGGCACTGTGGCTGGACCTTGAGAATGGATGGGCTTTTTGAGG
Organism: Ursus americanus; assembly: GCF_024610735.1. Classification (NCBI taxonomy): domain Eukaryota; kingdom Metazoa; phylum Chordata; class Mammalia; order Carnivora; family Ursidae; genus Ursus; species Ursus americanus. The sequence goes on from NC_142132.1 coordinate 48,547,129, forward strand.
GGGAGGATACTTGGACAGAGACTCAGGTGGTGGCTTAATCCACGGTCAAAGCACTTGAAGTGGGTGGCTCAGTTCACAAACTCGGGTGTGCAAACAATGTTGTCTTCATTTTTTTCATGGTCTCTTGAACCAAAATCGCACTCTGAGTTTTCATGTCCATGTCTTTTGGGGGGAATCCCCCTACTCTGGGTTGTGCGTAGCTGTTGAGTCTGAGAAAGAGCCCAGCCTCAGGTTTCTGGCCACTCGCGATGTGTGCGCCTGGTCCCCACTGAGGTGCTTGCTGTGTGACATCATCCCATGTCTGTTTGGCTTTGGGGCTCTGCTGTAGCGGTGCTGCACGTGCAGCTTGGGAGTCCCTTGGCAGGCAGACAACCCACACTGCTGGTCATCCTCCTGAGGTCACACAGCCACCCTCCCAAGGTCTTGCCCTCTTACTGCCACTGGGACGATGTGAATCCTCTTGCTCGTAAGCCCTACCTCCTACTTCTCTTTAGTCTGGGGAAAATCTCTTCTTTTCTCCTTTGGTGCCCCTCCCTAGCACTCATCTCTCCTCCATGAACCCCACCGTATGACCCAGAAGAAGAGCCTCTGTCATCAAGCCGTTTGATTTCCCATCTGCAGAAATCCCCTCATTGAGACCACCTGGTAGATATGAGCAACCCACAGGGAGGACAGATGTAAATTGGTGTTTCTGGAAACTATCCCACCGTATATTTTGGAGCCAGAAGAAGAGAAATAACATATTTAAGTAGCCGAAGTCCACCCTGCCCTTTGGGCACGTAATAACTGGTGGCGGACGGCTGTGCTGGGTGTAAGTACTGAGTTACTCAGGGGCCAGAAAGGGCCCAAGTCAGGCAGCCGGCAACCAGTGGCTCACTTCCAGGTGATGTAACACAAAAGCAAACATTTCTTTGACCATTCACCCCCAAATGCTCTCCCCATGTCATTTCACTATCATAGCACACATTGGTCCTGTCTGGAAGGCCCATTCTCCAGAACCAAGCAAATAAGGAGAGTCCTCTTCCATGTGGCTGTCAGAGTTCCCTGCTCCTAGCCTCAGGGGCTGACTCTGGACACCTGAAGGACCAGGGCAGAGAGGTTGTGGGTTCCATGGGTGGAGACCCTCGGTACCAGGGTCCCTATCCTGTGGAGGTGAAGGCAGGAGCTGTGACTCCTAGTGGAATGGGAACTTCAGTGGGATCATCTCTGGAAACCTCAGAGTCTCTAAGACATGCTTATTGGCTATTACTAAGCAATAACAGATGGCAAGATAATATGAAGAGTGTGGCCTCAATTTCTCTCTTTTCCATTTCCCCTCTATCATTTTTCCTTTCATCTATTTCTGGAAGGTAAGGTGGTCCAGCTCTATGAGCGGGAAAACTGGGCAGCTGGAGTGTGGTTTGAGGGACTCATCATGGTCCTGTGGACCATCAACATGTTCTATTGATTCCTTAGCATTGACCAGAAATGTCCATGTTTGTTACTCCTTTGGGTCAAGGCATGAAGATATCTGTCAAACTGCCAGTCTTATCTCTGATATGAAAGATAAGAAGGGATGATTAATTGAATATGAAAGGGCTGATCCTGTTTTAAAGTCAATAGACAGGGCTGGAAATGAGTTGTAATCTTCCATTTTATTGTTGATAAAGACAAATAGTATAGTTTAATGCACAGACTTTAGAGCAGAGCTCATGGGCTGAATATCTGGAATTTGCTAAATTGGGCAAGTTACTTGGCCTCTGTTCCTTACTTTTTTCACATATAAAATGTGGACAATATTAGTACTTATATGTTAGGGTTGTTAATAGCTAAAATCCTTGGGTTAACATACACTTAGAACAGTTCTTGGAACATAGTAGGTCCTACAGAAGTGTTTGCTGAAATTCTTATTGCCCAAGGCTACACAGCTTATCTTTGAAGATCTAAAGCCAGAACTGTGTATCTTGCTAGGACACATAGATTTGAAGGTGACTGAGATGTAAAGGAATACAATCGGGACCTATTGATGGGGCCATGAGGACCAAAGAGGGCTGGTGAGAAGAGTCTCTATCTGTGCGTACTGGAGCACTCAGGGAAACTTTTAAAATCCCAGTGCCTGCCTACCCCCATCAATTAAATCAGAATCTCTATGATTGGGACCTACACCTTAGTATTTTAATAATCTCTCCCAGATGATTGCAATGTGCACGCAGGGTGTCGAACTAGTGGTCTACAGCTTCGTGAGTCTTACAAAAATTATCTCGTAATCTTTTTCAAATAGCTTCCGTGCCTCAGTCCCAAATATTTGGATTCCATATGTTGGGGCCCAAGAATTGGCATTTCTAGCCAGCTCGCACAGGGTACTGTTGCCCCTGGTCTGCAGGCCACACTTAGTGGGGAGGGTAGAGCAGAGCATGGGAGGGAGTGTGCTATCTTGAGTTCACACTGCACCATCGTAGAGGCCAAGAGGCAACACAGCATTTAGCTTACTTACATCAGTTAAGGATTTTTCTGGAAGTGGGCAGCTGGGGTAAGTAGAAGTTTGTCAGAAGTTCCTTCAGTTTAGGAAAATGCCCTTAGTAGGCTTCAAAGTCCATTATGAGACAATGATCATTAAGTACTTACAGTGAGCTAGGCCTGAGGGGATGAAAGAAAGACAAGAGTTGCCCTGAAGGGGTTTATAAGACACACACCCTTAAGGAGCAGTGTATAGGGGGAGCAATACAAGGATGCAAAAGACAGAATTCTCAGCCAAGAGCTTCTGGAATTTGGAGAAGTACACACCCTGTTCCCCAGGTCTGGATCCATGAGTTGGGAGCAAGTTACTCTGCCTTTTTTGGTGGAAGGAGGATTGGAAGTCAGAGGGACCAAGGCTGAATCCCAGGTCTGCTCTTTCTTACCACTGTGACCTTATGGGAGACTGAATACAATCCCTGCCTCCCAGTGACTGTGAGAAGGACATTAGATGAGATAGTACACATAAAGGACCCAACCTGATTTCTGGCACCCAGTGCACCTTCCAAATTCGGTGGCTCTTCTCCACGTGGACCCTTGAGACTGCTCCCAGGCCCCGGAGCCCGGGATTAGAGGCACCCCACCTGGCTTTAATTGGCTTTGATTCGCCACCTGCTTCCAGGTTCACTGGGACTCTGCTTTCAGATGGGTTGAAAACATCCAAGCTGTTGTGCGATGTTCCCATTATTGTGATTTAAAAGCATCTTGGATGCTTAGTGGAGCTTTTGCCAATTTCTCAGAGAATTAAACATTTAGCACCCAATCAGATAGTTTCCAATGCTGAGCACACGTGGAAATGTATGTGCACCCCCTAGGGGGTCAATTAAAGTGGAGTTGAAACTAACTCACACTAATTCTCCAAAGTGGGGTAGCATCTTTGTGGTTGGTGAAATGAGTAGTGTGTGTAATCTGGTGGAGTGCGGCTCCAGAAGTACGGGATGGGGGACGATCAAGGTCTGCAAGGAAGAAAATCTTGGTGCATGGTTGCAAGAGAAAAAGGAAGGGGGGAAAATCCCTCAGAGATGGATCTGGTTTACCTAGAAACAGATCTACTTAACGTCGTTAGAAGAAATTTGCTTCTGATGCTTATTCTCACCGTTTGCCATATCTTATGGAATCAAACCAGCATAGAAGTTATTTCTCATTCTCGGCATGGTTGGTTTCGAGAATTAGATCATTTGTAAGTCAAAAGATTTCTACAAAATTCGAAATAGGTTACTATCCAGGTATCTGAGCCAAGCTAGCTAGGAAGAAGGGGAGTCACATTAAGGGAGGTTTGCTTATTTCACAGCTCAAAATTGCCTTCCAGGTCTTACCCCATCCCAAAACAACAAAGGCTTTGCCCGAGGAAGAACCTCCCCTTTTTTATGCTGTTTTGCGACGTGAGTTAGTGAGGGCCTGAGATTCTCCTGGAATTTAAGAGGAGGCTGCCAGCCACTTGTTAGCTGCTGGGCAGGAGGGGAATTCAGACAGGAGAGTGAGACGAGACTGGCTGGGGCCATAGTTCTCAATCCTGGCGGCACATTATAATACTCCGGGGAGCTTTCAAAAATCCCGATGCCCAGGCCCCACTTCCACTAATTAAATCAGAATCTCCAGGGTGGCCCAGCTCCCTAGGATCCCAGGAAGCAGTCAAGGCTGAGAAGCACTAGTCCTCCAAGAGCTCCTTGGAATTTGGGTTTGAGAGCACAGGCGGGGGTCAGGGATGCCACGGAAGGAAGGAGATGCTAGCTTGAATGGCACCTACACCCCCAGGGGTGTTGATAGAGGCTAAGCTGCAAAATTCTCTGAGAAGAAGGGAGTTGTGAACATTGCATTCATTGCTAGGCATGAAATGGTAATGCAAAAATTATATTTTCTTGATTCTAAAATACATTGATTAGTAAGATGCTCTACTGATTGAACAACTGCTTTTTTGGAAAATAGGGACAGGAAAAAACTCTGTATTAAATATGTATTAAAATATGCATTGATTATAAGATATCTTTTAACTTTACAATCGTATGTTGGAAAATGTGACTCTCGGAATTGATCTAATAACATAATGATACAGTGCTTTACATAAATGGGCTCACTGAATCCCCGCAAGAGCCTTACCGAACAGGTGCTAACACTGTCTCCTTTTATAGGGGAGGGATTGAAGGCACAGAGAAGTTGAATGATCTGTCCAAAGCCACAGAACTGGTCAGCAATAGAACTGGAATTTGAGCTTTGGTTTTCAGAGGTAGTCCAGAAAATGATGTGAGAACCACGGCTGCCCTTTCTCAGAGCCCAAGGGCGTGGCTTTCCCATCACCAGGGCCCAGAATTCCCCAAGAACAGGGGCATCCTATACCGTTGCTTCTGCTGAGGGAATGAGGGGGGATGAAATTCCACTTGAGTCCCTCACCAGGCCTTGAGCTCAAGGGATTGCTTCTTCTAATCCCACAAGGGCTCGGCGTGAGCTGGTGGAAGGGCCAAGGCGACAGGGCCTGGGAGAGATCACTGAGCAGTGAGAAGGTCTCCCCACCACTTCCTGGCGATTCTCTGACCTGCCGTGCATGGCCTCATAGAGAGCCGTTGTGGTGGACCTACGTGGTGGCAGAGGACTAGGGAGAAGGAATTTGAGCTCCCTCTAGGTCTGGGGCCTCTGATGCTGTGCTCCTGGGACACAAGTCTCTGTTTTCCGTGGCAGTTGGCTCCACCGCGCATGCTGGAAATGGGAGAGGGGAGGGTGGGCTGACCAGGAACCCCAGAGAGCTACCGCTCTGACTTCCTGAACCCAGCCTGGCTTGTGCAGGTCTCCCCTCCCCTGTTTTTCCTTTTCTTGGGCTCCTTCACGGGAAGGCAGGCTGCACCTCGCGGACGCTGCATTCCAGAACGCCCCGGGTAATGGAAAGTGCAGAAACAACTTCAGCCGCTTTCCAAAGCCTGATGGGCTGCAATGACTTCTCAGAAAGCATCCATTTGGACCCCGACGAGAATAACGTTTCGCGGCTCACTGGAGGAGGGCCAGGGTTCCGCAGCTCCGGGCGTGGGCCAGATGGGAAATCCAGACGCTGGCCTGGTGAAGGAGGTCCTTTCTGCTGCTCGTTTGGGATGTCAGAGCAGCAGTCTCCTTAGGACCCTCACTGCAAGCCTTACAGTATTGCTCCAAGGGGACACGTTCAGATGGGAGGGCAGGTTTAATAAGTACGGGCAGCACGTAGCTGGTGTTGGACTGCCGGTTGTTTCGGAGAGGGGCATGCCTGGCCGTATGGCAGGTGTGGCAGGGTGGCTGGTGGTAGGGGGTTAATGTGTGGTCTGTAACTCTCCCACCCTATCACATTCTGAAAGCCAACCCCATTTCAGCACGCAGTCTAAATTAATAGTCTGCTGGCTCTGCAAATGGTTGCTCAGAAACCCCCAGGCGCCCCGCCCAGTAAGAGGGCCCGCCTGTCGATCCAGCGTGGGTAAACATCTATGTGTGGGCAAACATCGGCCACAAAATCAGTTGTTCCAAGGATCAACTCATTCCATGACCAGAGGGTCCCGTCTGACACTTGGGGTGCAGATTCCTGGGGTGACTGTAGGGTGGGTGTCCGGGATTCTCTCTGCACAGGCCAGCCCCTGCCTCGGCTGTCCACAGTGGAGACCTCCTATGCTCTCCTCCCTGCCCCGCACACCGTGGGAGCCCAGTCAGGCTCTGGGGTTGGTGACCATCACATCACTGGTGCTGGGAAGAACACCACTGGATGCTGAGGGCCATTCCTCTCTGGACTTGGTGGCTGTCAGGCAGGGAGGGGCAGGGAGCCTTAAATTAGGGGACCTTTGGGAGGTCACCCTGCCATGGTAGGGAATAAACTCAGAGACGTAGTGGAATCCTCTGGGGATTTTGTTTCATTAGAGTACACCCTCTTTTCCATTATGGTAGCTTTGCTGTGGAGCCCAAGCATCCATGTTGGGTTGGCTATTTCTGATGGTTCAAGTTGTCCCTCGGATAAACCCCTTCCCCGTGACTCTTTGAGGGACATTTGTGGCCACCTGTTCTTGTTGACCAGCTCTCTCTGTTTCAGCAGAGCGCACTAGGTTCCAATTATTATTGAATCCTTGTGATTCAATTCATGACGCTGATTTGGATATATGAGTAGAGGCTGCTTGTTTCTTGATGATTTCAAGGGCCTGCCTTGGGAGGAAATGGTAAGCCGAAGGCCTTTGGGATGGATACCAATTGCTGCCCTGAGGGTTATCAGTGCTGTTTGGTGTCGCTCCTGGGACTGCTGTGTGCACTCATTTGGGGGCTGTTTAATGCACAGATCTCCTCATTTCGGTTTTGCTCTTGGAGTCCAGGCGGGAGAAATTAACCGGGGAGCACAGTGCATCTTCCTCTTCCCCTCCTGGGATGTTCAGATCTTGGGAATAAAGAGTCTGAGGCATGGGAGAGCAGATATGACCCAGCAGCAGAAGGAAATGTGTTGTATTTTTTCTCTCCCCTTCCTCTCCTAGGTAAAGGCTGTCTCTTTTGTACCATCTGTCTTAGAGCACAGCCAAATTAATTATGTGTGTATTTAGGGCTTTACTAGTCTTGCCACCCGACATGTGTATAGCGCCTTACAGTTTACAAAATGGGTTCACATACTAATCTCCTTTGACTTAATGAGATGATGATTCGATGGGTTATAAATCACTAGAGCAGCACGGTGCACGTGCATGACAACCACGGAACTAGAACAAAGCTGTCACTTAAATGAAAGAGGCCGATAAAGGCCTGTATTCCCCGAGCAGAGGGAAACAGCTGTCAAGTTTCCGTTGAGGTTCTCGCGACTCTGTCTTTAGCTCTTTCATAACCTCTTGTTTAAGATACTTAAGGATTTTGGGAACAACATCCTGTAGATGAAATGTGAGTCAAGACCATTGTTTTGGGCTCCACATTGCATAATGTTGGGTGTCATAGGGCCGCCTGGTTAGGCTCTAGCCTTGGGACGAGAGACTGGTGCTCTCTTGGTTTTGCAGTTCTCCAGAAGCCAGAGGAAGGCTCTGATTATCAGCCTCACCCCTCACAGTTTGTTCTGTATCCTACCAGAGCCTTCTTCACGGGGACTGGGTCCTCAGTCTTCACCATGGGGGGTGGTCTTGCCTTCTGGAGCAAGGAGACAAGTCTGCGTCCTCCTTGGATGTCTTGGGCACAATCAGGTGAATGGTTTAAAGGCAGAGGGACGCTCAGGCTCCTAGTGGGGCTTTTCTGAAGCCCCTCTTCACATCAGTCCCCTAGACATTCTCTTAGGTTTTATAGTTCCCATTAAGCAGGTTGGCAGGTAGGCCCTCTCATCTGTTCCCTTCCTGTTGCCATGTCACCTGCCTGAACAAATGGGACTGACACATGCTAGAGGAGAGATGCCATTCTGTTCAGAGTGTAGCAGAGAGGCCAGATGGATGCTGAGCTCACCCCAGAGTGGGGCTGGGATGGTGGCTCTGTTGCTATTAGACCAACGAACGGAGAAGTTTGTCATTCATCAGATGTTATTGTAACGGACAGTGTTATGGAAAACCTGTGTGTCTCCAGCAGGAGTTGCATTGCATTCAGGGCCGAAGAGCCACAGTTTGGGGCAAACCTGTCTGATTGTCCCCCTTCCAAACATGAATTAGACTGTTTTAAAGGTTTACTCCTGATTTGGTGTCCGATTGCTGCTATAACAATTTACCACAGACTTAGTGGCTTTAAACAACACGAACACATTGTCTTCCTGTTCTGCAGGTTACAAGTCTGAAACCAGTCTCACTGGGGTAAAGACGAGGTGTCAGCAGGACGGGGGCTCTAGGGGAGAATCCATGTCCTTGCCGTGTTGTCCTTCTAGAAGCCCCTGCATTTTCTTGATTCTTGGCCTCTTCCCCACATTACTCTGACCTCTGCTTCTGTTGTGACCTCTCATTCTCTGACTCTGACCCTCTTGCTTCTCTCTAGTGAGGACCCTGTCATTACATTTAGGACCCACCTGGATAATCCAGGATAATCTCCCCATCTCGAGGTCCTTAATCACATCAACAACATCTCTCTTGCCATGGAAGGCAATATCCACAGGTTCGGGGATGAAGACATGGTCTTCTTTGGAGAGCTATTATTCTGTCTGCCTCAACTTCCAGTTGGTGATCTCTGTTTTATTTGCCAAAGCTTCAGGGGGCATCACATTTGCTCATTTAAAACATTATTTTTAAAAGAGAAAATATGTATTTGCAAAAAAAAAAAGAAGGAAAAAAGAAAAGAAAGAAACTATACAAAACCAAAATAGTTTAAAATGTTACTTACCCTTGGTTTCTAGTGCTTTGTTTCCCCTGCCGAGAGGTGAAAAGTGTGTTCATTAACAATTTCTCGTGTATCCTTCCAATGAGAATCCACACACAGAAGGCATATATGCACACATACACGTGTATATATGTACAACTCTTCCATTTTTTTTAAACTGTATTTCTTAGTGATCTGTTCATATCAAGATTTAGGTAGGTGCCCTTTTTAAGAGCGACGTAGTGTTTCATTGCACTGACATATCTGAATATATGTCACCAGCTCCTTATTCAGAGTGTTTCTCATCGTTACTAATCTTTTGCTGGAGCAAACGTTGCAATAGCAAATGCCTTCTTGCATTTGTCTTTGCACACTTGTGCTAGTGTATCTATGGAGTAAACTCCTATCAGTGGCATTGCCAGGTCTCAGGTTATGTGCTCCTGAAACCTTGATAGTTATTGCCCCATTGTCTTCCAAGAGTAGATCAGCAAGGACCTAGAGACTCTGGTGTCTGGGTGTGGCCAGATGCCACGCTTGGCGGGGCTCTGCCATGTCACTCCCTGATCACCCCTGGGGCACCTCCTCAGAGCCGTGTCTCTGACCCCATCTACCATCACTAGGAGGGGGTTAAGGCCAGGATTACAAGCTCCCCCATCCCCCCGGGCAAGCGACCACACCCCTGGACCCAGAGTTGCTATGAGGACAGACATGGTCACCTAAAAGGCGATTCTTGGAGCATCACATTCCAAGATCCCATGTCAAACGCTGGAGGCTCAACATAGTGTCTCCTTGAAAACTACGGATTCCTTTTGTCTCCCCAAGTTCCTGGAGGCAGACAGTGTCGGGACTTTGACCTGAGTACTGAGGTGGCGCCTGTTCTGGGAGGCACGGGCCTGAGCAATGGTGCGCACTTGCCAGAGATTGCTGCCGTGCTGGCCGGGCCAGTGCTTGGATGTGACAGCTATTGTTTGTGGAAGAGACCTGATGCTTCATCAGAGAAAAACTGTGTACAGAAACCTGGCAGAGATTTCTTAATGGCTTTCTGATTAAAGGAGCAAATAACCTAAATGCCAGATTGGTAGCATTTGGGGGACGAATGCACGATGGGGAGTTCGTGTCTATTTTCTCCTTTCCCTCAGCCTTGCTTGGCAGCATGCATTTGTCACTTTGAGGAAATGAGAATAGGACCGGCTGCTGTAGCAGAGAAATAACCGGGAAGCAAAGCACGATCCTTGCAGCTTTCTTGGTAGTCCAAGGGTGTAGGCTGGAGATTCTGACTCCCAGAGTCCTGAAATAAGTCTGGATAGCCCAGTGGACCACATCGGAATGCCAAGCTGTGCTGGTGCGCATTGGACTTTCTAGCAGGAACCTTCCAGTATGGTTGAGGAGGGGCCCACCAGGGCCTTTGGGTGTTGGAGCTGTCATGCACATGAGTGGTTACAGCTCTTCTCCTTGGGCCTCAGAACATGATAGAACTGTTATCAAGGGAGTCAAGCTGTCTCCCCAAGAGCCCCCTCTGTCCATCTTTAAGCAAGTTGATTAGGGGAATGGTTAGTTCTCTCTTAGCTCTTTAAGGTGGGGTGATGTATCTGGACAGGGAGGCAATTTGGAGGAGGGGGTTAAGAATTTTTTTCTCTGGGACAAAAGGAAGACTCCCTATACAGTAGCTGGAGTAATTTTTTAAAATGTAAATCAGGTCAATTATAAAGTCTAAACTCCTTACCATGACTTCCAAGGACCCCTTGATCTGGCCCCTGACTGTGGTTCAGATTCTTCGTTTACCACTTGCTCACATGCCCTGATCCCACTGGCCTTCTTGTGGCTCCTTAAACATACCAAGGTAGTGCTTCTCTTGTGACCTTTGCCCTGCTGTTTCCTCTGCCTGGCTTTCTCTTCCTCTGGCCTTCGTAGTCGGGTATCATGGCATGCTTTGGCTCCTGGGGGAGATGTCCCTTCTCCCTCTGACGCAGCCTGCCACCTTGCTGCTGATTTCCCTCATTATCGTTAATATGACCAGGAACTAGTATTTATTTGTTTATTTGATTGTTTTCTTGCCCTTTGGGTTTCTTGCCAATCGACTGTAAATTCTAAGAAGGCAGAGATCTGGTTAGTCATCTTCAGTGCCTGTGGGGGTCTGAGTCCAGTCAGGAAAGCAGAGGCTTCAAGAGAGGGAACTCTGTGTGGAAACTAGGAACCTGGGCCTAGGAGGAGTGGAGGATCCAAACAGGCCACCGTAGGGCAACCCAGAGGTTAGGCAGAGAGAGGGACCTAAGGCAGAGGGAGGAGAAGATGTTATGGAGGAGCTCGCATCACTGCTCCATGCACCACCTGAGAGAGGGAGACGGAGGGGGAGAGCAACAGAGGAGCAGCCTCCCAGCTTCTCCCTTCCTTCACCCTCCCCCAGGGCCCCAGTGCTCCCACCGGCAGAGCCCAGCAGTGAACTATGGGCAAGGGTGCTGCCAGGATCACATAGCCTGTGGGAGTTAGCCTCTGTAACAGGGAACAGAGCAGGGGAGAGGTGAGGAACAGATGTGAGGACAAGCAGATGAGTGGTGTCCTGCTCTGTGCCCAGCATCTCTGACAGTCCATGGCAGGTAATAGGTCCCCAATAAGTAATTATCGAACGGATGTATGAATGCCCTGTTCCAGATGAGTCTGTTCCAGTGTCAGTTCTAATGGGGCTGATCCCAGTTAAGGTGCCGGAATGTAAGAGGGAAGAGCCCCGTCTGAGGCCTAGATTTGACAGTCAGGCCCTGTGGCCCCCAAGGGTTCTGAGCCTGGTGTGTCTGCTCTCTCTGCCACCCAACCCCGGGGAAGGGAGAAGGATTCTTATTTCTGGAAATGACATTCTTTCACGATCCTTTCATCCGAGCCTGCTGTCTATTTTATGTGTGCGGGGTTATGTAGCTTGAGGAATTCCTTTGAAGGCAATTTTAAACTTTCATTCCTTCATTCAATTTTAAAATTTCTAAGGTTTGGGACCCTTCCCAGTGCTCTGGATTTATTCTTGGCCTCGGGGTGCTAAGGAACTGGAGCCGAATTCCACATTCTTGATGACCTCTGTCTGGTGACCTAGGAGAATTAATACAGTGTATGGGAGCCTTTATTTGTCTGTAACGTGGAGCTGAGGACACCTTGGAGGCAATGTGAAATAGTGAGATAAACAAGCCAAGATAAAGCCCCAGCACATACGAGGCCTGATGATGTCGAATGCTTTCCTATCCCTTCCCCCAAACACTGGGAGGTGGCTCAAATGTCCCCTCTCCCTGCCCCCCCCCCCGGGGGGGGGCTCAGTGCAGCTCTGTGTGGATTTTCAGGTTTCCTCCTGCTGATTACCTTCCATGGAAGAGTGTGGTTGGAGCAAAGGCAGCAGTTGGCCACTTACCACTACATCTCCTCATTTTGACATTTTGTCCTGTTAAAGTAGTAATTGTGGGTTTATATGCATTTTTCCTCATAGGTTGTCTGTGTTAAAAAATAAAATTGTAGCCTGCCTAAACGGATTTCTGTGGGTAATTTATGGAGTGCACGTTTCCCCTCTTTCTTTTTATCCTCTTTTCCTTTCCTTTTGCTGAGGAGGTGCCTTGTCCCCAGAGTTTTGCTTGAGGATTGGCTGTCGAGCCGCAAGAGTTTCCCCACTTCGGCGTTAGGGTTGACTGGTGCTTTATCAAAGCTCTGTGAGTACCTTACATTATTGGAAATCTCAGCAGGTTGGAATACAGGGACTTTTATTTAAACCTCTAACGTAACAATGATGCCACCCTGTAATTAAGCATTTCTGGAAGTGACTTTGGTTGCCTTGCAGGAAGGAAGGTAACGGCCCGTGGAGGCTGGGGCTAAATTCATGGGGAAGAAATGCAGGGGCAACTGTGGTGCGGGAGGAGGGTGGGGTCGGGGGTGTGTGTGTTCACTTTCCAAGATTTCTGTCTGAGTCACTAATGTGACGATAGGTGAAGGGCGCCTTTTAAAGAGCACTTCGTGTCTGGTGAACATCCTGTATATTGAATGTCCTGGTCTTCTTTCCACGGCCACTCCCTGTCAGCCTCAAGAGACACCAAAGAAAAATATGCTGCAGGTTTCAAAACAGTTACCCTCTTCCCTATCATTTCACAGAACTGGGCTTAGTCAAGCTTGTGATGACATAGAATTTTCCTCACTTTGAAAAGTACTGGTTAAGTCTTTTGGTTCCTGCTCTTCAAAAGTGGAGTCATTGTGTTTTTCTTTTTCGGAGGCACTGTCAGGCTGTCAGAAAGTGGAATTTCCCACAAGACCAGAATTCCATCAGCCTTCATTCATGACCTTAGTACTTCCGGTTTTAAAGGACCAACTTGCCCTGCTTTCAGTGTCGAAGGAAAACAGCCAGCTCCCAAGGATGGGTCCGTGCACATAAGTAATTGTTTGCTAGACTTGAAGTGGATGAAAGGATGGTCCCCAGTCTGGTGCCCCCTTCTCACACTGGAGGAAGGTGGAATTGTGAGGGCAGTGGGCGTGGCAGGAGCAGGGGCGGGTCTCGGACCCTCATCTGGTCTGGGGAGGGGCTTGGAAAGCCTGATTGACTTCGGTCTCCCAGCACTACCTCTCCCTTTCCGTGTTCCATGCTCTTTTTATTTTATTTATTTATTTATTTATTTATTTATTTATTTATTTAGATTTTATTTATTTATTTGACAGAGAGAGAGACAGCCAGCGAGAAAGGGAACACAAGCAGGGGGAGTGGGAGAGGAGCAAGCTGGTTCCTAGCAGAGAAGCCTGATGTGGGGCTCGATCCCAGAACGCTGGGATCATGCCCTGAGCCAAAGGCAGACGCTTAAGGACTGCGCCACCCAGGCACCCCCTGTGCTCTTTTTATTTTAAGTGCATTCCGATGTGTTATTTATTTAATCTCCCCTGCAACTATGCCCACTCAAAGTTCTCAATAGATACTCAAGAGTATTCTTAGTATGATCCAATTTTTAAAAAATGAAGAAAAGTCATCTTCTGGAGAAAAATCTATTCATCGGCCCTTTAAACATGTTTAGTTTTTAAATTATCATACAGTAAAATGGACTTTCCTTCCCCTTGTATACAGTTCTCTGAAGTTTAGCACATGCATAGATGCATGTAACCACCACCATAATCAGGGTACAGACTGTCCCTTCACTTCACCCCATAAAACTCCTGTCCTATAACCTATAACCTATAACCCTGGCAACCACTGGTCTGTTTTCCATCACTGTAATTCCATCTTTTTGAGAATGTCAGTACATAGAACCCTAGCATGGGATCTTTCGAGAAAGCCTTGTCTTATGGGTCTTTTTTTATTGAAGCAGGTACTCATCCTTTGGGGTCATCTGTATCATTTCATTATTTACTCTTTTTTGGACAAGCTTAGAAAAGTTTGAATGGTTCGTTAAAGTCAGGAAATTGATGTCAGGGACGGGACTAAATCGCAGCTTTGAGACCTTCATTTCTGTCCCAGACACTGACACCTAGTGGTTTTTGGTAACTTCCGGCGGTTGTCCGTTTCTCTTATATAAATGCAGGTGTAGGTTGTGTGCCTGCAGAGAGGCCAGCTAGAATTCCAGATGCCTGCTGATCATCAGAATATTATCCACTTAGCCCAGTGTGCCGGAGCCACTGGGCCCTCTCAAACACTGACCGCGCACAAAATCACATCCATGTCCTTAGGAGCTCCATGCTTCTGGGGCTGGGCTTTGCCAGGAGAATGGGGCTGTTCTCATGGGGGCAAGAGACTGCTTGATTCAAGGTGGAAAAGGAACTTCTCCAGTGTAATCGCCTGCCAAGGAGGTAATTGGGAGAATCACTTTGGTGATTTCCAGCTGACAACCAACAGGAAACTTCCTGAGGAGCTGGGGGAGATAAGCTTGTCAAGATCTTCTCTGCTGTTTTAGGTCGAGGATTGTCACTGTCGCAAGGCAGGGCTTAGGTCCTCCCAAAAGGGGAGCCAGCAAGACGCAGCATTCTTCCTCAAAGCACCAAGGAATCACAGACCCCATGGCTAAGCTGCATGGAGCCAACAATGTTGGTTGTCTGGTCAACCTTCTTCTGGTCTAGCCAGTGGGAGATGTTCACTTTTGAGACACAAGCCTCAGGCTATGTTATATGATTCCATCACTTTGTCATTCAAAAAAGGCATGTTGAAATGAGGGTGGGAATAAGCTTTTGAACTTAAGCCTCCACTCTCCTCTGATTAGCTACTTGTCAATCAATTAGGTATAACTGATAGCTATTATTGGCCATTATTGAGAGGCGTTATGGTGGAGTAGTTAACAGCAGGGCTTTGGAGCCAGACCACATGGGTTTCAGGTCCCACTGGCGTCTGGCTGGCTGGGTGGATTGGGCAAGTTGTTGACCTTTCTGGGCCTTCATTTCCCCATCTGTAAAGTATAGATGACAATACTGTCTCCTTCACAGGATCAGTGTGAAGCTTAAATTAGTCGGTATGTAGAAAGCAACTACCAAATACCAATCACTTTTGAGGGCTCCACATGTGGATTCTGACATTAGTGTGTGACCCGTTCAGTCTGAGCACTGTTGATTAGTCTAATAGTCTCACTTTACAGAGAAGAAAGCTGAGGTCTACAAAGGCTTAGTATTGTGCCTTGTGGCAGAACCAGGACTAGAAATGTCTCTTGGCTTTTAATCCCCTTTTTTCACTCTGCAAAGCAGAAAACCGATGATCTGTATACCCTGTTTGCTATGGGGCACTTTATTAACTGGAAGTCTCTAGTAACTTGGACTCCCATGCCTTGTCAAGACAATTGTAACTAATTTCCAGATCAATAAACCCAAGTCACTGGAGAAAGATGTCACTTCCTTCAGTAGAGTTTTAGTGTTTTTTTTTTTTTTTAAGATTTATTTATTTGAGAGAGAGCGAGCATGAGCAGAATGGGCAGAGGGAGAGGGAGAGAGAATTTCAAGTAGCCTCCACACTGAGCGCAGAGCCCTACATGGGACTGGATCTCACCACCCCGAGATCAGGACCGAGCCAAAACCAAGAATAAGATGCTTAACCGACTGCGCCACGCAGGAGCCACAGCAGAGTTTTAGTGTTAAGCGTATTTTTGTAGTGCTTATTTATCAGCATAGGGACCACCGTATATGATATATGGAGTAGTTTTTAGGGACCCAGAATATGTCATCCGCAAGAACTTTCATTCACTGACCAGGAGAGATAACAGTTTATTGCCACTTGATCTCAGCTCGCCCGTCTGGGTCAACTTGTTTCTCTCTGGTGTTCACTCTTTCCATCAAATTGTTCCAGTGACTAACAACCCAGTTTAGTGATGACAAGTTTGTTAATAGTGGAGCTCAAGATAAGGCAGTGTTAACTCCCTTTGCCCTGAGAGTCTGCTGTCTGTGTGTTGAGTGATCCAGGGACTTGTCAGCCCTTCAAGCTGACGTGTGAGGTGCCGGCAGTTGGGAGAAGCACTTGGTGTGCTTTCAGCTCACACACGTGTCCCCAGGCTCAGTCCTGAGCGTGCCAGCGCCCCACCCCTTCCAGGAAACCGCTCGCTCTCCTTGCAGGTGAGACTCATGCCAACTCCCCTCTGGAAAACAGATGCCTTTCGATTTAGAAGTACATTTTCTTAGATGTGCAGGGGTGTTTAGAGTTTTGGTTTTTTGGTTCAGTCCACAAATCAGATGACTCCCATTGTCCATATGAAAGATCTGTAGTCAAATTTAGGATCCTAAATGGGGACTTCCTGCCGCTGACGGAGCTTCTGGACGAGGCAGCATCATCCAACATGGTTAAACTCCGTGTGGCAGGTGGAAGAGGCGGAGCTCACATTGACTCAGAGCCTCCGTGTGCATGTGTAGTCTGTGCTTTCCCAGGGCAGGCTCCTTGGAAGCGACGATTGTTCGCAGGATGCTTCTGAATTGTTGTCTGGGCAGTGCATCTGCTTTTCAAGTATGAGGAAGCCCAAGGTGATAGCATACAGCAGAAAGGGACTCCCTCCACGCGCACGTCTTCGCTTTTCCATTTATCTTATTAGAGTGGGGCACATCCTAAAGTGTGAATTAACTGGGCCTGTGGCTGAGTGAGTTCAGATTTGCTGAGCAGGCTGATTCGGGAAACCACCCTCAACTCTCCTGCTGTTTATGGAGTACAGACACCCTTCCTAAGTGAATGTGGCATTTGTATTGGATGAAGGCCGTAGCTCAGTGTGAAACGTGATTACATGTCTACTCTAATCCTCAACAGGCAATGCTTTCCACTTATGGTCTTTTAAGAGACATGTGTACTGGTGGACTCACATAATATTTGGGTCAAAAGCATTCACAGGCAGAAATGGAAGGTATGAGCCATCAGCTTAGAAGCCTAACCTCAGGAGAGGTGGGGGTCTGATTGAAGCTGCGTGAAGTTTCAGTAGCGCCCCCGTGCATATATATATATATATATGCAGACACATATGCGTATATGCGTGCACCCACACACCCCCTCTCCCGTCAAATTTGCAAAGCCTAACTGATGAGCTAATAACATTGCTGCATGCCAGCGGAATTCACTAGTCTACAAATTCCATGAATTCTAATGCCTCACTCTGCACTTTTAGAAAGGAATAGGCTAGAATTAATTGGGAACCTTCCTTTCAAGGGAGTATCGGAAATATTCTTCACTGCTGTGGAGCACTGTGTGTTTACCCATAAAATTCCACAAATTGCAACCGACGTCACCGAGGTGACATTGTGAGAGATGGGTATTACCAGGAGTTTAGCTGGTGGGCTGAGCCAGCATCACATGATACAGAATACAGACTTATGTGGCGAGAGGGTTATGCTTCCTTCTCCATTCCATGCACCACAGGGAGGAAGTCTCTGCTTGGTCTACCATGTCCTTAACGGCTCTCTGAACTGTGGTAGTCAGCCTCAAGCCTCAGGCTCTGAGTCTTGGCTAGAATAACAGTATCCAGGTAGAATCTAAGTCATCTGGGTTTTCTTTTTTTCTGTATAGGGTTCCTTTCTAGTTATGGCAAGTGAACCAGGCTTTCCATTTGTGGGGGTAATATAAAGCTCCATTTAAGAACTACATTTGGAAGGATTCAATTTAAAGGGAAAAAAACCACTACATAATTAATTATGCAGGTGGAACCCAGTTAAAAGACATTTTCTGCAGGGATAGGACAGGTTAGGAGACCCTGGTGTAGGGAACGGTGAGGGTTCTGACTGGTGGGAGGTAATCATGATGGGCTCCTCCTTCTTGTAAACCCTGCCACCATTTCCAATAGAGCAATGCTGATCGCTAACCTTTGCAGAGGCTAAGCAAGGACCTTTCATACACCTCATTCAATCATCCAAATGGTGCCAGGAGATGTGTATTATTATAATCTCTTTGTTAGAAGACTTGGAAGCCTAGAGGTGGTGGCTGACATTTCCAAGGACACTGAACGCAGGCAGTTTGACTCCGGAGCCTGGCACTTACCTCTTATGCCCATTTCACACCCAATCATGTCTCCCAGCAAATGACCAGGGAAATGGAATAAGAGAAAATTCTACACATTCCAGTTTACTAACTGTTGGAAAATTGAATTTCTAGCGACGAGAAAGAAAAACACATTTTAAAATAAGAGAGCGAGAAAACACCAACCTAAACGTGGGCAGTCGAGACCCATGTGTAATCCCTGTGTGGCAGCATGACTGTCATCTCTGTTTCACTGTCCGTTCTCTGCTTCCCACATGCCAGCGACTGTTGAAGATCAATGGATGTTCTTAAAATCCCTGCTTTGCTCATTAACGATTAGATTTGACGATTCTTTCTCTTGAAGTCTGGATCACCGAAGCCTCTGGATTTGGAATGCCTGACTTGTCTATATGCCAATATTTATACACTGCTCTGAAGGTTTGCTACATTAAGGGAGGGAGGCCTTTGCAACTAGACTTGATGTCGAGTCCGTCTAGCACTCTTACAGTAGTATTCTTAGCACGACCGCTATAGGGTAATAGAGGCTGTCTGTAAATATACATGATGTTGAGCTCCACTGCATGCATTTACTCCTTTTTCGGTAAGTTTTCTGGGTAAATTTCAAGGCCATCAGGATATTTCCTACGTTGGTAGATTTTATTGAACCTCCAAGAACGTAATTACCTCATTTTACAAATTGTTAGTGCTTACAGAAACTCATGATAAATAAGACACTTAAGGCCGGTTCATGAGCAAACAGGGGAAGGTAGTTTGTTAATGCTGGTCCCATTCTCTGATATTGTGAGAAATAACTGAATGTTTATCGCTAGTTGTTATCCCCTTCATTTGAGAATTATTTAAAAGGCAATTACGTATATTTGCAGAGAAGTAACACCACCATTTAGTTCAGTGTTTGCAGCCTCCCAGAGTCTCCCCTGAAAGAGAATCACAAAACAGCATCACGTTTCAGTTGCTTCCACTCTAATTTTAACATTTTAATATGCCGGGATCACTTTAAAAAAAAATCATCAGCGATCAGTCTCAACCTCTGTCCAGTGGCAATTTAGTCTGCTGTCCAGGAGGCCTGCAGGATCTTGTTCCAGGCCCTTTGGTTTTAGTCATTTACCACGGGGGCCGTTTCTAGCACAAGGTTTTAGAGCGTACCTGCTTCTGATCGCGCCCCTCTCCACTCACTTCTCCACGACCTTTAGGAATCTTGCTCCTTTTCCCAAGCGCTTTATTTCACTCCTCCTCCATGTTTGGGCTCCAGTCATGTTGGCTTTGTCTGATTTCCCCACATCCCTAGTCTTTTCTCGTCCCCAGCTTTGCACCTGCTGTTGCCCTGTTTGGATGTTGCCCCCTTTCTCCTCTGGTCTCCCTTCCCTGCATTGCGCGTCTTCCACCTCGGTAGCCTCTACCCATCCTTCAGGTGTCAACTCCAGTGCCACTTCCCTTCACCCTGTTCCTCTGTGAGCAGCTCTCCCAGAATTGTGTTCCGTTCTTTCATGCTCTAATTTCAGTTTGGGTTCCCTCGTTCATTGGGGGTGACTCTTGACTGTCTGCCTCCTTGATAAGTTGTGACATCCCCTGAGAGCAGCTGCTGTCTGTAACTTTGCTACAGTTGTATCCTCGGCATCTGCCTGGGTTCCCAGCACAGGAGCACTCAGTTATTAAGTGTTTGCGGAACACGTCCGTGGATGGAAGTGTGCACCTCCCTCCGTGTTCTGCACCTCGGCCCTCAATGCCAAGAAACCTGGCACTCTACCATCCTCCTTGAGTTCTCACTGACATGGCCTCTGATTTTGACCCAGCATGACAAGTGTGTGAAGGGATCAGAGACCTCCTGGCATTTGGTGGAATTTATCAAGAACCTGACAGGGAGAGCAGCTATCCCCGTGGAGCTGTCCATAGGCACATGGGTGTGCCTTCGCTGATAAGCCCCAGCCCGGCTAGCTCGGGGGCAGCTGGTTTTTTTTCTGGGCAGCAGGACTGCCAGGCTGGGGTGGACTGGCCGATCTGGAAATGAAACAGGTAGAATTAAGTTCTATCTAGACAGCCTGGACACTTGGAAGAAAAGGAAATATAAAGTCTCATTGAAATTATTGACAAAGAAGAAGTCGCAGGTGAAGAGAGAGAACCGACATTCACTGGCCATTCACTGCATGGCAGGCACGGTACCAGTGTCACAAGTAGGCACACCCATTATCTCCTTTCATTCCTCCATCATCCCAGACTAGGAAACTGAGGCACCAACAGATAGGGAAAGGGCTGGTGGCCAAACCTAGGCCTGTTTGGCTCCAAAGCCCCTATTTTCTACCACCATGTGCTTCTACAAAGGATCTTCGGCCCTCCCTGCTCTGACTCCCACAGTCGGGTGGCTCATCGGTAGGAATATGTTCAGCCTCAGGGGCCTGGGCCAGGCAGCCACGCATGTTTCTCATCAGGCCATCTAGCTCTCTGTGGAGGCTGGGCCCCACAGGAGATTGTCACGCTGCTCGAGGGCAGAATGGATGAACAACTATGCCATAGAAGAGGTCTGTCCTCCCCTGGTCCCCTGGGTACCATTTAGTCCACAGAGTCCAGCAGTATGTGGCCTTAGCTGACAGGATCAAATACACCTGTCCGTGTGCACACATATGAGCACTGTTGCTATGAGATCCCACAGATGGAAGACGAGGAAAGGCTTTTCAGACCAACACTTGGCTTGAGCTCCGAAGGACAAGTAAGAGTTGTTGGCTGGAAGAGCCTTGGGTGGAGGAGGGTCAGGGAGAATGTTCCAGATAGAGGGAGTGGCATTTGCAAAGGCCTCCTGGGGGGTGGGGGAAGGTGCACCACACCTGCATCATGGAGGAAAGGCCAGTATGGCAGGAGCTTATGGAGGGAGAGGGGCCTGGTGCCAGATGTCACGGCAACGACAGGGATCATACCTGTATGGAGTTTGCTCTGCCATCCTGTCTTGAATAAGGAGGGTAAGGGGTGGGATCTATGCCAGAATGAAGGCGGGGAAAGATTGGGGCGAAAGGCTGTGATAGGAATGGAAAATAAGAGTTTCTAACAGCATATTTTAAGGAGAGGCAGAACTAGCCAGTGATACCATTGGGAGACTGAGGCAACCTTCCTGATAAGCCCTGCCCTGAACTCCTGGTCCCTTGAGTGGTATCAGCATCACAACGTCTAGGTTTGGGGAAAACTCCCTCGGCCCTCCTCACCAACCCCCAGTCCTAGGCAACCACGAGTCTATGTTTCTGTTTCTGTAGACTTGCTTATTCTGGACACTTAATATAAATTGAATGATGTAATGACGTGGTCCCTTGTGTCTGGCTTTTTTCAACTAGTATGCTGATCTCAAGGTTTATCCATGTTGTACTTCATTCCTTTTTTTGCCCCCCAAGCACTTCTTGACCCCCTGAGAAAAGCATCCAGTCACGGAGCAGTCCCCAGTGCCAATGTGTGGTTAGCTCAGGGCGTGATAGAATCAGTGATTGTCTTTAATTCAGTTGGACCTCAGTGGTCTGCATCAGGTCAGCCAAGACACAGGCCTCCTAGTTTCTCTTTTGCCCTGTTGAGTAGCAGCCATGATGTAGTTGTCCATTCCTGTTACAGTTCAGGGTCCGGAGCTGTGAGTGTTCCTTCAATCCAGGGCCACCATGGATGGTTGTGTAGGTTGAGCACTGCCCAAGGGTGCTTAGCTGAAGGCACAAGAAAGGGCTCAAATACAGTCTGCATCCCACATGCCAAGCTGTAAGACCTAGAATGGAGCTATGTCCATCCAGACAAGGAGGTTGCCTTTTTCTAACCCAGAGCTTTGTCAGGGCTTTAACAGTGTCTTGGTTGGCGTTCTGCCCTGTCTTTGGCACGTGTCACAGCTGAGGTCTTGGGCCCAGTTAATGTGCCTAATATCTGAGTTAACAAGATTTGGATATTGACAAGATAGAGGATAAAGTTACAGATATTTTCTAGTTTATGGATTTGTTCCCATAAGAAAAATGTTCCCTGCCTTGTGTTCAGAGATCTACAGCTCTACCATGAGCAAGGGAAATTTTCAACTTTTCTGTTTTCTCCATCAATTCTCTTCTGAGTTCTAACATCTCTTGCTGTTCCCATCTGTGTTTCTAACTTTGGGGTAGAGCACTTCTGAGGTTGGATTGGTGTAAAAAATTAATTTTTGCAGAAAGGGTAAAATCATGACTATCAGTTATCAGAATGAACATGTGTTGAAACTTTTATTCTGCTTAATTGATGAGGGAAACTGTTGAAAAGAACAGACACATTTATAGATCAGGACTAATAGAAGAAATGTACAAATGAAAGCAAAGCTGTTTCCTCTACAAGGGGAGGGGGGAGTCAGTTCAACCTCTCCTGGACAGGACAGAGTTTACATGGCCACAGACAAGAACTATTTGCTTTGCTATCACGTGTCTACAATTTATAGAATGGTAAAATAGTTCCCATACAGTTAGAATCAGAGAGCCCAAAAAAAGTATTCTCTGGTGTGGCCATGCAACTTTTTCTATGAAACCACATGTCTTCCCCTACCCTGGTGATTTGTGGTGTCTGTAGCACATGAGTGAATTTAGATGAGCTTTTGTTGTTCTAGTTGCAATTTCAGTATGAGAACAAGATTTCCTTCAGATTTCAAATGGTCTTTGGTATGGGATGTTCTCAGTGGGAGGAACAAACATCTGGACATTTTCAGACACCGTCATTGGCTGAAATAGCGAAGGGGAGATGCACTTGGGGGGCTTGAAGGGAGGAACCAGTTAGACCCGAGACTGGGGAATAAGGCCTGGATTTTCTTCTTAAAATCATTACACACTTCCTGTGTGACCTTTGGGCTTGCCATTTATCTCCCTGCCTCTTTGAGACAGGAAAATAAGTGTTATTTGTAAAGCACGTTGAGCTTCCCTGATGAAAGGTACCAGTTAACTGTGGAGTGGTATTATTAATTTGTTCAGCCTTGCCCTTTGTATTCCTGCTGGGATTTTGATGTTCTGGGTAGATTTGTCTTCCATCTCTTCTCTCTTCCCACCATTAATTTCCACTGTAGCAGTTGGGGCCCTCACCATGAGACTAAGGATTTTCAGTGGCTGCTTTGGGATATTTCTATTGACTCCAAAAAGATCTGTTAAAAAAAAAAAAAAAGCCTAAAACATCCATCCCAGTTTCTTTCCTTTCCTTTAAGATGTTTAGGTAAATAGTTGATGGTATAATTATTCTAAATGGAGTAGAACATCAAGTTGTCTTATAAAACCTGTTAGAAATTCAAAATTAGTCTTGTCAGAGCTTCGTGGAGTTCTTCGGCTGGGCACAGCTCCGGTGACCCAGTGTTGCAGATGGTGGAGAGGAAAATGCGGGAGCTTCCAGAAAGAAAAAAAAAAAAAAAAGAACAAAAGAACAAAAAATGCAGGAAAATTTCTGAGATCTGCGTCTCCAGAATTGACTCCATCCCTATTCATCACAAGGGGGTCTTCAGGAATATTTTCACTCTGTGAAAAAAAAGCCATTTGTATAGGAATGTCCTATCACATTGGCAACGTGAGACGTTTTGTGTCTGCTCAGCTTCGCTTCTCAAAACTGACTAGCAGTGGAAAGGGAAAGAGTGGCTGCAAGACTCCTTTTTCCTTTTAGCTGTGACATTTTAATGACTCTACTATCCCCCAGTTTCTCCCCTGAGCTGAGATAATACTCTTTTACAAATTAAGGCGTGTGATTCTTAACTTCTCCCGACACCAGATCCTAGATCCCTTGCTTCTATTGTTGGGTTCCTTTGGGTGGCCCAGTAGAACAGGGAAGATGATTTTGTCTTCACTGTCATGACAAGTTTCTGTAATACTCAGATGAGGATGGATTTTCAAGACTGCTTTGTTATTTCTAGACAAACGTGGGTGTGGGAAACAACAGCATTTCAGTCCGGGGCACTAGATATTTCCTGCTTTTTGGGAGGCAGTGTTGGGTCTCAATTACACTTCACACATTTATCACTCCACTTACTTTTGATACATTATTTCCCCAGCCAGTACAGCCACACTCATCCTCTGCTTCTCAATTCCTAAGGTTTTTATTATCTCTCCTACTGATAGCTCCATTTAACCATAACAATCTGATATGATTGTCGGTCTATTTGTCGGGTATTCATTTTGTCTCCCTATGAGACATACATTTTTGTTAAAGGAGACAATCCTATTTTATGTTTCTCTTTTGTCCTCTGTAACACCTAGCAGGTGGCCAGAGTCACTGTGGGAGCTTAACAAATTCTTTCCAATTTCCTAAATGCAAATGGCATTGGCTAGACTTGCACTAAGTTACGTCGATTGTCACAAAGATTTAAAACAGAGCACACTGATTATATACATCTAATCAGCAGGACTGACTTGAGAAATAAGCCATGCTCATTGTTGAGTGGGGGTGAGCACAGTGGTGATTTACCTGGATGGGTAGCTCCTGGCATTGATTAATGGAAGGTATAAACTTTTAATTGTTTGGACAGAAAGGAAACATCTCTAACATTCTTTTTTTTCCCTTGGATGAACTATTAGGAACTGGAAGATCTCGATAGTCCATTTCCTTGGGAATAACTGTAGACTTTTCAGGCAGCTGTGAACACCAGCACCGTCGCACTGACCCATGGTGCTTAGGGTCAAGTGTAGAAGCAGGGACATGAGTTAGAAGGGCAGTGTAATAATCTGGTGAAAGATGATGGTGTCTTGGACATGGTCTGGTGCTGTGGGAGTTGTGGGAGAAGTGTGATGTGCTGAGTCTGTTTAGAAGGCAGAGCCAGTTACATGGATAGGTGATCAGGGCCCTTTTAGTGATTCCGGAAGTCCAGAGAATGAGTCCTGGGAGGACTGCCCATCTCAGTTTGGAGACACTTCCTGTCCCAGGAGGTGAGCTCTCAGGGGCAGACCTTGGGTGGTGGTGTCTCTGTTGTGGTCCGTCCCAGCTTCTCTGATGGGTTGGCATGCAGACCCTGTGATCCTTTTAGCTAGTTCCTCTCCCTGGGGAGACAACATCAATCATTCAGAAGTCTTAAAAATGTATTGGGTATCTGGACAGTCCCCCATCCTGGCCCAGTCACACCATGGAAAAGCTACCAGGGTGCAGCCTCTGCATTTTGCATGAGTTGGCCTCTTTATTATGAGGGGCCCTAGAATCTGAGCCCCTAGGAACAGAGGTCCAGGGGACACTCCTTCTTGTCAGGATTTGGCCTGGAGCACAGCCTGGAAAACACTGCCAGTGGATGGAATGGGCTATGTCAGTAGCTCCTTACCCCTCTTGGCCTCCTCTGCAGGGTGGGGGTGGGGTTGGAGGGGACAAGGACCTCTCTAAGGCAAGGACGACTTGCCGAGAAGATCTCAGCAGGTCCCAGGGCAGAAACAACAAGGAGAAAGGATGAACCATGGAGCCAGCAGGTATGTCAGGAAGGAGGGGCAGTGAGAAGAGTCCCAGCTCTGTGCCGTTTACTGCTGTGGGACGTTGGGCAAATGGCCCAGCAACCCTAGGCCTCAGTTTCCTCAGCTATAAAATGGGGATAATAGTAATAGTAATTATGTTTTGTGAGGATTAAAAATGTTACCATCAATAAAGTATTTAGGAGAGTGTGTGGCCCAAAAGATGTACCATATACATATTTGCTTCTATTAATATCAAATTATTAATTTATCATATACTATGTTATATGTATTATATTGAGTTATTATATAGTTATTATATCATTAGTATACTCTTAAGCCAGGCCCAGTCATAGCTCTTTGATACCTACCCACTGTGGATTTGGTTCAGGGTAGTTACTGGATCAACCTGCGTGAATCCTGCGTATACCTCCCTCCCAATGCAAACGCCTCCACCTGAGTGCCTGCGAAGCCTGGATCTGTGCAGGAAGCTTCACACCCACGGGCCACAGACCTGCAGTGTCTGTTTCAGAGGGGAAGACGCTGAAGCCCAGAGGGTTAAGAAACTTCCTCGGGACACACAGTAGGGTTAGAATCAGGTTCCCCGCATGTAAGCCCCGCCCCCTCTCCATGACCGGGGTTTTCAGTACCGTCCGGCAAGTGTTCTCTCCTGTCTGCTAGATACCCATTGCCGTGGGAGCACCCCCGGCGGTTTTTCTCAGCCTGGATCAAGATTCTGAGTTTGCAAATCTGGGGTTAGGCCCAGGGGTCTGCGTGTTAGCAGGCACCTCTGGGAGCTTCTTGTGCAGGTGGCCTCAGAGCAGAAGCAGGCACCTTGGTGGGGCCTAGGGAGGGCTGCGGAAGGGTCTTATTACGGAGGTAATTGTCAAATTGAACGAAAGTGCGCGGCAGTCATTAATGCTGTGCATGTCTGCTACGCCCGCTCCGAGCAGCAGCCCCGTGAACCAGTGAGGTCCGTGATACACGTGTTGTCCGTGGGGACGGGAGAGGCCAGGAGAAGCTTCATAAATAGAGCCCCACAGACGGGTAGGATTTGTGACTGCCGAGGAGCGGAGGGAGGACAGTGCGCTGGGGACACCATTGTAGGAAAGGTTCAGAGGTGGAAGGAATGGCATGTGGTGGGGATGCTGAGGACTCCCACTGGCACTTTCTCCACTTGCTGCTGTGAACTGATGGCCTTTTTCTGCAAACTCAGTGGCTTTTCCTCTGCTTTCACTGAGGGGCCCCTTGGAATGGAGATGGAAGGCAGCATAACCTTTGGTAAGACATGTGGAAGAAAGGGGATTGTGTAAATGGGTGGGGCCTTGGGGGTGCCATTTTCTTTTTCCTGGTAGCAGTGTTGCCTGCTCCTTTCACCTCTTTCTTGCCCTTCTGCTGAGTAATGATGGTTCGCAGCAGTGTAGCCTGCTGAGAACTTCCTGCAGAGGTCACTGATGTCCATCGGCTTTGGGGGTTTTGCTGTGGTTTCGTAAGTCTTGTGCTTGTGAGTAGCTTGGCTAGGCGTACCCTCTCTAGAAGAATGACCACGGGGACAATGACAAATTGAAGGCAGACCCTCTGGGCCTTTCCAGTCCTCCTTGTCATCCAGCCTCCTAATTTTGCCTTTGCCTCTGCTTATAGTGGGCCTTGGACAAGTGAATTCCTCACTGGGTCCCAGCTTTCTCCCCTAAAATGCAGGCCTGATGCTAGATGTCCTTGATGATTCCTTCCCAGAGTAACATTCGATGACTCTTTTGAATCCTTGGAGCCATCCTTGGCATTCCATTCTCTTGGCTTTGAGGACTTCCTCCTGCTCTTTTAGGTACTATCTGAGCTCACCGTCTGAACAAGGGCCCAGATTGCTGGTTCGTTCCCCTTTGAACCTCCTGCTAAGCTGGAGCTAGTCCAGAAGTTGGGAAGGGAATCCTGACGGCCAGGGCCACTCCCTCAAACGTCTGTCCCTGAAGTTTCCATCAGTAAAGGCCTCTTTGAGGTCCAACGTTTCCAAATCAGAAGAACCTGCTTGTCTACATAGTTGACCATCCTTGACCATCCAGTAACCAGCCACGAAAGAGATTCTCAGACGATCAACCCTCCATACACATGGTAATCATTGCCATGGTTTTGCACCGAAGCGCAGATCTGAGCAGGGACCTTATGATTAGTCACCGGGTGTGAACTGCAAATGAAGCAACAAACACCACCGTTTCGTCTAGAGGGGACAGTCTCTTGGGATGGTGGACACCATGGCAAGCCAAGTCCCACGGCCGTCTCATCTTTACCACTTCTTTTCTCAGCTTCTCTCCCTACAAAGCTCACCTGGGCCAGTGAGGTTTGCCTTCTAATAGTAAGGAAACCCAAGGGCACTTAGCCTTGGCTGACAGACCAAACTGAGCCTCGTTTCCTCTGATAATCAGTAATTATCAATCACCTGCATTCTTTCCAAAGCTGTATACATTCCTCTCTTTTGAAATCTCTGGGAGAGCAAAGGACGCCGGGATCAGCCAGCCAAGGACTGCGATGCCTGGTATGCTCGTGTTTGTGTTGTTGGCTCACGGGCTGCCTTTGCTAGGATGAAATAGTGGGCCTTCCACTGGGCATGGCTCAGCAACTCTGCTAGTGTCTGTGCTTTATTGGGCAATAAATTAATACAGAGCAGTGCCAAGGAAAGAGATAAATGGATAGGACAGCAAACACATTTTTAACGAGGAAAATGGCTTTCTCAGTAGCATCATTTAAATGATTAGCTCAGTAATTGTGTAGGCTCCTTGATTGGGAGTGGGGGAGGGGATCCTGCTGAAACCGAGCTCTGGGAGGAACTGTGTGGGCATCCTCACCGCCTGTGGGGGGTCTGCGGAAAACGAGGAGGATCCTGGGTCCTGGGAGAAGCTTTCATTTTCGTCATGAGTGACACAAATTCTGCCTGGGTTTTCAGCCTATAAATAGCGTGTGGTTCACGGCTGGCTGTACCTGCAGGCTGTAATCAGGACAGTCACACTTGAAGAAGTGAGGAGAAATCTTTTATGATTTGTCATGGTCATTAACTGCATCCTATGGTTAATAATGGCGAGAGGGAAGGAGAAAGGAAAAGATAGACTCCGAGAGGAAGTTCCTTGTTTGCAACACTAATCTTCACAAAGCCCAGAGAAATTCTAGATGTCATCCTAAAGCAAGACCCTCAAGACTCAAGCGAAAGGCAGCAGAAAAGAGAAAGTAAATCCTTCCCTTTCTTGTACGTACGTGTACACACCAGCTTGCACATGTCATAACTAATTTCTAGAAAGGGTTCTCTCCCCACCAGGTGTATATCAGCTGCGTACAGGGTCTCGGTCCCTCATTCTCTGCAGTATCCCTCGTGCCGGGAATGTTGCCCAGCATATAGTAGGAGATCAATAAATATGTGTGAATAAAAGAAATTTTAGGTGGACTGTTTTCCACCCTCCACATTCTACCCATTATTCCTTCACAGCTTAATTACACTTCCACTGGCTCCTTCCCGACAGCTCCTGCCTGAATGGCCATTCTCTCCTCTGCTTACTTGATTAGCGGTACTTTTCTTTTTGGAAAAAAAGAATTGGAAATTGAGTCCTTGCTTTGGACCATCTTTTCTATTGTCTCAATTTGACATTAAACTCTTACAGTATCGATCTCTTTTATATCCCTTTCACAAACCTTTTCAGGTTGCTATAAAATTTTTATCTGCGTTTCTCTAGGAATAGATGAGTTGCATAAATGTGAATTCAATTTATCTTGGAAGTATAATAGCTTATCATAATAGACCCTTCATGTAATAAGTACATCAGAAAATAATTTAGCCTTTATGGGATTTTTTCCCCCACTTCAAATGATTGGTCTGTAGGCTTAATCGCTCAAGAACTCAGCCTTCTGTAGAAATGGGATTTATATTTCCATGTGACCAAGCTCCTGATTTTTATCTTAGAAAGACAGGAAGAGAAAAAGAATAGGAGGGAGGTAGAGAAAGAGAACAAAAGAGAGAGGAAGCAAATAGGGATGTTTGCCGATGCCTGTAGTTTACTTTAGTTTGAGTTTTGAGGCCTTATTTACAGCTGTCTTATAGAAAATATTTACACAAAGTAAGTGCGGTAGGATCTGAAATTGGAGAAGAGGGCCAACAAATTGGTGCTGCTTTTGCCTTAGGGGGTGACTTCGGATAAAGGGAACTTTGCAAGCTTTCTTGTTGCTGGTGCTCATAATGGTTCCATGGTTCTCTTCTTGGTAGGGGGTTTAGAAGAAGTGGCAGTGCTTTGCCAAGAAATTGCTTTATTGGAACAAATCATTTGCAGTAGTAATGTGTTTACTGAGATAAGTGCCATTTTAACTCTAGCGTGCTGTACCCTGGCAAAGAATCTCAAAGATGACTCAAAGCTTTTTTGAAACACTGCCATATCATTAAAGAAAACCGACTTAATGATCTAACATTTAGCATTATTCTGTACAGTTTTACTCCTAGACTGGAAAATAGTTACAAGAATAGCTTCATTTAATTAGAATGAGAAATATCACACACACACAGGACAGATGTATGTATTTATACATTTACTTCATTTTGCAAATTATTATCTGTAGAAATAGTCCAGTATGTGTGACCAAGAAGATTAATTAAGGACTCTGATCCTTCCTATTCATTCATCAACAGGCGTTCATTGAGGATGTGCCTTATGCTGGGCGTTAAGAGGGCCACGGGAGGAATGTAACATTCAGGACTCAACTTCAAGGGATTTATAGTCTAGACGAGGAGACAAGACGTATACACAGAGCTAGTTAACCACATGTATCAAGTAGTATGGAATGGAATATCCTCAAAATATGAAGAACAAAATGTGCTTTGGAATACCAAGCAAAGGGAAGTTGGGGAATGTATACATCATTGGAGGGCATTCATTCATTCACTCACTCACTCATTCATTCATTCATTCATTCATTCAGCAATTCTATATAAGGCATTTACTATGTTCCACCCGCCAACCTGGATGTTGGGATTATAGCCAAGACAAAACAGACAGCTCTCTGTTCATACAGAGTTTATCTTTTCTTGAGGTTAGACAAGCAATAGACAAGGAAGGAAGGAAATAAGCAAAGTGATTTCAAGGAATGATAAGCCAGTGAGGGAAACGAAACAGTGTGAGGGAACAGGCCAGTGCTGTGTGCACCTGCATGCACACACACTCA
Source organism: Ursus americanus (assembly GCF_024610735.1). NCBI lineage: Eukaryota > Metazoa > Chordata > Mammalia > Carnivora > Ursidae > Ursus > Ursus americanus. Next base: position 48,577,840 of record NC_142132.1, read on the forward strand.
CTCACACACCCATGACATAACTTTAGAAAGGGTCGTCATTAGGGTCGTCAACTTTAGAAGGCTTCCATGAGGAGCTGGCCTGAGCTCAGGCCCGAATAAGGAAAGGGAGCTTACAAATGAGGTGGAATACTATCCTTGCCTTGAAGAATCAGGAAGATATGATTTGGAGGATGGGAAAGGGACAGACATCGTGGAATATTTCAGACTCTCTGAGCTCCTTTCCCCTGAAGGTATGGGGTTGCAGTGCTCTAATAAGGGAAGACCTCAGTGAGTATTTCTCAAATGAGTCAGCGAATATTCTGGCAGTCAGAAAGTTGGTAGCTGCTGACAGGTGAGAGATTTTTTTTTACATCTTTCAGTAAGATCATTCTGGAATGAGAGCTATCGGTGTGCTCAGTGCCAACCGGCAGGCATCATGCTGGAAAATTCTATTTAACATTTATTTATAGAGCACTTACTATATGGAAGATACTGTGTTGAGTGCTTTTACAAATATTAACTTATTTAATCTTTGTAACTGAGGTAGGTGCTCTTCTTACTCTCCTCTGACAGATGCAGGAACCACACTACAGGGAGTGATCTACTCAAGGTCACATGGTGCTAGTGTCTGGGTCTACAGTCTAGCCCTTAACCACTGTGCTTCCTCTCTGTGAGAGGAGGAATCCCACATCACACAGGACATTTCAAAGTGTCCTTATCCTGAATTGGTAGAAAGAGAAGAGGGACCTTTTCAATTGGTGAAGGGCTCTAGAGTTACACAGCCCAGCAGAACTCTCTGTAAAGAGGAAAACCTCTCTGGGCCGTCCAAAACAGGAGCCACCAGCCTGTGTCTGTGAAGCACTTGAAGTGTGGCCTAGTGGAACTGAAGAACTCCAAATTTTATTTAACTGTGGTTCGTTTCAATGTGAACCACGAAACCTAAGCAATATGAAATATTTTTCTGTTAAACACAAACTGTGTTGTTTCACTAGGCCTCATTTTCACTAAGTGCCACAGCTGTTGCATCACCTAAGACATTGTGGTATTGCAGGACGTGTGGGGGGTGCGTTTCTAGTAGCCCCTTCATAACTTTCACTATTAATTGCATGTTGATGTAAAATGTATTTTGCCCAAATGGAGTTACATGTGAAATATCTGAAATGCAAATATTGCTAATTTTTTATTTTTTACTGTGTGGGTACTAGGCAATTTAGAATTACAGATGTGGCTCGAGTTCTATTTCCGTTGGATGCCGCTGGCTTGAAATTCACCCTCAGGCCACTGGGTAGGGTGCTTAGTCAAAGAGGAAGTACCTATTGTGTTTTGGTGGACATTGAGCTATCATCCTGGAGACTGGATCTCTGTGGACCCTGGGGTCCTCACGTTCCCAGGGACCAACGTGAGCTGTTGTGACATAGGTTTTGCAGATGGAGTACCATGAGACAGACATTTGTGGGAACTCATGCATTGCACATAACCCCCATTTTGCTAAAAAAGATGTGGACTTGGTTGGAGTTGAGGGATCTTTGAACCAGATCCTACTCATGCTGTTCTGCTCTTGCCTGTTTCTTGGCCAGGACTGAGGCCTGCATTGCTGCTGGCAGAACGCAGCTGTCCACCCATTGCCTCACGTGAGGGCCAGACCCTGCACCTGGACCCAGAGGTGCCAAGGAGCAGGGGGTGAGGTGGCTGTGCTTGCAGGAAACCACCTGCCAAGACACTTGGGCTACCGAAATCCAGGTGGCAGCAGGTGTCCTAATCAGTGCGGGCCTCTGGCTCAGGCCCAGTCCCACATGCCATCTGTGTCCCCAGAGGTCTGGTGTGCAGCAGCCTCCCCATCAGCCTTGGTGTCAAGGAGGGTGGTGGGTGTGTGCGAGAGAGGTGGGGCTCCTCAGCGAGACTGAGTTCATTAAGGACTGTTCTTCTAGAATCACTCAAGTGGAGATTTGGAGGAACCAGGTGGTTTCTCCTTTAGCCAATGCAGAGCCCTGACTGCCTATGTTGGGCTCCCGTCTGAACAGCCTCCTGACTCTTGTTGCAGAGTCCACTTCCCTCTGCCTTAAGATTCTTCCCACCCACTGCTCAGGTGACCTCGCTTTTCATATACACGCAGCAAGTGCTTTTACTCAGGCTGCCCATTGGAATTAGCTGAGGAACTTGATTTTCTAATACAGCAGACAAATGCTGATGCCTTGTCCTGCCTCCCAGAGATGCTGCTGTCATTGCTGCGGGGTGTGACTTGGTGATCTGGGTTTTAAAACCTTTTAGAAACTTTGAAGTTCTCCTTTTCATAAGGGAACCAATGCATTAAGTGGACATTTCTCCAAATGTGTCAGAATTACAGGGAGAGAGGGGGCACGGTGTGCTTGTTGAAAATGCGGAGTTCTGAGTTATCTCTCAAGCCTTTGGAATCAGAATATTTGGATGATTTTAAACAAATATTTAACAAAAACGGAATTTTTGACAAATAGCCCCAATGGATCACAGGTACACTGTGATGTCAACATCACTGTATTAAATCATTAACAACTTCATATGGATTTTTTTGTTATCCCTTGTGCTTTTTAAAAGGACCAAGGAAGAAGGCTAATGCAAAATTCAAGGAAGTAATCTCTAATGATTCTCACCTTTAAATTTAGACTTCATAAAAGAATTTTCCATTATGCGGTATAAGACTGGAAAATATGCCAGTCATGTATAATAAAGCAGTAAACATGCTATTTCCTTGGGGATGGGAGAGAGGGTTGCTTATGTTTTGGGGGGCAAGTGGGGTCAATGCTTACCTTTTTGTCCCCATTTGTGGGGGAAGGTCTACTATCATAGCTGTCCAAGAAAACCTTCCAGGCTTGATGCTTCTTCACCAAGCAACTCCGAAAAAGCTGATGGAACTCCAGAGTTCTGCCAGGTACACCGACAGTGTCCCTCCGGAGTTCTGGGGGACACCAAAGCCTCAAAACCTAAAATTCAGGAAGTAGCTTTGGTGTCATGGATTAAAAGAACAAAGATAGGGAGTCAAACCTGGATCTGAATCCCAGCTCTGCCTATTACACACACATTTAAGCTCCCTTTGCCTCGGTTTCTCCATCCTCACTATGGAGATTACCTCTTCCTTCTTGAAACAGTGGGTCCTCGTTCAATTCAATTCAGTCAGTATTTAGCACTGCCCTCACTCTGCCCTGTCATGGTGAGAGCTTAACATCATCTTGGTCCCTCTGTTCACCCAGCAAACATCAGTGGGACAATGGTTAAGAAACTTTGGATGTGCTGTTTTCTGAATGTGAAATGCGTGTCTTACTCTAGTTAACTCCTTCTTATCCTTCTTCCCTGGGAAACCTCCTTGAACCCCACGGTTGACAAAGCTCTCCACTCCTTTTCAGAGTCCTCTTTGCCATGTACGATTTTTGCTCTCTAGTGGGACCCTTGGTTGAGTGTCTTTCCTCTAGACTGTAAGGTCCATGAAGGCAAGGGCTCTCTTTGGTTCTCTGCTGTATATCCAGGCTTAGCACAAGGCGTAGTATACAGTAGTCACTCAATAAATGCTTATTTATTGGATGGATGGATGGATGGATGGATGGATGGGTGGTGGAGACAGAGACATGAATGACACAATTTCTGCCCTTACAGAGACACGGACAAGAGACTAAGAGGAAAACAGGTGACTACAGTGAGGAATGAGAGAAGTGCTTTGAGAAACTCTACTCAGAGTCTCAGGAGTTGCCTTCAATGAAGCATCAGACGAAGTTAGGGAAGGCAAGAGTTGCCACCTTGTCTGCTTCTGAATGGCTTGGTTTTTCAGTAGAAGAAATGAAGGAAGGAAGGAAAGAGAGAGAGAGAAAGGAAGAAAGGAAAAGGAAGAAAGGAAATAGAAATAAGGCCTAAAAAAAAAAAAAATCCAACCACCCTGTTTATAGTTGAAACAGTATTTAAAACAAAATCTAGAATGGCAGCTTAACATGACAATTGTGGCTTCTTCTGGAGAGAACAAGTCAAGTAGACCTGCATTCTTAGGAAGGTCGGTCAGCCCAGAGCACACAGGGAAGCCAAATTAGTGCCAGAAATTTCTGGCAGGGGGTGGAGCTTGAACCAAGGGAGTTGGTCTGTCTTTCCTCTTAGACATGTCTGGGAAACATGGGCAGAACCATGACCTTTGGTTCCTTTGATTTTGAAAGCCTTGTGGGCAACTGTTCTTTAACACCTGCTTCTTTCCAACAAGAAAGGACATAGTTTATTGATGAGCTCCCATTTTCCATTTGTGGTACTTTTTGATTACTTTCCTTGGAAACCAGTATTCTGCCACACCGTTACAAGTCTTAGTTGAAGTATGTCTTCAGAACTCTAAGCTTACATATCAGAAATGGAGCTTTTAATAGTTTTATTAGCAATAGTGACATATCTAAATTCATGATGTCCCTTTCTATGGAGAAGATATATCAACTTAATTAAAACCAAAACCAAAACATGTTGCTGGCATTGTCTAGCACATTGAACTAGCATATGAAAATGATATTGAATAATATTTCAAGGTAGAGTTCTGACCAGTTTTCTCCCTTTTGAAAGCCTTCAAAATTTATAGATATTTTAAGGGAATTTTGTCCAAATAGCACAGACCCAAAACAACCAATTTAAAATGTTTTTACACCCATACTCAAAGAAGACAGAATATCTTGAAAGGATTGATTTTAAAAAATTTGTTCTGATGGCTGAAAGCAGTGATTCTCAAAATGTGGTCCCTGGACCAGCAACATTAGCATTACCTGGAGGTTGTTAGAGATGCAAATTCTCAGGCTCCCCCAGACTTATTGAACTGGAATCTCTGGGCTGAGGTTTCGCGATATGTGTTTTAACATGCCCTATGGCTAGTTCCCATCCATACTCACATTTGACAACCCCTGTTAGGCTATGGCTTAAATGTCTAGAAAGGCTTTTGATGCTGGGAACCTCATCTTGGCGTCTGTCACCTTCCTTTGCACAAGAGTCAAAGCTAGAGTACACATTCTATAAAGCAGGACCATTCTCGCCTCCTCTGTATCCCGTGCCAGCTCAACCCCGAGTCTGTAGTGGGCACTTGGCAACTGCATGTGATGAATGAATGAAGGGGTAGCTGTGGAATTGTGTGTGTGTGGGGGGTTCAGAGGAATGAATTCTTGTGCGTAAAGATCTTATAATGGAGTGGACAAGGAGGGGAGTTCAGTGATCAAGATGGGGCTGTGCTGAAATACACAGCCGGATTATGACAGGAGCCCCCCAAACCCTGAGAAGGTGATGGTTCTCCCCCACGTATAAATGGAAAACTTGGCAAACCCATACAAAGACTTAAGGATGTCCACCTCAATTCTGATTTCTTCTTGATAACTGTGTCAAAGCTCTTAAAACTCAGAAATACAAGATTCTTCCCACATTTTCTGGCTCCTGCCTTGTGAAGACAGCCCGTGTGCCTGGTCTGCCTGTAGAGAGACTGAAGTACGAAGGAAGCCTGAACGTCATACGTGTGCTCTTCCTCTTTTTAAATGGCCTTGAAAAGACGACAGGTAGCGTTACATAGACAATCCTCTTTCTCCTGTTTTGTTTCCAAGGTAAGTGCGAGGCCGGGAGAGGCAGGAAGCTATGTTACCTGGCGGTGCTCCCGTCCCTCCACCCCTAACGCGTGCCCCGCGGAAATGGAGCTTACGGTTTTCTGACGCGGTCTAGGGGGCCAGAGCTGTAGTTACGCCGTGCGGCTTGACTAACATCTGATCATCACCGGGCCACGGGAGACGCGTGAGATGTTGCAGGAGGTAGGGCGGCAGCTGGGGCTGTGGTCCAGCCTTTCCGAGTGAACAGCGGTGCAGTGCTGGGCGGGGCATCCGCCCCCACCGAGGACAGCCGTAACTACGTGTGTTGAGACGTGTGCCACTGACCCTTGTCTTCCGATTTTCCGTGCTGTTGGGGCGGGAGCCTGGGAACGTGAGGAATGCTATCTCATGAAGATTTCTGCTTCGTTCAGGAAAGGCAGCTTGTTTGTGAGAATACCATAGTAAATTCAAAAATGTTTGTTCTCTGCAGTGAGGGCAGGAGGGAGAGATGTCAGAAGTGGACAAACTAGCACCTTCTCTTTGGAGACTTGGATCTCAACCCACCATAAACCTTAGCACGGGGGGCTTGCTGGTTTCATTCTTATCTAGATGGCATTTGCCAAGGTCAGCCCCTTTGTCATGGTCAGCTGTTTGGTCTACAAAAGAGGAAGCAGTGTGGTGCTTTCGGAACCAAGCACACGAATGTGTGCCTTCATGGTCAAGCCTGGTGTGGGGCGGGACACTGATTTTGAAGACTGGTCAACATTGGTGTCAATGTTTTATTGTCAGTTGAATGGTTATTTATTGTCTTGGCCCACTGTCTTGATGTGGAGGCCCTTTGGTGGCCCTGCTTTCCAGGTTGCATCGACAAGCCTTTTTTCAAAAGCAACACTTTTGGTGGCAAAATGCTTATTGTAAAGGATGGAAATTCTAGGTTGTTACAGGGGTGACTTTAAGGTCCTACTAAACCCACTAAGTGACTGTAACTAAGTCATTACTGCAGCTTGGCCTTGAAGTTTAGACCGTGGGGACCAAATGTCTTGTGTCCATGACATTATCTTCTAGAGGACATTGTTACATGTTTAAAAAGTGTTATGAGCCAAAGGTGCATATTCTTTTCTTCTCTTCTCTTTTTTATTGTGGTAAAGGGTACATTATTTTAAAACTCCCAGTCATATCTGGGGCTTTAGTTACAGTTACCAAAAGACATAGTAGGTTCTGGCTCTAGTCAGAAACCTTGATCCCTGAGAAATTCATAGTTTACTCCATGTATCAATAATAAATGAGGCTGAAAGTGAGGGGGAAGGTGGGGACCCATGTAAGTTCTCTGTGGTTAAGTGGGGGTAGATTCTGGATCCAGGGGGGAAATTCCAGCTTACTAAGGAATAGGATCGAACATCCCAGAGAGGCAGGAGTCACTTGTGTAACATAAGCTTCTTAGAGGTTCCCACTGCCATTGAGAGGAGAGATATTAGTATCCTTTGAGAAATATGATTATGTTTGAGTTTTGAAATTTAAATATACTGTTAGATTCTGTTTGCAGATTCTCAGAATTTTCCTTCTATTTTTTTATTGTGATTAACTTCACGTAAGATTTGCCATCTTAGCCATCTGTGAGTATATAGTTCAGTCGCTTAAGTACCTTCACAATGTTGTATAACCATCACTGCTATCCATCTCCAGAACTTTTTGAGCAATCTAAACAGAAACTCTATACATATTAAACAAAAATCTCCTAGTCCTGCCCCCCGCCCCACCCCGGCCCTGGCCACCACCATTCTACTTTGTGTCTCTGTGAACTTGACTTCTCAAGGTTCTGCATGCAAGTGAAATCATGTAATAATGGTCCTTTTGTGTCTGGCTTATTTCACTTAACATAATATCACCAACGTTCACTCACGTCATAGCATGTGTCAGAACTTTTTTCCTTTTCAAGGCTAGTGTTCCGTTGTACATATAGACCACATTTTGTTTATCTGTTCGTCTGTCAGTGGACACGGGGGTTGCTTCCAAAGCTGCTATGAACTTGGGTGTACAAACATCTGTTTGAGTCCTTGCTTTCACTTCCGTTTTTGCCTTCAATATATTATAAGAAAGGCAAAGTTTGAGAAGGAGGGCAAAGATAGCCATAAAGGTGATGATAAGTGGCACCTGGTGACTGGACAGTTCTACAGAAGTTTTCTCATCTTATGAATCTAATTAAATTAAAAGTCCATTTGGCCAGACCCACACGCACTTACGCCAGGCAATTTCCCCAAAAACTCATTAGCGGCAAACTTGGGAGCTCCTCCGGCAGATGGAACTTTTTCCCCTGGATTTTTCAGTAATTAGACAGGAAAGGTCTCTCAAACTTTACCCTTGAATGGAAGGCTTTTATCTTGCTTTCCAATGCACCAGTTTAATGCTCTTGGTAAAAATATGTGAAAATCAACCTTTTAAGTTTTATGATGCCATGGTGTAAGATTTCAGTGTCATTAAACCTCGATTCTCAGGAAGGTCACAGGTTTTACGGAAAGTGTTCTTACTCAATGTTACAACTGCTTTCGCTCATTTTAGTTTCTTGTTTTCAGTTTTAATGAACTGAGGCCTTTAGAGGAGCACATTTAACTCTTCTGCAGTTTTGTGTTGTGCAGAATGAAATGAGCATGGCCAACAAAACCCAAGACGTAACACCGTTGACATCTGCGTGGCGGTAGGGAGACACTGACCTGCAGAAATTCACACAGCGTGTGCCCTGGAGTTACATCAACATGGTCCCTCAGGAGGGAAGAGATTGGGCAACTGACGTCTAATTTTGACCCCAGTTCTTCTTTGGGGAAAATAAAAAATAAAAGAGAGAAGGATCCTTTATGTCTATTCCATATTAATCAAATTCTCCTCTGCCCTCTGTGAAAAGCTCGTCATTGTGCTTAATTTGTCTGTTTACCAGCAGATGTGTGATTTACAATGAAATTGTTTTTAGTAGCTTACATTAAGAAGGAACCCTATTGGGGCGCCTGGGTGGCACAGCGGTTAGGTGTCTGCCTTCGGCTCAGGCCGTGATCCCGGCGTTCTGGGATCGAGCCCCACATCGGGCTCCTCTGCTGGGAGCCTGCTTCTTCCTCTCCCACTCCCCCTGCTTGTGTTCCCTCTCTAGCTGGCTGTCTCTATCTCTGTCGAATAAATAAATAAAATCTTTAAAAAAAAAAAAAAAAGAAGGAACCCTATTATTTTCCAGGGCTTTGTTTTTATCTATAGTCATTTTGAAATGACCTAATTTGCAAATAGACAGAGACACATTACTAGGAATGTAGTTGGTTCATAAATATTGATAGAGACCCAATATTTGTGATTAATTAGTGGAATACCAGTCTGTGTCCCTTACAGTGTATGTGTATGTGTGTATTTATGTATTACTTACACATTTATATTTACATTATTTTGTGTGTCACTTCCTTATGACATGTACTTCACTTTGTTTCCATGCATTCCTGGTCCTGATCCTAATTTAAATTCTCAGCTTCTTCATATAGGGCCCCTGATACCTGCCACCTTATAATTGAACCTGTCTTTCATAGAGACATAGTTTCCCTCACTTCTCCGTAGATGGCTTGTCTCTTTATGGCCCAGGGAGCCCTGGACACTCTGGGCCTCTATAGCCTCTTCCATCTTTGTGCAAAACCTTTTCTCTTGAGGCTCCTGCCATCCAACTGAATCCTGACCCTGGCTGCCCTCCCTGATGCTGGCATCAATCTACCTGCGGGCTCCTCCACCATCCAGGGTGGCTCCATCCCTGACTCTTTCTTCTCCCCACCACAGCTCTAGCCATCCCCTTCCGGTCTGGCCACCTGATCCTCCTCGCTACCCCCCGTGCATCCAGATCCTCGATCTCCTCGACCGTGATGCTCTCCAGCCCCGCTCCACTCCAGCCATGAGTCCCTTGGATGGAGAACTACACCTCACCTCTTTCTGGAGTTTTAAGCTCCAAAGTCTCACTCCATGAGGGTCCACATCCTTCCAGCTCTCTTTTGCTTTCATTACACTCAGTCTCCAAATTTATTATCCTGTTTTTTTTTCTCCAAATACACATTTATTTAACAAATATTGATTGAGACACTTTGCTAGCTTCTGGGAGTTTAGCAATGAGGAAAAATGGACAGGCACCCTGTCTTCATAGAACTTGTAGTCCAGCAGAGGAGAGAGGAGTTTATCAAGTGATTGCACAAAAAAAATGTAAAATTTTTGCCATGCTAAGTGCTACAAAGTACTGTGTTCATGGGGGACCTCTCTGCATTAAGTGGCAGGAAAGTGGCAGCAGAGCTGAGATCTGAAGAATGAATAGTCTATGAAGGGAGGTAAGACTTCTTGGAGGAAGAAAATGCTTATGCAAAGTCCCTGTGGTAGTTGGGGTGGGAAGTCACACATGGTGAATAAAAAGAACTGAAATTTCAATGAATTGCAATCTATAGCAGAGGAATTTTCAGGGTCCTGTAAGCTGTGTTAGAGATTTTTTTTTCTTCATACCCAAAGTCATGGAAGTCATTTGAAGCAATTTAAGGGGTGGGAGGACCTCTCCAATTTATATCTTTTGTCCTAACAGTCCAGTCCAGTCTATACTGAGTATGGCTTTAAGTATTGCATTTTTGGAAGCGCCAGGTTTAAATGCCCCCAAAGGCATCAACATTTTCACTAGGCTTCCTTACATTTGAATAAAGCACAATTTTACTCTTATCTGGAAGTCCCGTGTATTTTATAATTCTAAATACTGACTACTGAAAGCACTTCCTTATGCTTCCTTCCTTTCATCTTGAATACATCTGTACTTAAACTGTTGTTTGGAGTCTTGGCTTTCAGTGAATCAACTTGCAGCATTTTTGTGTAAGCACTTCATAAGTCAAAAGTAATGTGCCAGAATGTTATTTTGGAAACTTAGGGGACCTTTGGATGTTTAAATGGTACTGTCAAAATATTGGTTTTATATTTTACAAATCTTTTGTTATTTAGGATAACAAAAATACCTTTCTTGGTAGTAAGATTATGTCTTCCATTGAGAGTGGTTGAAGGGCGAGGAAAACATTAGTATACTGGCCAGATCAGGAAGAAAAAAATATCTTTTTTTTTCTTCCCTTAAGAAAACACTGATACTCAGAGTGTGAGCTTCTCTGGGCAAAACGTACAGAAGTGGGCTTTTCAAAGAATCACAGAGGCAGGAGGAAAGGAGACTGAGTGAGACCCCCACTCGATTCCCTGTAGCAAGAGCGGAACGAGGCACAGAGCCAGGGGAGGGCCAGTCAGCGGCCCCTCTAGGTTGTGTTGTAGTTTTGTGGGATGGCAGGCTGCATGAGCAATTGCTTGTGCTACAGGACACACAAAACTATGAATCTGAGCGTCCGTAGGATTCCTGCTTACGATTATCTGAAAGAAACAAGCCTGTCTGACACAGATTAGTGACATGCATAATGGCCATCATGCTGAATTACAGTCATGCACAAATGGCCTCCCTTCGGCCTCAAAGAGCACTGCCTTCTCAAGCCAAAAGTTTTGAGTTCTTTGCTGTGTGTGATAATCCACTGAGGTCCTGATCTGATGATCATTTGTTCTAACACCCATTTCACAGATCGGGAAGTGGAGTCCTGGAGGTGGGAAGTGATGTGCTCGAGAGCATACTGCTTATTGGGGCAGAGTTGGGATTCAACCCTAGGCGGGCCCGTGCCCTCTCTGTCATGAGTCTGTCTGCCAATGCGCCTGGTGCCTGCCCTTCCCTGCAGCAGATGGGTGGAGCTGGCATGTCAGGGCTTTCCTTTCTTCTTCCTGGGTTTTCCATCCTCCTCTTCCCCATCCACTTTGGGGGTTTGTGATGGTGGTGGTGTTACTTCTGTGTCCTCTCCTCCCTTGGACATCCCAGAAGTGTCTGTCTGTATGTGTGGCCTTTATCAAAGCCACAGGGGATGCCCGAGTCATTTCAACTTCTGGATTCCATGCTTGTTGAGGGCAAAGACCAGGCCTGACTTTGCTCTTTTCGTTTTCTATTTCCCTCTGTCTCCCTCTGGGCTTTGCACATAGGAGTTCAATAAATGTCTGTCGGAGTTGTTAAATTCACCAGACCAAACATTTTAATTTGGATGGTGGAATGATGTTATCACTCATAAACAAAACGTCCCCACATTGTTTGCCTTGGGAGTTCTCATGTTTATTGTTTTTATATAGTGAATTTTATTGTATATAAATTATACCTCAATAAAAAAAATAGCGATGTGCCTTTGGGATTATATGTAGGAAATGGTCCATTTTCGGAGGGGTCGCTGCTGCCAGTAGCTGGCTAGGCCCCAATCAAACATGCGGAATCATTAATTAGGGTCATTTGTTCTGCTGTGAGCTGAGCAGAATGTATAAAACCTGCTCAGGAGAGAACTAATTCATCCTCCTCTCTGTACTTTCTAGAGTACTCCTAGCACGATTCTCAAAGCCTGTGGGCTTCATACATATGTTCTAATGGGCTAATTGTTAAGGCGACATTTGTAAATTAATCTCTGACTTGAGCTAAGTGGTTTCCCCTAATGGCTTTAATTCAGTGACTCCCATTCTTGGCCATATATCAGATTTACTGGAGGAGTTTGTGAAAAATAGAGGCGCCCAGCTTCCCCGTCCCCCCAGCTGGCCATTCTCTGGTTCCAGGGCAGGGTGAGGCATCTCTGTTTTTTAAGAAATGCCGATCAAGTGATGGGGTTGTGGTGGTAGCTGCCTTTCTGAGCCTCTGCTCCAGTCAGGGTCTGGAGGCCCTCGCAGTGTCATGACTTGTGTCTGTTGAAAGCACTTGGGTCGAGCTCAACAACTTGAAACCAATTTCTAGAACAGGCAGCGTGTCTAAGAGCCCACCTTCCCAATTCATTCATTCTGTATTCCCTCCACGGGAACCGTCCTTTCCTTGAAGATCTTCAGTGACCTGACGGCATATTCTGTGCTTTGCCATACAGCTTCCCATCTTTATGAACTTTCTGAGACATTTGGGAGAGCTTCAGGGCCTGCTGGAATGTCCATCATGAAAATATCTGTGAATATCCTCTCTCCTTTCTCCATTTATCATCAGGCTCTTGGTGCCAGCTTTTTTTTTTAATGCGGTGCGTCTCTGTATGTCTGTGGGTCTATGTTCCTGGCATTCTTCCGTGCAAACACAGGTCGTGTTTGAGCTTGCTTTTCTGAGAACAGGTAACTCGAGAGTACCTTGTTTCAATGACATTAATCAAATCGCTTTTGTGAGGAATCTGGCACGCCGTAAATACCGCTCAGTACTTGGTATCACCACATAGCATACAGGTATTTTCAGTCAACCTTAGAATAGGGCAGTTCACACCGTCGCAGGTAGCCATGGTGATTTGGGGACCCCAGGCTGTGAAAAGCTAGAAGGGCTCTGGTGGAGGTCAGCACACAGCGTGCCCCGAGAGGGAATACTCATATTGTCCCATATGTCAGACTGTGTTTACAAGGTCTCGTTTGCGACAGCGCTTTGTAAAGTGCTTGGTTATTGTAAGAGGTCTTCTGTGATTCCGCTGCTGGAGGGCTAGTGTTTCTCCGTCTCGAGTATTATGCTTCTCTTGGCCTCATTTTACCATGTCCTGTGGGCTTCAGTGCCTTTTATCCCTGGGACTGTCAAGGCACATGGAAGGACTCTCAGTGGCCTCCCCCTTACCGAAGGGATGTTCGAGTAGCCATTGCAGGTAGGAAGAAGGGACACTTTGAGGACAAAGAGCATATTGAGACAAGAGCCCTATGGTTGCCGCTCATCCCTCACGTCTCCCATTTATGTCTCTACCTAGTCAATACCTTATTAGAGACTGACTATACCTATGCCGTACAACTGAGCACCGGTTTCATAATAGCATAACAGAACCTAGATTACTGTGTAAGGATTACTCCACAAAGAAGTATATTTCATGACTCCAAGTGGACTTTTCCCATTTTTCCTAGGGCCTCAAGTATAGCAGATGTGAAATAAATACTTAGATAATTATTTGGGGGCACTCTATAACATAACCATTAGCATTTAGGCTAAAATTCTAGCCATTTTGTGTAGTTGGACTGAATTTTTTCATATTTAGAACAGAGTTCTCAACAGTGGGGGATTTATCAGAGAGAGAGACAGAGACAGAGAGAGAGAGCGCGCTAGTCCTTTGCCAGGGCCCCGCAGAAGATGGATCTTTGTTGGATTCCTATTTTCGTGGCGTAATCCAAAGGACTGATTCATTTCTGCAGCACCTGGATCCAGGCTGACAATGTAATCAAGCCTGACATGATAAAGAGCCATTTAGCAAGTTTAAAAAATCACATGCACAGTTGTCTTAATCTGGAGAAACCGGTCCCCTCCCCATTGATCATGTCAGTCCTAGAGGCAGGTGTATAGAAGAGTTTGGACACCGTGTCTCCTCAAGAGCAAGCCTCCTGGCCGAACGTGTGGACCCAAGAATAGGTTCACTCATCAGGATCTTCAGTTCTTGTAGGTCATTTTCCTCCTGGATTTCTTCCCTCCCTTACCCTATCAGAGAGAGGCTGATATTTGAGTTTGCGTCTTAAAAAGCTAGCAGGAGTCCTCCCCTCCTGTCACTGGTTGATTTGCTTAAATAAGCTGCACATTATTCCCCATCACAGAGGCCGAGCAAAGGCAGCTGGGACAAATTAGTGTCAGCTACTTCCTCTGGCCCCCCAGTGCTGGGAAATCCTCACCATTGCAGGAGAGCTTAGATTCCGAGCTCATTTCACAATGATGTACATGCCATTTGCAAGGGCTTCTATCCTCTTTCCTCCCTTCTCCCTTGTGTCTCTGCCCTCCCTCCCCTCCCCTCATTGGCCTGTACAGCCAGCTCTGACCAAAGCTCAGCATTCACTCACACACACACACACACAAACACACACACACACACACACACACACACACACACACACAGCCCAGCTGACAGAGATTAGTCTTGGATCAGCTGGTTATGAATGAAGAAGAGGTCCTTCCCCTGTGTCCTGGCCACGCCCCTTCTCTTTGCAGCATTTTGAGAATGAGGTCTGGGCCAGGATCTCACCGCTTATGTCTCAGAAATAGCAACACAGATCAAACTTAATCTTAAGCTATTTGTTTTGCTGCCTCATTCAGATAATAGAGGGAAAAGCTGAGGCTTGTTTATGTTCGTGTTTGTTTTTGTGGATGACTTTGCAGAGAATGAGTGAGTGTGAGGGCAGAGCCTGGGGTGAGCCTGCCGAGGGGATCAGCACCGAGAAAGGGTGCTGGCCCGCAGACTGCAATGTTACCTTGGACTCAGCTACAGCGTGGCTTAGTGTTTGAGACAAAGTGGAAGAATAAAATAACCCCCACCGGTGTACTATTTTACCACTTTCTTTCCTAAGGACAGTTTGTCAGGAGCTGCGAGGCTGTGCCTTCCTTCCGCGGTGTTGGGCTGTTTGTAAGTGTCCGTGTTCACTGTGTGGTCCGCTGCCTGTCCGGGAGCTCCATGGGGTTCTGCAGTGTTTTCAGTGAATACCGTGTGCACATTGCATTTCCTCTCTGCTACTTTGGTGCACACACACAATACAGATGTGTGTGCGTGTGATCCTTTCTGTCTCTCTCTCTCACGCACGCACACACACACACACACAGACTCATACACACAGCTTGACGGTGCTCAGTCATTACCTAAATTGGGATTCATCTCTCTCCACCAGCCGATGCCAGAGGGATGGCAACGTGCAGGTACTCTGAGGACACTGACACTTCTTCCCGTCCAAAGTCCCTTTAGGATATTAGCGTGTCTGAAAGGTATTTGTTGAGCCCTGGCAGTGTGTGTAGCAGAGGTGTTTACTTTTGTTTTCAATCTTCTCATCTTTCTTATTTCTGAGCCTCCATTTAGTTGCCCTACTGGTCTCCTCCGTGAAAGACTAAAGAAACAAACTGGAACGTAGAGTGGGGGCAGAAGTGTCAGTGTCAGCCTCAGCTGCGACATATGTATCGGGGGGACTTCAGTGTGACAGGTATCCTTTGAAGGAGATGCCAAGCTGTCTTTTTTATCAGTGGCAATTAATTTTGAGTGAAGAGTGTAAAGATGAACAAGGATTCTTGTGTAGCTAGCTAATGTATTCCTGAATGTGGCTTTCCTCGCCTAAACCATTTCCAGAATACTTGAGAAGCGTTGTAACTACACACACACACACACACACACACACGCACTTGTACAAGCAGCAAATTTATGCTTTTCAAACTGATGGTTCTTGCCTGGAGACAGGAAGTAAATCAGGGTTGCCTAGGGCTGGGGGCAGGAGCAGGGATTTAACTGTTCACGGGTGTGAGGGGGTCTTACTGGGATTGATGAAAATGTTGGAAACCAGACTACAGTGATGGCTGTACCGCTTGGTCAGTTTACTTGAAGTCATTGAATCCTATGCTTAAAATGGGTGAATTTTATGGTATGTAAGTTGTATCTCGGCAGAACTGTGAAAAATTGATATTCCCATATTTGCATTCCTCCGGGCCCAGGTTGCACATAACATGACCAATTGTACCACCCTAAGTTTTTACCTGCTCTTCCCACTGGAGTATGCTGACTCCAGGTGCGGAGAAGCTGGACCCTGTTGATAACGGGGCAAGACGAGACCAGCGCCATAGATACAAGAGTCTGCCCTGACCCCTGTTGGCCAGCCCTGAGGCTGCCGCCCACTGTAAGGTGTGGAGGCCGCATCAGGGCGTCCTGTGGAGGCCTCCAGGGGCTGAGATTCCCAAGCGGGCCCCAGAAAGCAGTTGGAACCCTGCTGCTCAGCTGCTGCCGTGTGTGTCGAAAAAAACACCAAAACCCAAAAGCGAAGCTTCCCAGCGTCGGCTCCTAAGTGATGGCATTTTCCTCTTCTTTTGCAGGTTGTCTTAGTCTTTGCTCTCAGCATTGGTGCACTTGTAATATACTTCATAGATTCGTCAAAGTGAGTATTCAAAGACGTTGTCTTGCCCTCTTCTCTAAAGCAATCATGAGCCTCCGCATTGATCAATGGATTTACTTTAACACCAAAATTGGGAAGGCTGTCAGAGGAAGGCAGGGCTACTCCGTGCTGGTTTTCTGAATGGGAATAGAAGCTCTCACAAGGAAGGTTACTTTGATCCTGCTTGCACGAGAGGGAGGGAGAGGTATCTGAGGGTAAACCTTTTTGCTGGGTGCTATTTATTTTCAAACAGCTGTTTCCTGTCGAAGTATTTGCGCTAAAGATGTCGAGAGGTTAAGGGGGCTTTGGTATGAGTGTCCAGCCACTGGGAGGCTTACAGGTATCCAGACAACGAGGGCCTGAGCCATTCTTGCCATGATTGTAAGGTCCTCTTGTCATTAGGGTTTCTGTTGCTTTAATCTTACGGGAAGTCAGATTAGGAAGCATGGCTCCATCCTTTGCTGCTATCAATGAGAATATTCTGTGGGAGCATTGCTCGTTGGTGCTTCTTAACTTACGAAGGTAACAGATGGGATGAAGTTCCCATGGAGTTCATGATGACTCCCAGAGGTGGAGGCCCACGGCCATCTAGGATTTCCTAGAGTGGACATTCGTTCAGACCCCTGGGGTGCCAGCTCAGTGAACTGGTACTCTAGGGTGAACCTGCAGCGGGGTCTTGTGACAGAGTTTAAGACTTTATAGGAGGCAGAAGAGGTCACTGAGCAGAGCTGCTAGGTGGTGGCCAGCTCTGCCCTGGTTCCTGCAGGTGTCACCCTGGGGTGCCTCATTTGTTCCAACTATTCTATTGCAAGCTTGAGGCTAACAACTGGGAGGCTAGAGCCAAGCTGGTCTGATGCGCCTTTCTGTGGTGACATGAACTTGACAGCGGGGCAGTGGCCTTGAATTCTTTGCCAACATTGTCCACTGTGAGAGTGTTTTCACCTCTTTGAACTCTATCCGTAGTATGGCTGCCTACTAGAGTTTGGTTCCAGGAACCTACTTTCTGTCCTTGTTGGCGCAGACCCTGCTGTGCTTGAATTCTGAGCTTACTGCTCTTTTTCTGTGGCTCAGGATGGTAGTCATTTCATGCACGCCTAAATTCTGAATTTCTCAGAGGCATCTGGTCACCAGCCAAAGGATTTTGTGCAACTGGGTGCTGAGGCCAAAATGCCATGTCAGGGAGAATAAAGAAAGCACCCTTTTAATCACTTGCCTCTGGGAATCAGCCAAGTCTGAGAACATCAGAGGTCCTTCAGCCCGTCTCCGTGCACAAGGCTGGACTGCCTTCACCGCCTCAGGTGAAGGGTCCTTTCACAGTTCTCCAGGAGACAAGATTCTACACGCTCCCTCCATCAGCTCTTCCTGGCCAAGAAAGAGAAGAGCTATTTAAGTCAGGAAAACTCCAACTGGTATGTCATTGAAGGTAAGCCTCTTTTAAATATCTACTCTTAATGATTCTGGACCATATTTAAATTGAACCAAAGATCTTCTAAAGCCCTGGTCTTATTTCTCTATTCTCTTCCCAGGAGTGAGGAGTGTTCTCACATGTCAGGGGGTGCATACCCTGTCGACTTCATGCCAGGCTCAGGAAATGGGTTTGGGCATGTAGTATGTGTGCCCCAGACAGAGCAAACCCTTACGTGGAGGTGAGTGTGGTGATCGGTTAGGAGAGATGCCCCGGCACCTTCTTTCCCTTCCCTGCCCTTTCTGCTCCTCTGTATTTCTCAGAAATAAAATGCTCTTGTTAGACGGATTCGAATTGTGTCCTTTTTTACAGTGGGTGCTGAGAGACAGTCTTTTGTTCAGTAGATTCTAGTGTTCTTGGCTCCACATACGAGGATGGAAAGGAATGGAATTCCCCAAGGCAAAGAGCCCCTTCCCTGGATGCCCAGCAGTGCCACAGTGTCCTTCGGATTTCATTATGATTTTACTAAGTCTTGGGAAAGCCAGCATTGGGAGCCCTCTCTGGCTCTGGTTTCTCTTTAAGGACTTGCAAAGCGTTTATCCCAAAGATGGACAGTCAATCCTATTCTCCACTTTTTTCAGCAAAAATGCCAATAATCTTAGAATCAAGCTTGTCCCCATTCTCCCTGCGGACTGTCCTAGCCTCAGTCTTTCTTCTCTGTGACTGACCTGTGTGGTTTGGCATAGCAAGACTTGGTTTATAAGAAGAGCTAATGTTTATTTATGTCAGCTCTTCCACTTCCCATTTGCATTACTACGTTTGGTTATAGCCTTCTCCCAAGGTTCTGCGTGTGGGTGACCCGATCAGCACAGCCAGTACCAAGGCGTCTTTCGTGTTTCTGGGGGTAGTCTGTGAAGCATGCGCTGTTAAGTAAGGGGAAGAAGGAGAATCTGTAAAGTGACCTTTACAGCAAGTCCATAGATTCCCAGGAATAAAAATAGAACGTATTAGACATTGTGATCAAGCATAGTAAACAAGAGAAAATGAAATGCTACCCACACTTAAGGTGCAAACGGAAAATGTGTAAGAAAGCTGAATGTAAATTTATAAAATCCATCTTTTCATTCAAAACTCTCATTGATTGGACACACTGGTGATTTGGCTGACCATTTGGGTATCTTGGAAAAGAGAGCTTTAAACCTCTCTTGGGAAGCTACACTATATTATCCCCCTGGAAAAACCTAGTATTCTTCAGAACAATTTTTGTTAGCATTTACGCCCTTCAAACATATCAATTAAATAAATAAATCTATAGGCTTTCCCTTTGCATGAGCCTAATTGGGCAGACACTGTTGCCAGGTGGCTTGTCTCCATGAATTTTAATCAGAACTGACCTCCCCCACAATGGTGGGGACAAGTTCAGCACAAGTTCAAGATGTGAGGCTCTCTGCACCCAGCCCTTTGAAGAGTGCGAGGAAGAGGCTCTGGTGGTCTGCCCTGCTGGCTCCTTGTCAGGCAGGTCTATTCAGGTTGTGCGAATGGGCTGGCAGGCTGGGTGGTTTGGTTACTCCCCTTCTGTGGGGCAGCAGGTGGGCGAGGCAGTTCAAAGAAATACCGTAATTGGTGGCTCTATGATCTTGTGAACCTTTCAAAGCTTATTGTACTATCAAGAGGCAGTGGGTAAGTCATTTCCAAAGACAGCCTCTCCTACACATCTTTCCTTTCCCATTGTTAGGCCAAGATAGGTCCCTGAGCAGCTCTTTTTCATTCAAGGAGTTGAGGAGCCCTTCTTTGGGTCTTAATTTTCCTAGAGGGATCGCCACAGAAGAATCACTTGTGCAGCCTCAAGTGATTGCTATCTAGCTAAGACAGATCGCGCTCAGAGCTCCTGGAGTTGAAAGCCAAAGAGAATTACACTAAACTGTGTTAAAATTACACTTCATCATCCCAGCGGTAGACTCTCTAGAAACACCCAAGCGGAGGGAGTTGTTCCACCAGCTCTTTGGGTAGACACAAGTGTCACGTCCTTACAGACACAGAGAAGCGTGAAGCCCTCCAAACACAGTAATCCCATCCCTCAAAAGATACTAAATTAGCCACACGAGGTAGGTATTGCCCAAAAGAACTGTTTCTTCTTCATTCTTTTTAAAGGTGTTCTGCCCAATTTAAGGCATATGCCACTCCAGCTCCTAATTCTGATGTCTCTTGATCTCCCACACGCTCTGATACTCTGTGAAGCAAAGATTTTTAAAAAATTGTACAACCGAGTCAAAAGTGCCCCAGACACCCTGTGGGTGATAATGTCACCATTGTGGGTTCCATCCCTGTCTGTTTCCTCTCTTTGACATAGGAACAGTAATTCTTCTCTAATAGATAAGAAAGAAAAAGACCCAACGATGTCAGTGTGAGGGCAGGATCCATGGGTTGCATAATGCCGCAGTTTCTGCTGCTTCTAGAATTTCAAGAGAAAGTTGGAAGAGGCAGAGGCTCCAGGCCCTGGGTATTTGCGTTTTTTCCAGGGGCATTCTTGGAAAGGATGACTCACCTGCGGGGAGATATTTATTCCTTTGATTCATGTTTAAACTCAGCTACTTCTTATGCTACAGTTATGTGGCTTATGAATATTTAATACTGCATATTCTGAAAATGAAGGTCAAGTCCTGCTCGCTGGTGACTTCAGTGCCGGCTCATGTCTCTGCAAGGCAAACTACCTGCTGTTAGCCAAGTAAAGCTGAAAGGTTATACATTGTTAAAATTTTCCTTAATGACTTTATCTGCTCCAAAATTGCTGGCACATGGTGGGGGCGCCTGCTGATTTCACCACTCTTTGCTCTTGGCTTCTCATATCAGCGATGCTGCTTTGGGGATATGGACATTAGGAAGGAGGAGGGAAGAGCAGTGCAAATTTTGGAGAGCATCTCGTCCAAGGGCTGGATTCCAGGGTAATGGTGGTGTTATGATGTGAAAATGGTCCTCCCCAGGTCTTCAACATTCATTTAACATTTCACGTTTGTATTCATGGGCTCATTCATCTTGTTTTCATTTGCTCATTTGAGACCTCTTCAGTGTACTAACACTGAAGATTTTCCACGCGGTAAAGTTGCTTAGGGTTAGGTGTGGTTAAGGAAGATTATCTTTAAGATTGCAGTAGAAATCAACCAGATTGTTTTCATCGTCTCCAAAAATAAAACTGGGACCATTGATGTGATGGGAATACCCAGAGCTGTGTGGACCCGGCCAGTCGCCAGCGATCTTACCTGCTGAGTATTCACACGGGTGGGCTGCTAGCCCCCCAGCCTGGAAATGCTCCTTGGAAAGGAAGAGACAGGCAGGTGGCTGGGCGAACTAACATTCCCTGATCATAGACCGTGCGAGATATGGTGCTAATAAGCACGTTACAATACACACCACACGCGACCTCACTGAATTCTCCCAACAACCTGATCGGGTGGGTGGGACTACCCTTCCTGCTGTGCAGGTGAAGAGGCTGAAGATGCAGCATTTGTTCCAAACCACGTTTGGCTCATCAGTCACGGAGGCAGGATTCGAACCCAGCGTGTCTAAAGGCATCTCTCTTCCAGGTGTCTCGAAGTACAATTCCAGATTTGGAAGTGACTCCATGGGTTGAGTGAGGAGTTGCAAGAATGAGCAGTAGCTCAGCCTCCTTAGCCAACTCCTCTGTCCTGTTTTCTCTTTTGTTCTCCATCTTCCCATTTTCTACCTTTGGGGCCATCAAGTCTGCAAGTCAGCAGTGCCTATGGGGGTCCCAGCACCGCTTCCTCCCTAGGACATGAGACATGTGGGACAGGGCTGCGGGACATGTGCTGTCTGATGTCTGTTTAGGTCTTGATTCATTTCTCCCTAAATTATGGCTTAATAAGACTCCCTTCTCTTTTATCTCAGTGGAGTGGCAGCATTGGGTGATGGAATAGGGTCAAGTTAGCAAAGAGCAAGGAAAGCTGATTGATTCTCAAGGGCTTCTCCCATTTAAGGGATTCTTTCCCAGTAGAAAGACCTTTTGCTTCCCCCACCACGTGTACCTTGTCCTCTGTGCCTGTCATTTGGGACACTAAAGCAGGTAATGAGAGAGGCCCTACTTCTCCGTTAGATTCTTTTATCTCTTTAGAGAGTTGCAGGATTTCGTTAACTTGATATAGTTTTGCCTTGTGTTCCTAGAAAGTCAGTAGTATTAAAGCAATGGACTTGAGGAGAATTTGGTCCCAAAGCCGTTTCTGTGGAGGTCTTTGTAACGATGTCAGATATCCGATTTCCTCTTCCGGCTGGTCTTGTTCTTACGGGCTGTCACACAGGTGTTGACCCAGGGCCTCTGTGTGCCACCTTTGTAGCAGACACCTGGCAGAGCTGTGAGGACAGTATCGTCACCTCCACAACAGCCAAATGTCAACTGTGAAGCACTATGAAGGCTGTTTTCACTTTCACCGTGAGCATGCCACCCTGCCTCGCAGGAAGAACAGCTAGGGAGCCCATGGCACAGGGAAGGAGGCCCACTGCCTTATTCCGTGCCAGCTCCTTTATGGAACTTGGCCTTTTCAGGTGGTGTGCTGAGAAATTCCCTGCTGTTCTCCGCCTTGATGTCCTTGTTGAGTCCCGGAATGCATTTAACCTTTGTTGAGGAAGTCAACACAAGTCACTGTGTGTGCAAAGCATCTCCCTATTCTTCTTCTTTTTTTTTCCTTTTTACATTCTCCCCCCAACTTGCTCTATCCCTCCCTGACATTTTTATTGCCAGGCTTTGGTTTGGAAAATTATGGGTAGGGAAAGTTCAAGGGCAGGATGTTCAGAACAGCACTGCACATCTGTGAAGGGAGCACAACAGGAGAGCTAGCAGCTGTTGAAAGAATAGACCCTCAGATGGGGGAGGAGCTGGGCCCATGGAGGGGTGGGGGAGGGGGAGGCACCCTCAGGGCAAAGAATCTGTAAATAACTCCCAATGGGAAGTCGGTGTCCCCTTGCAGAATTTAACCTTTAATGGCAACACTAGATTCTCTGACATGGGAGCAACCCTAACTCAACTGTTCTACTTCATCTAGCTTTCCAAAAGGCCATTTTTAAAAAAATCAGATGAGCACAAACCTGGTGGAGGATACGCCCAGAAGGTAACTCCTCTTTGTCCTTCCCCCTCCCAGCTGGGTGAGGTGGTTTCAGCTCCCTGCCTCATTTCTCATTGCACACCATGTGTGACAGCATCCAGAAGCATCAGGGACCTGTTTGTCTTTGGCATTTCCTTGGACGAAATCAGGGACTATGTTAGGAGTGGGAGGGAAGACAGAGCTAGACCATCCAGGCTTGCTGCAAGGAGAATGACATGTCAGAACTTGGAGAGACTTCAGAATTCACTTGGTGCCACTCTTCCCTGTGTCCCCTCATCTTCTCCTGCCGCATGAAGGTGAACTGACCTGCTCAAGGACACCCAGCTAGCCAGGGGCTGAGCTAGAGCCAGGACAGTTCTCTCCAGTCCAGGTCCCTTCCTCCTTGATCCCTTGGGTTCATGCTACCATATACAAAATGAACGAAGATGTGCTGGCAAATATTATCCATTGAATGGCACAGCAAATAGTGATTTTTATGCCCATTTTGGAGTTTCAGGCTGTCATCATGGGGGCAACTTCAAGTCAATGGAAAAGAACGAAGATAATGCCAGGTGGGCACTTGGGATTCGTTTATTTCATCCCCCTTGGCAAGAGGCCCTGAATTTTTTGATTTTATGATCCCTTTTTTTCTGTACTACTTCAGAGGGGGAGGTAAGAGCTCAGCTGTGTTGTGGAAGGTTAGCAAGGCTGAATGCATTGGTTTGGCTTGTTTGGATTTTTTTCTTCCTGAAATTTGTTATGCATGACTTTTGAGGACATTTTGCCCGATGGCTCATTTGTTTCCCTGTGAAAACTCTATCTGATAACTATGTCTATAAATCCATATTTACTCTCCTCTCCAAAATTAGGATGAATTATTTCTTCTCTTCTCACCACTCTCCAGAATTTCAAAAGAAAACTTTGGATTATCTGACACTGTTTCAGCCCTCTTGCTTCTTTTAAGAGAAGGATTGTTTCAGGGAAAAAGAAGAAAATGCATTCCCTAGAAGATTCAGGTAGTTGTTTCTGTCTTCTGCAATGAGCGTGTGTTTATAATGCACAGGGGCTGGATTTTCTCCCTGATACACAGCACTGGTCCTCTACGTAAAGTCACAGTCAGACGTGCAGGCAGGACTGCCAAGGGATCAGGGTAGGAGCCAGCTGGAGAGAAAGGTTAGCGCTCAGAATGGTTTAATCCAAACACAAGGGCAAAGCTCACACTTAACACAACCATGGCTGTGCTGAGATTTGGTGTAGACTATTCCAGCTTTATGATAGGTTTTACGGGCTGCAGATAAGAATGGAGACGTGACCTCTGTCTTTGTTTTTATTCCCCCTGTCCTTCTTTCTGACAGCCTGACAAATTGTAGCTTTGGGGAGACCCTGGTCAATGATGAGTCATTTGTGGTTTAAAAATAGACTTTCTTGCAGCAAAGATGCCCTTGGGACTTTTTGATGCACAAGTCACTATTCATAGAATTTGGGAGAAGGGAGTGTGTGTGTGTGTGTGTGTGTGTGTGTGTGTGTGTGTGTGTGACAATCCCGTCTCAACTCTAGATTGATGGGAAAGCGTAGCATGGGAGGGTTGGCCACCAGTCTCATCACAACAACAGAGATGAAGCTGAGAGCCATGAACCCATGCCCTTAAAGGTATCGGTCAGTTGAGAGATCCCTATTAAGTACTGACTGCATGTCAGACATTTGCTAGGTATGGAGGATTGAAAATACCGTGTCAGACTAGATCTTTTTCATTAAGACTTTTAAATTATATATATTTTTACAAGAGTCAGGAAGCCTAGCCATCATATAGGAGATAGAGGGGAAATGGGCATAAGTACAGGAAAAAGACAAAGATAGGAAAAATGAGGTAACAGAACAAGATAACAAGGGAGATTTCACTAGGCGTTATATCATCACTCTCTCGTATGAGCATTGCCGAGGATTGGGCTGAAGGTAGAGAAGCCAAAGAGACAGCTGGGTCTTGGCAGCATTTTGACTCTGGGGAGGATTTGAGTTCAGGAGGTAGAAAATTCCGTCTCCCCTTGATTCTAAGAATCCACAGAGGGGCCTCTCATTATGGTCTGTGCTATGTCCTCTGACTTTTATTTTCAGTGTGTGCTGAGTCCAGCAAAGCCCTGCCTTGCCAGGAGCCACTGAGATAAAGGATTGAGAGTGCTTCAAGGGGTAGCATAACAGAACTGGAAAGCAAACCGTCCCTGGTGGCTGTAATACCTGTTCTCCAATTGCACGTGATGAAAATCTTTGGAAACTTCTGTTTGGAAATTTCCAGAAGTGGCTGACTGAAAGGCATCCATGCCACCTTTCTGAGACCAAGGTCAAGGTGTAGTGTGCCTTTCAGGGAACTTGTCTATGAACTTACCATGTGGTGAGCATCCCAGGACGTGGTGGGGTGGAAAGTTATGGCCAAGGGAGGTGGTGCTACTGACAAAGTGGTCACAGCACGTTTGGGGACCAGGGTTTGCCTGGAGGGTCACATGATGCTTTTCATGGGTGTAGGTCCTTGTGTGTTTTTGGGTCCCTTTCTCTGTACAGAATATTAAAAGTGACATTTTGTGACTGCATTCATATGAAGATGACTATAATCCAGGCTGGATTCATTATCACATATTCATTATTATTATGTTTATTTTTTCCTTCTGATTTTAAAGAAATGAAAATTAAGGCATTTTTGTAGGTCACTGGAAGTCTGGTGGGCCCTAGGCACTGTGTCTGCCGCGCCTGACGGAAAGTTGGCCCTGCTTCCTCCCTTCCTGTCAGTCCCATCCATCTGGAAATTTTCATAGATAACAAAACAAGCCCAGAGACGGAGGCCTAATATCCCATCCCTCTCAGTGTCATCTAATTATTTCAGATGAGGAAATTAAAAATAAACATTCCATTTCAAACCATGTCTTTTGACTTGGCTTTGGGAAATAGGAACTTCAGCAGCCCAGCCTTAAAGGAAAAAAATGGCGCCTGTAGATATGTCCATTTTTTTTTTTCCAGAAAACCTCATAATCTTCTGATGAGTTTTAGAGAGAAACATGTGCTTTGTCCATGCTTCTATGTGAAAATGAGCCTTGCCAGTTTAGGCGATCTGTTCGCTGAGAGTACCACGGTGAAAAATACCATTCCTTCCAGCAAGGCTGGTAAGCTCCAGGAGGCGGGGGCGGGCAGATGTCAGGAAGGAGGGAAGCAGGTCTGGTGAGGGCCGAGCTGAGGTGAGAGCTCAAGCCTCTCCTGAAGTGGCTTCCCGGCTCCGGCTGATTGTCCCCAAGCAGAGTTCAGGCTCGTGTGGCCTGATCTTCCTGTGTTTCAGAGAGAGGAGAGGAAACCAGGCTTTATGTCGAATCTCCAGTTTTAAAATACTGCCCACGGCTCCAGATCTTTGAAAGTACTCTGCAGGCCAAACAAAACATTTCTGCAGGCCAGATTTGGGCCTCCCGTCTTCAATCTTTATTCTAGACTGTCTCTCTTTCTGGTCTTGAATTAGCTCTGCTCTCCGAGTGCCAGAAAATCTTCTTAACCCTTGAGTGTCTGTCCCCCGGAAAGGGCCCCTTCCCTTGGTCTCCAGGTGCTCTGGCACGTTTCCCGTATAACACACTTGCAAATGCTGCTTAGGTAAGTGTCCACTTTTCTCTAGGCAAATACTGTATCTCACGGCAATAAATCACCACAACTTACTGTAAATCCCTAAAGCTGCATATCACAAACTCAACGTCATCCCTGAAAATAACGTCGTTAGGACCTCATAAACATACACTCTGTTTGTTTAAGAACTGCAAGACCTTTTTAAACATGGTTGCTAAGTCACAAGAGTGTATTTTCCAGGACATAAATGGAAGTGAACATAACCCCCTTAAATTGTCAGATTCTTTATAAGAAAAAAGGCCCAAATCTGTCTGTTCTGCTGGTGTATTAACGTGACCAAAACGGAGTTGATTATACTAAGCATGTGTGTTGATAATTATTGGAGACTATCTTCTGACTTACTTGTCTAAATGGACACGTTATATGAAATTTGGTTTAATTTCTAGCATATGTGGGTATAAAAGCATGGGTGAACAGAGATAAATCTTGGCTGTATTTTTTCTAAAGATTTTATTTATTTGAGAGAGAGAGAGCAAGCGAGAGAGAGAGAGAGAGAGGATGAAAGCAGGGAGGAGGGGTAGAGGGAGAGGGAGAAGCAGACTCCCCGCTGAGTAGGGAGCCAGACGTGGGGCTCCATCCCAGGACTCTGGGATCATGACCCGAGCTGAAGGTGGATGCTTAACCGACTGAGCCACCCAGGCGCCCCTTGGCTGTATCTTTTTTAATCAACCTTAAGGTTTGCAATTTGCTGAACATTCAGTTCAATATTTACTGATGAAATTCTTATGCTAGGCCCCTTCAAAAACAAAATCCGAAGCATCTCTGGACCTTTCTTCCTACAAATGGTCCCAGGCCTGAGCTACATCTTCATCCCCTCATCTTTCACTTTTTCCATGGAAACTTGGCAGCTAATGTTGAGGTAATGTTGTTAGACTCTGCTTGAATATAGAGCTCGGATATTTTCAGACCTACAAAAAAGATGGCCATTCCATTATGATAACCCCGATTCCAGGAGAACTGCTTCATCAATCTGGTTACCAAATGGAAAAATACTCATACTGCCTTTCACTTATCATGATACTCTTGGGAAGAAAATGTAGGTAGGACTCCGGGGCCTACCAATTAGATGTTGGAGTCTGCTGTGTGGCACTTGTCCTTAAAGATATTCGATCCATGTCCCTATTTATGCCCAGGCAGAGAGCCCCTGTCTCTTCCTTTGAGAGCTGGTATTTCACCTCTCTCTCCCCCTCTCTCTGCCTCCCCCTACCTCCTGCCCCCAAATGAACCCATGGCCCAGTTTGAGACACAGTTGATCTTGATGCCATAGAGGGAACTTCAGGGACCGTATGTAAAGAAATCTGAAGGACATGGACGCCATGAGATGACCCTACCTGGCACGTGCTTCTCCTTTAGCATCAGGAGGTAGGGCGGGAAGTGCATTAAGGATTTTGCCCTCTTCATAATAGCAAGAACAGGAATGACAAGGCAAGGTCTGTAAAGAGCAGCAGTAATAATTGAGATGTGCTCCAGGCAGCCATGCAGCCTGTCAGTGCCTTGAAGCACAATCTGTGGCCAGGTACTTGGTGAGGCTGGAGAGTAGACAAGGGCGGGGCATTTGGTGGCTGCGTGTCTGTGTGCACTCACGTGCGTATGCTTAGAGGAGGCATGAATGAGTAAGAGTTGGTACCTACCGCAAGTCGAATTAGAGAAAGCAGTATATATAGATTGCTCTGTGCCGTGGTGATGGTTCTCTTGTGGGTCAAGCACCCCTTTGGAAATTTGATGAATACTCTAGGAATTTTGCTTGCCAGGGACCCTAAAGTTGGTCCATGGACCCCAAGCTAAGGATTCCTGCTCTGTAGGGTGGGTTCATCTGCTCAAGCACTGCTGTTTCTTCTGCCATGAAGATCGCATGACAGACAGAAGGCCGTCCTCATACCCAAAGATTAAACAGAGACTGGGAACCCTCCCTTCCTGGCCTGTAAAACACATCCAAGGGTGAGACTCCCTGTGGTGTGTTTTCTCATCTCCAGCAGTCATACCCCTTTCCCCCACTGCATTTGAAATCTTGAAAATGGAGGGACCATGCTGATGAAACCAGGGAAGGGAGGCCCCTAGGCTTCCTGGCCATTGCTTTAATACTAGGCAGCACTGAAAGCACTATGTAAGGTGAGACGGGTCTATAGGGCAGAGCCAAAGCTCTCTTTGTTCTCTGCTTCTCTTTTACCCTGTGGGTTAGCGCCTGTATTTTGAGGAAAATGTCCTCCCCTGATTGCAATGCAGGATGCAGGTAATGCCCAGCCAAAATCATTCCATCTGAGACCCAGCTTGGAGCACCAGGACCTGGGCACCTTTGGGGTGCCCAAACAGATGGAAGCAGCTTCCACTTCTCCAGAAGGCTGTGTGTCTCACCTGTGGCTGCAGACTCTCTGGGGACGTCTGTGGGCTCATCCGACCCGTCTGCAGACTGGTTTGACAGAAAACCGAAGAGCAGCTTCCAGAGAGAAGCCCCATCTCTCCTGAAATCCCTCTTCTTTCAGATTTCTTCCTGCCTGCACCTGTCTCCAAGCCAGCCAACTGTGACAGTTTAATTGGTGCGGGGTGGGGGGATGCAGTCAGGGGTGACTGGCGTTCCGGAAGAAGGAGACTCCCCTGAGAGGAGTGAGGGGAACCGTGACAGACAGGCCTGGCAGCGCCGTGTAGGGGCAGAAGGTTGGTGACCCTTGCTGGAAAAGAGTGTCGGCTAGAGGAAACGCCTGCCAGCTTCTCCCACCCCGAGTTGCTTGGCCAGTTTTGTGCATTCATGTGTGTTGTTGCTGCCTTGTCTGTGGGGGGCAAAGAGGTCACTGGGGGGTCTGGCCTGGGATGAGAATGGATGGAAAGGAAGGGCAGCACTGCCTAAGAGCTAGGAGCAGAATTCGGAATCAGACCGTCCTGGGCTTACCCTACCACTTCATAGTCCTTGTCCTTGGGCGACCTACTTAGCCTTTGCAAACTGTAAGGTCGTTTTTTGTGTGAAACAGGGTGAAAATGGTGATGAGGGACAGCAATAATACCCACCTTGCAGCCGTGTGTGCACGCAATCAGATCGTGCCCAGAAAAGGCTCTGAGTGCCGTGCCCAGCGTGAACGCAGCCCCCCAAATTTAGATATTTCTGTTGTCCTAGTGAGGTTTGTTTTGAAGCTTTTAATCAGGTCTTTAGAGAGACAAGATGTAAACACATTAAAATTAGGAAACAAAGCAAGAATTTGCAAAGCAGTGATGTGGTTCATTATCGAGGTGGCGCACCAGACCCGAGCTTCTTAAAGCTGCAGCTCTTGACTCATTAATGGCAGACGGTAGAGTGGGCCACAATGAGCTCTTCTAAAGATGAGGTTGACCAGCTTTGGGTGAAAATACTGCTCCAGAAGGTCATTGTGATTGGGTGAAAATTTGTCTCAGTTCTATCCGTAGAGCTGTGTATACCGTGTAAGTGTATGTCTGTACTGGCTCTTGACTTAAAATCTGTATCTTACTACGGGGTTTGTGAAAATGTAGTTTGAGCTGTGCTAGCTTTGAGTCCAGAAGAGAGCATGCTTTCTGAGCTGTAGTAATTTAGGACACCTTCGGGGAGGAAGGGTCCAGGCACAGGTGGAATTTAGATAATATGGAAGGAGGGGGTTGGTTGAACAGTCCACAAGACCACCCTTAACTTCCGATACCAACAGCAAGTTCAAAGAGCTCCCCAAACCACCCCCAGCTTTGATAATTCCCTAGAAGGACCGCAAAACTCATTAAAAGCTTTTATGCTCAAAGATGGTCTCCTTCAGGGAAAGGACACAGATTAAACTCAGCCAAGGGAAGATATACATAAGGCAGATCCAGCAAAGTACCAAACACGGAGCTTCCGTTGTTCTCTCCCTATGGAGCCACGGACAGTGTTACTTTTCCAGCATGCACGTGTGATGACACACAGAGAATATTGCCGATGGGGGAAGCTCACCAAGCTAGGAGGTCAGAGTTCTTGGGGGGACTCCAACATACAAACTTGGTGACTGTCCATAGCATAGGCTGACCTCAGTCTCCAGTCTTTTGGGAAATTGACAAATACCACGTGACCCAAAGCCCCCACCATATATCACATTGTTAGACTTTCTGGTGTGGTTAATCAGTCCTCCCCACCCCACCAATTGCATTGTTACTTCCTGGCTGATGCAAGACCCTCAGGCATATACTTTTAATCAGGCCTGATATCTGAAGACTTAGAGATTGCCTTATGGAAGCTGAGGGCCAAGGTCAGACTTCTCTCTGGGCAAAGTTAATATCTTCATACCAGAGTCAGTGAGGGAACTATGCTGGCTGGAGGAGGGGTCTCTCCTGGAGAGGACTAGGGGTGGGTCCTTTGATCCCATGAAAGAATAGCAGAGGAGAAGGAAATGCTAATTCCCAAAGTCTAATGTTTCCAGGGTCTGTTAATGTCAGCAAAATCACTGTTGAAAACAGCATGATTTATCCATCCCTGTGTACACCCAGGCTGAAAGCTGAACAGGTGAGCCTGCAGTTGGTAAAGTAAAGCTGGGCACGGGGGCCAGGAAAAGGGCCACCTGGCTGCATGTTCCCATGTGAGTGAGCTGCCTGGGACACAGCGGGCTTTTGGGTTGAGCCCATTTGCTGCCATTTCTGGGTGACCAGGACTGCTTCCTGTGTCCTGTTTCTTTGCAGACCCAATGGATGGGCCTCCAGGTGCCCTCGTCAGCTTCGGTAAGGAGAACATCTGTCTCCCTGCTCCAGTTTAACTTCCCCACTACAGGGCTTGAGGAGGTCAAAACCGGAAAACGCCAAGATCTCAAGCTGGGGATAAAAGGCAGATCCGGCATTCCATCAGGCCCTGCTGCCCCCTTGCCACCTGACAAATGAGACAATCTCCAGTCAGGGACAGTTTGTAATTGTGCGATCAAATTAACTTGGATTTCAGCTTAATGAAGTGCTTCATGCCCTGAATGAGCCTGAGTCCTAATATTTAGAGAAGCAAGCTGGACCCCAGGAAAGGAAAGAACAGACTTTGGTTGATAGCTGCTAGTACTAATTGTGCCTGCAAAGTCAGCCTTTTTGGAAATTAATCCTTCCGTGCAGGCAATCTGTTAGCACCCGGTTCTGTTCTAGTGTTGCTAAGGGGTTTTCCTGCTGTGGCTCATAAACAGGATAGTGGAAAGAACATTTTACTGGAAATCTCTGCTGAACTCTACGTCCCAGGGCATATTTCTTAACTTCACAGGATCTCAGCTTTCTCAATTGAACAATAAAAAAAATCATTCTCTTTTTCTATGAAATTTCCATTTCTTTCCCCCTAGAAGTGTTTTGTTGCTGTTACAAACTGATACTCTAGAGGCAGGTAGACCTGGTTACAAACTCCGATGTTGTCACTTACTAGCTGCGTGCCCTTGGGAAGAAATTAACCTAAGACTTAATATTTACAACTGTCAATACGGATCATAATAATTTCTGCTCCTTGGTACTGAGAATAGTAAGTGAATACTCCATATAAAGCATCTAGTACGGGACATAGGCTATATTGGCATTTATTAAATCTGATGATATGAATGTGTAATTATTTTCAGTATGAATTATACATCACTAACTTGGTACCAGTAGTTTTGATTTTTATGAAGCTGATGGTTTAGCTCTTGTTTAGAAAATGCCTGATGATTTGGTAATTAACTCAATAAATATTTATTGAATGGTTATTATGTGCCAGGCACTATTTTAAGCACTAGGCACTTACCAACTGTAGTGTCAGAGGAAGACAGATAATAAACATATTGACAAATAAATAAATAAGATAATTGCAGTTGATGATTAGTGCTGGGAAGAAAATAAAACTGGTAATGGGAAAAGCAGGGTCTCAGCATTTTTGTACTGAGGACTCCTTTGGCAGTCTAGTGGAGACTGTTACTCCCTTTTGAGAATATTTATAAATGCATAATGTAAAAACACTGGATGATAAGAAAACCAGTTATATTGAGATACAATTATCAGAATACAAAAAACAAACTCATGATGGAGTATGTGTGCTTCTTTATTGTACATTCTTATCAAGATCAAGTGCCACAGTTCTAATAGGCCTCTTTAATTTTAAAGGAGGATTAATGTAAATGATATTTTGAGATATCAACATCAATGGTAATCTTATATATAAGTACCTGAGATTTTTATTGCTAACAGAGTCAGAAGTGTCATTGATACTATCCTAGATTGTTGCCTACATTTATACTTAACATCTCATCTTAAGGTCATGGAATCCCTGAATATTATCCAAGGGCCTCATGGGAATCTGTGCCACCAAGTAAAAGCCCTTGAAGTAGAGAGAGTGACTTGTACTGGGGGTTGAGCTGTTTTACTGAGAGATGAATAATGTGATTTCTACTTTTAAAACACCATTGTGGACATATAGATTACTGGAATAGGATTGAGAGTCCAGGTATAAACCCATACATCTATGGTTGATTGATTTTTGATAAGGGCGCCAGGACCATTCAATGGGGAAAGAATAGCATTTTCAGAAGATGGTGTTGGGACGACAACTGGATGAGCCATGTGTAAAATATCGAAGTTAGACCCCTATATCACATTATATGTAAAATTCACTCAAAATGGATCAAGGACTTAAATGTAAGAGCAGAAACTATCAACATTTAGGGGAAAATATAGGAGTAAACTTTTGTGACATTGGATTTGGCAATTAATTCTTAGATATGATACCAAAAGCATAAGCAGCAAAAGAAAAAGATACATGAATTAGACCTCATCAAAATCGAAATTTTGAGTTTCAAAGGACAGTACCAAGAAATGAAAAGACAGCCTCAGAATGAGAGAAAATATTTGTGTATCGTATATCTCATAAGAAACTTGTATCTGGAATATATTAAAAAAAAAACTCTTAAAACTCAGTAGTAAAAATACAACCCAATTGAAAAATGAGCAAAGGATGGATATTCATGAACCCAGTCATCATCAGGGATGTAAAAATTCAAAGCACAATGAAATACCACTTCACACTCACTCCTATGGCTGTACTAAAAAAGGCAGCTCATAACAAGTGTTGGTAATCACGAGAAGGTCAACAAATTGCAACCCTGTACATTGCTGGTGGGAATGTAAATGGTGCAGCAGTTTTGGAAGGCAGTCTGGCAGGTCCTCAGAAAGTTAATCACAGAGTTAGCATAAGACACAGCTATTCCACTTCTAGAAACATACCCAAGAGTAATGAAAAGCTGTACCCAGATGTTCATGGCATCATTATTCATAACAGCCAAGAAATGGCAACAACCTAAATGCCTGTCAGAGGACAATTGGATCAAGAAAATGTGGTGTAATCAAGGAAATTCAAATCAAAACCACACTGAGATACCACCTTACGCCAGTTAGAATGGCAAAAATAGACAAGGCAAGAAACAACAATTGTTGGAGAGGATGTGGAGAAAGGGGATCCCTCCTACATTGTTGGTGGGAATGCAAGTTGGTACAGCCACTCTGGAAAACAGTGTGGAGGTCCCTTAAAAAGTTAAAAATTGAGCTACCCTATGACCCAGCCATTGCACTACTGGGTATTTACTCCAAAGATACAGACGTAGTGAAGAGAAGGGCCATATGCACCCCAATGTTCATAGCAGCAATGTCCACAATAGCTAAATTGTGGAAGGAGCCGAGATGCCCTTCAACAGATGACTGGATTAAGAAGTTGTGGTCCATATATACAATGGAATATTACTCAGCTATCAGAAAGAACGAGTTCTCAACATTTGCTACAACATGGACAGCACTGGAGGAGATAATGCTAAGTGAAATAAGTCAAGCAGAGAAAGACAACTATCATATGATTTCTCTCATCTATGGAACATAAGAACTAGGATGATCGGTAGGGGAAGAAAGGGATAAAGAAAGGGGGGGTAATCAGAAGGGGGAATGAAACATGAGAGACTATGGACTATGAGAAACAAACTGAGGACTTCAGAGGGGAGGGGGGTGGGGGAATGGGATGGACCGGTGATGGGTAGTAAGGAGGGCACGTATTGCATGGTGCACTGGGTGTTGTACACAACTAATGAATCATCGAGCCTTACATCGGAAACCGGGGATGTACTGTATGGTGACTAACATAATATAATAAAAAATCATTTAAAAAAAAAAAAAAGAAAAAAAGAAAATGTGGTGTATCCACATGATGGAATCTTATTTGGCCATAAAAAGGAACGAAGTACCGATATATGCCACAACACGGTTGAGCCATGAAAATGTTATGCTAAGTGAAAGAAGCCAGTCACAAAAGACTATGTATTATATGGCTCCATTTATATGAAATGTCCGAAATAGGCAATATAGAGAGAAAGAGAACAGATGAGTGCTTTCTTCAGGCTTACAGGAGTGGGAAGATGGAGGGTGATGTCTAAAAGGTACAGGCTTTCTTTCTAAGGTGACCAAAATATTCTGAAGTTTACTTTGGTGATGGTCACACAACTTTGTGAATATACTAGGTACCATTGAATTGTATCCTTTAAGCGGGTGAATTGTATGGAATAGAAATCATAACTCAATAAAGCTCTTACCCGCCCCCCCCCCCCAAAAGTCATTCTGATGTGATGTGGAGAAGAGAGTGTGGGGCAGAGGATTAAGGGAAGGAGATCTTTGGGAGGCTTTTTCATTAGTCCAGTTGAGAGAATGACACCTTGGGTTGGGAGGGAGGCAGTGGAGGTGGTGAGTTCACGTTGGAGGTATCACAGACACACGGTGCTGTTCAGTTGGAAAGAGAGAAAAATGAAGAGTGACTTCTAGGTTGTTGCCTTAATAACTGGTATTTTCTTCCTAGAAGACTTGAGGTTTAGTTACAAGCTATAGAAACGTTGAGAGGATACCTAAACACTACGAACTCTTTGGAGAGCTGGATCTCACCAGGTCATCATTATCAATTTCTTTGTAGCTTCTAACAGAGAAAAATATTCATTATACACATGCGTATGCACACACACTCACCACATCACACGCACTCTTGTGCCTGCAGAGAAAGAACGTAAAAACTGCATGCTTTGGAAAGCCAAGCCTGGGGGAAGAGAATGAACCCCCAATCTCAACACTTCTCATATCGATGCTAAATTTGTTCTGTGGAAAAAGATCTATGATCAGAGCAAGTAGGAAAGACTCTACTCAAGAATTTATGTATCTTAAACATGTCCATCAA
Source organism: Ursus americanus (assembly GCF_024610735.1). NCBI lineage: Eukaryota > Metazoa > Chordata > Mammalia > Carnivora > Ursidae > Ursus > Ursus americanus. The sequence continues at coordinate 48,613,591 of NC_142132.1, forward strand.
GCATAATTTTCTCCCTATCACATGTACAAGCAGTGAAGGAGAAGAAAATGTCATTTCAGGGCCTTGGGTATCATAGGATTTTGATAATGTTAGCAAAATAATGGATAAAATAACCATGATTGCTTCAGTCACCTGGTCCCAACTGAAGCCCAGGCGAAGTAAATCGTCAGTAGAGGCGTGTTAAAATCCTTGTTACTTAAGGTCCTTCTCTGGAGACAGCGTGGCTTCAGTAATGAACGAGCTCTGGAAATTAAAGAAGTAATCAGATTGTTAATTGAGGTTATTCGCTTCACCTCAAGCAGAAGTAAATGGAACGGACTCCTCCTGAACACGAACATTGCTCTGTTGTGGGGAGCCAAGGGTTTTCCATGATCCTGAGTCCTCCATGGCTCATGGTCACATAGAAACAGAAGGCGTTTTCCCTGGGGCGGGGGGGGGGGGGGTTGAAGGAAGACATTCCGGGAACTTTAACCTTGAGCCAGAGAGGCAGGAGTTGATATGCACTCAGTTATGCTTCAGGAAGATATATTTCCCACAATAATTTTTCCCTCTTCTTCCAGGGCCCCTCGGGAGCTGGGATGTCCAGCCCCATGAAATTAATTGACAGAGGGCTCATTTCTAATCCCAACAGAACTTTGCCTTTTGCTGTATAACTCTAGGTTAGACAGGCCCATGGGTTCAATTTCCTCATCTGCAGAGGATAGAGCCGAATTAAAGAACTTGTGAAATTGTCTTCTATATTTTACCACTCTTGGCTGTTTTTTCAAATTGAGGTAAAATTCACATAGCATAAAATTAACCATTAGTTGTATTAAGGTGTACAATTCAGTGGCATTTAATATATTCGCCATGTTAGGCATCCATTACCTCTTTCTAGTTCTAAGACACTTATATCACCCCCGAAAGAAACCTCATACCCAGAAACGGTCACTTCCCTACCCCTGGCAACCAACAGTCTGCATTCTGTCTCTATGGGTTTACCTTTTCCGGATGTTTCATTTAAATGGAGTCATACATCTGTGTCTGGCTTCTTTCACGGAGCATTGTATTTTCAGGGCTCATCCCTGTGGTAGCATGTATCAGTGCTTCACTCCTTTTTATGACTGAGTACTACTCCATTGTGTGGATTTGTCACATTTTGTTTATCCATCTTCAGTTGATGTGTATTTGGATTGTTTCTACTTTTTGGCCATTTTGAATAACACTGCTATGAACATTTCTGCATGAGAATTTGTCTGAATTCCTATTTCAATTCTTTGAATTGCTGGGTCATCTGATTATTCTACATTCAACTTTTTGAGGAATCACCAAATTGTTTCCCACAGACTTTGGACTCAGACAGAGTTGGGATTCAGGTCTAGGTCTGCGTCTTTCTAGGAATATAACCTTGGGCAAGTTATAATCTCTGTGAATCTTTTGTCTGCACATGCCTGACAGATAGACGGAATGAGTGCTCTTCCTTCTTAATGATGAATACAGGTCGAGTGAAAGAGGTGGGTTTTAAACAATCTGCTTTTACTTGCATCGAAAACCGGGGATGTACTGTATGGTGACTAACATAATATAATAAAAAATCATTATTAAAATAAAAAAATAAATAAACAATCTGCTTTTAAATTCTTCTTCTTATTATTTTTGCTATTGGACCTTATCATAGAATGTTTTCTTTGCGGTAGATTTCCTGCCAAATCATGCTTCATTAAATTAATAGTAAAATTTTAATGTATTTATTTTCTATGTGTATACCGATTGATGAGGACAAGGGAGATGAATCTTCGGAACAAAATCAGGAAGATAAAGTGGGCTAACTCTTGATCCTGAGATTGCTCGGGTAGATGATCCCCCTTTATTTACTTACCATTTTGTGCATGTTTGAGGATAGACTTGGTTATTGGAGTGGTTATTGATCTCTATGTTCCTTCCATAACATGGCCTGCTTATCATTTTTTAAAAAAATGAGCAACTATTGGCCACAAATTGCCTCATTAGCTTTGGAGGAATCAACAACTACTTCTATGACTTAGGATGAAATATGATCCCTACATTCAAAGCTCAGCCCCATCTCCCAAATAGCACCCACTGATAAGTCCCAGTGGTGCAGTTTTCATGATGGACTGTTCTTTTCTTGCTCTCAAGTGCTGTAAGCCCCCACACAGTGAGCACCGAGGGCCACTCCTCCCTTGGGGTTTGGCCCCAGTGATAATGAGGGTTTTGGACTGGTCCCATGGGAAGTAACCCATGAGGGGTCACTGTGTGACTACAAGTGGCCCAAGCTGGAATTTCTGATCCCTAGAGGTGGTTAAATAATGAGAGAGAATGAGAAAAACAGCAAGTGTTTGGGCCCAATGCCCACTTAGGTCAGGGAATGATGGACCAAGGAGATGCCTCGGCAGGCTAATAATTTTGTATCCCTTCAAATCAGTGTTCTTTACATATTTATTAAATATTTAGTGGAAAGACTGAGCTTTGTGTGGGCAAAGGTAAAGAAGAGAAGGCAGAAAGTGATGTTAGAGGTGCCTCAGAAGCCCTGGCCAGTTGCCTTTGCAGTTCAGAGACCCTCTGGTCTTGAATATGTCCTTGCAGAGTCTCATCTCCTCTCAAGGGGCTTTTCCAAATATTCTTCCTGCTTTCCCTGAAAATCTCATTTTTCCGTCTTGTTACTTCTCCAGTGATCTTTTGAGCACCATATAGATTGTCACGCAGGAAACTTCCCAGTTGGGCCACTCCATAATTCACCTCTGGCTGAGAGGTCAACAAAAAATTTTGAATTAAATGCTTACTGTGACAGGCATTGTGCTAAGCCCCTTGTAAGTGTCACCTCGCTGAACCCTCCGAACAGTCAATAAGGCATGTATTGTGCCAACCCCCTTGAACAGGCGAGGAAACCAGTGCACAGGGTCTTGACAGTGGCTTTCTTAAGGTGACAGTGAGGAGGAGGCAGAAAGAGGATTTGAATCCATACCTTTAACTTTAACCCCTATATTTTTCTTGGGCAAAATCACGTATTATTTCTTTCAAAGCCAGGATTTCAGACCCCTGATAATGACGGCAAAATGAAAGCCATTTGGGGACAATTTGATACTAAAACATCCCATGTACCAACACTAGTGATTTATTTCAGAATCAAAATTGTTACAATCATGAAGCATAAGTTTCTGTAATGTAGATCTTTCTGAGAACTGGAAGGACATACCCATCTCTGAAGGTGGTTCTGTGTTAATTTGGTTCCCAGGAAATATAGCATTTATACCATCATTTGCATTTGGCAGTGCCTTCCAAGTCCCTGACGGGCCAAAGCTTTAGAATGATGGAACTTTGGAGTTCACAGGCATCTTCTGGGGCCTGGTGAACCTCAGAACCAGAACCTGGGTTTAGTCAGACACTCGGTCAGGGGAGTTGATTGATCGCTTTTCCTATTTGTAACTAATTGCAAAAAAATGCCCGGAACTTCATAGGGAAATTTTTCCGTCTTCTGCTTTTCTCCATGGACCTCAAATTGCTTGATATTCTGGCTGTTTCCAGGCTGTTGACGTCAGTGGAAACGGCATGCACAGAATAATTATCTAATATGCGATAAACTCCATGCTATGGTCTGGCAAGGAAGTACTGCTCCAGGCAAAGGGGAACTCGGATTATATAAAAAAGCAATAAACCTTTCCTTCGTTACTCCTGAAGGAGGATTCTGGCTTTGAAGATGAACTAAAAGTACAAAAAGGGCCTATTTTGTCCTGGGGGAAGTGCACCTCTCTCTTCGAATGCCGAAGTTATTGTTTTTGGACATGGGCTTAGTAGAATGGAGACCACAAAGACTTTGCAGTTACACACCCAGGAGTTCATGGCCGTCTGTCCCGAGAGCTCCTCCTTTCACCTGAAACCCCTTCTTGTGGGGTGAACAGGTTTCCTCAGAGCCCATATGATTTATTCCTCTTCTCTCCTGAAAGCATCCAGTCCTGGGCTGGGCGAGGGAAAGATAAATGAGTCCCAGTGGCCGTGTTGTAGATTACTTAGTGCCAGTTGTCAGTTCTTTTTTCCCTGGGAAGGGTTTGAAATGAGATTGTTTTCGACAGACTGTCCATGATAAATGATTTTCCGAGTAAGAAATTGCTTTCAGTGCTGAACCTCACCAAATCACCGTGACAAATGTTTGTGGTGGCGGGGGGGCCTTCTCCTTGCCATTTCATGCTCAGGGAGGGGTGAGGGGGGTGGGAGGCTGGGATGGGTCAGATAGGGTGTCTCCTGGATGCAGACAAAGAGGGACGGGGACCTTTGTTTCTGGGCGATGCGTTTGGTCAGCTCCTTGCAGCTTTTGCTGCAAGTCCAGAATATTCCAGATCTGAGGGAGGAAGTAGGTAGGGGAAAGGGATGTGTACATCTGTTAGTCCTGGATTATTGTGGTTGTTTCCATATGTAACTGTAAGGTGAGGAGGCTAATGACAGTTATAAATAGAGTAGTGATGTGTACACACAGCAGGGGCAGGAACCCTCCAGGCCATGTTCCCAAACTCTTACTAGTTCATGACCCCTCCTGAAAAATCACAAAAATAGCATTCCCTCTTTCAATATTATTTGGCATTTCAAAAGAGATTGAATACCATGTCTGAAGTCACAACGGACTGTTAGAACACGCCTTTTCCAGCTGTACAGGGCCCCCCTTTGTCCTCTAGATTCTGGGAGAGTGGGGGCCTCCTGTCTGGCAGTCATATAGGGCTTGGTGACAGAGGTCCCAGGGCATTGGCAGGAGGATACATTTAGAGCCAGAATCTGGAGGCTGAGCCTGCGGCATCACAGGGCTGTTTAGTCAGAGCGCGGGTGAGATGATGAGCCTGTAGGAGGGGCCCACAGTGCTGTCTGAGCTGCAGATGGAACCTCAGCAGTTCTAGTTTAAAAGGGATTGTTACTCTCCTGCATTTGGGCCGGTGGCCTCCATGTCTCCTGGCTGCCTGCCAGGTCCCAGCTCCTGCCTCCTTTTAAGGTCCCAGGAGGAAGGCCATGAATGCGTCTTCAGTGATGCTTACCCAGTGGCCAGTAGCCCAGGTCACCTCTGTGAGTTGCCTGTGAGCAGCTGCAGGGGTTCACAGGCTTCCTGGCACATGGATTCCGGGAGAGGCAGAGTGTGACACTGCATGCCCAGGGCCCACCATGGGGATAAACTGGCCCTTAGGTTGGTAGCGGGAGCAATAGCACACCCTTGAGAATTATTGAGTATATCAGTTGGCTTCCACCGTGACTTCAGAAGCAGGGTCTGTTGAGAGCTTGTTGGTTTTCCTAGTCACAGTGGAGTCTTCTGGGGTGGGTGGAGAAAGATGGGTCATGCTCCTCCTCCCTACTTTGTTCTTCCTGAAATAATAATCCCATCTTCCTAATAGTTTCAGCCTCTGTTTAGGCACACCAGCATATGGACTGAGGCCTGAGAGGAAATGCATGTGCCCAAGAACACACAGTTGGTCAATTTCAGTGCTGCCACATTCATTCCCCCGGTCTGTCCTCACCTTGCTCACATCCTGTCTTCCTGGTGTGCCCCATGACATCCTCCCTTCACTCAGGATACTGCAGAGGAGGACTCAGGAAGGCAGCCCTTGCCTAGTAGAGCTGAGTGTCAAGAGTTCAGCACTGCCTACTAGATTCATTCATCCATCAAACATTTATTGAGGGTGTTGTGGACACAGACAGAAACAGAAAAAGTTTTCTGCCCTCAAGGAGCTCACAGTCTTATGTGGAATCTGACAAGAAGTAGTAGTAACAACAGCAGCAACCAGTAGGTTGAGTACTTCCTATGTTCTAGTATGTTCTAGTCCACGTTCTAGGCTTTTTCTCTTATTAACTCATCTGAACCTTACTACTATCATCATCCTCATTTTATAGATGAGGAGACTGGGCCTCACAGAAGCTAAAGAGCTCCCCCAGAGTCACGCAGGTGATGGGTGGTACCACTGAGATCTGAATCCTGGGAGCTGTTGCTCCAAGGATAGGTGCTCTAAACTGACGCTACAGTGGGGGTGAGTCTAGGGCAAGGTGGATGTGAGGCGGAGGAGTGGTCAGCACCTCCACGGGCTAAGGGAAAGCTGCTCTAGGGAGCCGATGCTTGAGCTGGGTCCCAACTCTTCTCCAGGCATCCTGGTCTTCAACATCGGTGAGAGGCAACCCTGCTTTCCTGATCTCTGGGCTCAGTCTCCAGGTGTTGGGTCTGCCCCACAGCCCTTTCTTGTAGTGTGAGGACCTTCACGAAGGAGGCAGGCTCACCAGTGCTCTCCATTTGGATCCAGGGGTTTGGGACCTATATGCAAAGGAAAGAAGATATGCGCACGGATCCGTGTGCTCCGCTCCATCTTCAGCTAGAGCTCCGGCATTGAAAGTTACAGTCATGTGGGATAGGACACCTTTTAGGAACCGTTCAGAAAGAATGTGGCTCCTCTCCCAATTTGGGTCTCTGAGCCATGGGCCCAGGCCATGCCTTGTTGGTTAGAGCAGAAATTAGAATAATTAACTCTCTATTTTGGGAGCAGACACACCTAGGGCTAATTAGATCAGCCAAACCGCAGGTGTGTCTGGGTCCATGGAACGGTAACATCCCAGATATTCAGCAAATTTGGCAAAACAAGAGAGACGGAGGCAGGGATTAAGCTCAAGGGACTCATGGAAAGCACCCTTTGCCCCGTGCCCCGGCTTCAGGAGCAAGCCAATAACAGAAGTGTGGCGGGGAAATTCCCAAAGCCTTCTGTAGCCATCAGATTCGTGCTGGGAGAGTCACAGTCAGCTTGCTCAAGGACTGCTCTATTCTGGAACTTCTCTGATGTTAGGCAATATTCCAAGTAGTAGAGACTCCCACACACTTCCTTACTGCCCCAGATCTCTGGTTTATTGAGCTCTTTGGTTCTGCAAGTGAACCATCACCACTGAGGCTCTTCACCTCTCTCTGCATGTTGCTCATGACCTCCGCCAGGTGACCACATTTGTGGCCTGAGCTCACCCTCCTTGAACCTGTGCTGTCTGAAACTATGTTGCCTAGAGAAGCTATCCTTGGCTAAGGAACCACCCCCCAGAACTGAGGAAGGGAAGGAGGCATGACAACCAGTCAGAATTATCTTCATTAGCCCTGGCAGTGGCTCTTGGAGCCATCAGTGCAGTCTTCCTCCCTTCTGGGTTTCCTGCCACTGTGTCTGCAAGTCCAATCAAGAAGGTATCCCAACAGGCCACCACTGTTATGTGGTTCTTATTTTGGTTCATTCTAGGCATGTTCTAGCTTTCTTGCATTTTCTTTTAAATTTGTTTTGGGGACAGATAACTTCTCTAAGTGGGGAGCGTGGCTAATAGTAAAGAATTTTAAGGATGACAGTATAGATGGGCAAAGATCACTTGAGAAGACCAAGATGAGCAAGTGGCTGGGTCAATGCAGTCTGAAAAACCAACACATTCTCTGTTACAACATGGTCTGATGAGAAAAACTGACCACTTAAACGGCTTCTGAATTATAGCTCTTTCAAGCTGAAGAGAAATGGCCTAATTATTTAAATGCAGTTCAGTCCTGCAGTAGGATACCCCACAGTCCAGTTCGTAATGTAAAATTGGATATCTAGAGAATGACTATCAGCTCCAATCCCTGACCTAGTCTCAGCTAATTAGGCTACAGTTTCTTTTTCTTTCTTTCTTTCTTTCTTTCTTTCTTTCTTTCTTTCTTTCTTTCTTTCTTTCTTTTCTTTTTTCTTTCTTTTCTTTCTTTCTTTCTTTCTTTCTTTTCTTTTTTCTTTCTTTTCTTTTTTCTTTCTTTTCTTTCTTTCTTTCTTTCTTTCTTTCTTTCTTTCTTTCTTTCTTTCTCTCTCTCTCTCTCTCTCTCTCTCCCTTCCTTCCTTCCTTCCTTCCTTCCTTCCTTCCTTCCTTCCTTCCTTTCTTTCTTTCTTTCTTTCTTTCTTTCTTTCTTTCTTTCTTTCTTTCTTTCTTTCTTTCTTTCTTTCTTTCTTTCTTTCTTTCCCTGGGGGTTGGGACAACTCTGCCTTGGGAAGCAGAAATGCAGAGAGTGGGGTCCTCTTTTCCCCAGTGTTTTCCTGGTGCTATATCCCTGAAATCTGGAATCTGGCCAATAAAACAGGAGCCAACTAATCAAGATGTTCCTGGAATCATTACTGCTGTCCTGGAAGCCCCAACAGCCAAAGCTTCTAGAGTCATCCCATTGGTACTTACCCCAGAGCAGCCAACTAGCCCAGGTAGAACCAGGCTGCTGCTGGGATGGAGACGATGTGGATCTTGCAGCAGGACACCTGGTGGCTGGCTGTGCAGGCTCCCTCAGGCCATTTTAGTACCCTTACAGTGATGCAACTCCACATTTTACATGATTGAAAGGTTTAGACCTTGCTTGTCATATTACGTTGAGAGTAGGGTGCAGTGGGTAAAGTGGGTGGGGAAGCAGAATGTTGAAGGTTTATTTTAATTTAATGTTATTTAATTCAGATTGGACATTTCAATATGATGCTCAAAAAAAAATGCTCCTATTTTCTAATTCTTGTGGATTTCCCATGGACTGTGGGCTTCACCTGTAACAAAGCCTAAGACACACCTCCCAAAGACTGGAGAGCAAGTTCATTGCTAATGAGCCTAGATCTCACCTTTTTCTGTCTCCAGTAAAGAGGATTTTCATTTTTCCCCTTTTACATATGAATGCCATGTGCTTTCATGTATTATTTTGTTTAATCACCAATAATCCTGTAATGAAGTTGTTTTTGGGGTCATTATGGTACAGATGAGGAAATAGGGGCTCAGGGAAGTTAAGTCACTTGTCTAATAGCTTGCATGTAGGTGACAGAGCTGCGATTCGAACCTGAATCTGTCTGGCTCCAAAGTCTAGGCTTCCCTACTCTGCATCATTAGAGTCCATGTGATACAGTGGTTAGGCAGGTGCAGATTAGTTCTTTAATGCATAATGCTCTTTTTTTTTGGAGGGTGGTAGGGGACGTAGACATCCTTGAGAGTTTTATGAAAAATGTGCACCTCTGGGTGGGCAGAGAGCTGGGAAACACCCCAACTTCACAAATTTGCATATAATTTCTGAGAGTCCATGGGGCCTATGAAGCCCATCTGGGATTATTTAGACCTAGGGGAGTCTCGGGATCCCAGGGTAAGCTAATTAGGATCTTGGGAAGATTTATTAAAAGTAAAAGATCCGTTAAATATTTTTAAAGAAAAAGATTGGCTGATTGGAAGGCCATTTCCAGAAATTTCCTTCAGGCTCTTCAGAAATAAAGAACAGGGATGAGGACAGGAAGATGGAGAGGAGATGAGTGAGAAGAGGAAGCAGTATGGAAGGCATTAAGAAATTATCTAGCAAGCAGTAAAAGCAATTTGCATTGTGAATAATTAAGGCTGTTCAGACCCTACGGACTTGGTTGAAGCACTATTCACAAGCATTTTCTTTTCAGGTTAAAATTAATTGGAGTGTTGGTTTATTTATCTTTTCCCTTGGTGAACCAAATGACTCATCCTGACTTATAAAGCTTCCACCTATCCACTCTCTATTACAATCAGTGGAGGTGAGTGATTGACAATTTTATTGAGCTCCCTGGGGCCATTATTAGCAAAACACAGATGCTGGTGGCCAGGTCAGTGGCTGCTTGAGACTGAGAGCACCCAAGTCTCCAGTTTCTATGAAAAGAAAAAACAGGTAGCCTCTTGAGGGGGGTGTCATTTATGTCTTCAGGTAGACTTTTTAAAAAAGATTTTATGTATTTATTTATTTATTTGAGAGAGAGCAGGAGAGAGAGAGCGAGAAGGGAGAGGCACAGAGGGAGAGAGAGAGAGATCTCAAGAAGACTCTCCACTGAGCAGGGAGCCCAACACGGAGCTCGATCTCACGACCCTGAGATCATGACCTCAGCCGAAATCAAGAGTCTGATGCTCAAGGGACTGGGCCACCCAGGAGCCCCTGTCCTCAGGTAGACTTTTAAAAGAAACTGGAATACATGGCTAAGTGGGTAAGGAGGATTAGATCCAAGAGCTTGAGGGATTTTTCTATTTCAAAACTAGATGAAGTTTCAAACCCAGGACAGATACCTGATCCAAGCTCCCGTTCCTTGTGTTTAGAGAAGATCCGTTGAGCACTTTATATGCACAAGAATGACCCAGAATTCCTTCATATGGCTTATCTCCTCTGCTAGACATTTTTAGTCTCCTGAGGTTTCAGAAATAAATAAGATAAGAAGATGTTATTCCCAGCCTAGCCCTGGAGGAAGGTCGAGCATTCATCCCAGACCCTGTCGGGCAGTCTTTGGAGATGGTGCAGAAAAGACTGGGCTCCCCAAAGATCTAGAAGCCCCAGAACACATGACTACTTCTCAGGGTCTAGATTCTGACCACACCGGGTACACTCTCAGCTCTAGTCCTGAGTGGTGGACTGACCTTGAGCAAGTCAGCCTAGAGGTTAAAGCACAGTTTTGGTGTCAAAGGCCTGCCATGTTTAGGGGATTAAAACAGTGTCTTCAGGAAGAGTTATTACGGTGTGTTGGCTCTGAGCTTCAGGTGCTCCAGTTGTAGAATAGAGCTGAAAATACGGGGCTGTCACGAGGATAATGAGCTAATGCTGCGAATGTGCTTGAAACAGTGTGAGGCAGATCATGCACGTTCAGCCTGTGTTTGGCAGCAGTGGGTCATAGCTCTGATGACAAGAACCAGGCCAGGGGGATCTTGGCAGTTCCCACATGGATTGAGGTTGCTGGAAAACCTGATAGCCAGTAGGAGCTTTAAAAATGCTGATCTTTACCTACTATGTCCTATGTAGCTTCAGTCAGTGTCGAAGTGTATAAGGCCTAGGGCACCACACCGCTTGGTACCCAAGATGCAGGCCTGCCTGGGTTTGGGATTTGTCCTTCTCCCATTGGAGCACAGTGAGCCTGTGTGCCCGTGTCTTTGTCTATCAAGTTTCTGGTACTAGGTTACTGCTAATAGTGCTTCGAAGAAATGAACGTATTAGCTCTTCTTAGAAGAATGTAATCAAGATTGTATTATGCTGATGGAAAGCAGAAATCAGTGCTTCTCTCTAGGCCCTGTGGTCTAAAAGGGTAAAATTAATTTATTAAGTATGTCTGTGAAGTAAAAGTTCTGAGGGCATGACTCCAGGGCTGATTCTGGGGACGGCAGTGATCGGGAGTACTGATTGTCACTAGACAAGGTGAAGCAGGCAAGTAGGCACTTTGAGCCCAGGGGATCTGAAAGACTTTGAGATGGATCCTCCCCTTCCCCCCCAAAATAAAATTTAATGCCTTTTTTTTTATAAAGGAAAAAGAAATAGTGTTGAAAACTGACCCAACAGTTAGAGAAAGGACCTTCTTGAGGTCATGGATATTTGTGGGCGATTCGTGGGATTGGCATGAAGTGGAATGCTACTGGGCTGAAGTGGTTGAACCATGTGGTGGGGCTTGGCCCTGCAGGGCCCTCCTCAGGGGTTCCAGTGAAAATGCCCACAGGAGTCAGGCTGGACATAATGCAACAAGGAGTCATGGGGCCTGGGGGTACCTGTCCGTAGGTCAACTCTAAAGAATTATTCTCCAGTGGGAACATGGAGCTGGTCTTTCAGGCCTTCTGTTTATTCAAGTGATTCTGGAAATCCATGGTTTGTTTTAATATAACACTTCTGATTTTTAAAAAACTGTGTGGGTGGCCGTTTTGCAACTTTTGACTATAGAAGATGACCAGGGAGCTACTTGCTTTGTATGGGCAAGGAGGCCAGGGGGTCCTCTGGCAATGGGGTGCTGGATTCCTTCCACTCTGGCCACCCCCCTCAGCTGTTGAAAGAGAAGGGCTCACAGTGTTGGGGGTCTTGAGGGAAATATTCTTCTTCTGCCCACCCCCCTTCCAGTGGTGGTCCCAGAATTCCATTCCTGAACATACACTTCCTCGTCTCTTCTAGGAAGCATTCTCCAGCTCTCCTATTGTGTTGGAATAGATATTTAAAGCATAATGGAAATGACTGTTATACATAAGGTAGAATCCGAGCACATTTTTAAAGTCTTGAAACAATCTTTTAGTCTCATGATGTTCCTGCCCACTAACGGTCCAAGGGGGTTATGGAATGTCTATCTAGGTGGGTCACACTTAAAGAAAAAAAAAAAAGAAAACTGAATTCAAAACAGAGATTGGAAATTGACTGCTCTCAGAACAAAATGAGTTTTCTCATTATAAACGTTTCCACTGCAAGCTTTCATCACAGTGTTCTGGTTGAATTTACAATAGGATTTAGTTTATAAATCAATTCGATCTACACATAATTTTCAGGAAAACATCTGCAGCACAAATTGAGGTGCACCTGCACTTCATACCATTTTTTTCCTCAGTGCGTGTTTCATTTTCCACTTTGTTCTGTCCGTGTCATCTTTAAGACTCTCTGTGTTTTCATTCTTGCAGCTCTTGGAGACGTCACAGCAGATCCACATATTGACGGTAGGGAGCTCAGGGGTGGCCCCAAATGCCCATTCCTTTAAAAGACACCAGTTGATGTTGGGAGGAAGTGACCAAGAAACAGTGGGGGATGGTGAGCCGGATCTGCCATCTACATCTCTATAGCTGATACAGGAAAAAAAAGGTTCATGGAAAAACCCATAATGAAGGCCTCTGCTCATGAGGTTTTTCTCATCTGAGCTTTTCATCCATAATGTGGCAGAGTGAGAGACATAGCTTAGTCTTGGCTCTGCTGCTTACTAACTTTCTGCAGCCCATTTCCTTGTCCATAAAATGGGAGCATTATGCTTTTTTTGAAAGACAGTTGTTGAGGACTACATGAATGATGAACACAAAGCCAAAGTCACATGCAAGGCCAGGATCCACCTTATAGTACTCCTTTGATAAATGTTCGTTTCTCGTAAGTGTGTTCGTGCATACGGCACCAGGAGCTGATGCTTAGACCTTAAGAAAGCTACCATATTTCATTTTAAGAAGCAAAAATTAAAACAATATGTTAACATTTCCCAAATCAAGGAGTGTCTTTGCAATTGATAGCTTCTTAAGGTTACATAATTGGTGGAGTTTATTTTCCTTCTTGGTGGTACATGGAACAGTACAACTTAGAGTGAATAAAATGAAGTATTTATATTTTTAAAGGAGAGCCTGTTAGACTTTACATGTGTAATGTATAACTTCTCCTCCCTCTTTTCCTTCTCTTCTTCCTTGTCTTCCTTCTCTGTCCTCTTCTTCCTCTTTTTGTTCTTATTAACGGCTTGATTGAGACTTATCTCATATACCTTAAAATTTACTGATTTAAATCGTTCAGTGGTTTGTAGTATATTCACAGAATTGTGCAACCATCACCACAATCTAATTCTAGAACTCTTTCAGCTCCCCCAAGAGAAACTGTATATCCATCATCAGTCTCCCCCCACCTCCTGCCCTCAATCCTCCCAACCCTAGGCAACCACTAATCTACTTTCTGTCTCTCTGGATTTGCCTCTTCTGGACATTTTACATAAATAGAATCTTAGAATACAGGGCCTTTTGTGACGGGCTTCTTTCATTTAGCATAATGTTTCCAAGGTTCATCTGTGTTGTACCATGTGTTGGCACCTCCTCCGAGTAACACTCCACTGTACGGATATGCCAAACTTTGTTTCTGCGTTCATCAGCTGATGGACATTTAGGCTGATTCCACTTTTTGTCTATTACAGATAATGTTTCTATGAGCATCTGTGTACAGGATTTTGTGTGGGTGTATGTTTTTATTTCTTTTGAATATATACCTAGTAATGGAATTACTGGGTCATACGACGTTTTAGCATGGCTGCCATAACCAAATACCTTATACTGGGTGGCTTAAACAGCACATTTCTTTCTTTCTTTCTTTTTTTTTTTTTAAGATTTTATTTATTTATTTGACAGAGATAGAGACAGCCAGCGAGAGAGGGAACACAAGCAGGGGGAGTGGGAGAGGAAGAAGCAGGCTCATAGCGGAGGAGCCGGATGTGGGGCTCGATCCCACAACGCCGGGATCACGCCCTGAGCCGAAGGCAGACGCTTAACCGCTGTGCCACCCAGGCGCCCCAGCACATTTATTTCTTATATTTCTGGAGGTGGGAAGTCCACGATCAAGGTGTCAACATGGTGGGTTTCTAGTGAGGGCCCTCTTTTTGGCTTGCAGACCTTCTCATGGCAAACTCTCTTTTATCTGTTCTTATTAAGAGCACTGACCCCATCATGGCAGCCCCACCCTCATGACCTCATCTAAACCTAATTATCTCCCAAAGGCCTCATCCAAATACCATCATCACGGTGGAATTTAGGGCTTGAACATATGAGTTTTGGGGAGTCACAGGTCAGTCGGTGGTGTGGTATCTGTATGCTTAACATTTGAAATAACTTTTAGCTTTTTTCATTATGAACTCTGTTTTGTCCCCAGCTTTTATAGTTATCCCTATGAGTTTGCTATGAGGTAGTGACTCCACAGCTCACAGATGCAAACGCCGTGGCCATTCATTTATTCATTCAGTGAAAACTTAATTATCTGGTCAGTGCTGGATGCTGTAAATCAGCAAGCCAGTAAACGTGATCAGGGGATGCCTATAATCTAGTAGGGGAGTCAGGCCAAAAAAAAAAAAAAAAAGCAAAATAAAACAGATGAATATTAAAAGCCAATTTTAATTTGTTATCATGCTCTGAAGATAAGAGAGAACATCAGGCAAAGATGGTAGTGGTTTGACTGAATGGGTGGGAGAGCAGAGGAGTTAATGAGAAAGATATTTTGGGTGGGACTCACTGGGGGCCTAGATACGGAGTGAAGGAAAAGGAGGAATCATGGGACCTTATAAGTGTTTGGCTTGAATAACAGGTTAAGGGTGCTGCCACTTACTGAGAAGGGAATGGCTGAATCAGTTGTTTGGTGAGAAATTAGGATTTCATGGGGGTGTTACCTTTGAGAAGTCTGTGAGACAAAGAAGAGGAGATGTCAAGAAGTTACATGTGAGAGGCCAGAACTTGGAAGGAAGTCTGGGCTGGGTTTATACGTTCAGAAAATATAAAGATGATTTTGAACTCATGAGAATGGATATCATTATTCAGGAGAAAGTGGCCAGGGGGAGGAGAGGAGCACCCGCATGTAGAGTCTGGATAAAGCAGGAGCAACCCGGCTGGGAAACAGAAAGAACAGAAAGAACACCACCGGGAGGTTGGGATGGTGGGAGCCTGGGGAGGAGAGTGTATCAGGAGGACCAGCTAGTCCACTGCCAAGTGCACAGCAGGGAGGACAAGGGCCCAGGGTCATGTGTGGAGTTTGCTACATGGGCATTGCTGGTGTCCTTGCTAAGTGCAGACTTAGCGAGTGAGGGGGGTAGGCCACAAGGAAGTGGACGAGGGAAGGAGTGCTTCTGGAAATTTGGCTACGAAGATAATAAGGGTCGAGTGTCTCAGTGGGATGTGAGATCAAGGAAGGTGTTTGGTATAATGGGCGATGGCTGAGCAAGTGTATATTTGGGTGCCAGCCCTCCAGCAGTGAGGGAGAGATGGCAAGAGGACAGAGACAGGCCAGAGCTGATACAGCATCCATGGAGGGCATGCCCTTTTGTGGGAGGAGGGAAACTGGTGCCAAGGAATGAGGAGGCACCGAGGAGGGGCTGGTGTAGGCGAGTGCAGGCTTGGAGGGCTGCCGGGGGGAAAGTTGATCTGATTCCATGTAGTATTCCTCCTAATGACGTTACGAAACGAGCCCGCGGGCTGAGCAGGATGGTGCACAAAAGGGCATGGGAGGCCAGAGGAGAAGAGAAACTATGAAATAGTGGCCTTGGGGATTGGAAAGCAAACCAAGTCAAGCAAAGTAACAGTTGGCTCGTCAGTATTGAGTGTCGGTTTGCAGTGTGAGATCATGAATTTAGAGTAAAAGCGGTCATTTCAATTGTCTGATTTTATCCAGGGGTTTTAACTGCTCAGGGGCTGGTTGGAGCAGAGGAAGAGTCCAGTCCATCATGGGGAAGCCTTTGTTAGGGATGGAGGGTGGCAACAGAGGGGTGGTGATAATGCTGAGCTGGGGGAATCGGGCTGGACAAGGAGCGTCATGGGGCAGGGCAAGGAGGAAATGGCTGGCAGGTGGTTGGCAATTTTGTTGGTGATTTGAAGGTTTCCTGGAGGCTGAAGAAGGATGCCAGAGGGGAACTCCTGAGCAGGTGAGCCCACAAAGTGAGAGGCTGTGGTTGAAGAATGGGGTGTTTAGGGTGAAGATAGAGAATACTTTGTAGTTGCTGCCGCTGACCAGGTCCCGGGCATGACCGTGGAAGTGGGTGGGTGGTGTGCAACGGAGGGATAGGTCATGGACAGTTAGCAGAGCAAGGAGCCAAGAGTCCAGCATTCCCATGGTGCATCGATGCCATAATCATCGAGAAGAGGATGGGAGATGCAGAGGATGGGGAAGACTGTGAACTTGGCCCCAGCCATAATCATTAGTCCCCCTTCTAAGTATGTGTGTGGTTCTTATGTCCTGATTACAATTTTGAAATTAAAATTGACCTGTGGGAATCGAAGTATCAGAGATTCAAGCTGATCCCTTGCAGCTTCTGCTTTATGGTTGTTTGTTTTTTTTTTTTTAAGATTTATTTATTCATTTGAGAGATAGAGAGAGAGAGCATGAGCCTAAGGGGCAGAGAGAGAGAGAGAATCTCAACCAGACTCCATGCTGACCATGGAGCCCGATGAGGGGCTCAATCTCCTGATCTCTGAGATCAAGACCTGAGCCGAAACCAAGAGTCAGATGCCTAACTGAATGCACCACCCACGCTCCCCCATTCTTCTGCTGTATTTTTAAGGATGATTGTTTCAGCGACCTGGTCCTTGAAGATGTGGGTGCTTCTGCTCTCACAGTACTTTCTTCATGCTTCCTCTGCTGCAGGCTTGGATTGACACAGAACATAGACATGGAGGGTTAGATTAATGAGATGAAGATGATTAAGAAGTCCAAGCCTAGATGCTGACAACTACTTTCCAGGTCTTCAACCTTAGCTGCATTTCCCACATGCAGGACTAAAGCCGCTTTTCCTCTTTGCAGGGTACCCTGTGAATTATACCACATTGTTACACATCATAATTGTATCATTGCACGTCATAACAATGGGATTTCAACAGTTATTATTGCACATTCTAATTATGTGATTACTCAGTCTTTCACCAATTATGTAATTAGATTTAATTATACCAATTGCACAAATAAACGATAGTCAACTACGAATTACTTAAAATAAAATCCAGAACTGTGCATATGTTGGCAATTGCCCCAAAAACAAGAATAGGAAATGAGAAAGGAGGAAGGCTTATGAAACCAATTAGCAAGTGAAAGGAATGATGTGATCTGGACAGATCTTTAAGGATCACGTCAGGAGATATGGAAGTTTCCTGTCATTTTCCTCTCCAACAGAGCGTGGTGGTAAGAATTGGGGTTGTCGAAGTCAAGAATACTGATGCATTGTTGTTACGCCTGGAAGAGCAGTTTGCTTCTATTTCCTTAAGAAAGAAGGGGAGAAGGGGAGAGAGAAAGAGTGAGCAAAGAGCAAGAGATATTGATGAGCGAGGGAGGGAGAAGGGGGAAGGGGGTGGGGAGGAGGGGGACAGTGAGGAGAGGGGAGGAAGAGAACAAGTTAGACATTTAGCCATTAAAAATATTATAGTATCAGGGCGCCTGGGTGGCACAGTCAGTTACGTGTCCAACTCTTGGATTTGGCTCAGGTTGTGATCTCAGGGTCGTGGGATCAAGCCCCACAATGGGCTCCGTGCTGGGTGTGAGGCTGCTTGAGATTCTCTCTCCCTCTCTTTGCCCCTCCCACTCATGCTCTCTCTCTCTCTCAAAAAATAAAATAGTGCAGTATCATTTACTATGGGGCATAGAATCAGTGCTAAGGGAATTCAGATTTATTATTTCAACTTTAGTCCTTATCTGACCCACTCTGACTTTTTCTGTCCTTCACCCTTGGTTTAGTTCCCCCAAACCCCTTCTGAGGTCGTTACCTGAAGCTAGAACTTTAGGGCCAGGCACCTGTCACATTCAAGACTAAATCTGTGAGACCAAAACTTAATAGGAGGGAAACCCAGTATCTGGAACAGGGAATAAATGCCATCCTCGTCATGGCTCCTCACATGCCTTGCCCTTGCTTGGTGGGTAGTTGCGAGTTGGAGTGCCTGTGAACACATGGGGCTGTCTCGCAGGGACCAGCTGTTTCTATGGAGACACCCCAGAGGCGTGGTCTTGTCTGGGAGCGGGTTTTCTCTGGTGCAGGTCGCCGAGCCAGAGTGGAGACCAGTGGTGACTGCACCAGTCAGTTTTTTTGACTCTTCTATGCCTCGGAGAAGGGTGCCCTCGTGCTTCTGGAAAGGAGAGGCAGAGAGCGCTCTGGGGAGGTGGGACCGTGCATGCATCTGGGAGAGTGGGCCCACCGCATGTGTGCTCTTACAAAGAGATATAATTGGTAGGTGCCATTTAAGCCCATATATACTTAGGGAAAATTACCCACTGGGTTTGGCTGAGTAACCACTGAGCACCAGAATTGCTCAGCATCTGCCCCGGGATCCTAGAGCCGTTGACAGGATGAGGATTACTTCAAAAGTACACATAATGGCTGGGGTGAGTACTTAACACTGCTGTAAAAATAAGTCTCGGTGCTATTGAGAGTCAGGTTGGAGGTTCAGTGTACTTGGTTAGCTTTTTTCTGTACATTAAAAATGAACAAAGGGCATCGCCACAATAAACAAATGAGGAAAAATGTGCTTTTAAGTCTAAAATGAAGGCATGCTAATGCCTTCTTTTCTGTTCGTTTGTCTACAGTAGCCCCCGAGATGGACAGGGGAAGCTAAAGGACCTTAATCTAAACGTATGCACCCATCCTTCGGTTCCTCCATAGCTCCAGGACTGTGTTTCATGTTTGTTCTGCGATGTTGGGCATTCATTCCTGCATGGAGGTTCAATGCCTATTGTGGTCAACCTGCAGCGCTGGGAGGGGGTGCCTACGGTAGGGTGGTGCAGTTATGTTGGGAATTTGAGCAAGTGAATCCTATGCCATTGGAACTAAGAGAGAAGAGTCGGGCTGGAACTCTGTAGCCCAAATATCTCTTTCCTCATCTCCCCAAATCCACCAGATCAAGTAAGGTTAAGCCAATACTTATCAGCAGGTTTGCAATAGCGTTGCATTTCGCTCTCCACTTTTCTTGTAGAAACTCGGAGCATGTAAAATGGAAGATGTGCAGCCAGAGCTGTTTTCTAAATGCGAGTGAAAGAAGCATAAGCAGTTTACACAAACAAGTCAACTCGCTGAGCTGCGATAATCTGCATTCCAGATTCTTAGCCCAGGGCTGGCCATTCCTGGCTTGCCCTTTTAAACAGAAATGCCAATGCAAAGATGAAAGTGGAATGGACTTACATATAAAGGCATGAGCTGGAACCGGCATCAGTCTTTCAGAGGCGCTTCCCCACCTAAGCATCTATGGTATGCATGCAATCCTGGCTGTAAGAGGCTCAAGGAAGAGATTCTACAAAACATGTCTCCTAAGTCCATGGAGCACCACACTGCTAGGATAGTTATCCACAAAGATGGGAGGGGAGGGCCGCCATGCGGCCATTCATTCAGCCAATATTTATCTGTTCAGGAGGTCAGGGCCTGGCTTAGCTAGCTATTATTAAGGGATTCTGACTTAGTTCTGGTTTGCTCTCTCTAGGCCTATAAGCAGTTTCTATATTTATTGAGAACTTACTATGTGCAAAGATAAGCCCTTTACAAACTTACTTGATTATTCTACCCAGTGGCACTACTGTGTTTTTCTCCATTTGACTGATGAAGAAAGGGAGCCTCAGAAAGTTTCAATAACTTGCCGGATGTCGTGTGGTTACTAACTGGGATCAGAATTTAAGTGCCTGGCCTGAATCCAGAGCACTTTTTCTTAACTCCGAAATTATACATCCTGTTAAATGCCAATATGTATGTAGCCCTGGACAACTTCCTCATTGTCAGCACACTTGAAGTGTGGGAGATTTGCGTAAGTGGGCTCAAATTTATTTAGGGGCATTCCTTTATTAATATACATAGTAAGAAGAGCTTTGGATTAACATGGAACAGGCTGTCAGTTTCTTATTCACATGACCTAGAAAAGCATTTGACAAGAAAATGTTCTGTTTTGCCTTAAGTGAGAATGAAAGTATGTGGTTAAGTGTAAATCAAAAATTAGACGTTAAACCTCCTTCCAGGTGCATTTATTATAGAATATTAAATTATCAAGGGACTCCTTCTGTTGGAATAAGAGATGAAAATCCCTTGATGTGTGGGTACAGAAGTCATATATATGTAGGAACTTAGGTGGAAGCAAGCTCATGCTAATGATCATGGTTTGACAAGACAAAGCAAACAAGTTCCTGGTTTGCTTGTATTCCTTCCCTTGACACTCCATTGATTCTTTAAATTCATTTAGAAAGATTATTGAGGACCTACCATGTCCCCAGCACCAGGTTAGGCTCTGGTGAAGCAATAAACAAGACACATAAGTTTTCTGCTCTCATGGACCTTGCATCCCACTAGAGATGGATGAAAACTTGGGGGGTTTGGAGGAGAACAAAGGTGAGGGTGGTTGGAGCTAGGTGGGCAAGAGGGATAGTGCTGTGCAGTATAGGGGACTTCTCTGGAAGGAAAAGAGGTCCAGTCTGCAGTGAGACCTACCCAAGAGCGGAAGAAGCTTGGTCTGTGAAGAAGCTTGGTTATTAAAGACCATTAGCAGGTAGCAGTTAATGAGCCCTTATGAGGTGCCAGCAACCACGCCTAAGCATTTGTCGTATTTTAACTCATTTAAACATCACAACTCCATTCCAGGAATTTTAAAACACCTCTACTAAGTTGAAAAACAATGAAGTCAATGTCAGGTTGATATTCTAAAAACTCTTTAACTATTCAGTGAGTTAGGACACAATGACATTAAATTGCGTTTTTTTCCCAGTTTCAGTGATGATGTTCTAATTTAATTGCATTATCACTAATAGATAATTATTTAACTGAGGAAAGGTATTTTATATTTGACAGGATTAATGCCAAGCTCTAAATGTAACTAGTGTTCTCCCTCCTTTTGGTGAAACTGGCTCATTAGCAAGTGGGTCCACTGAACAGCTTTCTTTTGCTCTGTTCGCACTATGGTATCATGTTCATAGTTTCATGTGAGCAAAAGGTGTTTTGAGGCCTACAATTTTGTTGCTACTCATAATATCAGATATTATTATATCTTTGCTTCTCTACTATGAGTTGGCTCACACAGAACTATAGATAGTCTTTTTAGAGTTGCTTACACAGAGCATGGTGTTTCAGAAGCTCGTGGCAACTTGGAAAATTATTATACTTTGATACCATTTTAGAAAATAATACTGATATTTATTATCTGCTTAATATTTAGGGAGAATGATGACTGGAAGGAGCTGTCCATCAAAATATGTGCTGATTTGAGAGGACAAATTAAAGGGAAGTCAGTGTTAAGTGATTTAAGTGTTTGGTGCAGAGATAGTCTCAAATAGAACCTTCATCACATGTGCAGTGTGGGGTAAAAACCGTATGATAGGACCCATCTTTGCTGATGTAAGATTGCATTAAGCATTACTGTAGTTTTTGAAGGTTAGAATGTATTATATTCAGCATTACTTGAAAAATGGAGCATGTTGGTTCATATCCAGTAAGATTAGTCTGTTTGTAAGCAGAACTTTAGGGTTCAAATGCTCATCTAAACTCCTGCCCTCTAGGTTTTTATGAGGACTCTTTCATTTGTTTCTTTCCATTGTTACTTCAACACTTGATTGTTTGGGTTGGTTCTTGGAGAAGTAGATCAGCAAGAGAGAGCCGAGTTTACCTCTTAACATCTGATTGGCAGACATCTCTAGAGTTTTAGTTTATGCTGCTAATATGCTTAATGTCAATTGAGACCAAGCTTTCTAATCTACAGCACAAACATATATCATCTGAAGAAAAGAGAGAAGAATGACTTGAGACTCTAGTCATCTGTATGTATTATTTCCATCCTGGCCTCCCAGTGATAGTAGAAAATCCTCATACAAAGAAAAAAAAATAACACATCCATTAGTTTAAGAGAAATGAGTTTTAATTTGGTTTTAGGCATTTATTTTTGTGATGTCTAATGACACAGAGAAATCAAATGCCCTAGTGGAGATCCTCCTTTTATAGGATTCAAAATCTCCCATAACTTTGTAGGGGCTTTGGCTTTTCATGGCTGGTAGGTCATATGGCTTCACTGAGTGACGAATCTTGCTATCTTCAAGACCATCCCCATTTAGGGCTTAGAGTCCTCTCCTAGGTGAGAATCACATCTTTCTCTCTGGGACATAGGAATCCATATATCAGTCCGTTGAAGCCACTGCATCCTTTAAGGATTGTAGTAATATTATAGCTGATATAATCGTCATATGATTTAAGTTCTCAATCCCTACAGGATCCTGGGGCCATTTAAAGTCATGTCAGAAGATGCAATTTCTCTAGTAGGCTTGGCACCTCATCTTGATGCTGTTGGATTGATAATCAGTTTTCCCCAGATCCTTCCATTTCTTCCCTCCATCCTTTTATTTTTCTCCTCTTCCCTCAACATTTGTTGAGGACCACTTGCACAGACACGGTGCTAATGGAAACACAGACATAAAGAACAAAGCCTGTCCCCTTAGGGAGCTCACAGTCTAGCAGGGAAGGAAAGGGATGAGCAAACAGATAAACGACCACTGCCTGAATGATAAATGCCACAACAAAAGCACTCACAAAGAAAGGGAAAACCCAGGAAAGGGCTTAGTTACCTCCAGGTGAGGGGAGGATCAGGGAAGTCTTCCTGGAGGAGGTATCTCCTGTGCTGGGTGTTCAAAGGTGGATGAAGAAGAGTTTTCCAGGGAATAGCATGGGTGTGAAACAGAAGAGTGAGTTCAGCAGCCCATTCTTCCTTAGCTGGTTTTCATTCGTACAGATGCCAGTGAGTCATTCTGTGAGTCTGTCCTCCCCTGGTTAAGAAATTCCTAAAGTAGGGGCGCCTGGGTGGTACAGTGGTTAAGCGTTTGCCTTCGGCTCAGGGCATGATCCCGGCGTTCTGGGATCCAGCCCTACATCAGGCTCCTCTGCTATGAGCCTGCTTCTTCCTCTCCCACTCCCCCTGCTTGTGTTCCCTCTCTCGCTGGCTGTCTCTCTCTCTGTTGAATAAATAAATAAAATCTTTAAAAAAAAAAAAAAAGAAATTCCTAAAGTAACTTATTGCAGTTAGGATAGGATCCTTCTGCATAGTAGGATTTTCCCGCTCTTTAGGGAAGCAGTTTGCAGAACTCGTTTATTTCCAGGGTGAGCTGATCTGCTTGTTTAAACAGCTAGAGAAAGTTGGAGGTTCCAGACCCCTTATAAGCCCTAACACCTGCCGGTAATAACAGTGTTAGGTTAACAGCAGCGCCACATCTTCTATTTCAGGAAGGATTGAAGTGGTTCTTCCTGGGGTTTCATTCGTGAGGCTTCAGTTCCAGGAGATTTTATTCTTTGCACATTTCTCCAATTTTCTTTTGTTCCTCTTAGAGGAGGCTTCTCAGAAAGATAAAGCAGTGGACATGTTCCTTGTGAAGTCTCTGGCATTTTAAGGATCCATCTTTACTGCCTCATTTTGGTTTTGACTTCATTTTCAATAGAATTGCCGTGAACACGCATTATTTTAGTAGGTAGAGTGGATGGCTACCCTTGGGTGATTTGGGCATGCTGCAAAGACCCCTATACTCCAAAATATCTCCCTGTCTTACTTGCAAATTATTCGAAAATCTACAGTTATAAATTCATTCTTGAAGGCTTTTTGATTGTCTTTAAGTATCTTAGTAATTTTTAGTATCCCCTGTACCTTAACTAAGCAGGTATCGGTTATTGGCTCCTTAGTAAGGCAAGCGCTGAGCTCTGGGAAGGGAATGAGGTGAAAAAAACGAGATAAAGAATAGCTTCGTCCAGGACCAGCTTTATGTTATGTGGTCATTATAACATCAGTAACATTACTCAACACAGCTTGACATCTGCTTACCCGAGGAGACTGCTGTGAGGGAATTCTAGGAGCTTCCTTCTCACATGAATGACCTATATTTATTGACAGTTCATTCTGTCTTGAGAGATTGTCTATGATAATTTGCAAAGTTAATAAATGACATCTCTGCCTCAATTAATGTTCCTCTGAGAAGGAAGGAAGAGAGTTAATATTGATTGGTATTTCCAGTCTATGCCTCTGTCATATCTTTTTGGATTGAACACAGGTACTGCTCATGTAACAGGTGCCAAATAAACACTTTTTAAAGAAATCTGTTCATACATTTTTTTGAGGCTCTTGATCACCACTGATGGAATACTAACCTGACACCCGACTAAATTAAAACCAAGCAGGCAAAGTAACTGATTATTTTGTTCTTATAACTTTATTTGGAAATAGTTTAAGATTCTCAAGAAGTTGCAGAAACAATACCGAGTTTCTGTGTACCCTTCCTCCAAACATAGTATTGTATGTTACGTAGCCGTAGCACATTGTCAAAACCAGGAGATTGATGTGACCACAGCACTGTACTCAGGTATGGACATTTTTTAGGCCTTTGCCCATTTTTAGAGGCACTTTTTCTTCTATATTGTTTGAGGACATTTGATCATTTTCGATTTGTGTTCTTTCCTTCCCAATCAGAAGATCGATATCTTCCATCAGTACAAAGAAACTCCCTTGTGAGAAACTAAATTTTTAGAAGAGAAATAAACAAATGGAAAAATAGACACCAAAACTTTTATAAGGTCACATTGAAGAAATTTTTAAAATGGCATTAATTTCGGAATGACTTAGAATGAGGTTTGAAATCAACTAAAAACCAACTGTTATTCAGTAAACTACTTGTAAACACAGTATGTGTGGGTTTTTAAAAAAATCATCAGTTTTCTTTTTTTAGTCTCTCTAAATATCAGTGTCTTTGAAGCTTGGTCAGTTCTGTGGATCAAACTGTAAACTTGCTACGTACTGAAAAGTTACTCTCACTTCGACATGTTTACCCAAAATGGCACACAGATGCATACATATGAAGGTGCACACAGTCATGCCTGTTCTTGGCAGAAGCACAGGCTTTGAAAGGAGCAGGTGAAGCAGATCTGCTTTTGAGTGGTTGGGAAAGATGTTCGGGAATGGACAGGTGCTCTTAGCTCTTGCAAATTCCCAGTCGGTTTCTGTCCGATAAGTACCAGGAGAGCAACCAGGGGAGGTGATGAGGTCCTGATGCTGCTTGATGTCATCTCTTTGGAGCTCTATGTGTCTATGTTTTTTCACCTACTAGGGCAGGAGTAGGGAGAGAACAGCTTTTGTTGGGTATCCATCTTTTTACCCAGCTGGGAGAGAAAAGGCGAGGCATTAGGTAGCTGAGAAACTTCACCCTCTTCCCAGACAAGACATACTTACTCCTTCCTCCGTTCTTCAGAGGCAACAGCCCCCTAGGTGGGACCTTTAATTTTAGCTTTAGTTAAGACGTATCACACTCTCCTTTGAAATCGGTCCCTGCGGCAACAGCTGCCCCACAAAGATGCCTTCCTGCTGAGCTGCCCGTTTCCTTGATTGTCTGCTAATTATGCAGCAGCAGTCACTGTGGACAGTACCAGTCTGCACTTGTGCCATGAGTTCAGCTCATCTTGTTTTCTTCTTCTCAAGTC
The DNA here is from genome assembly GCF_024610735.1 of Ursus americanus. NCBI lineage: Eukaryota > Metazoa > Chordata > Mammalia > Carnivora > Ursidae > Ursus > Ursus americanus. The sequence goes on from NC_142132.1 coordinate 48,639,237, forward strand.
CCAAGTGCAGAGGGTTCATGTTCCCCCAGGTCAGCATTCGTACTCTGGTCCTGGCTTCCAATTAGAGTGCACTTAGAACAAATGAGAACCCACCAAAGAAGTATGATCATGTGGTCACAACAGTATACAAAGAGACCTTTCCTGTCCCTGCCTTGTCAGCTGAGGGCACAGAGCTGCCACCACATTTGTCCTTGAAAGTTGGGCTAAGCGAGCACCATACTTAATAGCTTTTAAAAGAAGAGCACATTCCCACAAATGGCCCTCTCCCTCTTGCTGTCTTGACTCCAACCAAAAGAAAGCTGCACCTCTCAAAATTCATATTCTCAGCAGCCCTCTCGGGTCTGCAGAAATCTAAGTCTCTAAGGGAAAACCAGTTCATCAAACTCGTAGAAGCCTAGATGCACATAGGTTTCGATAGGACATGTCCAAGGCAGTGGAGTATGATGCTTGGTGATATCGCTAACCCAGGTCTTCAGATAATGAACAGAGAAGGCAGAGGCAGAGGTGGTGTTAGCTGTAACTCCTGTACGTGCCTAAGTGTGTTCACGTGTCATTTGTCTGTAATCGTTGGGAAGTGTCTAGTATGTATGGGTGCCCTCCCTCCATTCAAGGTACTGAAATTTGTCCACTGTATATAGATTCTTAGTATAATTTAGAGACTGCTCTCCAAAAAGCAGAACGGCTTCTTAATAGGGTAGGTCCTTTCCAAAGATGAAGAGACGCATGCTCTGTGACACAAAGACGGTAATGATGGGGAGGGCCGGGGTGAGAGAAGTAGCCACGTGGTTAGGTGGCTGCTATAGCGAGACTGTGGGTAATCCCTTTCCCCAGGGAGCCCTGGAAGCATCCTGCGCGAAGAAGGGGCGTTTTCCAGGATATTAGGGTACTTTGTGCTGCAACAACAGTTTTTATCTTATTATCTGCATCGGTGACTTTTTTTCCTTGGGAATTTAATTTGACTAATTAACCTCTTTGCCTCCACATGCTCCTGCTTCCCATTCCTTCTCCATAGCGTTACCAGAGTTAACTTCCTACAAAAGATAATGGTCTTATTCTCCTACATTTAAGCTTCTGTCAGCTCCATGTTTCCTATAGGATAAAGACTAGACATGCTGCCACCAAGGTGCACAGATGCCTCACAGTCTCTGTCTGACCCCATTTCTTGGCAATCCCACAATCAACTCAGGCTCCAGTCATATGGGCCCCCCCCATCCATTCCCAGAATGCACTGTGTGCTCTGGTGCCGCCAGGTTTCTGCCCATGCTTATCCCTCTGCTTCAGTACCTTATCCTGCCTCCTGTCCCTGACAGATTTTACTCATCACCCGTAACCTACCTCTAAAGTTAAGCAGCAAACAGAGGAGCCCTTTGTTTCTTATCTGTATATGACTACTAACGATCATGATAGCTGAAATGACACAGCATTTTCCATGTGCCAGCCACTAACAAAACAGTTAACATTTACTAACTCATTTATTCCTCTCAACAATCTGAGGAGGCGAGTATACTTTGCATTTGATACATGAGGAGTCTGAGGTCCAGAGAGATTAAGTAACATGCCTAAGGTCCTACGGTAGAATTTTGAAGCAAGGCACTGTTGCATATATGCTTACAGAAATTAGGGGCGCCTGGGTGGCTCAGTCGTTAAGCGTCTGCCTTCGGCCCAGGGTGTGATACCAGAGTCCTGGGATCGAGTCCCACATCAGGCTCCTCCGCTAGGAGCCTGCTTCTTCCTTTCCCACTTCCCCTGCTTGTGTTCCCTCTCTCGCTGGCTGTCTCTATCTCTGTCAAATAAATAAATAAAATCTTAAAAAAAAAAAGAAATTAAAATCGGGGTAGCCTCCTCTACTAAATGGAAAATGACTGAAGAACAGGAACCATGTTTGATTGAATCTTATGTCCCCCAAACTAGCATAGTGCCCGTCTCAAAAGAACCTTGGAGAAATTTGTTGAATCTTCGAAGGTACAGACTGTTATATAGTTTTGTTCCAAACTGTAATCTCTTTGAAAACATGTCATTCAACTTAAGCCTTTAGGTTTTCAATCAGAAGGAATGAGTTGTGACCAAGCGGAAACAGCCGTATCTTGAGGCATGCAGAGGCTGGGACCGGGAGCGGCCCTGTGCTCCTTTCCTACCTGCACCCATCCCCAGGTTGTAGCGGTGCCCCAGTCTTGGCGGATGGTCTGCTCTCGGAGAGCGTGTGAGGCTGAGACAGCACCTTGCTCCTTCACACGGAGTCTGTGTTCCCCCTCCGGGCTGTGATCACACCTGTAGGAGAGAAGGCTGAGCTCCAGGAGCACATTTTAAGAGGAGTGCCCTTTCCTCCCATTATTTCCGATCAGAACCAGGAGGGAGAAATCGTGAGTTAGAGCTAGACCCCACCATCCTTTGCATTGTGTTCAATGTGTCAGAGATGACAAGAGGCAAAAAGGGGAGGAGAAAAGAAAGCAGATGTGAAACAAGCAGTTCATAGGAAGGCAGTTCTCAGAGACCCCATGTGGCCTCGACATCAGAGGGCCGCTTGATGAGCTCCTGCTGAATCGGTACTATTTTTATTCTTTTAGGAGAAGCCTTAATTGTCAATTTTGATAAAAACACTTTTGGGGAGTCTCACCTGTAACTAAGGTTTTGTGGAATGGTCAAGGTATATGTTGACCTGCCATGCATGCTGGGATAGAGAAAAGATGGCGTCCCTTGGGAGTGGGTTTAAATTCAGGGTCCTAAGTGCCTTCCTGGGGCGGTCATTGCATAGCGTTACCTACTCTGGGCTGCCCCAAGCTTTCACGACCATGTTGGGTTGCTTCACTGCCATGTTACATCTCAGGAGTCACCATGAGTTCTGTAACCAAGGTGTTAAGGATGTTAGCACTTAACTGTCTCTTATTTATCTGACCAGCTCAGCTCTGCTTATATCACAAACTGTAACCACAGGAAATCATGGTGTGTATCTTTATGTAACCGATGCCTTGCTTCTCCTGAATTTTCAAAACATCTTAAAAAATTATGGTGTTAAAGACTTTAATGAGGTTATTTGTTGAAGCAACATACATTATAACAAGATGCATTCGAAAGGATGGCCAGGGAAACCATCTCATCAGCGTGACGACCAGTTCTGTTCTCACCTTCCCTCCTCTGTCTCTCCCGTCCCTGTCCCCTATGCTGCCTCTTCTCGCGTGTAATGCCAGTGCTCTGTACAGTGTTCTGTTTAGAGTGGTTTGAACATTTTTCTGCCCGTGCCTTTCATTGCTAAAGTAACTCACCTCTCTCATATCGACTCTTACCCAGGAGCCGCACTGCAGACTCTTTGATGTAGGTCTTTTCTGCATGGCAGCTAAGGCCAAGCTGTGGTTTACATTGCATGATGCAACCTCACCCTTTCGGTTGTCGCCTCCATGTTAACCAGATCCTTTTCCTGCACTGCCCGTGCATGCTGCGAGCTTTCCCCCCAAGGCCCGGACCTGAATGTAATGAGCACTGGGCGCATGTGTGGGATTGAAGTAGTGAGCATTCCAATACACTGAAGTGCTGGGATTTAGGGTTTTTGGGGGGCATCTTCGTGGGCCCCCAATTTGCTGTGATACCATGGAAGCCATTCTGTCCCTTGAAAACTCAAGACTAAAACAATGAGAAAGAGAGAAATCAATCTCCTATTTTTAGATGTATGCTGAGCAAAGGCTAACAATGTGGATTTAGAAGCAAGGGTCAGTTTTCCAAGTAACCACTTACCTGATGATCAGTCCTACAGATTCTCAGCTCTGCATGGGTGTGCTCCAAATGACCAGGTATTATGGTGCCTTATCACATCTTTCTGAACACCGTTACCTCGTTTAGTTTTGTTTAGATCTAATGAGATTAATAAATATCTAAATGAGTATATTAAAAAAAAAAACAACTCTTAGGCTAAATGTCCTGAGAAATACAATCATTGACCTTTGTCTTAGTTTATTGTACAAAGAGGAGCGCCACTAATTCAACTTTAAAAGATGTCAAATGGTAGTACAAGAAAGGAATACCATATTCATCGAAACATGTTGGCATTGCATTCAGTATTACTTATTAGTAATTGTGATCATTTTCTCTCATTGAGATATATTTTTGCCTTAGGGGTGCCTAATGACTCCTTTTAAAACTGCTTTTCGTTTTTTTAACATGCTTTTTTTTTTCTGCTCTTTTTTTCCTCTGGTTAATTCTCAGAATAAACTGTTATAAAAATAATTGTTAGGCTCTTTTTTTAAACTGGATTTTTTTTGTTGTTATTTCACATAAATAGATGCTTTACCTTTTATACATACCTTGGCTGTCACTTGAGAATGATGACAGGTGGGCATTACCAAACTCTGATAATCCTATGGCAGGAATAAAAGTTCCTAGAGAATTCTTGGTGGAACCAGTTTGCTAGAGCCTCTTCAATTAAAACTCTGCACAAAACAGTCATAATGACACAAAGTTGGAAGCTTCATATCTTGTGTTTTATTTTTCCTCAATGATCCTGATTTCCTCGTATTCAAGGGATTTAGTAGATTGAAGTACTCTCCACAATGTTTTTCCCCCTATTCTGTTAAACATATCCTATTCGCCCTATAGAAATAGACTCTGCTTAGAATTTCATAACGTATTCTTTTGGTAACCAGTACAAAGGCCCTTTGAATGGAAGCCTTTCCCTTTTTGAAAGGAGCTTACATGGAATTATAGTGTAGACCTATGCGGAGCAGGTGATCCTGACCAGCACGATGACATGCTCTCACTTTACCTGAGCTTTTCTTCATCTGGGGGTTTGGTGAAGGAAACAACTGATTCTCCTCTTTGTGGTTCCTCAGTAAAGGGACCCACTCCTTTTTCTCAGAAAAACACTGTGTTTCCAGATAAAATAAAAGGATTTCTGAAACCCAACACAGAGGGAGGTTAAATGGATCCATTTATGGAGACAAAAGAGAGAATCATAAGAAGTCAGCTTCCTAGGGGCATCCTGGGTCCCTCACAGAGCTTTTATTTTTACAGTGAGGGGGAAAACGACTCTAGAGAAAATCAAAGATATGGCGATAGAATTAAAAAGGGAAACTGCAGTAGGAAGCAAGGAAAAGAAACTTTACCCCGATGAGCACACAATTCATGATATTACTTTCTGAACGTGGATCCAGAAGTCAAGTGCACACCATTAATATGATGGAAAGAGCTGTTATTTCTGAGGTATGAGCAGGACAGTTTTGATAATAAGTAATTTCCAATGCTAACTAAGCAGAAGCAAATGGGAAAGAAAAAGTGAAGGAAAAGAAATGTTCCTGGAGGTAAGAAGTTATTTTCATCAAGTAGTTAAAGAGGAAATTAGAAGAGTGTATACTTGAGGATATGATTGTATAATCATAGGGCTTAACAAGCCATTACTGTTTTCCGTGTTCATGATGACAATTTGTCTCTAAAGGTAACTTGCCACATCTGATTTTCTGCGGTAATGTTGGTCCCCACTGCCCAGGTCACTTTATGGCATTCCTAAGGCGTGACTCCTGCTTTGGACTTGGCAGACTCATGACTTCTAATCAGTAACATCTCAGACTCTCCTTTTTGGCTGTGAGGCTGCTGAGCTCCCAACAAAACTCCTAAATAGGAATAGTTACAAGACTTCCATGCCTCAGCTGTCAGCCAAAGACAGAGAGCTGAGACACGGCTATTTTGTTTTCTTGTGTAATATAAAGGTGTAATTGTTTTCTACGCCCGATGTCAGAAGAACATCTACCAGGTCTTTCTCGGTGTCTTCTTAAAAAAAATTCACAAACACACACACACACACACACACACACACACACACACAACAACCTCAGGATGTCAGAAACAAAACTATCATAATTATCCTTTAGCATCCCATATAAATCCATGTGTAGCTTTTAACAAATGCCAGTGTCCTGGTGGTGAGTATATATGTCATGTGACAGTGTTTTCTATTCTTCAAAGTGAAGCAAAGCAGATAAATGGAACCACTATTTTCTTATGTAATTATTTTTTCCCTAATGCTCTCGAGCCTTCCCAAATCGGTACCAGACAGGTCTCCAGCCTTGGTGCTCTTTGTCATTGAAGCTCTTCAGATGAGACCACCAAGGAGATGTATGCCATTCTGCTTGGGTCCAGATATGGCTGACAGATAGCAGGATTGACACTGTAGCAGATCTAGGTCTCTTCGGCTGCTGGCAGGCAACTGGAGTTCCATGAAGGGAACAGGAAGGGGACCTGTCTCATGCATCCTCATTACCCCCCATCTGATTAAGCTGTCAGTCTGGGACCTAGAGCAGGCTGGGCCTGGCTGTGTAGATTCGGTAGTTTTGGCTTTCCCACTCTAAATCCTTGCAGGTAGACCCATAGCAAGGAGGCATTGCCAAGGTCAGGCTGTTTAGGTGTGTCAGGATTACATTAAAGCCAGGGAGGTGGGCAGGGGTGGGAGCATAGGGCGTAAGCTAGGTAGGAGACTAGTAGGATGAGCAGGGAATACCTGGAAGAATTCAAGACAAACATCAGGAGAAAAAGGCTCAAACAGGAGAATTTTGAAGTCTGCTCAAAGAGGTCCCACAGTGATTTGAAAGACTGTTATACTGTGGGAATCCCAACCCACCTGCTCAACCTACCATTCTCCATGCAATTATGAGACCTTCGTAGTTTATTTGGGAAGCCTTGAGTCCGAAGTGCCTTGAAACCATGCCCCTAGGCTTCTTCCTCATGGTTGCTCTCTCCTTAAGAAATAGTGACACCAGACAGTTGTCCCCCCAGTGCTGAGAAGTGGTTATTACTGGCAAGAGATGATTGTCTGTGGGCCTCTCGGCACATGTGTGGCAACATTTAATATCCAGTAGTGTTGGGATGAATCCTCTTTTCTTGCTGCTTCAGGGCTACTTTTTTGTAGGCATGAGAGTAGTTTGGATCCAGGGGTCAGAGCTACTGCAGCCCCCCCTCCCCAAACCCCCCTCATGCCAGGCATTGTGTCTGGGTTCCCTGCTCTTCATTCAGACCTGGAACTTCTTCTCTCTTCCCTCTTCTTCCCATTTCTAATCACTTTACCCAAACGAACCTATTTTGTGGTTGGTCCCAGAGTGAGGTTGGAGTTGGGTAGGGAGCACACACTTGTGCTGGAAGGCCGTGGGTATGTGCCTGTGTGTGTGCATGTGTCCCCACCCACATGTACCACTATACCGTTGTACATTGACCCTGCCCTTGAAGAATTCTCAGTCTGTTTTGTAGTATTTGTGTGTGTGTGTGTGTGTGTATGTATTTGAATTATCTACTTCATCACATCCTTCTACTAGATAAACAAGAGTTTACTGAAGAAGAGATGGCTAGAGTGAGTAGAGGTAGAGAAAGAAGAGTAAGAAGCAATCGGTCATGGGTTCTCAGACAGTTCAGTGAGAACTAAAGCAGCACGCATTTGGCAAGACTCTGTTTCATGTAGTAGCTTAACTCTGATTTATTACATAAAAGTTGCTGGCAAATATGAACACTAATTCCAGTCTGGTAACAACTGTGATTGAAATAATTGTAGTCTGTAGACAAATTGGAGAAAACAAGCATTAGTGGGTAGGTTGTCTTGGACATCATTCCAAGAGTCCAACAGTGAAGAAATACATGATCTTACGGACGCAGAATTGGAAGAGCTATTCAGAAGACATATGACTGGTTCCTCCCCCTGCCTCTCCTCCAGATTCATGGTAAGCCAACAAGGCAAATGAAACTCTTCTGCTAAAGACCCGAGAAAAGAATACACAGCCTCCTGGGGCCACTCATTAAAGTGACTCATGGCTTTCTCTGTCAGGAAATCTTGGTTAATTATTTAATATTTATGAGACTATGTGGCTGCCTTCATGGAAATATAATTTCCCTGGTGTTTCTTTTTTAATATTACCCAAATGTAATGTTCTAATATATAGAATGACACCAGATGTTAGCTCACTGCACAACCTATTGGGCATTTGAATTATATTACAGCAACCAATAAGGAAGCAATAAAGCAGGTACAAATGGAAAATTAAGTGTGAAATAATTGATTCTATCAGTTTTTGTTCATTTGGATGATTGCCTTTTTTGGCATTTTTCTACAAACAGTTCTTATTTATCACTATTGTTATTACCTTGGTTTTAAAAATAAGTATCACCTGTTCAGCACTTAGTCTTTGCTCATTATCTGATTTCATTCTTGCGACAGCCTTTGAGGTTTGTATCCTTATCTCCAGTTTACAGAGGAGAAAATCAAGGTGTGGAGTTCAGATTATTTGCCTATGATTATATAGCTAGTAATTCTCCCATTGAATTCCAAAACTACCTAACTGTTCTTTATGCTTGAGGTCAACTTCTCAACTCCATCAGAGAAAATTGGGGCATCTTGAGGGTCATCCGTCTTTAAGCAGATGAATAACTAGGAGTTATTTCTCCACAAGTAGAAGAACTTACCCTCAGCAGATGGGGTCGGACTCCATGATGCCACTACCCCCCAGGGGCCCCGGAAGCACTCCTGGGGATTAGTAATCTCCCATGATGCCCACATTTTGCTTTTGATTTACTTATTTGGGTGCCTAAATGGATAAAAAGATATGGAATGAAGATGAGGGAGACACTAAGCTCGGATAGCATCTTGAAATATTGTGAGAAAATTTAGAGGATCTCCATCAGAAAGTGACAGAGATTTCACCATCTGAGTTTCATTAAAACAGATTATCAGTGTGTTTCACTGAGAAATCCAGTGTGTAAGGAACAGACGTATTTTGTTCTCTTCATCACTGATCTATGTGATTTTGTTTGTCTCCTTGAAGAATGCTTAATTATTAGGACCAATTATTCAGGTATATACCCTGAGCCATACATGCTCTGAAGTCTACTGCTGTCATTGTTCCAGGATTCTCTGTAACAGAGTTCAAGAAGACAGAGCATATGGGATCCCGGAGCAGTAAGGTTTTATATGCCACCTTTTCATTTGTTCCAATTCATTTCAACATGACCCTAATGAGGCATATATTTGTGGCTATTGGCTCACATCTCGTCAATTGAGTGGAGGCATAATTGGAAGCCTGATGTTGTCAGAAAGATTAATAGACCTGTTGATACAAACCCATAACTGAAGATTTCCCAACAAAGCCATTTAACCAATTGGCTTGGGATCAAGTAACAAAAATGTTTTCCATTCACATTAGAACCATTGAAAGGTCTAAAACAAGCATTTTAAGATTTAGAAAAGGCTCCTTTTGAGGTCATTGTCATTAGTGTCGAATAGTGACTGAACACAAACTCCCCCATCAACAATAAAAACATCTTAGAAGATATCTACTCAGATGTTCATTCTGGGATGAAGTCAAAATAATGGTCAACAGAAGAAGCTGGCTTCTGTTTGATAAAAGAGATAAAACCTACACAAGTTATTGAATATATGCTCCGCTCAGTGTAAACACTAAAAGCACCAGTTTTGGAAAGATAAACTCTTAAGTACATAACTCTGACAAGGTAGTTAAAATGGGGGCACTAATGAAAGCTAAAGGATAGAAAGCTTTCAACTTGGATCCATTCGAGACCTGGGGTGCTGTCTAGGTTAGAAGACAACGTTCTGTATAAAGATTATAACGTTTTCAGTGATTAATTACTATCATGTCATTTGCACTAAATCCACTATTACTATTAACTTAGAAGGTGTTTTTCTGAGACCTAAAATTATATGAATAATACCAATAATTTGGAGTATATTGCAAAGAATTGCCTCCTTTTATAAATATTTTGCTCTCACAATATTCTAATCAGCTAGGTGCTTTTATTTCTATTTTGTAGGCACTTTGCTTATCCAGTATATCCACACATTATTAGAATAACATCCAGTCATTTAGATTTCCTCCCTCTCAGTTGCAGATAGGTTCCATAGTATCCACGACTATGATGTTATCATTTTTCTTTACTTCAGTTGAATGGAGTGGAATGCAAAACTTTACTGTCTATTCCATAATTAGAAGTATTCTAAGTATCTAAGCATCATCCATTACTATATCCATTCTTATTCTTCTAGAATAAGAGAAAATCAGGGCACCTTGATGGTCATCCATCTTTTAGCAGATGGATTACTGAGTTTTGTTTCTCCACAAGCAGAGGATAAAACCCTCATCAGATGGGGTCAGGCTCCATGATGCCACTACCCCCCAGGGGCCCCGGAAGCACTCCTGGGCATTAGTAATGTCCCATATTACTGTCTTTGCAAAGCAGGGTTAGATACAAGTTGGACAGGTCAGCTTCCTCTGAATTTTCCCAGACATTTGACAAACATGGTAAATTTTTCTCAGGCAGTTTCACCTCTTCTATAAATTAGTCAACCCTCATTGCTTTTGAAAAAGCTCCATGCCAGGGTCTGTAGATAGTAGATGCTACATCTTATTTTTCTTTTACCTCTCCAAGGATGTTGCGATTCTTCTGGAGAAGTAAGGTGGTATGGCAGAAAGGATGTTGGATCTCTGTCCCATCCCTTTCCTTAGCTACATGATCTCACATAGGTTTCTGAGCCTCTACTTCCCAGAAGTCTGCAAAATGGGGATTATAACAAACTGTCTGCTTTATTTTACCAAGTTGTAAGGACCAAGTGCAATAGTATATGCAAGCCCTAAACTATTGCCAGGTATTATATTGGATTGGATGAGAATCAGCTTTACAAGACAGTTTAGAATTCCTCACTCCTGATGCTATAGGAATTCAGAGATGGGAGAGGTCGGTGAGGGCACGAGTAATTTACTGAGCTGTGCCTTTCTGTTGGCTTTGAAGGTTGCCTAAGGTTTGAACACAAAGAGGGAAGAGCATTTGAAGAGGCCACAGCAAAAGCAGAGATTTAAAATTAGAAACATGTGGGTCACATTCATGAAATAAGGAAGGTACCAGCTCATAGTAGCAAAGGGCTAGTCGTGGAGCAGATGGTAGAAAATAAAATGGGACATGTAGTGAGGCTGGGTTTCAGAGGTTCTTCACAGTCAGGGTTAGAGCTGATGTATGAGGCAGGAGGGAGCCATGACAGTAGATGAATGACATCTTTTAATTAAATTAATCTGGCACCATTGCAGAGGTGAGACTAGAAGAGTCTGAAATCATTAAACTTATTGTATTGATTCTTGTCTGTGGTGCTGTGGGCCTGCACTCTGGTGGTCCATAATCCTGGTGGGAATTGAGAAGGCTCCATCCAATTTAAAAAGGGACTAGCCACAAGAGCGAGGAGAATTCAGATGTTGGAAATTATTTCACAAAGTGCTATTTTGTTCCTCAGTTAGTCCCTTCCCTCTCATGTGGTTATTTATTAAATCATCTCAGATATTTGCTGCTGTTGTTGATGTCCCTAAACTGTTTAACATTGTTATCACTTCTAAATGATGGTAAATGATGGTCTCCATAACCTCTCCCCATCTATACTTCATTTTCCCTTTTAATCTTAAACTAAAAATGTGCTCCTCAGGCGCTCTGTTAATTAGAATGTCGTTGGTGAAGCTCGCATAGTGGTGGTGTAATTACTTCTCTGTATCATCTTAATTTTTTTCCCCCTTGTTCCCACCTGAAAGTGAAAATATCTGTTCGACCTCTTGATCTCAGCAATTAGTTAAGTGGTATGCAGCTGGTTATCTGGGGGTGGGCTCAAATGTTTAATCATCTCTGTTCAGGTCTGAATGGGAATCTTCTTGAGCAGCAACACCTGTAATTAGTGCGCAGTTGTAAGAAAGTTCTTCTGGAACATTGGTTCTCAAAGTGTGGTCCCCAGTCAAGCAGCAGTATCTGGGAAACTCTTAGAAATGTAAATTCCCAGGACCCCATCCCAGCCCTACTAAATCAGAAACTCTGGAAGGGTCTTGATGTTTTAATAAGCCTTCCAGGTACATGCTGAAGTTTGAGAAGCACTGTCCTGGAGAAATATCTTCACTAGGTTGAGCAGCCAGACTCAGGGAGTTAGGAAAACAGATTTAAGGAAACACCAGGGGAGGTTAGAGGCTGAGAAGAGACGGCTATTACTACCTTCTTGGAGATGAGGCAGATTTCCAGAGGAACAACTGCTGGAAGTGAGATTTTTTTTGTCCTTAGTCCCTGCCCCTTGAAAGGAAACCTGGCTAGCCATCGCTTGTCCTGTGCTTTGGAAAGACAAGGTCTGAAGTCAGTTTCAGGAAGGACTATTGGATCGTCCCACTCAAGGGTCTTCATTGGAGATTATATTGTTAAATGGATGAAGAAAGAGATATATTTGCCATTCTGGGTGAGTCTCCTTTTCCTCTATAGACATCCAAATACTAAAGATACGCTTATTGGATGGTCAAGAGGAAATAAGACGACTATCCTACCCTGAACATTTAAACCATAAGCAGCTCTTTATTGAGGTTCTTTTGAAGGTGTCCCAAACAGAGAGTCCTGGTGAAAACACTAAACTTGCCCAAGGTTTTAGTATCACCTTCGACCCATGGACTGTGGGAGTCTAAGAATGAAGAGTCCATCAGCTTACCAACTATTTTGTGTTCTCTAATTGGTAAGTCGTTAGTTAACCAGGAAGAGTTTAGGGAAAGTCTATTTACTACTACCAAGATTAGAACCAGGATCCGTATTTCAACTCTACTGTTTCTTTGTTTTTGTTTTGTTTTTTCTTGGCAACACATATCCACATACAGCCTATTCTGACATGGGCATGCCTCATCAGAATGGCAATCCAAATTTAAGTGTGTAATTTGGAGTCACTTTCTTTTGTGTTAAAAAAGAAGTGATTTCTTTTCTAGCTCTTGAAACTTCTGTGTATCTAGACAAGGAAATCTCTTATTTTACACAAGAAGGAAGAGGTGTTTGTATTTCATTTTCTATCCTACAATGAGCATTAATCATTAGGATAACAATCTCCTTGGGAGGAAAATAAATCCTGGCTGATATGGCCAACCCTTTGATTGTTGAATTATCTATTTTCTTTTTATAAGATCAATGAACTTCTCCATGGGTTGTTTCCGTTTAGGGAATGAAATGATGGGGCTTTAGAATCTCCAGTCTGTGGTCTCTGATTGTGTGAGTCTGTGGACTGCAGGCACTCAGAGGATTTATCTCAGAGGGGATCCTGGTAAACAGTTCTACTGCCACTTGAGAAAACCAGATAGGACATTTCTCCTTGGACTCTCGTGGCAAGCAGGAAAGAGCTAAAAGGGGTAGGAAAGAGATTCCCCTTCCCTCTGGTCCTACCTGGGTTGCAGAGGCTGGGCCTCTTTTATCCTAGAGTTTTCTGCTTCTCTTTGTCTCTTACGTCTTAGCAGAGCGTACTCATATCATGGGCAAGCTTCAGCCGGAGGACAAGCTGCTAGTCCCAGCAGCATAATGGACTCCTTTTCTTTCTTCAGCCCAAAGTCTAGGACTCAAGGAATACTATGAAACCATGATTAGATCAGTTCGAAAGTTTTGAAAGAAGTACTAAGGAAAAGGTTTGATATGGTTTCAGCCCTGTTCTCTGTAAATCAGGCATGCTGTTGAGGTATATTTTTCAACACAGTGTCCTTTAGCTGGAATGCCCTCTCATTGCTGCCTTTGGGTATGGGCAATATAGGAGGGGAGAGCAGAAATGACAAGGAAGGAAAGGATCAATGGGAAGAAGTTGCTACAGCCTGATTCTTTATGCTCTCTTAAACATTTGCTTCGACTTATGCTGAACCAAAATATCCTCAGTGGCATTGAGCTAACATCTCTTCCCCACTATCCCATTCTTTTCCACAGCCTGCAAATGTTTTACCTATTAGATACATTTTAAGGTTACTACCAAATTAACCACAAAGGCCATGGAATTGATGGGGGCTAGGAAATTCACAGGACCCCCGAATATACCACCAATAGCTATTGTGTTGGCCATAGTAAGGTTATTGTTTGACCTGGTGAAGTGATGGTGGGTTTTCCATAATAGACTTGGGAACCAAGACTTTCTCTCTGTCCCTTTGACTATGACTGTCAATCTTGATGAATAGGAATTTAATGGCACAGCTAAGTCACTACTGGTACAAGTAAAAACATGACTTCAGCATTTACCAACAGAACTTCCATCCTCACTCTCTTGATCACTTTCTTACACACACACACACACACACACACACACACACACAAACACACACACACCATTCATTCTTCAGTAGCACATCATACCAGTGGCTTATGTAGCACAGAGATACGTTGTCTCTTCATCCCTTGGACTCTATAGTGGATTTCTGATCAACCTAATTCATGTACTTCTTTTCACTGTGACTAGAGTAGCTAAGAACTCTGACACCTGCAGACCTTGTGGGTCTTGTTTTTGACTGGAAACAAAACACCATCCTGGCTTGGGGATTGCAGAGGTGTCTCTTATTAACGCGAGGCCTGGATTTTTCTTTTTTCATTTAAATTAATATCCATGTAGAGGAGGAGGTAAAAAGCAGTGGTTTAACTTCTGGGCTCCTGACTCCTTCCAGCATTGGACTAAGCAAATTCTATGCTGTCTTCCCTCCCACTTTCCCACCTTAGCGAAAACCTAGGAGTTATCATTTCCTTTATAAAAGAAATGTTTTTCAGCATTTGCTTTTTCTTCAGTCTGCTTAGTTGGTAAATGCAAATGTAGATACACCCCCCAACCCTTAACGCTTGTCTGGAGGTTTTCCCACCTATTTGCGATTTAGAAGATGACAAAGGGCATGTTTGACCTGTAATAGAGATGAAGAATGGATAAATCCAGTGCATGTAATATGATTGGAGAGTCCCATAGACTGACCCACCATGCCTCTCTGTGGGCCCTGCATTCCCATACTGCACAGATTCCTGCCTGTTGAACAACCAAGCATTGTCCTCGCAGAAGTACAACTATACTAACTGGTATTGCATATAGCGATTTCCAAAGTGGTGGTACGCGGAAATCCTCCATCCTGCACTTCTCAAGCTAGCCTTCTCCTGGCCCAGAGGTCCACGTTGCTTTCCATCCAGGGAAAGTATTTTACTTCTCCCCATAACCCCTCCCCTTTCCCTCACCTCACCTTCTTTATGTTTCTGGCCTGAGTGTTACCCTTTGCTTACAGATAACAGTTTACTATGAATTTTCATTCACAGCTTTGAGATGCTTATGAGGCTTAACTGCTTCCCACCCAGCCCCAAACTTGGGACTTTTCACACACTGATCCTCTGACCAGTGTGACACAGGGAAAGCACATGGAAGCCGTGTACCAGTTTGTATAGTAGTACTCTTTTGAACCGTCTACTCTTGAACAAAGTAGAGTGTGCTGGGGGTTCGTGTTGGCTGCTTGACACACACAAAGCCAATTAACTTGCATGCCAAAAAAAAAAAAAAAATTAACCCTTAGAGTACTGTTTCAACATTTTGGTTTAATGGTCTTGAACTTTACTGGTTGGGCAATGCTTCTTTCTCCAGATCAGATCTTAGTACAACAAGTCCATACTTGGTTTCGCCAGAACATCAACCAGGATCATCTCCTCCACCACTTTCCTGAGATGCTCCTGGGTTCTTTATCATTCCTCAACCGATGGCTTTAAAGAGGTCTCAAACACAGCCACTGTCTTTAACTGAAAATGGGCTCTACTTCCAATGTGCTGGAGGGTGTGAGGGACTGTGTTTAGCTTTGGTATCTGTCCTCTAAGAGACAGAAGTCAGTTCTTTAAGGGTTAATGTGAAATGAAGGAATTTGATGTTCTCTCCTGCTTGTCCTTCCTTCAAGGTGTCCGCATGATCCTTTTTAGATTCTTAGCTCAACTGTTGAATGATGATAAAAATCATATATATATATATATATATATATATATATATATATATATATATATATACACACATACATAAATATATAGTTACAAAAACAACTAAAACAAGAAAAGACTGAGTGGTTGAATGGAAAGACCCCTTGGCCATGCTTGCTTGATTATCACAGAGGGTAGAAAGACCAAATGTTGTAGGTAACAAAGATTCATTTTGTCCTCTACCCCGAGCACCACTACTACACGGTTTGTGGAAGATGTGATATACTCTTCATTTACCTCTTGCTTTTTTTCTTCTTCCTGTCTAATAGCCCAATAGAATCCTGCCAGAATTTCTACAAAGATTTCACATTACAGATCGACATGGCTTTCAACGTGTTCTTCCTTCTCTACTTTGGCTTGCGGGTAAGTCTGATCCCCACGACTCAGTATCATGATGGGGCTGCTTGTACCCAGGGGCCGTGCCCCACTAGCGTCTGCTCTGGCAGAGACGAAGCCCCGTGTTTCCAGGGGGACAATGTGCTGATTGAGAGAGCCCTTTCCTTAACTTCGCATTTTCAGAAGAAGTACATGTGAAAATCTTGTTCCGAGGAGGAGGAACAGGGATTAATGTAACTATGATCCTTTACTGGCTGACTGTTTCTCATCTCTCTAAAGACAAATGCATTGTTGTCTTAAATAGAGGGGAAAAAACCTGCTCTTAAAATTACGTTTATCGGGGCTCACTTAGTTGCATCCTGAGAGAACAGCTTGAATTCGGGGGCTTGGAGGATTTGTAGTGGAGCCCGTCTATGAGGGGAGCTGTACAGAAAGGGTATTACAGAGATTGTGTGTACATGCGTGTGCACGCATGTGTGGATGCCTACATGTATGCTTTACTGACAGTTATATTTCCATTAGAGTCTAAGGAAGGCGAGACCCCCTCAAACTTTCCTATGATGTGATTGAAAACCACAGGAAAATAGATTGGCTGGTATTTCTCCAAGGTTAACATAGTCTACAGTCACTCCCTAGAAAACACTGTATAACCGAATTCTAAGACAGAAATAGCCTGTGATTGGTATAGATATGAGAAGGACATAATATCTCCCTCCAGGCCCCTGTGGAAAACCAAAACATAGCCTTTGGCAAAAGCGTATAGTTAGAATGCCAGCATCGTGCCTCTCATGGTTTTCTCCTTTTCTCTCTCCCCAGTTTATTGCAGCCAACGATAAGCTGTGGTTCTGGCTGGAAGTGAACTCTGTGGTAGATTTCTTCACGGTCCCCCCGGTGTTCGTGTCTGTGTACTTAAACAGAAGTTGGCTTGGTAAGTCTACCTCTCTTCCTGTCTCCTTGCTCGTTCCCGAGCTGTGGTGGATCAGAGGCCTGGGCCGTCTCCACAGAAGGAAAGTTTTGTCAATTTGTGTGCACAACTCTTGGAGTTTTGGGAGTGAGTGGTGACAGTTTTCTTTGGAGCACTCGCCCAGGAGGCTGTGCCCAGTTAGGGCTTCCGGGAAAGCAGTTTTATCATCTTTGGAACCTAGCGGCCACACTGTCTCAGTCAGGACCTCTGTCTCCGTGGTTCTGTCATTTTCATCCAACCTGCAGTTGGGACTGGACACAGAAGCCCGTGGGGACGAGGCCAGCCTTCCGAGCAGCTGCTTCGGGTGCCCTAGAAGGCCTGCCTGCCAAACTTAGCTTCGGTCTGCTTCTTAGTTTTATGCAGAGTGGGTCCTGCCTGGTTTACTTATGGTTATGAGTTCCTCCGTGGGGCAGGGTTGGGTCAAGCTTCTCGAGCCACCGACTCCTCGGAGGAGATGGAACCCCTTCTTGTGTTAAAGGATGAGCTTTTGCTGGTGCTATGTCGGCATCTCACTTGCTCTATCTGCTCAGCAGGTCACTTCCTGTCTGTCCCCGGCAGGTCACTTCCTGCTTCGGGACCAGGACACTTGGATGGGAGACGTAACTAGCTCCCAGCATGGTCATGGCAGCCAGAGGCGTAGAGAGGCAGCTTCGAGCTTCTCTTGGTTGCAGTGAATAATTCTCTCAGAATGTTCCTGCTACTGTGCATCTACAGGGGAAAAGGGAGGCTGAAACGGGACTCAGAGAGCTATTTTTGGGTTCCTTCCATCCTTAGTTTTAGAAATTTTTTGTTTGAATTTTTTTCAAAGTAATATATATTGTCATAGTCAGCATAAATATTTAAAGATATATGAAGAAAATAGCAATCCTGTCGTCCCCCTGCTCTCATCACTGCCTTCCCCCTGGGATGCTCAGTATTAACAGACTTCTATCTTCCCTCCATTGCCCCAAACATGGATGCACATAGACGTTTGGAGAGGTGGTGGTCTTCGTACAAATGCGTGTGTCCATTACACTGCACTGCAGTTTGGTTTTCTTACTAACCAATAAATGATGGGTATCCCGTCAGCTCTGTAATAATTCATTTTATTAGAGTTACACAAAACTCGACAAATTGTTCTATCACAGCTCACGCGGCTATAACCCTAAGGATGGACCACCTCATGGTTTCCTTTTTGTGCTGTAAACAGTGGTTTAGTAAACACCCTCATCCACATATCTGTACAGTTCTATTTCTCTAGATGGTTCCAGGGTCCTGGAAGAGGAATTGCTAGATCAAAGAATGCGTATATTTTAGTTTGTACAGGTATTGATGGCTCATTTTTCAAAAATGTTGTGCCACGATAGGCTTCCTCTAGCAATATGTTTTTGATGTCCTTGCTAGCTCTGTGACTCTATTACATGCCTAGAATCAAGTATTTAAAAAAAAGAAGTGCCCTTTCTACATGATGTGTGCAGGAATCACGTATGCACTTATCTGGGTGTATCGCTGGGTAGGTGTATCCCATAAAGATGCTATTTTCTACTAGTTTTCTCGTTAGAATTCTATTCACTCACTCAGTGGAAAAGTTGTCATCCTTGATTCGAGACATGCTTGCTTCGATTGGGTTTTCCAGCCATCATGATGGGACTGTCAGAGCCACTCACAAATCGGAGAAGTGTCCTAAGGGTGACCTGAATGTGCTGTGGTGCCGAGGGTCCCAGCTAGCTCAGCGTGGCTGTTGACTGGCTTTGTGACCTGGGGAGCTCACTTTCCTTCATTCAGCCTGTTGTTTTTCATCTGTAAAATAAAGGCTAGATTAGATGATTCAATTTCTCAGGTACTTTCTTCTCAGAACGCCTGCCTCTAAGACTCCTGCATTGTTCATGGGAAGTTTGGGATCTAGGTTGTGGGGAAGGACTGGGAAATTAGTGAAATCAAATCATCAAATTTCTGAGTCAAAATTACATATGGGCTGCTAACCACGGCTCATCCTAGACCATCCTGTTGTGAAGAGTATACCCACATGCACACACCCTGAAAAACTCAGACAGACAGACAGACAAGGAAAGAAGAAAGAGGAAGAGGGAAGAAGAAAGAAAGAGAGAGAGGGAGGGAGGAAAGGAAGAAGGAAGGAAGGAAAGCAATCTGCCATTTTTTCCCGCCTGTATTCTAATTATTCTGCACTGCAACAACCACTTTACTTTTCTGGACCCTCAGTTTTCCCCTCTGAAAAATGGGAGGTTGGGACTTAAATTACCTTCTAGTCCTCACACTTCATGAATCGGAATTTTATGTCAGGGTCCCTTCTCTCTTGGTCCCTTGTGGGGACCCCTGCAGGACTGTGGTGGAGACACCCCTCCTGCATGGCGGGCAGGTCTCCCCCGGCTAAGGGTGTGGAGCTGAGTCTCCTTGTGAGTCTAAAAGCAGCTTTGTGTCAGGAGAACTTGGATGTTAAAAATTCATGTCTTTTTGTGAATGGTTTAATCCTGATTTTTGGAGTTGTGTTCTTGTCTGAAGTGAAAATCCACCAGCGTGAATAGGAAAAGGGGAAGAAAAAGAAAAAGGAAGAGAAATGAAATACACTTTTGCATCAACTGTGGTTGCTCTTCAAAAAAAATGCTCTAAAATGTGCTTTAATTTGTTCATTAATTGAGCAATATTTATTAAGCACGTACTAGGTGCCAGGTACTTTTCCAGGTGATTAAGAAACAACAGTGAATCATGGGGCACCTGGATGGCTCAGTCGGTTGAGCATCCAACTCTTGATTTTGGCTCAGGTCATGATCTCAGGATCACAGGATCGAGCCCTGCGTTGGGCTCCACATTGGGCGTGGAGCCTGCTTAAGATTCTCTCTCCGCCCCCTCTCCTCCCTCCGCTAAAAGAAAAAAAAAAAAAGAAAGAAATGACAATAAATACAAGAGGCAGGGTGCTACCCTGTGACATTGCAGTGGGGAAGAACAGGGAAAAAAACGAGCCTAATAAATAAGCCAATTACGTAGTACGTTAGGAAGCATAAGTGTGTTGAAACTGAAAACAGACCAACAAACTCTTGGACTGTGAAATAATAATAAAAACAACAACAACGAGTAACCTTCCTCCTCTTCTAGGAGAACACACCTTCAATGAAATACTTTGGGTTCTTTAGTAACTAAACCCCTGGGGTGAGATCCACAACTGGGCTGCCTGTTACGGAAGAGAATTCAGTATAAGAATATTTCAAGGAGGCTCCCGTGTCTGATTTAATATGCGGGTTATTATATCATGAAACAATTATCGTGCCGATGAGCTGCAGAGATAAAATGAGCATTCCCACGAGGTATGGCTGATAAAGTAGAAGGAATAATCCCATTACGTGGGGGCATTTCAGGAAGTGCTGTCCTCGTGGACGATGAGAGGGCGCCGCGTTTACGGGCAGAGGTTTGGTATAAGATGAGGAAGCTGCAGCTCGCTCTCTTCTCCCGCGCACACCTGCTGAACCACACGGTGCAGGGCAGACGGAGCGCCGTGGCCCGCACCCCTACCTTCCCCGGCGCATGACACACCCCACGCTTGGTCTCTTACCTTCATACATGGTTGCCGAGTACATAGCATAGTGTTCATGTACCTGATTGGGTGTATTGTCTTAGTGCGTCTCACGGCGTATTCCTAACAATAGCCAATTTGCAGTTCTACGACGTGCTGGGCACGCTGATGAGCCCCTGACACACATGGACTCACTTGATTCTCAGAGCAAACCCATGAGCTGGGAATTATTTCCCCCCATTTTGCAGACAAGGAGACGGGCTCAGAGACATTCATTCCTGTCCAAGGTCGCATAGCCTGGGAGTGGTGGGGGGGTGATTTGCCTCTGTTTTGGTCTGACTTTACGTCCATATTCATGCTGCCCTTTTGCCTCTGTCCTTACCCTTAAAGGATTGGGGGTTTTGAGGACTGGTTGGGGTGACTGAGCTGGTTTTGTTCATTTCTGTTGGCACCTCTCCTTCTCTCCTTACTCAGAGAGCTTCACGTCAGGCAGGCAGGGAGGGGAAGAGGTCTTATTTAAGAACACACATCCTCATGCTTCCTCCTCTCCTTCCCACTCCTCCTTGTCCACCTCCAGTTTCTAGCGTTGCCACGAGGACCCGAGAAACACAGAGAGCTTGGGTGGTGTCTCCTGAGTCCCTTAGCACGTTGGGGATCAGACCTGCTCTACCTGAGAGAGAGGGAGAGACTAGGGGCTGCCACACATGCGGTCAATAGAGCAGAGTGGGTCGGAGCCGAGCTCTGGGTTACCATCTCAATTCACATCTTGGCTTGGCCAATGGGTCACTCTGAGTAAGGTCGTCTTACCTGTCCTAAACTCAGTTTCCCACCTGTCCAGTGAATGGGGTAATAACAGTACTCTCCTCATAGGGCTGTTGAGGGCATTCAGGGAGGCAGAGTAAGTCAGTCCCACGTACATAGGACGAGCTTCATGATTATCCTGGGCTTGTCTTTCTAAGCTACCTATCATATTTTCAAGCACCGAGGAAGAAAACAAACCAGAATGGAACCAAAAATAAGGCAGTGGGATGTGAGGACATCCACGTTGCCAGGCGGCAAGTGCTGCTTATTTTAATTCCTGGTCCCACACACCAGCTTATTCATTTTTGTTTCTCTCACAAAATCCTTATCCTACCTAACTAAAATAAATGTACCTTGAAATGAGAGATGTATTTTATTTTGAGACTAGAATAACATGCTCTGGGGAGAACTCTTCTGTCTGTCTCCTTCTTTGGGGAACTGTATCCCCAAGGTAGGTCAACGGGCTGTGCCTCCTTTGTGTATTTATTTATTTATTTGTTTGTTTATTTATTTATTTATTTATTTATTTATTTATTTATTTATTTATGTGGCTTCGTCGAGGGTCATTTTGTGTGGTTAGAAGAAGAGAGTAGAGAACAAATAATGACGCGCTCTCTGGCCACTCATCTCCCCAGCTTTTATTGAGCGCTTACTGTGTGCTCAGCACTGAGATGAGGGGAGCATGTCTGGCCACCCTCTTTCCTAGTCTTACTGTGATTTCCAGCATTGTCCCTCTTCTCTGACTAATGAAATCAGGGGACGGTGAGGAGCCCCAGGCCCTGAACCCAGGGTGGAAAAACTGTCAACTGTAAACCGACCTGCTCTTCTAGCCCGTGTTAGACATTAACGCCTTCAGCAAACAGTGTGAGAAAATAGAAAACACTCCTAAAAAAATAGAAAAATGAGTTCGTGCCCAGCCACAGGGCAATTAAAATGATCGAGGATATCTGCTTATAAATATATGCCGGGCAGTTCCTTTTTGTGTCAAAAGGTGATAAAAACAGGACTGTGTGAAAAAAAAAGTACAGGCCCTTAAAAACAACAACAATAACAACAACAAAAGGACCAACGTAGTTCCTGTTTGAGACTGAGGTTTGAATCTAGATTTGGAACCAAAATAAACACGCATGCAGCAACAGCAGGTAACACTGCCCGCTGTGTAATTAAGTCCCAAATTGCCAGGTACAGGCTGTCAGGGCCTTGGGAGTTCACAGGAGAAAGAGCTTATGTGGGTGGAGGAACGTGAGGAGGCTTCTGCAAGATGCTGGCCCAGCCCACGGTGGGTGAGATGGACAGAGCCCGGAGCTGTGCGTACTCCTGGGGGGAGAGGAGGCCAGCCTGCCCTGTGTGGAGGATGGCAGGTGCCCACCCATGATAATGCCATCTTAGATGAGAAAGCGCCCTTCCCCACGCTGGACATCAGCCCCACAACCCTGCAGGATGGATGTATTCATTTCCTCTTGCTGTAGTAACAAATGAGTGCCCCAAATGCAGGGCCTTGACACAACACAAGTTTACTTCTTACACCTATGTAGGTTAGAAATCGACACAGGTCTCTCTGGGCTAAGCTGCGAGTGTGTTCAGTGTTGTGCTCCCTTCTGGAAGTTTGGAGGAAGGGTCTGTTTCCTTGCCTTTCTCAGCTTCCAAGGCCACCCACATTCCTTGGCACCAGGGCCCTTCCTCTGGCCTCGGGGTGGGTCCTCGTATTGTGTCCCCCTGATCTTGCTATCATTACCTTTCTTGGGCTCTCCCTCCTGTCTCCCTCTTCTACTTCTAAGGACCCTTGTGATTACATTGGGGTCCCACCTGGATAATCCAAGATAATCTCCCCATACTAAGGTCAGCAGATGGGCAACCTTAATTTGTCTGCTACTTTGATTGCCTTTTGCCATGTCAATTACCACATTCCCAGGTTCTGAGGATTACCATGGATTTTTGGGGGGGGGGCATTTTTCTGCCAAAGGGGAATGATTATTAATATTCCCATTTCACCAGAGAGGAAACTGAGGCCCAGAGGAGTTAAGTAACTTGCCCCAAATCACACAGCCAGTGGCTCTGCTCAGTCTTCTGGAGTCCAAAAGCTCTGGCAGGCATTCTGGGCCCTCCGTGCCCTTGCCTTTCTGTACTCCTCCAGTGCGTCATGGAAGGAGATGCTTGGGGGAAATCTCATTTAGAGCCTGAGACCTTCCCCCTCTCCTCACTTCCATGTAGTGGTGTTTTTTCCTTCTTGTCCTGGAACCAGGAGAATTACTAGGCAGACATGCCTGCTCTTCACTGTTCTTAAACATTTGCTCTGGGCTCCCCTTCCTACGTGGCTACAGCAACTGAGGGGAATATGTTAGGTCTGCAATGTCCCCTTCTTAGAAGCTTCCTTTCCTTAGAATTCATGCTTTCTTGCTTTTTTTACTTTAAAGAGTGGAGAGAAAGCGGAATTTTAGAATGCCACCTGAGGTGGCGAGTTGTGACGTAGGTCACCGTTTTCCCGGGGAGGCAGTGTGTGGAGTCACAACAGGGCTTTTCTCTGCAAGTATTTGGTCATTCTCTCAGGGCTCAGCTGCCATCTCAGGAGGCCTTCTGTTGCCCTCTACATTGCAGGGGGTCTGGCCCCAGGGCCCCTCCCCAGCTTTCTGTTGACTAGCCTCTGCATTTGAAAAAAATACTCAATGGTGAAAGCCTATGACTGGTTTCTGTCCTGACATCAGGAATTTTCAGTGCATTGAAATTTAAAAAACAAAACAAAACCAAAAACATAAAAAACAGGATGTGATTTGGCCAGAGAGGGTAGGCAGCCCCTAGTGGGCAACTCAAGGCACACAGCCTCAACTCCCAGCCTCCCCTTCCCTTTTTTAAAATTCCTGCCCCCCCCCCCCAAGCTGCTGGTCTGCATCTGGCCTGCCGAGAGTTCCCTCCTGCTGAGTCAGGAGTGAGTTTCTGCCCCATCTCGCTGGTTGGCATCCCTCTCCCCATTCAGACACAGCCCTAACTCCACCTCCCTGTGAAGCCTTTGCATTCTTCCAGTTGGAATGAATTCCCTGAACTTGGTTTCTTTTATTCTTAGGGTTAGTGCTGTAAGAGTGATATGATCATCTGTGTTAGATTATCAATTAGAATGCAAGGTTCATGACAGCCTTGTGCAAGGACATTGACCGTCTTGTTTTTTGCTGTGCCCTGGTGCCCGCAACAGTGCCTGGCACATAATGAGTCCTTGTTGAATGAATGAATGTGTATTCTTACCATAATGATAATAATGAATAATTATTGACTGCTTATTAAAAGCAGACACTAGGCATTATCTGAGTTAATATTCTCAGCGGCCCAGTGCATCAATATGGTTGGGTCTGATTTCACAATTTAGGGAGCTGAGGATTGGGAGTTAGATAACTTTCCCAGGTAGTAAATGTGGATCCAGGACTCAGCCCAGTTCAATCTGATTCTGGAGCCCATGCTTTTAAAATTATGAGGCCAGAGGTTCTCAAGGTGTCATTTCCAGTCCGGCAGAGTCAGCATTACCTGAAAATTTGTTAGAAGTGCAGATTCTTAGAACCCAACCCAGACCCAGTGAATCAGAAACTCCTAGAGTTTGATCGGACAATCTGTGTTTTACATGCCTTCCTGGTGATCCTGATGTTCACCCAATTTGGAGAACCACTGTTCTAGGCTATTCTGGGACGGTTATAAATTTGGCTGTCCACAAGAAGCCCCCAGAGAGTTTTTAAAACTCATGATGTTCAGGCCAAACCTCTAACCAATTAAATCAGAGTCTCTGAGTTGAGGGGATGACCCAGGCTCAGCATTTTTTTTTAATGCTTTCCAGTTGCATCAAAAATGCAATAAGGTTGAGAACCATGTGTATACATCTTCTGACTGTGAATGTTGAGTTAATTCCTCCCTAGAAGAGTGCTTCCTAACATTTGCGTGCATGGAAGCATCAGGAGATCTTGATAGGATATGCAGCTTCTGATTCAAGAGGTGTGGGTGGGATCAGAGATTCTGCATTTCTACAAGTTTCCAGGTGATGCTGATGCTTCTGGTCTGGAGACTGTATCTAAAGTAGCAAGGCTTTCCGGTCTGGACTGCGCTGTCCAATAGGGTAGCCACTAGCAACACTGGGCTATTTACATGTAAAGTAATCAGAATTAAATGGAGTAAAAACTGTTTCTCCCTCATACTAGCCACATTTCAAGTATTCATTAGCACTATGTGGTTAGTGGCTATGGGGTCGGGCAGCACAAATATAGAACATTTCGTCATCTCAGAAGTTCTACTGGACCATGCTGCTCTAGAATGTGTCTTGTGATAGAAGGTACCGTGACGTTTTACTTTTCGCACGTCTGGGACACTCCAGTAAACGGTGGAAGCTTAACAAATGTTTACTGGGTGATTTTTAGTGGAAGGACCAATGGACGGATGTTGAGACATCATTAGTACACCATCGAAAGGAAATTCCCAACCGCCCTATCCAGATTAAATTATTTAAGCCCTCTGTAGGCAAAAATAAATAAATTAATTAATTAAAATTAAAATTAAAAAGCACAAAAGAGACCCTGGGACCGGCTGCAGCCCTAGCTTCTTCCCCAGGACTCTACTGCTGCATTTTGAAATGGTCTTTGGGCTCTGAAAGGCTCTGCTTCCCCCTACAGGGCTGTCTTGGACTTTGCTGATCAGTGTGAGATGAAGTAGGCTGGAGGAGGGAAGGGAGACAAACTGGCTCAAACTCAATGGGTAGCTGGTGGTTGGTAGAGGTAAGGATAGGTAAGGATAGGCTCACTTTGCATTCCCATAAGGTATTTGGCATCTAATAACTTGACTTGAGTCAACCGCTATGACCATGAACTCCCCGTCTCCCCCCATCACCACCCCAAGAAGGTTCCTGGTTCCATTGTCCAGGGTCTGGAAGGAAGGGCCTTTGAGAGCCACCAGAGGTGACCTGAAGCAGCTGGACACAGATGCTCTAAAGCCCAAAGCTTCCTAAGTAAACCCCTCCCTGTAGTCAGTGGTTTAATTTAAAATAGTAATAATAATAAGAGAAAACGTGTGGCTTCCCTTTTTGGGAGCCAAATGTCTTTGGAGGTGGGGAAAGGGAGAGGAAGTGTGTGCTCTAAAGAGAAAGTGCTTCCACAACCAGGGTAGTGTTGGATGTGTTGACACTTACATGTCTACATGTGTGTATGTATATGTATGTGTGTGTGTACAGATACGATTTATAATTATCCCCGGGAATCTTCCAAACAATACTATGAAATAGGGATCATTTGTAGCCCCATTTTTCAGGTGGGGAACCTGAGGTCTAGAGAGATTCTGTAACTTGCCAAGAGTCACATAGCCAAGCTTTGGACCCAGGCAATCTACCTCCAAGCTTAACGTTCTTCAGTGTTCTATCATGCTGGCTCTCAAACTATAAAATTAACTAGCCATTATAGTTACACTTAGAGAAAATTAGTCTAACCGTCCTGTCTAATCAGATCAAATACTGAATGCTGCTTCCTCCTTGTTCCAGTCCCCTGAAGAAAGGTGAGGGACCCCCTAAACAGAATTTCTTTGGTACTCCCAGGTAAGAAAGGAAATTAAGAAGAAAAACAACTCAATCCATTTTTTGGAAAAATTGAGTTAATATAATTTCTATAACTTGTGAGTCTTTGAACTACTTTTTTTAAACCTTAAAACATTTTTCCCCTTTTCCCCAGTCCCCTTTTTCTGAGCCTCTTGGTTTATTCTCTGCAAGTATCGAATAAATAAAAATAATCTGTTACCACCATTAGTCCATCTTGAAATAGTGTCATGCTAGAGATTATGGGCTCTGCTCTTCGCCTGAGCCTTATTTTGGGGCAGTTGGGGGGGGGTGGTCCTCAGTGACGCCGTGCACCTTGGGCAGATCACTGGGACCGGATGTCTATAGTGTGGCAAGAGAAGTGAACTCATTGAGTTCTGTCCCTTTGGACTCTGGAGGAAGGCAGCTCCAGCAAAGGGGCATGCTTAAAGTTCAGCTGGTTTTCGGGGAGCTAATTGCTGCCCTGGTAGCTGCTGCTGTGGCTGAAACCGCTCCTAGAGAAATTATTCCTCCGTAAGAGAGTTCCGATTGTATTCCCTTGATATTGCTTTGTCAGGACATGCTTTAAATAAGATGCCCTCTGCAGGTAGCTGGGATTCTAAATCCTCATTGACGTGTACAGCTCTCTTATATGCCAAATTGGAAATAACATCTCAAAACGAATGTCTTCAAGGAACAAATTCAGCAGTAGGTTTTCATAGATGCCAAAACCTCTCCAGATGGCAGTACTTCATCTGGGGTATTATTGGAACAGCCTGCTCAAGCAACCTAAATCTCTAGGACCGGACGTATATTTACCTTCGCCTCATCTTCAAAAAATAGATGCCTTGATTCTTCTCGATGAGATAGGGCCGTGATGGCTTGATCTGGCCAGCAAACTGGGTAGGGAGAAAATGAACATGGGGGAGCAGCTCTGAGACCTTACTACTGCACGTACTCAGCTGAACACCCACTATGTGCAAGTCACCGATTCCTAAGAGTGGCTCACTAATGGGGAGAACCTAGATCTTGCCTTTAAGATGTTGATCATTTAACTACGTGGTACTTGATAAGGAAGAATAATCAATGTGTAGGGATTCAGAGGAGGAACAGAAGGAGGAACGTGGGCCATCCCAACCCAGGGCAGATGGCAGGTATCTAAAAAGTTAGTGTGTTCCTCCTGGGGGCAGTGCCACCATGGTGTGGTCTGTGTTGGCCAGCACATCTGGGAGCTCATTAGAAATGAAAATTCTCAGGCCCAACCCCAATCCCGTAGACTCCTTGGGGGGGGGGGTAAGGCTAAGGAATTTGGTTTAATAAATTATCCAGGTGATTCTTACACATGCTGACGTGTGTATTAGCTACACTAATACACGAATGTAGATTCTAATACCCGTGGCAGTATGTTAGAATCACCTGCTTTGAAACTTCCCCTTGGCCAGATTATAGTTCAGACCAAGTACACCAAGATCACTGGGGTGGAACTCAGCCGTCAGCATGTTTTGAAGTTCCTCGGGTAATTCCAATGTGCAGCCAGGATTGAGAAGGCATGCAGTGGTGGTTCTTCACTCAGGAACACACCTGAATACCCGAGAAACTTAAAAAACAGAAACAAAACGTTGAAGTGCCTTCCTGGGTCTACTGAGTCAGACACCCCGGTCATGATCAACGATAGTGGCTTTAGAAAGTGAACACTACCTATTCTGGAAAGACCAGTCTGTTCTCCAGCTTGAGCTGCATCGGATCACCTGGGCGGCTGGGGAAGACAGAGTTGTGTTTCTGATTCGGTATACCTGGGGGTGGGGGGATGCTGAGGATTTGCAATGCTACCAAGTTCCCACGCAATGGCTGATGCTGCCTGACTAGACTGGGGCCACACTTTGAGAACCACTGGTCTCGCCTAGCACGAGGCTTCACTGGAATTCTAGTAGTGGCTGCTCGGCCAGTTTCCAGGATTCTCGTAATCCAGTAAACCTTACCGTTTTGGGGTACCGAAATTCCAATATATTTATTGATGTAACCCCTTATTTTAGTATGTTTTTGAAATTAAAATCAGAATCATTTACAACTTGAGAGATACCCAGCATGTGATACTCTGCATTATAATTTCATCTGGAACAGAGGAGCCCTCTTTAGAAAGACTTCTGGTCTCACATAGGTAGTCCTTTTCTAAGACATTCCAAGTCCTGGGGTACACGGAGAGTAAGGACCTTTGCTTGTGTTTATTAGGCACTAATATTTCCTCCAGAGTCAGTTGGGGTTAATATCTCTTTTGAAACTCCTTGGAATTGGGGTAGAGTTGACTTATTAAGAAAAATAGGAGGGTATGTTGGAAATTTGGGGAGAGGAAAGAAGAAGAGAGATCCGAGACCCAATTCCCATCCCTTCCCTGGAGCCTGACCTCCTTCCTCCCTGTGGGCCAGAGCCACTCATTTCCCTCCCCCAGGGAAGGATAGGGCCTGACCCGTCTTCACCTCCAGGATAATTTATTTTAACAAACACTTTCCCAGTTGTCCTACCTGGAGACACAGAGATGCCCCAGCCTGGACCTGGGCCAGCTGGCAAAAGTAACGGCAAATGATGGATGATGAGTAAAGCTCTATTTTTTATGAGACACATTGTATTACTAGAAATAAATACCAAATACCAGTATGGTGACACTTGCTCCCATACGACAATTGCTAAATTCAACTTCTCTCTTTAAGGCCAGATAAGAATTTAGTAACCCGCCTCACAAAGGGTACCATTCATTTATTATTTCCTGGGCGGATTGCGAAATTTCCCCCTGGCCAGACCAGGGGCAGAACAAACTCTTCCTTTTTGTCAAAACTCAGTCTCAGTCTTTGTCCTTTATATTCTCACCCAGTCTCCCTTTCTACCTCTTTCTGTGAATTTCTTCCCTGTTGTCACCAAGCAGCCTACTTACCAGCCGCCCCCACCCCAACTGCAGACATATCCCATCTCTATGACTCCAGTAGCTCCCCTGTCTAGCAGGTGCTCACCTGTCCTCTCTACTCACCTGAACTCAACCAGTTATGATCTTGCCTCTTCTAAAACCATTACCATCTGAATCATTCATGGTCTCTCTTCTGATGTTGGCTGTATTTTTATAAGGAATGTATAAAGGATTTTTAGAAGTACATGTCCTGGCTGATTGACTAGATCAGGAACTGGCGAAACTGGCCCATTGCCTATTTTTGTAAATAAAGTTTTATTAGAACATAGCCACATTTATTTACATATTATCTTTGATGAAGATCTATGGCCCACAAAGCCTAAAATTTCTAGAATCTGGCTCTTTATAGGAAGTTTGAGATCTGATTTCCTGCTTTAGAACAGCAGCTGTGTTATATTCCTTAAATTCCTTTAAATGTTTGCCACCGTATTTTGCTCAAAACTAATCAGTTTGATAAAGCGGGTATGAACTTTCCTCTGAAATCAGCAAGAAATGTACTAGTAATAAAATAACACCTGATTTTTTTGCCATTGTTATTGCTATTATTATTATAGCTACCCAAGTATCATGTAACAGGTGGTGGACTACGCTCTTTATCTGCCTATCTCATTTAATCCTCTTAACAGGCCTGGATAGAAGACCCTGGAGCTTAGAGAGGTGAGCTGTCTCCATTGCTGTGTGCCTCCAGCAAGAATCTGAACTCAGGTCTTTCTGATCTCAGAACGCGAGCTTTTCATTACTGCTAGGTACTCCTGGTTCAGTCCTAGCCTTTTCTAGGTGCTTGTTCCCTCCGTAGCTCACTCATCTTACCCGAATCTCAGCTCTAGTTAGGAGCCTCTATTAAATGTCGCCACTGTTACTGCTGTTCCCATCTTCGTTCATTCATTCCGCAAACCTTAAAGCAAGTGTAATGTGTTAGTTGCTGTGTAGGGCTTGGCATGTAAACCGTGAGTGAGGTATCTTTCCCCTGCTGTGGGAAAGGCAAGTCAATAAAGCCCAGGTTGTAAACCCAGATGTTTACAAGTTGCAAACCTGAACGTTTACAGGCACAGGAAGATAACAGATGAGGGAAGCATGCCAGGTGAAGGCTGTCTCTAGCTGGGGAGCGAATACCCCTCTTGAAAGGGTCGCTGTCGATCACTGGCTGATTCTTGCTGTGTGGACACCTCATTGTCCAGTAGGGCCTTCTCCTTTCCCTCTCCCTCCTCTCCTTTCCCTTCTTCTCCTCCTTGACAACAATTATTTTTGGCCGCAATGACTTGCCCTTTAAAAGCTGGTCTAGGGGCACCTGGGTGGCTCAGTCAGTTAAGTGTCTGCGGGACTCCTGGGGTTCTGGGATCAAGTCCCTCATCGGGCTCCTTGCTCAGAGGGGAGTCTGCTTCTCCCTCTGCCGGCCTTTCTCTCTCTCTCGCTTTCTCTCTCTCTCTCTCTCTCTGACAAAAAAACAAAAAACAAACAAACAAAAAATTGGTCTAGTTTGCAATTCTTTCTCTGCTTGGGACACAGAAATTCTGGTGTCTCCTCTATAGGAAACAGTCATTCTAGACTGTTTTCCTACTTACCATATCCGTTGTCCAGCATCCTTACAAAGGCTATGGCTTGGCATCTGCTGACAACACTGAACAGGTTATAGCAGATTAACCAATAAATATCCTTAATGTGGTAGGTGAATATCTTAGGCGACTTAAAGCACTTCACTTGAATTTGCGAACTGGGACAGAATCCCTTTTCAAGTGTTAGGGCATCTGGAGCAAAGTGCACCTTGTCTCAGGACTTCTTACTCCTATTTTTGTTTTTTATTCATTTTGGGCAATAGCCTTTGCTCACACCCGCTCCCCTCTTGGTAATACTAAGTGCTTCTAGTCTGGTGAAGAGGAGGGATCCAGGCTCCAATGCAAGCACAAGAGGACCTGGGGGAGACCCATATGTCACACGCTTTCTCCCTGCAGTGACGTGCCCCAAATGTCTGTCCTCTTCCCTGGCTCTCAGAGGCTCTCCCCTGTCCCTCACTTCAGTACAACTGCATTTTCCAGGCCACCGTTCTGAAAAGATTTGTTGTGTCGTTCTGCCCTCTAGTGGGAGAAAGTGTGAATGAAACACACAGTAGCTGTTCTCAGAATTCTGTCTCCTTCAATCCTGGTGAGTTAACCTCGATGGAAATAGGCTTCTGTTTTTAACTCTTAGAGATAGCATATCCCTCATAAGGTCCCCTAACAAAGTGGAAAAGCCTGAAAAAGACAAATGTGAGGTCAATAGCTAGAATTTTGAAAAGTAGGCATAGGTATTCAGGCTAAGCATATACCGAAACCACTGCCCATACAAAACCAAACCTCTGTGGACTCCCAGGCCAGTGGAGGAGAGGGGAGCCCTAGCCTGACTCCAGAGTGAAGACATTACCTGCTCCCCTAAAGTGAAGGCCTGACCTCTGTTGTTTATATAGTTCTTTTAAGCCCAGTAGGATAAATTTCTTCCATCCTTTGACTGAATTGCTTTTGAATTTGGAGGAAATATTGAAGGATCTGTCACTTTCCATCTTGTGTGTCAAAGCTAGCTGGCAGATCCTGAATAGATATGTTTGTCAAACCTAAACAAAAATGGGAGCTTTATTAATAAACCTGAGCATGATCATATAATACAGATATCCTCATAAAGCAGCTCTGATACATGACCCAGAAGCACAGTGTTTAAGGAAGGACGGCACTGTGTTAGTGGTGCTTCCTACTTCGGTCCTGCCTCTTGGGAGGCAAGTAAGCATCATATTATCACTGACTGCCTTCGGGTGGGTCCCAAAGGTCATTTCTGGGGAAGATAATAGAGCTTTTCATATGATATGCTTTCAGCCGCCTAGCAGATGCAGAATCATCTGAAAAGACACCCAAAAAAGTAGTGTATATTTTTATCCTGAGTTGTCATTCCTTGTATCAACTCATTTTGAGGGAAGAGAAAGCCTGGTTTTTTTTTCATGTTATGACATTTCTGTCTTTCTTTTTTTTTTTTACTCTCTGGCTGGACTTCATCTCAGCAAAGTTGAAAAAAAAAAAACTATTTTAGATAGGGGGGGACATGATGGGAAGAAACCGGAAGAAGGGAGAGAGGCACAACACACGAAGAAACAGAAGTCTGGATGTCCTGTCGCCATCTGGGTTTTCAAGGAGGAAACGTGTTCAAATGGCTGGTTCTGTTATTTTAGGGCTAACAGGAATCCCAGGAGCATTTGTGGTTGTTCAAGGAGCGCTTCAACTATGTAACAGTGGCAGCTGGAGCACCAGAGAGTTAACAGGGCAGGAGAAACAGATGACCCAGGGATGCAAATATGCTTTGTTCATATCACTTCCATGGGATCAAGATACCAAAGGAAAACAACTGCTTCCAGTGGGGAAAGAGCTACCAAGTAATTCTGGAATCAGGTTTTCAGAGCTCCTTATGTTCCAGGACCCTTAAAAAAAATGATCGTTATCATGTATATGTATGTGGGCGGGGGGAGCGGACAGCACAGGGGTGACTGGTGTGTGTATGTATGTGTGCTTGACAATGCCCACCCGTCTTGAAGCTGCAATTTAAGAATGGGTGTGGAAAGAAAAGCTTCATGAGTTTTAGATCAAATGGGCCAATTTATAAAGCCAGTGTCATCTCTCTTCTCTGTTGGTGTGTGTTCAGCCCGGCCACCCTTCGTGCCAAAGACCTTGAGCAGACCTTGGCTGAAACCCCAAGGTATCCTCCCTGTTCACTGTCAGCAGTGATCTGTGGAACGGATTGGTGTGGGCTGCATTGCCTTGGGCAGGGTTCATGTGTCATTCAGGAGACGATGCATCAGGCCGCAGAGGCAGAGGGAGGCTGCCTTATGTCCATGGAAATGAGTGAATCAGAAAGCCAGATGGGGGCCCGCTCTGAGGACATGAGGAATTGCAGAGCACAAAACTGGAAGGACTTGGGAACATCTTGTCCTTTATTTCACTTAGGAGAAAACTGAGACCCAGGGATGCCAAGGAATTTGCCTACATTTCTTCCACTGATTAATTAATTTTTTCATGTATTTATTCAGTGATGATGCCGGACTGTTTCTTGTGGGTCAGACTTTGTTCTGGTGTTGGGGTTGGAAAGAGGATGAATGTCACATAGGGAGCAGAAACTTATCCCAAGTCAATTTAGAAGAAAAACCTGGTCGAGGAGGAGGAGTCTCAAGGCAGAAGTAAAGAGAAGGGAGAAAAGAGAACCACCGTAGGGCTGTAAGTGTGAACACTGGTTTGACAGTCTTCAATAATGACACCAACCATCAGTGCATGATGGAAGGTTACCCCCGGTACCATGCCTCGACACCCATCAGGGCTGTAGTTGCAAAGGTACCTGTAAGATGATTTGATTAGTCTTTTTCTCCTGCTACAAAGCCAGAGTGTGAGTTTCATCACGCAGATACCTTTCTTGGCCCTATGTCTTATCCCCAGAAGCTGGCAAAACACTTGACCAATATGGTAGATACTCAGTAAATACCCATTGAATGAACCATGGAACGAATGACAAAATGGTACGGATACCCACGTTCCATTTATAGGATGGGGATCAGCCAACGTCAGTAAAAGGTCAGCTAGTAAATATTCAGACTCTAGGATTCATACAGTCTCTAGCACAACTATTCAAATCTACCTTTGTAGCAAGAAAGCAGCATAGACGATGTGTGGGGGAAGGGGTATGGCTGTACCCCAGGAAAACTTTGTTCATGGATACTGAAACTTGCATTTCATACAGTGTTCCTGTTCTGTGAAATATTATTATAACATTTTCCAGCTATTTAAAAATGTAAAAAATAACCATTCTTAGCTTGCAGACTGTAAAGAAAGAAGTGACAGGCCAGGGGCGCCTGGGTAGTGCAGTCGTTAAAGCGTCTGCCTTCGGCTCAGGGCGTGATCCCGGCGTTCCGGGATCGAGTCCCATATCGGGCTCCTCCGCTGGGAGCCTGCTTCTTCCTCTCTCACTCGCCTGCTGTGTTCTCTCTCTCACTGGCTGTCTCTCTGTCACATAAATAAATAAAAAATCTTTAAAAAAAAAAAAAAAAAAGAAGTGACAGGCCAGATTTGTCCCATAGGCTGTAGTTTACCAATCCCCGCTATAGGAGTAGACTAATTGTGAAAGGTCTTATGAAATTTTTAATTGATTGATTCATATATCTATTCAAACATTTATTAAGTCACTGCTTTGAGCCGGGCTCTGTATCAGGCACTAGACATGCAGTAGAAAAAAGACACAGTATCTGTCCTCAGCTGGTTTAGCATCTGATTGAAGAAGATACATGTAAAAAAAAAAAGGATAATAAAAATAGAGTGAAGTGACCTAAGCTTGGCAGGGAGGGAGTGGCTGGCTCTGTTCTAGAAGGATGAGAGAGCTTCATGGAGATGGTGTTGCTTGCATCAAGGCCTGAATGGTGAGTAAGCGATAGGGAAGGAGTCAGGTGTGGAGAAGTTGCAGAAGCAGTTCTTTCTATGAGACTCAAACGTGGTGGGATCAAGGCCCTGGAAAGATGACTCCAGGAGCCAGGGCCATATCTGCCAGGACTCTGAGTATTATGTGAGGGAGTTTGAAATGTGCAAGTCTGATCTTGGAAGTGTCACCTTGAAAATCCTCTGGAATTCTATAGTCTGCAGGAAAGAGTGTGGAGAGCATCCTGTGGGAGAAACTGGGAGGGAGCTGGGTTGAGACAGGGGATGGGACTAGCTGAGACCACTTCAGAATCTAAGGAAGAAATCATAAGGACTTGTGGTCATTAAGGCAACAGTGGAGTTATGGAGAGGAGGCGGAAATAAGAGATATAACAAGGAAGAAGGCCCTAATAGACTTTGTGATTGATGGATATGTGGAGGATAAAGGAACAGGAAAAGTCTAGAATGCCTGGCTTTAGGCTTGGCCCTCTCCCCATGAATGGTACCATCACAGAGAATAGTGAAGGAAGGCAGGCTTTAGAGGAGGGTAATTGGATCTCTGGAGCTTCCTTCTTTGGTGATTTTTAAAGAGTTCTCCTTATGAGACTTAATCCCTAAATCTATAAAACAGGAATAATTATCTCTGTACTTCCTTTGGGAGACAGAATTGGTATGGCTAGCTTCTCTTGGCAGTCATAATGGTGATTCGTCACCTGCACGGAGACAAGATCTTCATGCTCAGCAGTTCAGATCTTTGAAGGATGAGTCATGACTGTGTAGTAATTAAGGATCCCGCAGCCCGTTTAGTTAATGTATGAGAAGCACTCTACAAGTAATTGGAGGTTTCTAGACTACACCTTCCAAACGTCACAAGCTTTTTTCAAGTATTCCCTATTTACAGATTGGAAGGTTGATGTAGGCGGAGTGACTTCCCCACTATCTCTAAGCCAATTTTCCTGTCCGGTGCTCAAACACTTTCTGTTCGTTCTCTCTCTCATTCTTTGCCCATTGGAGAGTGCCTGTGGATTTTTAGATAACTCCCCTACAGTTTAGAAAGACAACCTTCGGAAACATTCCCCTCGTTTCCCACTTGGCTTGGATCCTCCCAGTTTTTATCTTGATCAAAACCAGAGGCAAAGATGTGATCTCTACGTTGTAGTCAGAAAACAATAAAACTCTGCATCTGTTTTATTTCCTGACAATAGAAAGGGGTCCAGGAAAATATTAATGGACATAGAAGCAGGGTAAAATTAGGACCTTGAAAGATTTTGCATAATACTTTTGTCCTTTGTTTCTGACCTGTCTTAATTCCATAATCCGTTATGTTCCAGCTAGTAGTTTATTTCTTCATCACCAACATTTTGCAATCTTTCAGAGTACTTCTGGGGATTCCAGAGCAAATAGCCTTAAAGAGCAACTTAATTGTGTCAGAGATTTTATTTGCTTGTTGAGAACTATTGGGACCACAGCATTATCTGCATGGGGAATAATTCCCTTAGCTTCAGTTTTCCAGTTCTTTGCCCATAGGATTATAGTTCTTTTTGCATAAAAGGATGCTTGGAATGGGGACACCCAGAGTACCGATTTTGGGTGCTTCTAACTGGGCCCAAAGTAATAACAATTTGAACAGAAACAGTGTGCCTCTTGAGACCTGGGGGGAAAAGGCAGAGAGAGAAAAGAGCAGAGTTTGGGGATGCACTTTAAGGGGAATAAATGATTCATTCAGTAGACAACGTATTGATTGTAACACTGTGCTTGTCGTGAGGGGCACACTGTGAAATGTAAGACAAATTCAGCCTAGAGTAGTTTAATCTAGTTATGGATATGGGAATTCAAAATGCCTTGTCTACAATGGGACTTTGAAGTCCTTGATAACTAAATAGAACAGAGGCGTGAATAAGCAGACTAAAGAGTAAACATAAGAAGATATGCATTGGGGGGCGCCTGGGTGGCACAGCGGTTAAGCGTCTGCCTTTGGCTCAGGGCGTGATCCCGGCGTTATGGGATCGAGCCCCACATCGGGCTCCTCCACTATGAGTCTGCTTCTTCCTTTCCCACTCCCCCTGCTTGTGTACCCTCTCTCGCTGACTGTCTCTATCTCTGTCAAATAAATAAAATCTTAAAAAAAAAAAAAAGAAGATATGCATTGGAATGCATGCAAATGTACTCTTTACTTTGGACATAATTCACACGTTTTCCGTGCGTTGATCACATGAGACATACACTTATCTATACCGAGGATCTCTAATGGAGTTCAACTGAGTGGGAGAGACATTGGATGATAGAAGCTGGTGTGCCTGACTTTCTCAGATTGGGTATCTTGTGGGCACAATGCAGTAACCAATACTAAAACCAGTAGCATATACTAGTGAGCCCAAATGGAAAATCCTCCCTGTCCTGCTCACCTTGCCCTCAATGAAGGAATGTGGGCATCTGTGAAACAGCTGTTATTTATTTCCCTATTCAACATCTGTCCTTGAAGGCCATCACGTGGGCAAGGGCTGTGGCGCAGGCACACGATGTTTCCATCAATGGGCTGGCCATATCGAGTGGATGAAAGAGCCTTGGAGGGATGGGGGCTCCTAGAAAAAGAGGCTTGTAAGTCAAGAGCAGGGTGTCAGCTCCCTCTGTGTATTTCATGGTGAGAGTGAAAGCAGACCTGAATCATGAGTTGTTGAGTCTCCCACTTGAATGTTCGATTCTTAATTTGAAAGGCAGCTCAGTGCCAAGGGAGTGTAACATAGAAAAGGAGTGGCCTCGATGCCTAAAAGAAAGCGGGGCCCGTGGGGCTGCTTGAGTTGATTTCCATATATTATAAGACATACTCATTTCCTACAGCTGTTCAATTCTGTGAGAACATTCTGTGAACGTTATTGTGTTTAATCAACTGTGTGAGGCGGGTGTTATTGTGCCCTCCAGTGTGGCAGATGTGGACAAGGGTGTTCCAAGAGGTCTGTGATGGGTCCAACGTCACATGGCCAGTAAGTAGCATGGCCAGGACTAGAAGGAGGGGTCTTTCCCACTATGATCTGAGAGCTATGACACGCCCTGCCTTCTCAGTGCATCAGTTAATTTAGATATATGCTCAGATGGGGTGAATTATTCTCTGGTTGGGAGCCACAGGTATGGTCTGCATGGTATTGTGAATTCCAAGCAGGGAGGTGCTGTTCCAGGGGGCCTTGCTGGTGGAATAGGGTTTGAGGTGAGGTTTCAAGCGTGGGTAGGGTTTGATTAAATGGAGTGGAGAAAGGACATTGCAGACAAGAGAAGGAGGTAAGCAGGGGGAGGAAACTGCGTGCTGCTTTGGGGAACTGGTAAGTAGACTAGTGTGGGTACTTCGGTGTTTGTGTGGAGACAGCTGATGGATCTGCACTGGTGGTAAGAATAACCGGAGTGGATTCACCCTGGGGACAGCAGGGTAGTTGAAGCTCTTTGGGGAAGTTGGAGGAACTGGAGGAGAGCTTGCCCTGTTACCCCACTATGGTCCTTCTCTCTGACCACCTCCTACAGATGCACAGGAGGTGGACATCATCCACCTTTCCATCCACCTGCTCCTTCGTTTCACTTCTTCTTGTTTTGTCCAACAGACATTTTTTATGCACCTGCTATGTTCCAGGTCCTGCATCAAGTCTTAGTGAAGTAATTGAAAGGAACCCTCAATGCTTAGTAAATAAGGACATGAATGAATGAACAAAAGAAATGGGACTTGGGCTGGCGAGCTCCTTCGTAGGGGAGAGAGAAGTAAAGAGAGTTCTAGCGTGTTGGGCTAAGTGCGGCAGTGCACTGCTCCGGGACCAAACAGAGAAGCGACGATTTGTGGGGCCAGGGAAGGCTTTCTAAGACAAGTGGCATTTTGGATGGTGTTTGGAGTCTGAAGGTGGACCATGCCAGCTAGAGAAGGGGAGGAGAGGCAGGCCAAACTGACTTAGTGTTTTGCAAATGAACAAAGGCCTAAATATTTGAGAAAAAGCAGGAAAGTAGGTGTAACACAAGCTGAAGAGGGGAGGAAGGTCACTGCAGAAGGGGCAGGAAAAATGTTTCTGTATCAGACCAAACAGGACCACCTGGTCCAAGGTCAGGTCTACATCCCATTAGGCAAGTCGTTGGCAAAAATGGTACTGCCGTGGGAAGTTTTCTAAGTCATAGCCCAAGGCTAAACTCATCTTTCTTCTAAGAAGGCTGACGGAACATCTGTCTACGGCTAGATGCCCAGCAATTTAAGAAGAAAGGGAAAAGGCAGTAATACACTAGAGAAGAAAAGAAAGAAGGGTACTAGGCTATTTTTTCCCTAAAACAAAAGCAAGAAATGAAGTATCTGTGAATGGCCTAGAATGCCATTCTGGGGGCTTAGGAAAAAATAAAAATGTATTAGAGCTCTCTTCAGACCTTGGATGGTTTATGGCAGCATCTAAAATTGCTGGTAAAATTATGACCTTGTAAATTCACAGCTGTGTCATATATTCCCCAGCACACAGTGTGATTTATATACCAAGCCAGTAGCTTTGAAAAAGCATGGAGAAAAAACTCACACAAGGGGAAGTTTATAAAGTGTTGTTATTTTTAATTTGTAATGCCTTTTGCTTAAATCTGCACTGATAGGATGGGTGGGTGGCTTTGGTCAAGGTTATCGGTCCAGTTCTTGCAGTGGGCAGGGGTGTGAGGGTTACTCATTACGCTCCCACACTGGCTGACCGGGCTGCGATAGCCAGGCTATGCAATCCCACTCCGCCTCTCCCCAAAAGAGAGCGGTCACCTTGAACCCCTTCTTCCCTTGAAATTATGCCTGGGCATCTACTAAAGCTTGACTTGCATTACCTTAACTCGCATTAAACCCAAGCAAGAAATTTGAGCTCCCCTGGGAGTCCTTCCTTCCTGGGAAATGAAGGGGTTCTGCAGGACAGCGTCAATGGGATTTCCACCAAGCTTTTCAAGTCAGCATGATTTTGAGCCCTGTTATGGAGCTAGTGAGGGATGGGGGTGGGGCAGGCTAGGGGATGGTGATACCGGACTGTGGGGAATATCAGATTCCTACAACTCTCACTTCTGTGAGAAGGTAGAGGGAGAAAGAGAGGACACCCCACAGCCCAGTGATCAGGCGAGAAAAGCCCCAGATGTGAGTCCAGAGACCCAGCTGTGGTCCAGGCAGAAGCCCTGCCGGTCTGGTTCTGGTTGACCTTGAACAACTCACCTGTGAAAAGGAGATGAGCTTTTGCTTTGGCTGCCTCAGGGAGTTATTGTGAAGATCAAAGGAAATATTATATCTTTTAATCCTGAGCCAATGGCTAGGATCCCTAGCTTTCCTCTGCTCTGCCTGTCTCATTTCCCCCCTTATTGCATGCAACCCTTTTACCTCCAAGAAGACTCTTGAGGATGCTGACCTCAGACTTCCCTGTCTCTAAATGTATTTTCTTTTGTTCCATCTCATTTCTGTCTTTCCAGTTATTCCTGATTGTTTTCCCTGAGCCTGTTAGAAATCTGATCACTTCCCTGTGTAGGACCTGTTTATACTCTTTCTTTGATGTGACCACATGCTTCTCGAAATCAGAGTCTTAATGCTCCTGGTTCATTTCCTGCCTGGCCCCAACCCACGGGGCACCAGAAGCAACAAGAAGGGAGACATCTCAGTGCTGCTGAGCAGAAGGACCTTGCTGGGGCGTTTGTGATGCAGGTGACCTGAGGCCAGAGCTCACTGCAGTGGTCCCCGAGAAGGTGCCAGGACTCTGTTCCCATTAAAGTCAGTGGGGCTTAGAGGACACTACAGCCCCAAGCTCAGAACCTTCCTGACTTCAGCCACAGTGAGGAATTTTGCCAAGCCCCAAGGTGGGATGAGGGGATTTGTTTTTTGGGTGGTACGTTACATCCCAGAAACCACAAAAATATTTCCAATCCCTCCAAGATAAGGAAGCTCTTCCTATATTCCAACACAAGAAGATTCTATTTTATGGGGCAGAGTAAGAGAAGTCTGAATGTCTTAATTATGAATTTTCAAAGTCATTCTTTTATAATTTTTATAAAAATGACACATTCTCATTTTAAAAGAAATGGAGCAACACTGAAAATGCAACGAAGAACATGTCAAACAAATGAAAACAGACAACATA
Organism: Ursus americanus; assembly: GCF_024610735.1. Lineage (NCBI taxonomy): Eukaryota > Metazoa > Chordata > Mammalia > Carnivora > Ursidae > Ursus > Ursus americanus. The sequence goes on from NC_142132.1 coordinate 48,680,600, forward strand.
CAAATTTTGATAACTAGACGAAGATCGTGTTAGCCGTCTCTCTATGCATGAGGTCTATGAGTGTTAGAGAAACAGAAATTCATATAAAATGAGCTAGTACTATCCATACTGTTCTTACAATTAAAATTTAATTCAAGTTTATTTGAAGGTGACAGGAACAACTTTGAAGAAAAATACTGGAATCGCTAAACTTTGACTTGTAGTTCCTAAGACACGTTGGTCTGGTTACGAGAAAACATTCACTGAAGTCATGAAGGTGGAGTCCTGTTTTCTTTTAACTCTATTTTAAAATGCGACATAAGACAGGTGAACTTTCTGCTGTGAAAAGAGAAAATGACCACATGTGTACATTTCCGCCACCCCCCTCCCTGTGGTGCTTATTTTCATTTCCTTAAGGCTTTATAACACTTTCTTCTGGAACTAGAGTTTTCATTTTCATTTAGTCTTCGTTAAGTATTTTTTAAAAGATTTTATTTATTTATTTGAGCGAGAGAGAGAGAGAGAACACGAGTTGGGTAGGGGCAGAGGGAGAGGGAGAAGAAGACTCCCTGCTGCGCTCCATCCAGAACCCCCAGATCATGACCTGAGCCACCCAGCGCCCCTTAGTTAAGTATTTTAAAGTGTGAAGTCCTCACCCAGTTCCTTTCTTTGCTTAGCTTTCACTGTCAGCTCAGAGAATAACAGTGGGAAAACTGCCTTCAGGCTGCTAGGAAGCCCAGCTCTGCTCCCCCTGGTGCTAGGTGACCTTGGGCAAGCTGTGTAACCTCTCTGTGCCTCAGTTCCTGCATGTGTCACATGGGGACAATGAGAGCCACCTCATACGGGGTTTTGTGGGGCTGGAATGAGTTATTTATCTGTATACCTGTAGATGGGTAGCTACATGGGTATTGATTCTCTTTCTCCCTCTCCCTGCATAGCTCCCTACGTCTGGGTACACAGGGACACACACACGGGCGCACGCGCGCACACACACACACACACACACACACACACACACATATTTTGGAGATCAGAAAAGTAGCAGGCAGACTCGATACAGATCTACTCACTGAGGGGCTGGAATTATTCTGGCAAATTATTCTCATGATTCCATTCTCTCTTCCAATGACAGTTCTTTAAGTCAATAAGAACTTGAACCAGGGTTCTTGTGGGAGTGGCTAGAGGAAGAGATTTGAGGGGCAGGTGCAGTCACTGAGTGCCAGCTGTGTGCTGCACAGATGCTTTGTGCTGCATTTTACTCAACTTTTATACTAAATGGTGAGCTAGACTCATTTTCTCATTTTACAAATGCCGCTGGGAAAGTTACTTGCATCTGTCAGAGTTAGTAAGTGGTAGAGCCAGACTGGAGACTCCCGTCCATCAGAAAATGCTGCGTATTAAGGAAATGTGACATGGCAGGCCCTCAGCAACTCGAGGCAGGCTGCGAGGAGTCCTTCCTTTGGAGAAAGAAACTGTACATATGGGTCCCAGAAAGAGTAATTTCATATTGCAAGCTAGTACCAGCCATGAGCCAGAGAAATGAAAAATGAGGGCATCATCAGTGTGGAACTGAGTTCATCAAGAAAGGAGGTGAAATCAGAAGATGTGGATGGCCCTAAGAAAATTTATTTGGGAGCAGACTTTTGGGAGTGAGCTGGAAATTATGGAATGCTTTCCTAGGTAAAATCTACAAGCCTCCGGCTTTCTTTTGCCAACATGCTTTTTATGGAATTATGGATTACACAGAAAGTTAGTAGGCATTCTGGAAAGAGAGCTCTACGGTCAAGTAAGTTCGGGAAATCCTAGTTTAATTAGAGGGTTTCTTAACTGCAAGAATTCTCAGGGCCTTTAGTATGCTGGTGCACATTGTCAGTGTCCAAGGATGGGGTATCTCTTTGGTATCTTCAAACATGCTTGGGGCAGGGTTTTTCCACTGGCCGTGACCTCCCAGCAGTAAGGCCTCCATCTGGGGAGGCTTGGTGCAGAGAGTAGTTATAATGACAGGACCTTCCCTATACTATTTCATTTAAGCCTCAGGACAGCCGAAGAGGTAGGTTTTATTATACTGGTGAGGCAGGCCCTTCTGGTCCCCCACCTGTATTCCCTGCCCTCCCCTTTGTGCGGGTGGCTGGATTTTGATTTGCCAGCATCTGCATTTCTTTGCCTGAGGCCCCTTTCCAGTCACTGAAGCCTGCTTGCTGGCCTGCCTCCGGGATACCTGCGCTCTGATCTTAATGATCTTAATGCTCCCCTTAACCAGTGACCCACTAGAGGTGATAGACCTGTCCTCCGGTCTCCCACCCCTCAGTGAGAGAGCTCTGCATGCACCTTCCCCAGTGGCTGCCCTGTCCCCCAGTGGGGTCCTGCCCCAGTTGTCCACAGTGATACTTGCTTGGCGAACTGTTTATTGCTGCTGGCTTTCCTATCCCTTCCTTATGTCCCCTCTCCCCTCCTTGTGTTTCCAGAGATCATCTCCCAAAGAAACTATTCACAATAGTATCTTTTGCTCGCATTCCGCTTCCTAGGTAATTTACGCTAAGATATTTCATTTTACAAAAACAAACAAGAAACAAACAGAAGATCCCCCAGAGTCTGTAAGAGGCTACAAAAGGCAACCCGGTCACAGTTCACAAATGGTAAAGCCAGGATTTAAATTTAATCAACACTTTGAGCACCCACTGTGTGTCCAGCTCTATGCTAGGTGATGAGATGACAAGATGAAAAAAAACCCCACAAAAACAACAAAACCTCTTTGTCTTGAACAATAGACAGAAATAAATTAGTTCGCCTGTCTTCAAGTCTCCGACTTTAATTACAGATCACTGAGGTTGGACGCTTGACCCCTTCTAAACTGAGAGACCCTTTCTATACCGGACCCCTGGTGACCCCCAAGTCAGAAGCTGCAATATTCAGTTCCTGTGCTGCCCTCCAGGCCGTACAGAAATGCATCACATAGAGGTTTTGGTTCACGATAAATGCTGGGGAGAATTGCAGGATTTGCTGACTCTCTGATTTTCCTGCCCAGTAGAATATCTCAATTAATGAGTTGCAATTAGCTTTTATAAAAAGAAATCATTCCACAAGGTGAGGTCACTGAGATGTAACATCTTGTTCCAAAGCTGTCCTCCTGGTGTGAGTGGGAGCATTCAGAAATTAGCATCTCAATAAGCCCAGCACTCCAGCATTCAAATGCCTGTGGTCCAGCTGGGCAGGCGGGCTCTGTGGAAGGCAAGCGGAGTTCACTGGGGTGAGTCAGGCGTCCATATGCAGGAGCATTTGGTCCTGGTTACAAAGTAACTATAGAAATTGCAGCTTTATGAGAATGATTTTTATTTTTTTCTCTTTTGGCTATTTTTAAAGTATTATTTTTTTGTTCATGAGTGACCTCTAGAAGCACAGAGCCACATAGTTATAGAAATTTGATTTAAAAGGGACATTAAAGATTATCTACTAGTAAACTCACTCACTTTCTTCCTTCCTTCCTTCCCTTCCTTCCTTCCTTCCTTCCTTCCTTCCTTCCTTCCTTCCTTCCTTCCTTCTCTCCTTCCCTCCTTCCCTCCTTCCCAGGAGAAACCCATTAGGGCACAAAGAGGGAGCAGGACTTGTCTAAGGTCATGCGGTGGGTTGGAGTGCTCTCAAAACTAGGACCCACTTAGTTTTTCAAATTGTCATGTAGGTGTCCTTTTCACAGCCCCAAGAAATCTTAAGTTATTATTTTTCCCTTTTTTGTCCTTTTTGTCCCCTCTCAGCAGTTTTGACGTAAGACTCATGAAAGGAAGTTTAATTTGCCAGCCAGCCTGGGTTTTGCATGATCTGTGGGTTGTGCTCTCAGCACACTCAGAATCTCAGTCTGTTCCAGTAAGTCACTGTGATCAGTTACATGCTATTTCGATTTTAGTTGTTCTTATTGTTTGTGTTTCTTTATGGTAGAGACGATGTCTCATAGTGTTTCTGGCCCTAACAGCTCCCAGAGAAGGACCAAACATGCCATGGGGACACAGTGACTTATCGCTGATTCATTCATTCCTTTTATGTATATTCTTCCCCATTGTTTGCTGGGTTTGCAACTTGCGCCCTTTTATCTCCTCTCCTGTCCCCTCGTGCAGTTAGTGAAGTGGCCACGAGGAAGGCATCTGATGGCAGAAGAGGAAAGAGCTGGCCTATTTTGCCCCCTCATTAAATAATCAGTCCAAAATCACGGCGGGTTGATCTCATTTGCAAAGCCGCACCTCAGGCAGCTGGTAAAGAATAGTACCATCAGCAACAATATGAGCGTCTTGTTCATGTACGTCCCCACTCTGCGGCCGGAAGAAAGCAGCTACTTACTGCTAATGATAAAGCAGTGACCCGCCTTATTTATTTTCACATAAATCATGTCTCGGCAGGCATTTTCATCGTCGGAGACGAACTTGCCACAGTTTGTCTTATCTGTGAGACTGTGCCTGTGCCCTAGAGCTATTTTGTAGAGATCACGAATCACTGCTTAAGCGTGATCCGTCTTCATCAGTGAGGCAATACGCTGAGAGGACTTTGCAGACATTATCTGTTGCCACGTGACCAATGAGCGGATGGATCTGTGCCTCCTGCTCTGGTTCCGTGAAGGCAAAGGGATTTTGGCGCTCATCCCCGTGTCACTCAGAGTGGTATGCAGAAATGGATAAGGCCAGCGGAATGGCAGGTCGACGAAGCCTGGGATTCACACTCGATCAGGGAGATCTTGTACTTGGGAACGAGTTGGGGTTAGGGATGCAGGCTGAGATGGGAGCGGGGTTAGTTCCCTAAGCAGTGCTAAAGGTGAGCTTCTACAAAGCAGCACAAAGTGCAAAAGTCTTGCCTCCCCGGAACTAGTTGGCAAAGGCATCTCACATAACAAAAGGTTTAGGAGCTAAACCCGAATGGTACTCGCTTCCTCGTTCCTGCCGCAGGTATTTATTGAAAGCTGCTGTATGCCGGGCATGGGGGATAGGAACGGAAGGAGGGGGAAGTTATATTGACGTTTATATAGACAGAAAAAGGCTGAAATAAGCACCTGAGCCAAGGATTTGGGAATCACAAAGTGGGACTTGCTAACTTGTTTTTGGTCAGAGCAAACTGGTTTATGTCTTTAACATAGCTTTATTCAGGACTTATTACAAAAAGGATGTAGTTGCAGAGCGGGTGACAATCCATCCTTCGGAAGAAACTATTTCACCTGTTAAGTTAAAAATATCTCCAAGTCCTCGCACATCAAAACCAGAGATGTGAATCCCCCTTGTCCCGCAAGAGAAAAAACTTAAGCAGGTGCAATGTGTCTAGCTGTGCTAGGTCTTAGAAATTATACACAAAGAAGAGGGACCCTGACCTCCAGGAGTTCATAGTCTGAAATGGTGTCTAAATACCTGAATTAAGGTAGGAAAACAGAAACAGCATCTCAGGTGTCAGAATGAGTGTTATGGGGAAACAGAAGGGATGACCACGGAGTGTTGTTATGTTGAAAAAGCACCTGTTGGCAAATTAACCACTCCTTCCTTCCTCCGGAGAGTCAGTAGACCAGAGGTTGGCAAGAGTCGCCTGCAGCCTAAATCTGGTCCCCCGCCTATTTTTGGAAATAAGGTTTTATTGGAATGTAGCCAAGCTCAATTTCTTACCTGTTGTCTCTGGCTACCTTTCACACTACAGTGGCCAAGTTGAGCAGTTTCAACAGAAATGGTATGGCTCCCAAACCCTGAGGTATTTAGTATTGACCCTCTACAGGAAAAAATTTACTGACCCCCGAGTTCGATTATCTAGGTTTATCCTGGTGTTAATTGAGGGCATTAGAACAAAACATAACTGAGGCGCATCTGAGGTGGTAGATTAATCCCCCCCAAAACAAACACTTCGTTTCCATTCTCAGAGTTTACTGTAAATTAATTTTGAGCATCAGAATTAAACAGAGCTAAATCCTATGGCACCTGAGGCCCTTGCGAAAATGTTTCTACTGACCTAAGATTCAGCGTTCTGCTTCCTGGCTTTATAGACAGCTAAATCAAGAGCACCATTTGGAAGGAGTGCCTCTGTCCTTTGTAAACTGTAATTGAAGATATAATTCACCGTGTTCCTCAGTCTTTATTCAAAGCCGCTGGCACAAAAATTCTGCTTGAGATTAATTTTAGGATAACGTTGATCTCTGCATTGACTTTATAGGTTTGCCCGGTTCACCACCGTCATAACCCTGCATGTTTCTCTCTTGCCACAGGTGACAGAAAACGCAGAGCCATTTTCAGAGGTGAACTTAGTAATAGACTCATTGCAGGTGCGAGGGAGGGGACTAGGCTGAGGCAGGAGAGGGGCGTGCGGTGCAAATTTAATGACTCACTCTCAGGGCAAGGCAAGGGCAGAGTTGGCCTAAGAAAAGGGTGCTTCCTGAAATTTTATGCGCTAGGTGCCTCTCTTGTCTCACGCTTGTCCTGAGGCTCCCAGGTAGCTGGTAACGTTCAGCCCCTCTTCTTCCAGTTGGCAGGAGCCCTGTCCTAGTTTATCCCTAGGTATGCATTTTGTTTTGTTTTGATTTGATTTCTTGACCAGGCGAACTGATTCAGGTCCTCCCTGCAGTAGATGGGGTGCAGAGCTCACAAATCACACCCGTGGGCACTTCAGTGACTGGGGACTGCCATCTGTCTCCCGTGGGTCCAAATGTCAGGCGGGAGGGAAGCTCAGGGCCATGTGTCACCGTTCCAGCTGGGGCTCAGCGTGGGCAGTGGGATTAGGGAGGATTATTCCAGTGTTCGTCACTGAGCTCAGGTTTTCATTTTGGGGAGAAGGAGAGGATATTGGATGTCGTTGGATTCATTTGTCTCCGACATCACATATGGTGTGTCAGGACAGGCAGAGCCTGTTACTTTGGAAATGAGAGGAAAATACAGGGAACCAAGAAGTCAGTGATGTTGGCACTAGCTGGTGATGAGGGGGAGAGGGAAAGGGGCCGAGTTACAGACTCTACCCTTCAGAGGGTTGGTTCTCAGGAGGGAGGGAGAAAGAGGGAAGAAGATGGAGTGGGGTGGGAGGAGGCAGATTAACTGGAGATTAGGCAATATTTTCTTGAATAGACAAACCAGGGACTAAGGCAAAGCATCCTTTCCCCTTGTGACTTGAGGCCAGTGCAAAGCTGGCAGGCTCTGGTCTCCAATTTTAAAAAGAGTGTGGGGAGGTGGCCTGAGGCACTTAATTCAAATGGTCTGGGATTTGGTGAATAAACAGTAATATGTGCCTGATCATAGACTCAGCCCTGACATTTTATCTTCCCTAGTTCAAATCACAGACACTGGAGTACTCTTCCATCAGCTAAAAACAGAGTCATGACCCGCCAGCAAGTGGAGCTGGTTTAGTTCTCAATTTGGTCCACAGTTTGCCCCTTTCAACCCCATACCCTGCACCTGTTCCCCTCCCCATACCCAGGTGGCTTCATAGTTTTCCTGCAACCAAGAGAACCATCAGTCCCTTCTTCCTCACTGGGGGATTAGTGACTCCTAAGCAACTGTGCATTTTAATACCAGACCCTAGGAAGAGGGATCAAGAGCCAGGGCTTCGGAGGAGCCCAAGAATGAGCGTTCGTGTAGTACCTTCTGTGTGCCCCCTTAGGGGCGTAATTATTACCTTTATGGGGATGTGTGGGGGTAGGTTAGCAGGGTTCAGATATCCAGCCCGAGTCCTCTCATTGCATGAGGAAGGGAGCCAGGGTTCAAAGCCACATCTATCTGATACCAGCAGCACGGGTCTTTCTTACTATGTATCGCTGCTGCTCTACCAGTGGACGTTCTGGCATCGAGGAGCAAGTGCGAGAAAAATGCTAATGTGGGGGTCCTCTCCTAAAATAAAATGATGTAGGCAGTCATCTTTCCTATTGAGCTAAATACAATTATAAATTGTAAACTGCTCCATAATATGATAAATTCCTTGAGGGTGGGCCTATAGCTAATCACGTTTGTATCCCCAGTGTGCTTTGCTCAGTGTCTGGCTCATAGTAATAATAGCAGCAAACACTCAGTGGCACTTACTGTGTACTGAGGACAAGTTTAACTGTTACAGATACCGTGATATATTCCTTACGATCACCCTGTGAGGTAGGTTGCCATTACTACTCCCATTTTATAGTTAGGGAAACTGAGACACTGTGAGTTGAAGGAACTTGCCAGTGTTCATTCCCTAGTAATGGCAGAGTTGGGATTTGAATCCCATCATTCTGGGTTCCAGAATCTTGCCTCTCCTCTAGATAGGTGCTTAGTTGAATAAATGTATAGGATTAGTTGAATTACTATGGGATCTAGGGAATTGGATATCTGTTGGTTTCACTGACTAGTGTAATTGCATCAGAATTAATCGTTTGGTCCGCACTTTTAAAAGAATGGATTAATATTCCTTTTGATTGCTAATACGGTTCCATTGTGCGGATGTGGCACAATTTGTTTATTTACTCACCTGTTGATGGACACTTAGGTGATTTCTGACTTTTGGTGACCTTGAATACAATGTTTATGATCATCCTGTACAAATGATTTTGTGGACATGTGTTTTGATTTTTCTAGAATAAATACTTAGAAATGGAATTTCTGAGTCATAGGATGAATGGATATTTAACTTCTAAGGAGCTGACAAACAGTTTTCAAGAGGTTATAGCACTTTATAGCTCTCTCATTAATGTATGAGAACTGCAGTTGCTCTGTTTCCCTGCCAACAGTTAGTATTGTCAACTTTTTCATTGTAGCCATTCCAATATGGTGATATTTTATTGAAGTTTTAATTTGCATTTCCTTAAGTTCTTTGTCAGGAAAGTGCATTAAAATATTTTCTTTCATATCCGTGGCTTATATTTTAAAGCCACTAAATGCTTTTTGATGAAAAATTTTTAATTTTAATTATACTTCATTTATCAAGTGTTTAACAGTCAGTGCCTTTTGTGTCATAAGAACACAGTGTCCTCAAGATACTCTCCAGTGTTCCTTTTTAGAAGCTTTATGTTTGGTTTCTACATTTAAGTCTGTGGTCCCTTTCAAACTGATTTTGTATGTAGTGTTAGATGAGTTGAGGTTCATTTCTTTTCTGTCACAGAGAGTTTGATTTTCTATCAACATTTGTTGAGAATTCCTTCCTTTCCCCATGCAATTGTATTGGTGCTTGTTGTAAATCAATGAACTCTCTTTCTCTCCTTGCCCCATATATATGTATATCATCCTATACGTATATATGGGTCTATTTCTAGAGTCTAGTCTCTTTCATTAATCAATTTGTCTTTGCTTAGGTCATAACATACTGTCTCAAACTCTTATCATATGTAGCTTTATAGTCTTTATCATAAAGTGGGTGTTGTATTTTCTCAAATTTTTTTCTGAGGTCTGTTAAAACAATCGTATGATTTTTCTCTTTAAATTTTTTTAGAAGATTTTTATTTATTTGACAGAGAGAGACACAGCGAGAGAGGGAACACAAGCAGGGGGAGTGGGAGAGGGAGAAGCAGGCTTCCTGCTGAGCAGGGAGCCCGATGCAGGGCTCGATCTCAGGACCCTGGGATTATGACCTGAGCTGAAGGCAGACACTTAACGACTGAGCCACCCAGGCGCCCTCTCTTTTAATTTGTTAAAGTAGTAAATAACATTATTGGTTTTCATTTGTCAAGCTAATCTTGTATTCTGAGGATAAACTCCTTTGGTCATGTTGTATTAGTCCAGATTAATTTTACTAGTATGTATTTAAGGATTGTTGTGCCTATGTTGTGAGGTATATTGGTCTATAATTTCTCCTCCTCCTCCTCGTCCTCCTCCTCCTCCTCCTCCCCCTCCTCCCCTCCTCCTCCTCCTCCTTCTTCTTCTTCTTCTTCTCCTCCTTCTCCTTCTCCTTCTCCTCCTTCTCCTCCTCTTCCTCCTCCTCCTCCTCCTCCTCTTTCCCCTCCACCTCCTCCCCTTCCTCCTCCTCCTTCCCCTTCTTCTTCTTCCTCTTCTTCTTCTTCTCCTTCTTTTCCTCCTTCTGTCCCCCTCCCCCTTCCCTCCACCTCCTCCTCCTCCTTCTTCTCTTTTCCCACTTCTTCTTCTCTTCCTCCTTCCCCCACCTTCCTCTGCTTCCCCCCCCCCCACCTCCTCCTCCTTTTCCTCCTTCTTGTAATGCTTCTGTCAGATTTTGGTGTCTTTGTTAGGCTGACATCATAACACAATTTGCGGAATGTTTCCTTTTCCTCTATAAGAGAGGTATTATTGCCTTCTTAAATGTTTGGTAGAATTCTCCAGTGGAAATCATTTAGACCTGAAATTTTCTTTGTGGGTATATTATTCATTGACGTTTCAATTTCTTTAACAGATACATGGCTGTTTAGATTTTTCCTTTCTTCTTGTGTCATTTTGAAAAAGTTGTATTTGTAACAAAATTTATCTATTTCATTCCATTTTCAAATTTGTAGACATAATATTATTTATAATATTCCTTCATTATCCTCATGATGTCTGTAGGACCTATAGTTACATTGATCATTTCGAGAGAACTGTTAAGTTTTAAAAAGTTGGTCTCTCGGCAGTTGTTTCATTTTAGACACATTGAGTTCCTTTCAAGTCAGGAACAGGCCATTTTCTTCCCTCTTTGGGGTATTTGTCATGCTGCTTCCTCAGCCAAAAAAAATTCTCCTCACCACAACTGTTCTCTTTTCAGCTGTCTGCCTGCTACGCACCTGTTAGGACTCATAATCAATGTGAAGCCCTCTCTGATATACACATCACAACATTTTCCACACATACCCATCCAGATACACAAATATGCACCACACATGTGCACATGCACACACACACACATACACACACACACGCTCATATAGATAGCTACTTATGCTTTTCCTTTGCAGCACTTAAACTATTATTTAAATAAATTTCTAATAGAAATTTTGTATTGCTTCTCTCTCCTACTACACCATAAACTCCAGCATGGCTGAACTTGTATTGTTCCTGTCACCTGCTGAACACCCAGTACTCATTACAATGCTTGGCACATGATGGATACTTAATAAGTCACAGTTGGGAGGATGAACTCATCTATACCGAGGAGCAATAAGTTGCTCTCTCTGAAAATTCCATCTGATCATTTTAGCTTTGCTAGAAGGCAGTGTAAAAGCTGGAAAAAGAGGTGGGAGCCAGATTATGGGGAGCCTTGACTAAAAATTTACAAATATAGATATTTCTCTGTCTATATTTTTAATACTTTCTCTGTCCCTGCTCTATTTTTGTTTACACTCAGTGTCCCTCCTCCCTGGTGGTGGTAGTAATGAGGGGACTGGTGTTAGTAATGAGAGGAAATGCTGAGAACCACAGGGTAGGGAAGTGTAGGGGCAGGAGCTCTAATGGAGTGTCTCCTCCTGTCTTCTGGAAAGCCCAGAGTCGCTCCTCTGCCTCAGTCCTACACGTGAGATTAGCAGAGGATTTATGTATTTGGGTTATGTTGGTAGTGGGAGGTGGGACAGAAGGAGTGGGGCCATTCAATTTTTCTCTCTAGTTGGGCATCATATCCTATAAGGGAGTCTTCCCTAAGAACCCTCAATCATCAGACGGTATCACCAAAATAAAAGGAATGTCCCAGTAGAATGCAAACTGCAGCCCCCCTCCACATCCCTTTCTGTACTCCTTGATTTGAGGAATTATAGCCTTTTCTTCTTCCATCCCCCTAAACCATGTCCAAAGGAGCTTATGTGGTAATTTACAGAGTGAAGCTGATTGATCAGCTTGTAGGACATAATGGATGAGAGTGCTTCCCCTCCCTTCCCAGCTGCCTCTCTGAGGAGGCTTCATGCTGCTGCCCTGAGTGTGCTAGGATTTTTGTAAGGCTGTTGGTGAGTGAGGGAGGAGGGACTCTCCACCAGGACATAAATGCTCGTGAGCCATACTGCGCTAGACAGGAGGACCTGTTTGCAGCACGGGTCCGAGAAACACAGGCTCCTCCAGGTCCTTGCAGAGCATTAGCTTGTGCAAGACATGAATTGAAGAGGACCTGGAGCCCAGCCCAGCTCTCTGCCTCCACCATGATCCCCAGTAAGATTCTGGTCTACCATCACGCACCCAACAGCACCAGCACAGAGGCTTACAAACCCACCAGGCGCCGCAGAAAGTCCCTGGCGGACTTGTTCCGTAACGGCTACCGGGTGAGGTCTGGGCCCGCCCCCCCTGAGCAGGAGGAACGGCAGAACTTCAGGCAGTCTCTGGTGTCCTGCAGCAGGGTCTGCGCCTCTTGGGGTAAGGTCCCCTCCCGGCCCTGGCATTTATCCCCCAAAACATATCCCGTGTTCCTGGAGGCTGCCCAGGATGGAAGTGCCCTTCTTAGAGGCTGGATTTAGGGTGATATCCAGTGGCCAGGTGGTAGCCTTCTCCATTCCTCTTTGCTTGGCAAACCCCCGAACTCAGATGTTTTGGGCCAGGCAGAAATCCTGGCTTTCCTTTTTAAATGAATGTTCCTGGTCTTTAGTGCTCCCAAATGTTTTTGCGCTATTAAAGGATATATTTCAGAAATGTGGGGGGAAGCTTGGCAAACGACAGCAATAACCTCCTTCTTATTTATTAAGTGGTAACAATTTCCAGTGAGTCAGCATTTTCAGAAGAGGCTTTTGGAGCTATGAACAGTATGCTTTTTTGTTTGTTTGGTTGGTTGGTTGGTTGGTTTTTTTTTTTTTTTTTTTTTTTTGTCTTTTTTTCAGGAACAACAGTGCCATTTCTGTTTGCTTTCTTATGTCCTCATGTGGGACCATAGGGACGCTGTCTTGCCTATCTTGCGTGATGCTTCATTCTTCTTACCCAACAGAGGTCAAAGAAGCATCCTTTGGGAAGATTCTTCTGTCTCAACAGTTTTCTGAGAGGGATTTGGTTTTATTTGGTCATCCATAATGTACAGGAATTTGAAATTAATGGCTTAAATTTACATTTCTGGGCCTAAAGATCCCAGACTTAGGAAGAGATATCTTTTATTTCCAGAGAGGTTCGTGGTACCAGGAGCTTCTTTAAAATGAAGTATTGTCCTTTGGAGCCCAGTTGAGTGTTCTGATGCGGATAGGCACAGCTCAGACTACGTCTGCGTTATCTAATTATGTATAGTGAAATTCCAATTAGAAAGCAAGTGAATCCTGGTCAATCCTTCTCATTAGAACTGGCCCGAAAGGCTCTCTAGGGCTGAAATATCTGCGTGGACTTCACTTGGAATCTAAATGTTCATGCCCCCAGGCTGGGACCCTTGATCTGCTGACTGGATTGTTACCTTCCCTCTCCCTTCATTTCAGGAAAGAGCTGCTCAGTGCTTTAAAACATCCAGCATGGATGAGGACCACCATGAAAGCAGCTAGAGAGATGAGCAAGAATGATGGGCTCATAAGCTAAGAGAAATAGACCGTTTCCTGAATAAGAGTTGAGTAACTGAGTAATACTACAGGTTTAACTTAGTATCCAGTCCTCCTGCTTTCCTTTGGAAGGGTTTCTCATAAATTCGCTCGTTCATTTTCAACAGTGGGTGCTTACTATGTGCCAGTCATCACTGTTCTGGAAGATGACGGACATGGTGGTGGGCAGGTGCGTGAGATGACTAGTGCAGTGGAGCTGACATTCTCCGGAGGAAAATGGGCACATAAACAAGCAAATAAGATCATGGTAGATTGTGATAAATACTCTAAAGAAGGACAGGCTAATGGGGGGGGGCAGATTGGCAGTGTCCAGTTGAGCCTGCCTTGTCATGATTTAGGGGAAGAGTGTTCTAGAAAGGAATGGAGGGGAAGGCCCTGGGCTGAGAATGCAGTGGGAAATGTTCAAGGACTGGTGACACAGTGTGGGAGATGTGAGGACGGGGAGCGTAGAAGTGAAATGAATAGAGACCAGATCATGTAAAGCCTTCCAGAGCAAAGTAAGGCATCTGAAATTGATTTCTAGTGACACAGCTCTTGGGTGGGGGTGATGTGACTCGCTGATGTCTGGAGTATGGTCGGGGGCAGGGTGGGCTGCAGGAATAAAAGTGAAGAAGGAAAGACCAGCTTGGGGATGTCCACCTAGCTAGAGGTAACAGTGGCTTGGTCCACGGTTTTGGCAGTGGGGAGGGAAAGAGATGAATTAGTTCATATACATTTAAGAGATCAAATCAATAAGATGTGCTTGTTTACTCAAAAAAATGTGTTTCTCTACTTTCTGGCTCCCCTTTTCAAATGGAAGACTCTTGAAGCAGGAGCACCACCCCGGTACCTTCCGTGTTCAGAACAGTGAGAGACTGGTATAGAGAGGCACTCACTGCACATGTCTGGCATGAATGAATGAATGAATTAATGAACAAATAGGTGACAGTCCCAGTTTGAATATCAACTGACGTTTAGTATCTGTCAGACAGGAAGTAGGACTGGGATAAGGTGGGGAGCAAAACTGCCTGAACAGTTACCTAGGGAAAAGGTTTGAAAAGGTCAGACAAGTGAGCAGTACCATTTATAAAACACTAGCTCTGCCTGGAGGAACAAAAGCTCAGGGCACTTGAGAGCAAGAAAGATGGGCCCCCTCCCTCCAGCTGGAAAGGAGAGGCTCCACTTACTCTGCTGTGGCTGAGAAGCACATGGGCCTGGAGCTGAGGATGGGGGGTGGGACCTGGTGGCAGCAGGTGGGTGACTACCCTGGAGAAGGGGAGCACCCTAGAAAAGCCTCCTTGTGCTTCTGTCTGCCCCGCCAGTGCCCTGAGGACTCCTGGTCTCAGTGTGAGCTCTCCGGCTGCAAGGCCAGATGACCATGACCTTGTCAGACACCATGAAAATAATTGTTCTTCAGGATTTATGTTGGGGTGGAGGGATTGGAAAGGACAGGGGTTTATTTGAACCTTTCAGCTTTTTGGATTTAAAGATTAGGGTGTTAAAGAGAATGGAAAGTAGCAAATGGGAATATACTGGCAGGTCTTCCAGCACAAGCTGGGAGGCATGTTTTGTGTATTTCCTGGGTCTTCTACTCAGGTGGGATGTTGCTTGCAGGAATCTCCCGAGTCCTTTCTCCTGTGGGTTCATGGGAATCCTGAATGGTGAATGACTTATCATTTGCCTCCATGTCCCTCAATTTCTGCCAGAATAGCAATGCTGCTTCCACTGGAAGCAGAAGAGGTCTTAATCCCTTCACCCACATCACTGACCAGTGCAGAGATGCCAGGGCACCTGTTCTCAGGACGACCCTACCCTGGTTGTTTGGGTCCTGGGCACTAAGTTTGACCCTCTAAAGCCACTGCTGGGGGTCTTCCCTGCCTGGAGCCATTGGCTTCAGGGTCCTGATTCTTTGACAGAGACACAAGGCTCAGAGCTAGAGGACCTCAGTCCTGACTTGCCACCAACTTTATAATAACAACTAAAAATTAAGAATAGGGGCGCCTGGGTGGCACAGCGGTTGGGCGTCTGCCTTCGGCTCAGGGCGTGATCCCGGCGTTGTGGGATCGAGCCCCACATCAGGCTCCTCCGCTATGAGCCTGCTTCTTCCTCTCCCACTCCCCCTGCTTGTGTTCCCTCTCTCGCTGGCTGTCTTTGTCTCTGTCGAATAAATAAATAAAAAATCTTAAAAAAAATTAAGAATAAAAAGATTTACATGCACCTCTTACAGAAAATTTATTTTAAAACTTGAGAAAATGAAAGAAATTCAAAAATCCTGCATCTGTAACAGAACCACTGTCATCATTTTATGCTTTTCTTCTAGTTTTTGTTGTTCATATACCTGTAGTTTTTATAGTTTTATCATGGAGAACATGTACTTTATACACTACTTTTAAAAAATGTTTCCTGTTTGCTTTTTTTTTTAAATTGTGGTAAAAAACACAGAACATAAAATTTTCCATCTTCATCATTTTTAAGTGTACAGTTCAGTAGTGTTAAGTGTATCGGCATTGTTGTGAAATGCATCTCCAAACCATGTCGTCTTGCGAATCGGGAACTCTGCCCATTAAATAACTCCCTTTCCCCTCACTCTTCAACCTCTGGTAACCACCATTCTGCTTTCCACATCCTGCTTCTTTAACTTAACACCACGTCATAAGAATTTCTTCCCGTTATATTATTCTCAAACTTGTATAATATCTCATGAAGAAGATGGACGATATTGAAGAAAAATCTGTGTTTAGGTATTAAGCTGCCATCTGTTTTTCTTGTTCAACGAGTAGTTTTGCAAAGAAGATCTTTGTTTCTATGGCATTGTCCCATATTTTTTATCTTTCCTTAGGCTGTATTTCCAGAAATGGAATTAGTTTGATTCATAATACAGAATAACTTTCTGAAAATGCTGAATTGATTGACAATTCCACCATCAAATTATAAGATTATCTCATTGTAGAATCATCTCTAGGAGGTGAAACTCAAATATCCTGCTAGTTAAGTAGAATAAACACAATGTTACCATATCTGGTTAACTTCCATTTCTCTTATTTCAACCAAGTCTAATAATTTCTAATGGTTGTTTACTAGTTATACTTACTATTTCATTGTGTGCCTCTTTATGATTTTTCACCTATTTATGAACTAGGGATAGGGTATTTTCTATACATGCTTTTGGCATTACAAAGAGTTCATCCTTATTGTATCATATTAAATTATTTTTCTTCTAGGTAATCATCTTATCTTCAGTACTTTTTAAAAATGATTTATTCATTTATTTGAAGACCGAGAGAGAGCACAAGCAGGGGTAACTGGAGAGGGAGAAGCAGGCTGCCCGCTGAGCAGGGAGCCCTATGCAGGACTTGATCCCAGGACCCTGAGATCATGACCTGAACCAAAGATAGACACTTAACTGACTGAGCCACCAGGTGCCCCTATCTTCAATAATTTTTTTGACATACGGAATTTTGGTATTTTTATGGTGGCTGACCTGATATTTACAAGTTTTTTATGATTCCTTTTGCTTCTGAGTTTAGAAATTCTTCCTCTCCGCAGAGAGCTAATAAATACATAATTATATTTTCTTTAGCTATTCTGTGGCTTATTATATTTCATTTCAGTTCATCTCAAATTAATTTCAAGTATGGTATGAGGTGGCTGTTTATATTGATTGCCACTATTCACCAATCCTTCCATCATGAATGCACAATGCTCATGTCCATTTAATTTGTGATGACTCCCTTTTCATATGTTAAATCCTCTATATAATACAGTCTATTTTGCCTGTCTTTTTGTGATTTTCTTATTCTATTGCTTTGTGGTAAATGGCCCCTGTGATTTCTGCATTTTGGGATTTGGTGAAGTTTCTTTGTGGCCTAATATGTGGTCAGTGTTTGCGACTATTCAGTGGTTATTAAAGAATGTGTGTTCCTAGTTTAGTGAGTAATAGATGTGTCTGCCTATCCATTCTGGTAAATACATACAAGTATGTATAGGATATCCCAAGGAATTAAATGTTAAGCAAGTATTCTTTATTTGTGCTTATTTTTTGGCTAGTTTCTGGAAAAGAAACATTAACACCTCCCATTGTGCTGTGGCATTGCCAATGTTTTTTGTTTGTTTGATGTATTCTTGTGATGTTGTGTTCTGTATCTCAAAGGTGTATTCTTAGGTGTGTGAAGTTTTTTTCATCGTTACACATTCTTGGCGGATGTTCCTTTTATCAATATGAGGTATTGCTCTTTATTTCTTTCATAATTTTTCACAGTAGCTGTCACTTTAGTACCATTATCACTTTACATGCCTCTTTTTTTGGTCAGCATTTGTCTGGTACATATTTTTCAGCTTTTCATTTCTAACTTTTCTTTATATTTTGTTTTTAGTGTATTTCTTACAAAGAGCATGCATCTGGAATGTGTTATTGGTGTTTTTCTACTATCTGAAAGTCTTTGTCTTTTAATAGATGAATTTAACTCGTTTGATTTTGTTGTGATGACTAATATGATTGGGCTGTTTTTGCTGTTACAATAGTATTTTCTAATTAATATGCTTTTCTTTGGTTTCTTTTTTCACAATTCTTTTCCTCTAGTTGGACTGATCAAATTCTTTTGTTCTTTTTTCCCCTCTAAGATTTCGAATTTATAATTCCAAATATATTCTCAAGTTTTTGATACACAAATTTAAAATTTTCGCTTAATGTGTATAATTAATAGTATCTTCCCCTTGGGGTGCCTACCTGGCTCAGTTGGAAGAGCACATGACTCTTGATCTTGAGGTCGTGAATTCGAGCCCCATGTTGAGTGTAGAAATTGCTTAAAATAAATAAACATTAAAAAATCGTACCTTCCCCACAAGAGAGATGACAACTTTAGCTCACCTTTCTTACCTCCACTGCTGCCCCCCCCCCAATATCTCTATCTTCCATGTAGTATCATCCAGAGATTTTAATTTGCGGGTCATTGCTATTATTTATTATGTTTTATAATATTCATCAACACATAAACTAATCAATTGCTTTTAACTCTTTTCCCCCATTCGTTCTTGTATCTCACTTCTTTGGGATTAATTTTTTTCTGGCTGGCTAAATATATCTTTCTTGGTTCAAAATGATTTCTCCTGAGAATTATGAAGATACTCTTCCATTGTTTCCTTTCATCGAGTGCAGCCAAGGGAATTGTAACAATAATTTGAGGGGCTTATATCTTTACTTACATTGATTCTGAAATGTCTCCATGATATGTCTAGATTTGGGTCTTTGAAAATTCAACCTGCTGGACACTTAACAGACCTCTCCAATTTGAGAATGCAGGTCATTCTTTTGGCCTGGGAAACTTGATTGTAATATTATTTTGAATTTTTCCTGCTTCTAATTGCCTTTATTTTCTCTTCCTGGAAATTCATTTAATAATATATAATAATATATATTCTTTGTATATTATATATAACTATGTGTGTATTTATGTAATTATATATATATTATGTATATGTATAATTATATGTATACACACTCACACACACATAGTTACTCTATATGTTATGCAAATGTGAAATTAGGTTTCTCAGCTCTGCCAAGTTAAATTCCAACTGAATATCCACTTTTTATTTGCCAACATTTTGTGCTTTTCTCTTACATGCTATAGTCTCTTCCCTTCTTTTTGTCCTCAGGGGATTCTAGCATTACTTTAGTGAGGTTTTGAGAGGGGTCAGAAATAAAGCATTCCGTTCAATCTGCTATGTTTAACTAGAACTATTATTGGTTTCGTCAGAACCAGATTATTATTTTAATCACTGATGAATTATATATATTTTAATCTACTGATGAATTATATATATTGGTATTTTATATATATTGAATATATATTGGTATTTTATGTAGACTCGTGGCATTTCTAACATTAGTGAAATTATTTTATTTTATTTTTGTGCTTTGAAAAGTCAATTTTTTTGTACCAGATAGGTATCTATTTTATAAAACAACTTTAGTCATTTTCTCTCTTTTTTGTATTATGGGATAATTTAGAATTTCAGTGAAATGTAAATGTTTTAAAGAATTTAATAATAAATTACATGGTTGCCAACTCTTTGAAGGGAAGGTATTAGTAAATTTTTCTATTTATGTATCAATTATTATTCTACAACTATTTCCCTTTTTGGTCATAGCAACTTTTAAGGCTTACATTTCTTGGAAAGTCACCCCCTATTACTGAGGCTTTCAGTTTTATTACTACAGAACTGTGCATGATTTTTTTCTATTTGCATCTTTATTGGATCAGCCAGTACTTTATTTTATGTTGTTTGATTGTTGTTGTTTGTCCCTGTAAATTTTTTAAATCACTTTTAATCTTTATTGGTTTTCTGATTATTCACTTATAAACACTAAAATAGAAATCTTCTACCTCTTCATGTTATTAAGATGACTTTTTCGTAAGATCTTGAGCTAAATGCATTTTTTTAAAGATTTATTTATTTTGGGAGAGAGAGAGCACGTGTGGGTACAGGGTGGGATGGGGAAGGGTGGAGGAAGAGGGAGAGAGAATCTCAGGTAGATTCCGTGCTGAGCAGGGAGACTGGCACTGTGGCTGGATCTCACAACCCCGAGATCACGACCTGAGTGGAAATCAAGAGTTGGACGCTCAACTGACTGAGCCACCAGGCGCCTCACGCTGAATCCATTTTTTGCAGGTAGTCTCTTATTATACTATAGATTTCTTCTAACTTATAGTTAACAAGTATGCTCTTTAAAATTAATTTAATATAAGTAGAGACGGAACATGCTTGATGGGTATCTTAGTGATTTTAGATTACTCAAGTGATTACTTAGGTAGAGGAAATTTGCTAACTATTTGAGAAAAAAATAAAGCTTCACTCCATTAGCATACTATTGACCAAAATAAATAAATACATCAAGATAGATTAACTAGGTTAAAAGAAGAAACAATCCTAAACTAGTGGTTCCCAAATGCGGCTTTAGAATCATCAGGGGAGTTTAAAAAGTCTGACACCTAGGTTGTACCCCAGACCAATTAAATCTGAATGTGTGGGAGTGGGAGGCAGGTATTTGTATTGTTTTAAAATCCCTGGGAGATTGTATTGGCAGCAAAGTCTGAGAACCACTGCCCTGCAGCTTTGTTTTCTCAAAGTGTGGTCTCCAACCAAGAGCATCTGCACCATGCTGGACTGGTTAACTATGCAGAGTACCAGGCCCCATCTCAGACCCCTGAATCAGAACCTGAATGTTAACAAATCCTCGGTGATCTGTGTGCATGTGGAATTTGAATATTGGGTTTCTATTTTTTTTTTAAAGATTTTATTTGTTTATTTGATAGAGCACAAGCAGGGGGAGTGGGAGAAGGAGAAGCAGGCTCCCCACTGAGCAGGGAGCCCCATGTGGGGCTCAATCCCAGGACCCTGGGATCATGACCTTAGCAGAAGGCAGACTCTTAACCGACTGAGCCACCCAGGCGCCCCTGAAGAGTGGGTCTCTAATGCAGGTGTAGCAAACTAGCTCCTTGGACTATTTATTTGAATAAAACTTTATTGGAATGCAGACATGCCCATTCATTTACATACATTTACAAAAGCCACGCCCATTCATTTACATATATTTACAGCAGAGTGGGAAGTTGTGAGAGATCCTAAAATATTTGCTATCTGCCCATTTACGGAAAAAGTTTCCAATGCTTCTCAACCTTTATGGCTCCTTACAATCAATCATCTCAGAGCTTAGAACTCCCTCTGCCTGGCTGTACCCAGGCTCCTGAAGTCGGAATAGATGCAGTTACCAGTAATTCTTAAAACTTCCCAGGTGTTTGAAATGTGCAGCCAAGGTTCAGAACCACTGCCTTAAACATATAAAGAGGAAAGGTTGATGCATTTAAAAAATCTGTTTTTATGTTGGAGGTGGCCATTGTTGAATTTTAACAAAAAGAAACAGTGATGGAAGACTGATGTATCAGACCATGTAACAAACTTTAGAATCTGAAAAGAAAAAAAGAGAAAACCCCGCCTTAAGCAAAATTTTAGACTTAGAAAAATCCTTTAAATGATATTAAAAGGAGAGTGACGAACTTGGGAGATAATAGGGAGCATAATGTCCACAGCACAATAAAGCCCAGATATATATATTTAAAATTTTTATTTATTTATTTTAGAAAGAGAGAGAGCATGAGTGAGGGGAGGGACAGAGGGAGAGAGAATCCTCAAGAACACTCCTGCTGAGTGCAGAGCCCGTGGTTGGGCTTGATCCCAGGACTCTGAGATCATGACCTGAGCCAAAATCTAGAGCTGGCCACCTAACCAACTGAGTCACTCAGGTACCCCAACAAAGCTCAGATATATTAATAAGATGAAGACACAGGCCATCTGGCAAATGCCACCATAAAGCACTTTAAAGAAGAAAATGAAATGACTAGTAATTATGTGAAAAATAATTAACTTCATTTATTGACATAGAAAAGAAACTTAAAGTAGTGATGTGCTTCTATTTGGGGTCTTTCCAGTGGTGAGGCCCGCTTTCCGTCCCATCATCCCTCCCTCCTTGCCTTCTTTCCTTTACCCCAGTACTCAGCCTGGTGGGGATGTGGGCAGATGACCATTTACATACCAGTAGAAATGCAAATTGCTAGCAGACTTTGGCAAGAGAATCTGTGTAAAAGTGCTGACTTGAGCACCGATGTCTGCAGTTGGAACTGACTGGCCCAAGTCTGTGCCAGGGCAGCGTTTACAAGCTTGGGCTTTGTGCAGGTAGACAAATTTGGGTTGAGACCTGGCTCTGTTGCTTACAAACTATGTGCTGGACACACTGTCTAGTCTATTTTCTTCTGTTGTATTTTCTTCTCTTTGTACTTATATTTTCTTCTGTTGTCAACTATAGTTAAAGGTTTTGGCGTGCAAGAAGTAATTAATAGCAGACAATCAATAATAATAGATTTCATCATTGTGAACATCATAATTTCACCCATATTTTGAAATAACAATAATGCTATGTACTGTGAGTGAGTGTGTGTGAGTGTGGGTGTGGTGTGTGTAGTGTGTGTATGTCTTTCTGGAGTTTCTGTTTGTCTTGTTGATGTTTCTGTTGAGCTGTATATAATCCTATGCTTTTAAATTCTATGGCTTCATATGATGAAATTACCATTTATTGAGTACCTCCAACGTGCCTGCACGTATTGTCAGAATACTTATTCTTCTGGTACATAATCTCCAGGGTACTTTTTTTAAGTTGAAGTAGAGTTAACACGTGTTAGTTTCAGGTGTACAACATAGTGATTTGACAATTATATACATCATGAAATGCTCACCATGAGAAATGTAGTTACCATCTGTCTTCATACAAAGTTATTACCCTGTACTTTTCATCCCCGTGACTTATTTATGTTATAACTAGAAGTTTATACCACTTAATCTCCTTCACCTATTTCTGCAATCCCCCCCAGACTCTCCTCTGGCAGCTACCAGTTTGTTCTCTGTATTTATGAGTCTGTTTCTGTTTGTTTGCTTTGTTTTTTAGGTTCTGTGTATAAGAGAAGTTATGTAGTATTTGTCTTTTTCTGTCGGACTTATTTCACTTAGCATAATACTCCCTACATCCATCCATGTTGTCATGAATGGCAAGATTTCATTCTTTTTGATGGCTGACTAATATTCCATTGTATTTATACACACACACACACACACACACACACACACACACACACCCCACATCTTCTTTATCCATTCATCTATGAATGGATACTTCAGTTGCTTCCATATTCCATATTTTAAATAATCCTGGAATAAACATATGGGTGCATGTATCTTTTCAAATTAGTGTTTTCTTTTCTTTGGGTGAATACCCAGAAATGGAATTACTGGATCAAATGGTATTTCTGTTTTTGAGGAAACTCCACACTGTTTTCCACAGTACCTACACTATTTTACATTTCCATCAACAGTGCAAGAATGTTCCCTTTTTGCCATATTCTTGATAATGCTTGTTATTTCTTGTATTTTTTGATTCTAGCCGTACTGCCAGGTGTTAGGTGATATCTCATTGTGGTTTTGATTTATATTTCCCTAATGATCAGTGATGTTCAGCATCTTTTCATGTGTGTATTGGCCATCTATATGTCTTCTTTGGGAAAAAAATATCTAATTAGGTACTCTGCTCATTTTTAAGTCAGATTATTTGTTTTCTTGGGTGTTTAGTTATATGAGTTCTTTATATATTTTGGATATTAACCCCTTTCAGATATATCACCTGCAAATATCTTCTCCCTTTGAGGAGGTTGTTTTTTTGTTCTGTTGATGGTTTCCTTTGCTGTGTAAAAGCTTCTTAGTTTGATATAGTCCCAATTGTTTATTTTTGCTTTTGTTTCCCTTGCCTGGGGAGACATATCCAGAAAAATATGGCTACCAAGAGATTACTGCCTATGTTTTCTTCTAGGAGTTTTATGGTTTCAAGTTTCACATTTTAGTCTTTAATCAGTTTTGAGTTTATTTTTGTGTATGGTATAAAAAATGGTCCAGTTTTATTCCTTTGCATGTAGCTGCCCAGTTTTCCTAGCACCATTTATTGAAGAGACTGTCTTTTCCCTATTGTATATTCTTACTTTCTTTGTTGTAGATTAATTGACCATATATGCATGGATTTATTTCTGGGCTCTCTATTCTGGTCCATTGATCTCTGTGTCTGTTTTTGTGCTGGTATCATACTATTGTGATTACCATAACTTTGTGGTATATCTTGAAATCAGGGATTGTGATACCTCCAACTTTGCTCTTCTTTCTCAAGATTGCTTTGGCTATTTGGGTCTCTTGTGGTGCCATACAAATTTTAGAATTATTTGTTCTAGTTCTGTGAAAAATACTGTTCGTGTTTTGATAAGGATTGCACTGAACTGTAAATTGCTTTGGGTAGGATGGGCAGTTTAATAATATTAATTTTTCTAATCCATGAGCATGGACTATCTTTCCATTTATTTGTGTTGTCTTCAATTCCTTTCATTAATATCTTGTAGTTTTCGGAGTAAAGGTCTTCCACCTCCTTGATTAAATATATTCCTAGATATTTTATTCTTTTTTATACAATTGTAAATGGGATTGTTTTCTTAGTTTCTCTTTCTGCTATTTCATTAGAAGTATATAGAAACACAACAGATGTCTGTATATTGATGTTGTATCCTATAACTTTACTGAATTCATTTATCAGTTCTAATAGATTTTTAATGAAGTCTTTAGAGTTGCCTATGTATAGTAGTATGTCATCTGTGAATAGTGACAATTTTACTCCCCCTTCCCAATTTGGATGACTTTTATTTCCTTTTCTTGCCTGATTGCTATGGTTAGGACTTCCAGTACTATGTTAAATAAAAGTGATGAGAGTAGACATCCTTGTCATCATCCTGATCTTAGAGGAAAAGCTTTTAGCTTTTCACGATTGAGTATCATGTTAGTTGTGGGTTTGTCATTTATAGCCTTTATTATGATGAGATATTTCCTCTCTGTACCTACTTTGTGGAGAGCTTTTATCATGAATTGATGTTGAATTTTTTCAAATGTTTTTTCTGCATCTTTTGAGATGATCATACCAGTTTTTTAAAAAAATTTTATTTATTTATTTGACAGAGAGAGAGATGCAGTGAGAGAGGGAACACAAGCACGGGGAGTGGGAGAGGGAGAAGCAGGCTTCCTGCTGAGCAGGTAGCCTGATGCGGGGCTTGATCCCAGAGCGCTGGGATCATGACCTGAGCTGAAAGCAGATGCTTAATGACTGAGCCACCCAGGTGCCCCTGATCATACCATTTTTATCTTTCATTTTGTTAATGTGGTATATCATATTGATCGATTTGTGGATATTGAACCATCCTTGGAATAAATCCCACTTGATCATGAGAAATGATCCTTTTTGTATTTTTAAATATTTTGTTGAGGACTTTTGCATCTAGGTTCATCAGGGATATTGGTATGTGATTTTCTTTTTTTATAGTATCTTTGTTTGGTTTTGGTGTCAGGGTAATGCTGACCTAGTAGAATGAATTTGGAACCATTCTTTTCTATTTTTTTAATACCTTGCAAAAGATATTTATTAACTCTTCTTTTAATGTTTGGAAAAATTCATCTGTAAAGCCATCTGGTCCTGGACTTCTGTTTATTGGGAGTTTTTTGATTAATGATTGAATTTTGTTACCAGTAATCAGTCTCTTCTGATTTTCTATTTCTTCACTATTTAGTCTTAGAAGACTATATGTTTCTTGGAATTTATCCATTTATCTTAGGTTGTCCAATTTGTTGGCATATAATTTTTCATAGTAATATCTTACAATTCTTTGTATTTCTGTGGTATTGGTTGTAATTTTTCCTCTTCCTTTTTTTGTTAAAGTTTATTTATTCATTTTTTAGTAATCTCTACACCCAATGGGGAGTTCAAACTCATGACCCCAAGATCAAGAGTTGCATGCTCTTCTGACCAAGCCAGCTAGGCTCCCCCTCTTCATTTTTTATTTTATTTATTTGCATTCTCTCTCTCTCTCTCAATGAGTCTGACTAAAGTTTATCAATTTTGTATATCTTTTCAAATAACCAGCTCTTAAGTTTCATTGATCTTTTCTATTTTTCTATTTAGTCTCTATTTTATCTATTTCCACTCTGATCTTTATTATTTTCTTTCTTATACTAATTTTGGGCTTTTTTGTTCTTCTTTTTCTAGTTCCTTTAGGTGTAAGGTTTGATTGTTTATTTGAGATTTTTTTTGTTTCTTGAGACAGGCCTGTATGGCTCTATACTTCCCTCTTAGAACTGCTTTTGCAGCATTCCAAAGATTTTGAACCTTTGTGTCTTCAGGGTATGACCTGAGAAATGAAGGTACTAAGACTGGGTGGAGAGCTCTAGCTCTGATACAGTTGCGGCAGAGGCTTCAGCCAATGCCATGTAGAGCTCTACAGCTGGATGGCTCTTTAGGGTTGTCCCGAATGGAGGCAGGGCAGCAAGTCTTTGTTCCCAAATCTATTGGTCACTGGGGGCCATCCCTGGCAAGGGTGTAACCTTAGGTGAGACCTCTTCAGGAGTCAGGGAAAAATAAAGATCTCTCTGGGCACCTGGGTGGCTCAGTTGGTTAGGTGATTGCCTTTGACTCAGGTAGTGATTCCAGGGCCCTGGGATTGAATCCCGCATTGGGCTCCTTGCTCAGCAAGGAGCCTGGTTCTCCCTCTGCCTGCCGCTCCCCCTGCTTGTGCTCTTTCTCTCTCTCTCTCTCTGACAAATAAATAAAATCTTAAAAAAAAGAATAAAGATCTCTGAAGAAAGGACCTGGGCTGTGCCTCACAATATTCACTACAGCCCATGTGTGTTATTCACGGAATATAGCCTCAGATAGAATATCGAAGTGTTTATTTAGGATTCCTGTAGTTTATTGTTAGTGTGATGAGCTTGCCTTCCCCCCCAATGTGTGGGGTACCTGTGTCCAGGGAATTCCAGCTTTCTAAACCAATGCAGAGTACAGAAAATGAGAGAACAGTCTATTTTGATTAGTTGATGATATAATAGAGAAGTTACTCTTTCTTAATATTTAAAGGAGCTCACTCGAACTCATCTGGATCTTTGTGGGGGCATAAATCATGGTTTTTGGTACACATACATTTTCTTCTTTACAACTCGGTCATAGTCATTTTATATTTTTCCTAGAATATTTTATTTCAGAGATTTTAAGTTACAGGGAATAAATGATAAGAATA
The DNA here is from genome assembly GCF_024610735.1 of Ursus americanus. NCBI lineage: Eukaryota > Metazoa > Chordata > Mammalia > Carnivora > Ursidae > Ursus > Ursus americanus. The sequence continues at coordinate 48,707,627 of NC_142132.1, forward strand.
CAGTATTATAAAGCAAAGAAGATGAATGATTTGTCAATTAGGCATTGCCCATCCCACCTCTCCCTTTTCTTGGTCTCTTCTATGTAATTTGAGTTGCTGTCTGTACTTCTTTAGGGCCTCTCTGGGTGCCGCAGAGTGACTGTTGGTTATGGCTCTTTCCTGGTAAGGATGTCCTAAGGGTGTCAGCCCTCACCTGTCAGGTGAGCCCTCAGCGCTCGGGGCCTTTTTCTTCAGGAAACCCTGGGGGGGGGGTGTCTCAGAGATCTAAATGCAGAGTGTGTACGCTTTACCTCTCTGCTCATTCTTTTTCAAAAGGCTGATTCATTTATTCAAGTGGGTATTTATCGAGCACTCACCTTATGCCAGGCACGAATTAGGTATATGAAATCAAGCCATGAGCAAAGCCGACTCCAGTTCTTTCCCTCTTCGAGCTGATGTATAGACAAGGAGTCGGAAAGTAAGTCACAGGTAAATAAGGCACCAGTGCTTCCTCATGCCAGGCAGAAAACTAAAGTGAGTACAAGGAGTAAGAATTGGGGGGTGGAGAGGGAGGGGGCTTGCGGTTTGAGTAGGGTAGCCAGTGCAGCTCTCACTGAGATGTCGGCATGAAGGACACATCTGCAGGAGGTGTGGGCGTGCCTCCTGGGGCCATGCGGGGAGGAGAGCAGCATGTGCGGGACCCCGGGGCAGGAGCGCGTCTATACTGGCAGAGATGGGTCCTGGAGGAAGGCAGCGAGGAAAGAAGGAGAATAATGTCAGGAACAGGAGGAGGCCATCAGATCCAAAAGGAAATGGGGCGGCATTGCTGTAGGTCCTTGGAGGACTTTGGCTTTTACTCTGTAGTGTGAAATGGGGACACTGGAGGATTTTGAGCAGAGGAGAGGCGTTGATCTATTTCACTTTTTACCGGGTTCATTCTGGCTGCTGTGCTGAGAACAGGCCAGCAGGGTCCGGGAGCTGAAGGATACATGCTTCAGATGACCATTTCTCCAGACGGTTTGGCTTGACCGAAGGATAAAATGCAGACTGCTTTCTTTTAGCCCACGTAGAACTTTGTTTACTCATCTGTATTAATGAAAGGCAGTGCCATGAAAATGACCCGCACGAGGCAGTCAGATAAAAGCCCACCGTCGTTCAGTCCATGAGAATGTTCCTGCATCATCTGGGGTCGCTTTCTCCAGGACACAGTTCTTTTCTGTCTCCATCCTGGGAAAAACTGTTTTCCTGAGAACCAGCTTGTTTTTCTCTCCTGTTCATTGTAATCTTCTGGTGTCTCCCTGCTTTTTTATTGACCAAGTGCTCAGAGCTACAGCTATGGTTCACCTCCAGCGAGAGTACAGGACCTGCGGCTGCTGCATTCACTGTGTTTCCTACCCTGATTTCCATACGTCTCCTTTACAAGGGAAGCTTTTAGTCCATTATATTTTTGTGAGTCACTTTAAAATGTGGGAAGCTGCAGACAAATAATGGAGGATGCCAACAGTATCACCTACGGTGAGAAAGAAAGAAATCCAGTTCAAAGTTTGGGTCATTTGTGTTCTATTTTGTTTCCATAAATGAAACACACACACACACACAGGATTTTCAGGCTGAAACCGTTAACGGCTGATACATCACTGAAGCACCCTTCTGTGTGCTGACTGGTTTCGGCGCCGCTGGTCTTCTACCTCAAGTTTCTAAATGTGTTGCTTTATCTCCCAGCAGTGTGTGCAGATGATGCTGGACTGAGACCAGCCATCCGGGCTGGGCTGGCTGCTTAGGACCAACAGTACAGTTTATTAAAAATATGCCTCCCAGCTTCTGCTACTCATTCTGATTTAATAAGGCTTGAGAACTTGGAAAATATTTTGCACAAACAATATATTTTCTGGGATCCTGGGTTTTTGAAGACTGTTTTTGTGTTGTCTTTATTGCTGAATAAGCGCTTGATGGTCATAAAAGTCTTGGGCCAGATTCTTCTCATTTTAGGATTCTGAGTGTTGCCCATTGTCATTTATACCTACCATCACATCATCTAGTCTTTGTGGCATTCATGGTGACCCTCTCCCCACTTTGTTTTTTATGTTAATACTTAAAATTTGAAGAAAAGAAAAGGCAGATACTTCTTGGCCTGAGTTTCTAAGAGCAGGTCATTCATTTGCCTCTTAATCTCGAGTCCTTTCTTCCTTTCTAGAAAGTTCTTTTCGGTTATGTCCGGACCATTACTTATGATCTCCAGGTTGTTTGTACTTCCCTTTGGAACATGTTTTATTCATAGGTTGGATTTCTGTGATCTCCCCTCCATTTCCATTTTCTTAGGTTTCATCCTTCTTTTCCCCTTTTCCTTATGTTCTCTGTGTTCTGGGATTACTTCTTGGTTTTGTTCTCTGCAGCGTTCGGCTGTGTTAAGTGAACCTTTCATCAGTTCTGTTAGGACTGTGTTTCGGCTCCTGGGCCTTCAGTTAATCACCATCCCTTCTCATCTTTGCGCTTTCTGGTTTAATAAAAGTAATATAAATATCATTTGGCAAAGAAGGCCAGTGTCTTCTGAGAAAATCGTCTGTTCGTGGAGGTAAATCCTTTTTAGATGAGAAATTTCCCTTTTGAGCTATTATTCCTTTCTCCCTCTTGTGCAGTGGGATCCCCCCCCCCCCCAGGCTTTGTGTTAGTGCTTCCTTGTGCCCTAATGCTTGAAGAAGGCGAAATCTAACTGGGTCCAATGTGGAGCTGGTTTCCAAAGGTGGAAACCTTCCCATCTGTCTCCTCTCCTTGATGCATCACGGTGACTCCCCCAGCTTCTTCCCACCACTTCCTGCCTCACCGACTGGGGCCAGAATAAAGTCTCACCCCTGGCTAAGAGCTGCCTGTGCACAATTTAGCCCACTCTGTGCTTAGCACTACACTTGCACGTGGGGGCGCTTGACAAAATGCTTTCTGAAAATCTGTAAAAGAAAATCCCCTTAGCAAAGGTGTGATATTGAAACTATCTCAAGGCTGTGATAATCAGTATTTTGTAAGTAGTTCTCTTACATGATGGCCAAGCATGAAAGCCCCATGAGTCACTCAGAATGTTTTTGACTCATGAATTTGATCTCAATAGAAATATATTTTACCCCGGGCTATTAAAACACAACAGTAACTTATATTTTCTCCAATCCTGGGTTGTATCTTCCTTCCCAGTACCCGTCTCTCTTCTGCTGTCTAGAAATGCTGGCTCTTGATTTCCATGCAGCAGAGTTGCCAATTGAGAAAGGACATTAATCTTGATGCTTAGTAAAAGTGGAAACATATACGTTTTGGATTCTGAAGTTATGGGGTGTAAGATCTTACCAATCTGTTTTTTTTTTTTTTTTCCCCGACTGGGAGAAGAATATAGAACTTTTCTAGAAAACAGATCACACTGTGGGCTGTACTCTTCATTTTGTCAGCTGAAGATAAAGTGTAAAAAAAATAAATAAATAAAAATCAAAGACATTAGGTTATCTGATTTGTTTGTAATCTGCTTTTAGCATAAAAGTTACCCTGCCCTATTCCCAGCATTTTTTCAGAAACAAAATCCTCTCCAAAGTGTAGATAACTTAGAAACAGTGCTTTAAATCTGAGATGAGCAAAGGAGAAGCCTCATTTAACTGGGTTTCCCCACCAGACCTTCCTCCGCGGTGGCTCAAAACAGGCCTCCTTTAATGAGAAAGTTTACCAGGGGAGATGAAACCAGTCAAGAATCAGGATGAAGGACTATGTCCAAGGTGCCGGATGGTTTAATCTTCTGCAAGAACTTCATATCCCTTCAACCCTGGCCGCTGGAGATCAAATGGCAGAGTGTGAACATTAAAACCACGCGGTGAGAATAATGTGTCTCTATTTCATTTCTCTTTCCAGGTTTGAGATTTTTAAGAGCTCTCAGACTGATACAGTTTTCAGAAATTTTGCAGTTTCTGAATATCCTTAAAACAAGGTAAGATGTTCTTATTCACGTTTTTCCCTCGTTCTGGCCACCATTGCCAAGCTGTAAATATCAGGTGTTTTTGTTTTCATCACCGTAAGGTGAGAGAGTTCTGTTAGTCTCAGAAAGAGTGATCTAACCCAGAGATCTGGAGAAAGCCCGGAGCGAGGCTTGGGTTGCTCTCTTCTGCAGGGCTGGGGACTGTCTGGTAAACAGAGAAACAGCTGTGCACGGGGGGGAAGGGGACAGTTTTGGGGGCTGTGTGGGTTGCTTGGAAATGGGCCACAGCGTCCTGGAGAGATCGGTGCCCAGTGGATGAGGGATCGAGCAGCTCATTGACTGGGAAGTCCTTGCTCCCGGGTTCTAAATCGCCCCTTTATTACATCACTAAATAAGAAATTGAACCTGAATGTAAAAGCCATGGAAGCAATGCTCTTTGAGAGGCAATCACAAACCTCATACGGCAAACAGAAAATCATTTCATTTCAAAGTACATTTCAGATGTTCACTTTATAGGCAAGGTAGTCCCTGGGGCTTGCTCTGCGAATTGCCTTTTGGGGAATACCTAAAAACCTCCCGCCGAATGCACCATGACTACTTCTGTTAACTGTGTTATGGTCTGGAAAACACTACCGGACCAGGAGGAAAAATCCCCCAGAGATCCCTTTCCTGATAACCTGCGGGTTTGCAGAGCTGGCCTGAAACCAGGCTGCCTTGATGAATAAACTAATAAAAGAGGTTAGACGTCCTCTAATGGAGAATAAGTACAGGCCATAAATTTCTCTTATAGGAAATTACACTTTAAGAAGCTCACTGCTAATGTTCCATTTCCTCTGAGGTTGACGTGTTTGATAAATGATTAAAAACAGGACACTTCTGGATTCTGTGATTTATAATGGATACACCTGCATTTTGGGGGCCTTGGATTCAGCATCATTTTCCCAGTCGCTGAGGCTGGGACACAGCTTCCCGAACCCGTCCCAGCCAACACGTGTGACAGGCTATTGGCCTCCCTCTCTGGGGTTCCTGTGTTTTGTTTGTTTATTTTGGTTTGTTTTAATTCCATGTCGGTTTCTGTGCACGTGTGGGATAAATTCGCTTTCTGTTAGCCAAGGTAGAAAGCAAATGAGCACCTACTGCGATCGAAGTCCTGTCTAGTGAGGCCCAACCGCTCTGCACTCTCATGGGGTCAGCATTCACTGATGTGCCATTTAATAGTATGTAATAATACTAACAGAGAGTGAATATTGTTATTCTTCGTATTTCTTCTGAGCGACAGGAAACTTTTTTGGTTCCTTCTCCCTTTTTATGGCTCTTCTGGGCAACGGACTCATATTACTCTTGAAATTAGAAGTATTGATAAGCTAGCAGCCCTCCATGCTTACCTATGTCACAATTGCCCTGCTAAACTATATTTTTTAGGGTAGAACCAGGGCATCCCCAGGGCCAAGTACAGGGAGTGTATTTAAGAGACACTTGTTTTTTCCAGTGGGGAAGGTGTTATGTGGGGTTAACCGCACTCCCGGACATGGTATAGGACCCCTCGTTCCCTGGTTTGTGTATACATCATAAATTAGGGGGATTTTAGTTCTCTGACACCAGTGTTTTAAGAATGTGCCATTATTCCAAGGAATAACGTGGAAAGAAAACTATTCTCATTTTCCTTGCATTCCATATGGATCGTTCTTGGACTTGGGAGAATGATAAGCCAAGTGAATGAAATATCTTGTCCTGGACTTCTATGAAGAGATCCACCAATTTCCCATTCCTTGGAGAAGCTTCCTCTCCTTTAGGTGCCGGAAATAGCACTATCGGCCCTGGTGATAACTCCACAGTTAGGGTGGTTCATTCTCCCAGTGCACGGGGGAGAGAGCCGCAGCAGCCAGCTGGGGAAAGAGGTGACTATAAGTCGGGAGAAAGTGGCCTTAGGGAGGAGTCACGGGGTGGCAGGCTGCTGGGTGTCTGCTCTCCTGAGGCCCGAACAGCATTTCCCCAGCACCCCATTCCCACTCGGACTCTTTCTATGGTGGAGGGTGTTTTCAGCACAACCCCACAACTTGGATTGTTCCAGTTCCTGTTGCTTATGTGGATGACTCGGTTAATTCAACAAACCTGCATTGAGCGTCCATTTGTACCAGCAGCCAGGCGGATGCCAGGGTAGCATCCTGCTATCAGAGCGCGCAAGGGGAGGGAGAGCCAGCAGGACCCGTGGTGGGTTGGTGCTGGGACACACTCCATGGGGGTCTGGGGGGCTTGGTGGTGAGGCACAGGGGAGAGGACTGAAACCAGGCTTGACATGAGTGTGGGGGAGTCAAGGCTGTTTTCAAGGAAAAGGTATTGTCTCAGGCAAGCTTCCTAGAAAACGAAGTGTCGTCCATGTGGGGCTGGGCTTGGGCAGGTGAGGGTCAGAGAGGGTGGTGCTGACCTCCAATCACAGAAGTTGCAAAAGCACACAAGTGAGAGAAATTGTTCCTTGGGGGGAGCTTTGAGTAGTCCTGTGCACTTGGATACTGGGCGCTTTGTGCTAGGAAAATAAAGATGACATTAGGAGGACAGGCAAGGGCCAGATCCCAGGCAGAGAATAAAACTTGACTTACTTGTAAGAACTCTAGAGGCTTTAAACCAACTCTCTGATCCCATTCTCTCTCCTTCTCTGTGCACCCCCGAGCCCAGATCCTGAAGGCTCTGATGCAGAGAAGTGCAAGCCTTGGTTTTTGTAGGGTTTTGGATACAGAGTGATTTTTTGGTGACTGCCCTGTACTCTGCTGTGTTCACAATGACCTTCTAGGAGGTTGGGTGCATCCCTGGAATCTTCTTTAGGGGGATTTTGTCTGGCTTTCTTGAGTGGCCAATCCCCACCACCGATCTGTGGTGTTAGGTAGGGATAGAGACATTGCAAATGTGATTTGAAATAATGGCTTGAAATTGCAGTTTCATCTTCTGTCCTTTGGCGGCCTTGCTCGGCAAAGAGCAGGAAGAAACAGAGCAGAGAAGTATGTGGGGGGAGAGAGAGAGAATTAAGTGGGCAGCAGAGGAAACCAGAGTGAACAGGATGACAGAGAAAACACAGATGAAAGAAATAAGTCACAGTGATGGGACAGCATCAGGACCATTCCTTACACTGCCAGCCAATAGGGGGGCCTACCATGCTCCTTGTCTGGAAAATGGCCTATTGAAGGGGACAGGGTCCCCTCTATGCCATTGAGCTTTTGGCGGTGCCTCAGTGGCCCTGCACACTGGCGAGCAAACTCACAGGGGAGAGGACGCATAATTATTCTACACTCAGAGCAAAATAAGGAGCTCGGTTTTAAAGTCTATCATTCCGCATCTCATTTGATGTATACTTGTTGATGATGAAAATGTGGATCATGCAACAGTTGGTTTTAAATGGCAGTGGCCTTACTGATTATTAAAGTAGACTGTGCTCGGGATGCCTGGGTGGCTCAGTCGGTGAAGCGCCCAACTCTTGATTTCAGCTCAGGTCATGATCTCAGGGTTGTGAGATCGAGCCCTGTGTCAGGCTCTGTGCTGGGTGTGGAGACTGCTTGGGATTCTCTCTCTCCCTCTCTCTCTCTGCCCCTCGTCACCCTGTGCTCTCTGTCTCTCTAAAAATAATAATAATTTAGTTTGGAGAACTAAATCACTGTACTACAAATATGACCTTGGCAATGGCTCCAAGGTTAAGTTATTAAAAAAGAGTATTCATTATGGAGATGGCAAGGGGTTGTCCAGGCAGAGGCCACACCACGAAGGCTCTTATATGTCATGGATTTAACTCAGAGAGTGAGAAGGAATCACTGGAGGGTTTAAGCAGGACAGGAATGTGGTTAGATCTACGTTCCAGAAAGATCTACAAGTCCACCAATTGTATGATGGATTTGAAACATCTAAGACTGGAGACCATTAGACCGGTCAGGACAGTCGTCCAGGCAAGCAGCACCAGGAAATGGCCTTGAGCCATGCAGGTTGGGGTGGAGAGCAGGAAGAGGGGTAGAGAGGTATGGAAAGGGCAGAACTGACAGAACCTGATTTTGCTTACAGTTCAGACCGTTCATCCCAATGTGGTCTTGTCCCGTTGACTTTTCGGGGGTGGATACCTTACATCTGTCCAGCAAAGGCAACAATAAAACAAATGGAGCCACTGACACCTCGCTGTACCCTCAGCCACAAAGGAGGAAAGTAGTGGACAAGCTGAGCAGGGACAGATTTGTCCTTTTTTGTAGAAAGTGGATGACATTTTTCAGTGTTGACCAAAACATGACTTGTTAAATACAATGAGGGCAAAGATGGCATACCCTAGCTCTGGGTTGGTAGCTATACTTTCAGAAAGAGACAGACTTTCTCTCTTCCAGTGTGTACCTGGTCCTGGAAAGGTCTGTGATCTACAGGAACAGAAAGATATCTATGCCTGCCCTTAGATAATTCACTGTATCTAGTAATGTAAATTCCTCTAATGGCTATTGAGAACTCATGAGTCGGGGACCCAGAAATGGTAACGGACAACATGAAAATGATTTTCTTTAGATGAGCTAGGTTCTCATGATAAGGTCACAGTTCTTGCCTCCCTCAAGGCATGAGAAAGGGGCTTGAATCTGAATGGTTCCAATCATTCTAACCACTGGGAAGTTCATGTTTGGCTCAGACCCATGGTCTTGGTCACAAACCTATGCCTACTTCCAGTGGCCCTTTTGCCATGCAGAGCACACAGACTTATCCCTGCTACCCTCTCCCGCCTCCCAAGGAGCCGTGTGCAACCTGGTGAGGTTCAAATTTCAAAGTATGGAGAAAGTCCACTGAGAGTTAATCTTGCATCTTTTTCACAGGGCCTTTAGCTGATCGTCTGGTTGTACAGTTTAGTTTGGAGAGCACATTCCTATTACTAGCCCTCTGTACTGATGCTAATGCCAGAAAAATAATCAGATTTCAGTGCTGAATATGGACTCTTTGAGCAACAATGATGAACTGTTCTACACACAGAAAGAATTCCCTTAAGCACTATTAATATCATTATGACAATCGTTTAGAAATTAATCATCATCATATTTAGGCTGTTTATCCAAAGCACCAAGAGGCTCAAAGGCTACAATAGTTTTAATATCTCGAGAGGGTTCCACATGGTGATTGGTAGGAAACTGCTTTGTTCAGGTTCCAAGGATCTGGGAGTGCGTAAGCGAATCAACTTGGTATTTAATTATCCTTTCGGAAGATGAACAATACAGTTTGCTCAGCTTACAATGGGGTTAGGTCTGGACGAACCCATTGTAAGTTGGAAATATCCTAAGTCAAAGATGCATTTGATACACTTGACCTCTCCAACATCCTAGCTTAGCCTAGCCTACCTTAAATGTGCTCAGAACACTTAAATTAGCCTACACCTGGGCAAAGTCATCTAACACAAAGCCTATTTCAGAATAAAGGGATGAATAGCTCATGTAATTTATTGAATACTGTACCAGAAGTGAAAACCCGTGGTTGCGTATCAGTTGTTTGCTCTGGGGGGTCACGTGGATTACTGGGGGCTGCAGCTCACTGCCACTGCCCCGGATCACAAGAGAAATCATGCTGCCTCTCACTAGTCCAGGGAAAGACCGAGATTCAAAACTCAAGATCTAGTGTCTCTGAAGGCATATGGCTTTCACACCAAAAAAAAATGTAAATTGAACCCTTGTGAGTCGGGGACTGTATGTACATGCTTCTCTGAGATACCAGCTACCTGTTCCTCCTCTGCCTCTCCCTCTCCAGTGTTAGCTCACACCTTGGAGGACTCACAAGGTAGAGGTCCGGAGGTTTCGCTGTAGTTTGGCTTCCCATTGAGAAACTAGTTGGGACTGGGACATAGTGATGTTCCAGCTGCAACAATGAGCTGAAGTTCATTGAACTGAAGTTGTCAGAGTTGCTTCTCCTAATGGCTTGTTGGGTGGATGTCTTATATCCATACTTTTATTTCTACTCTGACTGTCTCTGGTTGGGGGGGGGGTTGTCCTTCGAGAGCAAGAATGCTCTGAAGTCCAGCGAGTAGGCCTCTGGGGCTGACAGGCTGCTCCAGGGAACAGAAAGGCAAGAATTATGTATCTCTCTGCTCTCAGGGGAGGCTTAGATAGAAGATTTTTTAACATGATTTTGGTCAGTTGGTGATCTCCAGTGACAGTTCCAGAAACTACCAAAAGGTGGTTGCATGACCCACGGAGTGTCAGGAAAAAGGGACAAAGGCCAGGATTGAGCAGATCTGTGCTTGCCCTTGTAAATGCCGGGTCCATCCAGAACTGGCAGAGCCTGGAAACTGCTCATACTGCCGAGCACAGTTGGTGGTGTTACAGGATCCGCCCTCTTTTCTTAGGTAGAGATAGTCCCAGGCCTACTTTGTAGACCTGAGCAATTGTTAGATTCTCAGAGAGCATTTTGGATATTAACCCCATCTGCTGTGGGCAGATGACTTTAATTGTGAGGGACAGAGTCTACTTTGAACCAGCCTTGGTAGTGACTGGGATTCAAGACAGAATTGGACATGTCTGGCTCCAGGGGTTCAAAGTCTCTCATCAGGATTCTGCTTCTCTCTTTATCTCTTTTAGGTGACATTCTCAGGCAGGCTTTCTCCAAGGCAGATGGCCTTCTAGAGCTCCAGACTTACATTTTTTGCACCCGAATCTCAGAAGGAGATATTCTTTCTTTCCCACTCCATTCCTAAAAAATGCCTCTGATAAGCCGTTCTTCACAGCCCTTTAGAGCTGAGAATTCCACCATCGGCCAGTGTGGTTCAGGCCACCCAGGTAGAGTGACAGGTGGGAGACTTTGAGTGACACCCCATCCAGGTCAGAGGCTGAGGACAGGGCTGTCCTTGAGAAAGGGATGTAGGATGAACCCCAGAAAAATAGAAACAGAGCTCTGTACTGCTTCTCCCAATTATTGTGTTAACTAGGATTTGGATCAGACAGGCCTGTTTCGAATATTAACCCCACCACCTGCCAACCATGTCTTCTCAGGCAAGCTGCTTAAGTACACCAAGCCTCAGTTTCCTTGTTTGGTTAGTGGGAACAGTGATAGTACCTGTATCAAAAGGTAGAATGGTAAAGATCTGAAGAAAATGAAGAATCCGACACAATGCCTAGCACATACAATAAGGACTCAGTACATTTGGCGATTTCTATAGGCAACCCATAATCTGGCAACTCTCGAGATGACCAAGAATGATGGAGTAGACATGTTTATTGTTTTTCCGTTTTTGAACCAGAAGGAAGTCATTCCACACATTTCGAAAGATCAGTATCAAACAGATTTTAACATATCTGGCTATTTTTCCCTTGAACTGTTAGAACCAACTCTAGAAAAAACTAAGACCATGGGTTCCTCTGCTCAATTCCATAAAGAAAAGAAGATTGAAGGAAGAGGCAAGCTGGACTCTGGCCTCGTGCCTGTTCTAGAACTGCTGATCTGACCTCCAATGAGGGGCTCCTCCTTCAGCCCCTGGCCTACCCTGGACGGCAGCCCATTCCTGCCTTCCTCCATGTGGTGACCCCAGGGTAGATGTAGTTACCAGAATTTTCCTTTCCATTCTTTCTTGTGGCAGTTCAAGAGGTTAATCAAGGTGTCTAGAGAGTCTCTGTCGTTATCAGGGCAGCTCTCTCTGACCTTCTCATATCCTGTGCATAGAACGCGGGGGCAGACGCAGCTTTGCTTTAGCGATCAAGGAAGACTGACAGACACCAGTCTGTGACAATGTAGTGACCAAGAGGGCAGACTCTGTGGCAAAACTGCCCTGGCTCACATTCCAACCCGGCTGCTTACTGTGTGAGTTTGGGTCTGGGTGACGTCACAGAGTCGTCATGAAGAGTAAAGGAGTTAATACACACGAAGCGCTTAGAAGGGTGAGCACGTAGTAAGCACCATAAAAGAATCATGTGAGCCATTACTGTTACTACGCTCTTAAACTCTCAGGATTTAAATCATTGGTTCCCCCTGAGAAAGAAGTAGGAGAGGGCAGAGAACAATCAATCAAGAATGATGGGCTGAACCCTGTGGGGGGCGTTCCGCCAGTATGCGGAGACTGAAAGAGGTAGAAAATAGAGTTTGTTTCTGCAAAATGCAGCCAGGAACATAAGAGACGAACGGCAATCTAAAACAGTGTTACAAAAGATGTCTTAAGACAATGAGATTGATTACCAAGGAGTGGCCGGAAGTAAGAGCCAGGAGGAGTCACTTTGTATCACAGGTGGGGGAGGGGCACTTTGACAAGGACATGGGGATTGAACCAGGCTCCAAAGAAACGAAAGTATTTCCAAAGATGGGAAGGACCGTCTTTGGTGATATAAACAGTCACAGGACACAAGTTTGGCTGTGATGGAGGTTTCAAGAGCTGATGTTGAAGAGGTGGTAGGTAAGCCTGAACCTTCAGCAGGTGTTAAGGATGGAAGGAGTTTGGACATAACATTCTAGTCAACAGGGAGCCTTTGGATAGGGAAGTGACCTGCTAACAACAAGGGCGAAGCTAAGAGGGAAGAATGCAGGGGGAGGGGCCAGTTCACTCAGGAGTTATGCATAGAGGCCCTACTATGTGCCAGGGACTTAACTGCACTCGTGGGATCCAGACAGACAAGGCCTCTGCTTTCAGGGTGCTTAAATTTTACTGAGTCCCAACTGATCCACTCAAGGAACACTGATAGATGCCGACATTATTAGACAGGAGGTTGTGCGGGAACAGGATGGTCATACAGTCTCAGATTCTCACTGCATAGATGACATATTAATTACAAAGGGAAGTGGGCTCCTTTCGGTGGCAAGATTTCACATTCCCACCTTAACCAACAGACTGGACCTAGTGCTGAGTTCAGATTTCCTGATGTGATGCCAACCCAGGCAGATATTCTTAACAGAACCATTTAAACAGGATCTACTCATGGGGAAACAATGGGAAAAATCCAGAATGTGGGACATTCCATAAGACAGCTGACCTGAGTGCACAGAAAATTAAATGTCCTGGAGAACAAACAGAAAGGGCAGGGGGCAGATGAAAGGAGAACAAAGCAGGAGTTGGCAAACTCTGTAGTCCAAGGGCTTATCCAGCCCATTGCCTGTTTTTGTAAATAAAGTTTTATTGGAACAGAGACACATCCATTCTCTTACTGACTTTTATGCTATGGCAACAAAGTAGGATAGCTGCCACAGAGACTGTGACCAGCAAAGTCTAAAAAATTTACCATCTGTCCCTTTTTAGAAAAAGTTTCCTGACCCCTGGAATAAAGAAAGCAACACAGTAACCAAATGCAATGCCTGAATCTTGACTGCTTCCGGCAGGGGTGAAAAAATGAAAACATCACTAAGCAATTTCAGGGCAACTGGAGAGATGTAAAGAAAGAGTGTATTTTAGATAACATTCCTGAATTCACGTGCATTTTCTTGGGCATGACGACAGTAGTGTGGTTCTGTCGCACGGTGTCTCTCTTAGGTGTTAAACGCTAAAGTATTTAAGGGTTGTGTCATGATGTCTACAATGTACATGTAAATGGTGCAGCCAAAAAAAAAAAAAATAGAAAAAAGAAAAGAAAAAGAATACAAAGAAACTGTTAAAATATTAATTGATCAATCTAGAAGAAGGGCATATAAGTGTTTATTATACTCTTCTTTCCATTTTTCTGTAGATATAAAAATTTTCAAAATAAAATTTAATTAAAGAAATGTTAAACCCAGTGGAGGTTTAGGGGTCACTTTTAGTGGCCCAGATGTCATTTTTCTATAGGCTCTGGCCCTACCTACCAATGCTGTCTTCCGGGACCTTCCCTTATGATGGAGGAAACACTGGGGAGTAGAGGTGGGGTGCCTGTCCTCTAAAGATTGCTCTCGCTCTGAAAGCAGCCCGAACATGGTCTTCTCTTGTAACTTGGGGATTTTGCTTGTTGTCTCTTTTGCACAGTAATTCCATCAAGCTGGTGAATCTGCTCTCCATATTTATCAGCACATGGCTAACAGCAGCCGGGTTCATCCATTTGGTAAGTATCCTTAACGATGCTTCAGCTCTGGCTTTTCTGCAGTAAGTCCATCCCTGCATCATTTTATTACTTGAAATCTTTCTCCCTGGAGAGAAACTTCAGCCTCTCTGCAGAATGTAGGAGAAGGAGAAGCAACTGCACAATTGTCTGGGTTTCCAACCCTTTTACCCAAAACTAGTTCCAAATGGTGAATGATGTTCGCTTCATTAACCTGTGTTTTTCAGCTCACTGGTCTGGTGGATTTTTCACTCTGTCTGCAGTAACTCCAGCAAGCCACAAGATGGCAGTGCTTCCTCAGCCAACACTTGAAAAGGTCTTAATGATAAGGTTGGAAGTTTGACCCACATCTCTTAATAAACAACAAATCCAGATCCCTCAGTTTCTCTCCACTTCCCCCTTACAAAAAGCCACCTTTGATTCTTTTGCCTGATTATTTGTCAAGTTATTTTGTATCTCCAAAATGTTAATTCTTTTAAATTAATGACTCTTTGAAAGGCTTCCATTATTGGGTCAAGCTCTTCTCACCTCTTCAAGGCTGACATTTATCCCTGCTTTTAGGGACCACAGCTTTTGTTGGAAGTGTGTTTCATACAAACACAAACCGGAAGGAGCCTCATCTCACTCTGAAGCTTTGAGTAAAGGTGCCTTTCCCTTGCTGAGCCTCTATCTCTGTTAAGGGGTGGAGGGTGCATTTAGTTACCTCCCATCATCGGGATTTATGTAATTATCGTGCGAAGGAAGGGGGCCTGGGATGGACGCTGGGGGCTCCCATTCAGTCAGTAGATCTGAGGGCTCCCCACCCCCCCCCTTTTATGCTGATAGAATTTTTGGCAGAAATCACTCTTAGTAGGTAAGCACCCTAATCACCATACATGGTCTTCAGTGGTCCTGTGAGGTGAGCTGACCTCAACTTACATTTTGTGACGGAGCTGCTGCTCCTCCAGGAAACCTCCATGGAAACGGCATGTCGAGCTCAAGAAGTGATGTGTGAAAGAGGCTAGGTTTTGGAAACTTTCTGCAGAGCAAGAACCAGAAGCTCGGTGGATGGGGGGCCTGGAGACTGGCTGCCACGTGGGCCATGCTGGTGGATCACAGGCACTGCCCGTGCCGTGTGCCGCAGGGCTGGGATCCCGGGTAGACCTGGCGATCCAGCCCACATCTCTCCCTCTCCCCTGAGAGCAGTAGCTCCTCTCCTGCCTGCCTCACAGCCTTGTCGGTGGGTCAGATCGATGGGAAGGGGAGGTGTTTTGTAAAGTCGGGCACACTGCACCCCCGGGGAAAAAGGGCTCCCAATTCATCCACTCCCCTTTAAGTATTGCCTCTGGCTGATTCACCAACTGCAGAGTGGAATTGATGCTACAGAGATCAGAAACTCTACGTTGCACAAGCTGAAAATATTTACTATCTGGTCCTTTACTGAGAAAGCTTGCGGACCCTAGGTCTGAGGGGTTGCACAAAAGCACATTGTTCTCATGAGCTCGATTTTTGTGCACTCAGGGAAATTCCTGCCCTTTGCAGGGTAGTGCCATTCTTGACATTCTGCAAAGCCAGGAGAGCAGAGTCAGACTCCGAGAGATGCTGTTTGGGGTTCGAGTGTAAGGTCTGAGTGAGGGAAGCCCACCAAGCCTCACCTTGGTCAAAATGATGAAAAGAGGAGGGCTCCGGTGAGAGAGTCTCGAATTTCTTTGGAGCGCAGGAGCCAGGCCCTCTGAGACTGAGCAGGAACTCACAGAGAAAGGTCAGGGCAGGGCTCTTTGGCTCTTTCCTCGAGGTGAATGCTGTAAAACGTGGAGGGGGGCAATGCCTTCAAACTCAGCTGGCTTCGAATCTTTAACAATGAAGAAGAGAACCGGACTAGGGATATTTATCTCTGTTCCTTTCCCCATCTGCCGCATCAGTCAGGAAGGCACGTGTACGTTTCTACCCCCACTTTCTCCAGTACCCACATGGAGGCTCCGAGTCATCGCTGCGAAACTCACCTGGGGCGGCAGGCACCTGGTGTTAAGCCTGCTAACGCTTTTGTGTTCCTGGTATAGCCTACGTACACAATGTCATCTTTTTTCTCCCCTGTCCCTTTGCTTTAGGTGGAGAATTCCGGGGACCCATGGGAAAATTTCCAAAACAACCAGGCTCTCACATACTGGGAATGTGTCTATTTACTCATGGTCACCATGTCCACGGTTGGCTATGGGGATGTTTACGCAAAAACCACGCTTGGGCGCCTCTTCATGGTCTTCTTCATCCTCGGGGGACTGGTAAAAACTCTTTATTACGATGTTGATTTTTTTTATGGTCATTAATATTTTCTATGATCCGTTTCTTTAAAGCTTTGTATTTTTGATCCTGTGTTTCTGCATTACCAGCAAGTGATTGCCTTAGTGTTACAATCAGGCTAAGCAAATCCAAACGCAATGGTGACCTTTCTGCATATTTCTTTGGTATGTTAGACTTGTTTCCCAGAGACCCAGGCACCCTGCCCTTGTCGGGGTCAGCCTTTTCGCCAGGAGGAAACCTAATTGTCTTAAAGGAAGTGATGCTCAGTTATTAAGTGAGAGTGTCTGTCCCTTAGTAATGTCATTCGGCAGCTGACACTTTGCAGGGACAGCTGCTGTCACCCGACCCGGTCGATGCTGTGGATACTCTAGACAGTTTGCGGTTTCAAGAGCTCCCCCACACCCTTCACGATCCTCCCCTAAACTTCCAACAAACACTGTGGCTGGGGCCTGCCCTGAAGAGTAGTGTCCCCGCAGAGGACGGAAAGCCTGCGGGTCTCACGCAGGTAGACAGCCTTAGCGGAGCCGAGTGTGGTTTTGTAAACAGCGGACTGACTCCCCGGGGCAGCGACCCGTGGGATGCTTCCCTCCCCCTTTCTAAGTCAGAAAGTTTCGCTATTTGCTTTTCTGGTCTTTGCAGATCGTAACGGTCAGTAATGATGTAATTTTCAAGGGGGATTTCTGGCAACACGTGGTCGGTTGCTACATTTTGTCTTTCCAAGTAGCTCATTTGAAATGGAGATTTTTGCCGGGTCCGCGGTAAGCAATAGAAGCCTCCCTCACACGCAGCTTTCGCACATGCGCACCGCACATACATTTATAGGATGCATATACGTCTGTGTTCTGTATGCATACGACATACATACATTTAAAAAATGTATATAAATGTACATGTGCGTGTGTCCATTAACGCAAGCGCTCCCTCAGCACCAGGGAGGTCCCTGTAGGTAATGAGACCCACTGATCCAGCCACCAGCACAATGTTTGTTGGACAAAACATGGCAGATTTGTGTTTCTCCTTGCTCTTCTTTCCTCCCATGTGATTTCCTAAATTTACCTTTTGTGCTTTTTAGTGATTTTTTTTAAACGGAAAAAGTTTATATTATTTTAATATTCTTTTGGTGTTTATTGTCTTTCATCACGCAAAAAGGCATTGATTCTCCTGTGATTTTGAACTAGAAAGGAAGGTCTTGCCTTGTGGTTGTGTGTGTGTGTGTGTGTGTGTGTGTGTGATTTCACCAGCATGCACCCCCTGTACTGTCTTCCCTTCAGCAAGAAAAGCTAGATGTCAGCTTATTTATTTCTGTCTCCCTTGTATTTTTCTTGACTATGATTTGTTGTTGTTGTTGTTGTCCAGGTTGGCTAACGTTCATTTTGTCCTGTGTATTTTCAGGAGCTTGCCCTTTTTGTGCTTTTATTTTTAGAATCCACTGTGTTAGTATATGCCTTTGCAATTCTAACCCTTTTGTGTTTTCGGATCTTAGAGCCCACCCCCCCCTTCTGAAAAGGTCACCCCTTTCTTTGGCCTGTCTTTTCAGTCTCTCTTCTGTCTCCTGTCTTCTCCTCAGGCCATGTTTGCCAGCTACGTCCCTGAAATCATAGAATTAATAGGAAACCGCAAGAAATACGGGGGCTCCTATAGTGCGGTTAGTGGAAGAAAGTAAGTATGCCAAGAGGTTTTGCTGCCTCCGCTGTGGTAGAATCCTCTCTGCATGCCATTTTTTTTTTGGCTCTTGTTTCTTTGTTTCATGCATGTAGGCAATGTTTGCCCGCTACGTGCCCGAAATTGCTGCTCTCATCCTGAATCGGAATAAATTCGGCGGGACTTTTAACAAACATGGAGGCAGAAAGTAAGTCAGTTGCATCAGAAGAGATGGGGTTGAGTGACTTTCCAGAGCCCCTCTGGCGGTGACGCCTGAATCCCACCCCTCCCCCCTCCCCCCCAGAAGCTTCTGTGAGGGAAGAGCCACATTCTGTGTGGGGTGTGATGTCAGAGTCACCCCAGGAAGCTGTCACCCGTGGACCGACTACCCGGACCTGGGCCCATTCGGGGCTTTCTTCCCCACCCATCTTTCTGAGACACATCCTGCATTTTTCCTGGAAGGGGTCCCTAAGTAACTGGGCCTGTATTATTTTCTGTCCTAATCCCTCCCCAGGAAACCAAGCTCACGCATTCTTTACATCGACTGGCTTAGTGATTACATTCTGGTCCCCCAGACTAGTGTGATGCCATCCTATGGGTTTTGTGTGTCTGTGTGCAGCATTAACATGGGACTGTCCTCCAGCAGGGAAGTCTTAGGGACGGCAAGGTCAAGGTCACCTTGCCTACCATCAAGGCACTGCGGCAGCCAGGAAACCAATTCTCTTTAGCCAGGAGGCACCAAGCTTGTCCTCAGAGGGACTCATTACTCAGCTGAGATTCCTTCTGGGCAAGACAGATTCTATCTATGGTTTGTCCGTACATCAATGCTTTCTTCTTGGGGACTATTTCATTTTGGGCTCTGATCCTTTTATCAATATCCATATCAATGCGTGGGTTCATCATCAACCAGAGGGTTGACTGCTCTGTAAACAGCAGGGCCCTAGCATCTCTGTCCTCTACCGGCATACCAGGCAGGGCTGGTGGCAACCATTCTTTACTTTTTTTTTTTTTTAAAGCTTTTTCTTGGGTCCTCAGCTTGGCTGTTTTCGTTTTTGTTTTAACTTCCGTAGAGTAAGAGGCACACAGCTTTAATGTACAGCTCAAGGGATGTGTCCCTATGTACACGCCCAGTAATTACCATCCAGATTGAGATGAGAATACTTTCATCACTCAGGCCCCTTCCCAGTCCTAGAAGCTCCGATCGAAGAACCGAGTGCCCCTCCCCTAATACATTTTCAGGTGAACTCTTGCCTAGCCTCTTTTGTTTTTTAAGAGAAAATAAAACCATAGCACTGCCCTTGCCCTTCGCCTGCGCCTTTCCTGACAGTCCTGTTAGATGGAGGAAACCTCGTCTCCTGCCGGTGATCCCAGGGCATCCTGAGCTCAGGTGTCCAGTCCTTCGTTCAGAAAATGAGGAGGTGGAAAAAAAAAAAGACTCATTTTCTTGAACTACCCACAGGACACCAGTTTCCTTTCAAAGGAACAAAGGACAGTGAGCGAGAGGAGGCCAACTGGCGTCTCTTCCGTGGCGGCAGCACATTCCTCCACCTTCCCTCTAATGGAGCCCTCCTCTTCCTATTATCTTAACAGCCCTGGATGAGATGAGCACCAAGCTGTTCTGATTTCTGGGCCATTGGTTGGATCCAAAGGGCCAGATAAGTCCAGAGATTCCCACTGGTCATTTATTCCATTGCCAAGAGGCAAACAGCTCCTCTGTCCATTTCACCTCTAAGGTGTGAACAGGTCGCCATAAAGCAGAAGGCATTCTGAGGAGCTGGCTCTGTTTATGGCCTCCCACCCCACCAGCTCAGCCAGCATTTCCTTATCACTGCCCCTGAAGAAGCCCATAAAGTCAATTGCCCCGAAGTCTACGTTGAACATATTTCTTGACTCTCACTCCAGGTACAATGTTTTTTCTCGAAATAGTTTCCCTGGTCCAGTGTGGGTGGGCCAGGTGGCTGGTGGCTTTTGTCGGTGGGCACCCCAGAGGGGGCCTCAGAACAGCAGTCTCTCACCCGCACCTGGTCAGATCTGGTCATCTTTTTCGCCTTGGCACTTCCACTCAAACCCTGGAGTGCTGATGACTTCAGATCACAGCCTTCCCCTGGCTTTTGTCCTGCCTCTGTCTCTGTCATCTTTTATCACGGCCTTTTAGCCTGGGTTTTTTTCTTTTTCTTTTTTTCTTCTCCTTTATGAAAATACACACTTTGCTTTTAATGTGCTCTTTGGGTCTCCGATGTCCCCCGACCCTGAGGACAGAGAGTAGGTCCTGTCATCAACACTGGGACCATTCACTTTACTTTACACATTGTTTCCTGGTTCAAAAGCTAATTACTAAGTAGTTTAAAGAAGCCCTTTGGTCACTTAGATCTTTCATCAGAAAATATAAGCTTGGGAAAGGAACGGTAATAAAGGCCATTAGCACCCTTTGTTTGATGTTGTTTTCCAGTCAGTAGAACAAGATTGATGAAATGTTATGTTTGGCCAAAATTTGAGTTTTCATTTGGAATTCAGTGTTGAGAGAATGGGCTGTCAGAATCAATAAGTTTTCTTTCGCTTGGGATACGGGCATGTGGTAGTAATTAACAATATAAGGTCTTCAGTTGAGCAAGCAAGCATGGATTCTGGCAGCAAACATAATGAGAAACTACAGTTGTTCTATTTCTAACGTCAGAAAGTTTCCAGATAAAATTAAATGCATTTGCAAAAAGAAAGCAGCTAAACTTTGTTGAAAGGTAGAGTTCAGACTCTTAAAATAGCAGGCTTTGCCCCGTGTTTTTGTGTATGCAAAACTGTATGTGCTAGACTCATGGACACACATATGTACGCATACTCTTCTCCCTAGGATGTCATCAAGTGAATGCCCAGAATGTAATTAAAACATATACATAGTCAAGGAGATTGTTTACGTGTATATATTTTACTCAGAAATAGCCTCTCGAACAATGCATTAACTTGTCAGAGAATTTAAGGTAACTTGTGACCCAAAGCTACAGACACGCACAACTCTGAAATCTAAAGATGAGTTAGAGTAAAAAACAAAAACCAAAAAAGCCAAAAAAACAAAAACACAAAAATTAGGCAGGAAAGTTCTGGGTTTTGTTTAGGCAACACCCAGTTTCAGGATATTGGAGAACGTGGACATTTTGTTGGCACCTCATTTTTGGTTTTCATCTATGTGTTTGGCGTAATGTAAACACTCCACACAGCATCCCCAGAACGTCTTCACCATCAACATGGGGTCAAGGGCCCGGGGTGGCTTTTTCCAACGCTCGTATCGATATTCCTCACTTGACCTCCCACAGGACATGCAGATCCAGAGCCAGTGGTAGATATCGGGACACGTGTATACGTGGCTGTCGGCTGCTCTCTACTTCATCTTACTATGATGTGCCAGGGCTCCTAAGAATAGGAATTGGGTGTCAGTAACCAGGGGTTCAATGCGAGGCCCACACAGGCAGTCTCTGTGGGTTGGAGGTCTTGAGGACAATTGGCCTCTTGGGCTGAGACCCCAGATCTTATTCAAAAGGGTAGCCCACCTGCAGCCCAGCCTGCCCCCCGGGGGCATTGCCTCCTTCTCCTAACTTCCATGTAAAATCAAAGCTGCTCAGAGGTGGGGGGCAGGAGGGTGAGGCTCCCATGGCCTTTGGGATCCCGGCTTGCTCTCCTTCCTCCCACAGCCCCTGCCGTTTCCCCCAGAGATTTCCTCTCTGTGTGTGACTCAGCCACTCCTGCTTAGTTTATGAGAACTGACAAGATCATGGTCCGGGGTCACATGGCCAAGGGCCATGGAAAATAATCAGCCACAGAGAGGAATCCATCTGCTGTAACTCCCCGTTAGAGGTGGCCAGGCTGGGGAGCCATCCAGACCTTGTGTTTCCCATGATGGGCTTCTGGGGCCCCAAACTGAGACAGTCCTTGGCCAGGTGTTTGGGAGAAGGGACAATGGGGTGGGTTTGGATTATTCTACTGATGTCTGGTAGCCAAATGCTGAGAGGACACAGAGACAGGAGAATGAATAATAGAGGACAAGAAGAAGGCGAGAGGGAGCCAGGAAAGTGAATGAGGTCTACTTGAAGGAAGTAGGGGCTCGTGAGGAGTCTGGGCCCCCCTTCTGGTTGGGGGAACAGTTGTCACAGACTAATCTGGCTCTAGTTCCAATGCAGGAAACCTGTCTGTGGAACTTAAATGCTATGGCTTCCCTTAGAACTTTTCTTTATATAGACAGAGGAGTGCCACATACTTGCAGGTTAGAAGTGAATCACTAAGGCCCAAAACCTTAAGACTGCCTTCTTGGACCATAGTAATACCTACAAACGTGCATATTTCATAATGCTCACAGCAACCACATAAGGAAAGCATTATCATCTCCCTTTGCAGTGGGTGAGGAAACTAAGGAACAGAGAGGTTATGTGACTTGCCTGACATCACACAGCGAATAAAGGCTAGATTTTATATTTGAACCCAGGGGCGATTTGCTTCACTGGGCCATGCTGCCTCTAGAGATCATCTCCTGAGATCCCTTTCTGTTCTGAACCCCATGGTCCTATGGTTGTATGTTTTCCTCCACCTCTACCCATAAGTGGGGCCATTACACTGTGCACATGATGGAGAGGAAGAGAAATGCATGAGTATCACTGTGGGCCTCTCTTCCTCCTTATGCTCACCTATTGCTTCCAAGGGTCCGGGCCCCCCAGGGTCAAGAACCAAAAGATGGGGAGGGGACAAAACCATTTCTTCCTTGATTTTTCTCATTTGGTTAGACTAGAAATGCACTTACCTCTTGTACACTTGTAACAATGAGGGGCTCTCAAGGGTGGACAGATGGATTATTGACCAAAATGAGATTTGTGCCTTATTCGTGGGTCTCAACATTTTCAACCCCTTCCTGGGGAGTTCATTTCCTAGGTTACCAGGCATGGTGGTCTGTAGCAATCTACCAGATCGCCCCCCCCACCCCGGCAGAGCCTACCTGAATGGCATCTTAAGAAGAGCGTTCCCTGCCCTGGCAGACATATCCACCTGTTCCCTTCGGTTCCCTGGCTGGTCTGGGGGTGGTTTCTTAACTGTCAGTGAGAATTAGAGTAGTAGGAGCCCCTCCTGGAAAGTCCCATGTTAGATACACTCTCTGGGTTTATCTCAGAGCTTTGGGTGGGAGTGGTAACCTGCAGGAGGCTGGGTCTTCCTGGAGGGAGTTCGGGCAGTCTGCTTTCCACATGGGTTGTCGCCTCTGGATTGTAAGTGGGAGCCCTGAAGCCATAGAGGTTGGCAGAATTTATCATGCATTTCCACTTAAAAATGAAAACAGATACTTTACTATGTTCTTTATGCAGTGGTCATATTTTAAAGAGTATTCAATAATTTAGACAAGAATTTCATGAGCTAAGAAATACTAGAGCATAGTTCGCTTCCTGCCTCACTCTCTGTGCCTGTGATCACGTCTACTGGCTCATTTTCAGTCCGCAGATGTTCACCGTGTGCCTCCGTGCCCAGCACGGTGTGGGTTGTGTTGGGTGCCAGGGGTTCAGTGGTGAGCAAGCTCCCTGTGGGACCTGTCCTCATGGGTGCTGCAGTCTCCAGGAAAGGTTACAGGCAACGAGCAAGGCTATGACTGCTGAAAATACCAAGTACAAATTTTAATGCATGTGGCAGAAACGAAAACAAAAAAGACTAAAATTCTGTCATAGAGCCAAACAGGGATGACTTATCCTAGAGAAGTCCTGGGAGGTGCCATTTCAGAGGAGGGCGTGGTATAGCCCTTTCTGTGGCTGCAGACCCCAGCTTCTGGTGCTCCTAAGCTGAGGAGAGCCAACACCCCAGTTTCAAAATTCATATTACACGAACCCCTCTTACAACCATCGGTCTTTGCTTCTACCTCCATGGGCCTAAGTCTTAAAATCTTGCTTTCCTCTCAGGCTCTGCTTTGCCTGTACAGTCGTCTCCGCTGACTTACTGGGAGAGGGCATCCTTCCCTGGTTTCTTCTTACTGGGTTCTTATTTAGTTCACTGCCTCTTCTCAGATCAGAAATAGTCGCCTCATCTCTCTCCGTGTGTCCTTATTCCTTACTGAGACCACTTTGTATTCCCTCCTGCCTGGCCGACTTAAAGTTCCATCTCGTTTTCTCGGCCCCCCTCAAGCTTTGCCCACTGTGGTTCTAGACCACTTTTTGTTTTTAAAGGATTGGGATCTTAAAGGAGCTACTGTGCCCGAGCAGGCATTGCAGCTGACCCTTGAACAACCCGGCTTGAAGTGCATGGGTCCATGTACATGTGCATTGTTTGGGATAAGATAAATACAGTACAGTAAACGTGTGTTTTCTCTTATGATTTTCTTGACAACATTTTCTTTTCTCTAGCCTACTTTATTATAAGAATACAGTCTGTAATAACTGTAACATAGAAACTAGGTGTCAATGGACTATGTTCTTGGTAAGTCTTCCGGTCAATAGTAGGCTATTAGTAGTTAAGTTTTCGGGGAGTCAAAAGTTACATGTAGATTTTTGACTGTGCGAGGGTCGGTGCCCCATGTTGTTCAAACGTCAGTGGTATTTCTTTACAGAGACTCACTTAATCTACCCCAGAGTCTATCCTCTCCCCCAAGAGAGCTAGCGTGAGTTCTGCCTTCATCACCGTCCGTTCCTCACGTGATTACCGAGCGCTCGCTACGCACAGGCACCGGGAACAAATGTAGTCACACCCATAGAGGTTTTCAAATATGCCACATCTCTCTTGAGCTATGCATTACATTATTTGGCCACCGAAGTGATTGGGGAGTTCAAACTCAGAGCTTATATCAGCCTCCCCTCTTGGTTCCCAGAGGTGACCGTCTTCCTACAATAACATTTCCATCTCAACTTGTTCTGATAAGGGCTGACTCCAGCACTTGGGAATAGGATGTGGGGTTAATTTGTGTGATGTTGTCTTGGGCCCGGTACCATGAGCCTCCTTTCCTTTCCTGTCTACACACAGCTTGGGCAACACTCCCTCTCCCTTCTGCACAGCCTGATGTGGTGGGTGGGGGGTTACTCCTGTGGGGGGTGTTTCCTATAGGATGCCATTTACGATTTCTATATCACAGACATCACTCTGATTGAAATGTGACCGAGGCTTTGCATTTCACACAAACTTCTATCCCTTGATAGGGAAGCCATTCAGCCCTCTCCTTGCATGGCCACGTGATTCGTGGCCTGAACTCCCAGCAATGTTTTCAGATTCCTCGATTTTAAAAGCCATAAATTAGCAAATCATCAACATATCACCAGGAAGGATCATCTGGTAGCCATTCTAGTCAGAAGGAAACACAGGCCCCAATAACTGATCTTCACAAAGATATGAAGAACTGTAGACAGACAGATACAGTAAATAGGAAGACAAACAGATAATTCAAGTTGACAGACCATCTTGGACTGATTAGACATTCTGCTTTGATTAGCATTAAACTTTTGGGGGAGGAAAAAAGAATTGAGATTGCCCTAATACTTTGGAAAAATGACCCCTTGACTACTTCTGAAATTCAGAACCGAGGGGCAGATACCAAAAGCAAGTGTCATTAGATGCTGTATCGTATAATGTAACATGCTAGGTATTCCTTTCTGATGAGAGGGGTCTCGGTGGGTGTGGATGTGGGCGCTTCTTTCTTTGCATCTGCTTTGGATTCTTGTAAGCCACATCTTCAGTCCCTTTCAAACTTGAAGCTCTATTTAAAGAGACTTGGATGCATATTAAATCAATTTCCTGATAATACTAATGGAATGAAGGCTTGTCCCCCCTCTCCCCCCTCCACTTTCTTCCCTTCCACAACACTTATTAAAATGTTCCAGCTATTGTTCTGAAAACAAGAATAGAAATGTAGGTGGGAGATGAACTGTGTACCTAAAAAAATAAAAAAAGTCATATTCAAACCTAGACTTTTGCTCTCAGATATTCTTTCTTCCATAAAAAAACCCATTCCAAATATGACTTTTCTAATTATAATCCCCGAAGAGTCTTTCTGCTCCATCTCACGTTCGGTTGGGTGAACGCTCGCTGGGTAGGTTCCGAATCTACAGAACAAACGCCACCCTCCAAGAGCGAGTTGCCGTGTTTTCTGTCTTCCTGCTGTGTCGTTCGTTGGGATAGAAGTCTTTCCAGAGCTGTGCACCGTGCTTCCTAGCAGACTTGGGGTTTGTCCTGCTGATGCTGCAGTCATACACCAGGAAACTTTCTAGCTGTCCAAGCTCATTGTCTCTTTCTATTAAAAGAACTTTAGAGGCTGTTGCAATGTGAGGCTCATGGAAACCTGATTCTGTGTCGCTCAGGGTTTGAGGCTGCACATCTACTCTGAGTGTTGGGAACAATGACCTGCTCCCATCGCAGAACCATGGGATCTGCTCCAGATGTGGGTATCGATTGTCAATAAAAGCAATCTTATATCCCCCCATATACCTTCTTAATTAGGGGACATGGAGGCAGTTCAGAGATAGATTCATGCCCATCTCTGTGGGAGGTTTTGTGACCTTAGCCACTGACCTCAAAGGCAAATGCCAGCTACGCTGTAGAACAGATTCAGGGAAGTTCCCATCCCAACATGTTTGCTCGGCTCACAAGTATGTGAGCCCCTGCCGTGTTCCAGTCACTGTGCTAAGTGCCGTGGTTAAAGGGTGAGCAAGAACACGTGTTTCTGCCCTCCTGGAGCTTACCTGAAACTTGGACCAGTCAGAACCACCCAGGGAACAAGTGGCAGCTAAATGGAAGCTTAATTATGT
Source organism: Ursus americanus (assembly GCF_024610735.1). Classification (NCBI taxonomy): domain Eukaryota; kingdom Metazoa; phylum Chordata; class Mammalia; order Carnivora; family Ursidae; genus Ursus; species Ursus americanus. The sequence continues at coordinate 48,734,188 of NC_142132.1, forward strand.
AGGAGCGTCACCCCAGTGGAAAGCTTTTGGGCAGGAGTTTTCTTCAATGAAATGGTGAAGGCTGCAAGCTTTTTAGAGGGAGTGCTTCTAAAAGCAGTTGATAATTCATATTGTTGAAATGTACCCATTGCAGAGTTTGGGGCAAAGGTAACAGCAGGGTCATGTGTGCCTCCAAAAACCTATGGATCTAATGATGGACCCAGTAAAACAGGGATGCAGAGAGACTTGGGAGGGTGGGGAGCTGCTGATGCTACCCCGAGTCCCCTCTTTTTCATCCCTTAAGGTGTCCCCCAGTGGTGTGTTATGCCCCAGCAAGCCCTGGAGCCTATGGACTCCTCCCAGCTCTTATGTGTGTAAGAGATGATGGAGGCCAGCTAGAATGTTGGGTCTACTCGCAGTGGATTGGACAGCTAGCAGTGTGTGCTAACTGGGGCCACACCTTTGGGTATGGCTGGGGAACAAGGCCAGGATATGTTAACTTGATTGTCTTTATGGGAAGGTAGACCCAACAAGATATGCTCTAGGGCCATGATGCATGATTTACCTGGGGTGTTAACAGGGAGGTGGGGCTCGCTTTGCAAATCAAAGCTAACATACCTCCCCTCTACAAGGGCAAGTAAGAACCGTTTCTTTGCATGGACTTATTTTCCCTCTATTCCACCTTCAGCCCTGAAGGATGTGGTTGACCTTTGCCTGAGTCTTCTCTTCTCTGGGTGCCTTACGTTCAGAAGCAGCGCCACCCAGTGGAGACAGGCAAATCTGCTTTGATCTGCATAGAGGAAAGTGCTGTTCAGTACCCGGATTTCACTGTAAGAGCAGAGCACCATCTAGGATTGGAAGACTCAGGTCGAAGGAAGACTGACTTACCTGAAAATGGCCAAAGGCCACCAAGCCTGCAGTAATGGGATGACTACAACGTGGAAGGGCCAGGGTGTTGGGGAGACACAGTGTTATTTGTGAGAGTCGGGCAGTTATGGAATTGCGTACTTAAGATGGCCGTATAAGTCCTCTTCCAAGAAGGAAGGAAAGGAAGAGGGGAGAGGAAGAAACCAAAACAACACCAGCCTACTGGGTCGTTGTGAAAATTAAGTGAGACACTAACGTGAAGGTAAACAACTCTTCCAGTTAGGGGCTCTTCAGTTATAGACAACAGAAATGGATTCTTGCTAACTCGAGCAGAAAAGGAATTTCTTTGGAAGGTTAGAGTACCTTATGGAATTCAGAGGAAAGCTGATGAGCAAGATCTCAGAAAGGACATGGTTGAGCCAGCCAAGCTGCCCTGGGACCCAGCAAGCAGAAACTCAGGGACGGTCATGACAGGGTTTTGCCATCAGGGTGGATCCCACCGGGACTTAGTGTCACTCCATTCAAGACTGAGAAGCATTGATTGGCCTGGCTCAGGCAGGGAAACTTAATTCAAGGTTCCAAGACTGTATCCGACTAAAGAGGACTGGCTCCCCAAGTTAAAACTGAGGTGCCATTGACAGAAGAGAGGGTGTCTGCTGGACAGGTCAATCTAACCAATAGCTCCTACACTACAGTTCTCAGAATTTATTTATTGATTTTTTTTAAAGATTTATTTATTTTAGAGAGAGAGACACACACACACTGAGAGAGTTGGGGTGAGGGGCAAAGGGGGAGAGTCTCAAGCAGACTCCATGCTGAGCCCGGAGCCTGATGCGGGGGCTCAATCTCATGACCCTGAGATCGCAACCTGCGTGGAAACCAAGAGTCAGACGCTTAACCAGTTGCGCCACGCAGGCGCACCTCTGAGTTTATTTTTAAGACTTGGACTGAGGCCCCCTTTAGGCAACAAGCTACAAGAGATGTGTGCTCACCTGTGTTTGTGGTCTGGTTATGGAGATCTAATTGTGATCTAGGATAATGGAGGCGTAGACACAGACCCCTCTGGTGTGGTTTAGGTCCTGACCTTCTGCATATGGTAAGATGCACCCACTTTGTGCAGAAAGTTCTGGTCTGGTCAGGACAAGTCAGTATTCACTGTTGGCCCTACCAGTGGTCTGTCCTGTGACCTTGGGGCTCTGTTTTACAGAGGTGCCTTTGCTGCACTGTTGGGATCTATTTGCTCAGCCTTCTGCCCCTGTTTAGGGAAACAGCAAAACAGCCTGTCTCTTCCAGAACAGCTCTATTGACAGCTGGATGAGATGATTACTTTATTCTCTTCCTCACTAGGAGGGAGAAGGCATTTCCTTTCTTTGTAATTAGCAAAGTACTAGCTGTGGCCCTGGGTAGGAGATTTTCTTATCTCTAAACCTCCTTGGGCTTTTCGTTTGCTTGTTTTGTTTTTTCATTTGTTTTAACCGGAAATGGCTAAAGCCTGGGTTTGAGGTTGTGACCTTAATACACATTCACAGTTGTTTTGCTTGCATTTTTATCCTCCTTACACGTACTGTTCTCTCACAAGCTCAAAACCTGGTAGTAGATCTGAGGCGGCAGAATCAGCCAATGATCTAATCTGACCATCTCGCGGTTGACTGTTAATTTTCTTCTACACTTACAGTGGTAGAGCGTGGCCAAGACAAGCACACCTTACCAACCAGTCCATTGGTCGGCAGATAGTTCTGGAAAGCTTTGGGGGTCCTGACTGAGGTCCCAAGGTGGGGTAGAAGGATGGGACCCACACAGCCTAGAGCTAGCTTTTGTTGGCCAAAGGTGAACTCCCCTATGTGGAAGTCAGTTCCTTTGGGACAGGCTCTCAGTACAGGAGGAAGTGGGAAGGCGGGAGTTGGATCAGCCTCCTTCCTTTTGGGCAGTGAGGTCCTGCACCTCAGGGGAAAACCTGGGTAACTGTCACCCTGAAGGACATGACCCAAACCAGGGGAAGCTGTGTGACAAAACAGCCAAAGAAAGTACCACCAGGTGATAATGGAATGTCAAGCCCAGAATCTGCCAAAACCTCAGCTTGCATGAGAGTCTTGGAGAGATAGTTATGTGGACGCTGAATGGTTCAAATTCAACCTTGGAGGGGCAACGTGAACTTAGAGTGCTGACCACTGTGTGATTTGGGTTGTAGGGTCTCTCGCCACCCGTACCCTGCTTTCTGTAAGATAAAATGCTGCTGAATTCACTTGACAAGTCCTTCTTAAAATTCATTCCCATCAAGCCAGTGGCTACCAATGGTGGGGGCGGGGGGGGGCAGGTTGGATGGAAAGAGCATGATTAGAAGTCTCAGCAGAAAGACAGAAGAGATTCTAGCATATGTATTTGATATAAATATGATAGTTTTACAGAGACATCTAGATCAATATATGCCACGTTTCATCTACCTCTCTGACAAAGGGAGCACAATGTACTCAGGGAAAGCTGTATAGGATTTTCAATTTACCCTGTGTGATTTATTGTGACAGGATAGCTATGGGTTTTTTAAGTTCTTTATACTTGTTCCAGTAAAAATGGATATAGTATCTTTAAAAATAAACAGCCCAGAGCTGTGCCTTTTACATTGTCTTCCTAGAATGAGGCTCTGCTAAAGAGAGATCTGAGACCTCCCTGCCCTAGGGGGAGCAGGGGGGACCACGACCTGATGCAGTCAGATTTGCCTCAGTCCTGCTCTTTGGCTGTTTCGAGGGGATGGGGTGGTGGGGAGGGTGAGCAGGGAACTGAATTAGGAAGTATTGCAGACGTCTAGACGGTACGCTGGTGGCGTGAGCTAGAAAGGGCAAAGAGCTGGAACTCGATGGGGGGATCCATCACTGTCTGTGGGTGCAGTCCACTCCGTCTGGGCCCCTTTGTTTTTTAGTGACTGGCCCCCGTCTACTGATTCCCAGTTCAGGCTCCTTTCAGCAGTATCAGCCTTCCCTTTCTCTAGAAGGCATCAAAGCGAGGGGGTAGGGCAGCTCTTGCTCTGCTACTCACCATGTACTAAATGTCTGGGCCTCAGTTTCCACATTAAAATAATAATGCAGGCACTAGACTGAACATTCTCGAAGGGCCATTCTGATACTAAGATAAACATAAGTCTATGGAGTGGAGCCCATCCCTGTCACGGTTCCCTTTCTCAAGGCTATTGGCTCTAAGCAACACTTCCCAAGACTTCTTAAAATTGTGTAGGTTTTAGTTCTCATTTACTCAGCTCAACCTCCATGGGTCTCTGGAGGCCTCATTCACTGGAGACTTGAAGAGTTTGGGGGCCCCCCTCGACACCCTCCTCTTATGCCTCTTGCCCTATCACCTCCCCTAAGTCGTCCATTCTGAAAGGCACCAGTGGAACTGAGCTCTAAAACAGGTCCCAGCTCCACAGGGGCATCCTGGCTTCCCTCCGCCATCTCCAGGAAGGAAGTAGACTGATGGAGGAGAATGCGTGGGATTTCGTTCTAGAGGTGGAGATGCTTAATGATGGGAGAGGTACACCCATATTCATTTAGTGAGGATGTACCCATGAAAAAAGCACTTAGTAGTTTGGTGAACCCTGTTAGAGTTTGTAATAGTCAAGCATTATTCTTACTGTGGTTGTCACACTCATCTACTGATGCCATGTTTGCTCCATGACACACAAGTGTTACCCACCCCTAATTCGGTCCAGCCTGTGTTTACGGAGCCCTGCCTCTAAACCAGGCGTGCTTGCTTACACTGGATGACTAACTCTTTTACACATGCCATCTGCTACTATTCTGGCATTTAAGATGCTTCTTCATGCATCTGAGGGGAATCTTTTAATCCAGCCATTAACATTAGTTTATCCCAAGAAAGATTTGTTTATAGAACTCGACAAAATTAGAAAACAAAGAAGTCCCATCAGATCAGAAATGGTTATTGATTTAGGTTTGTTGGCCATCTTCACAAACCACGTTCCCAGGCCCTATAAAATCCATCATTAAGAATGCCAATAGTGTAAAGACATTCAAATCCAGAGCCACGTTGGGAACAGTGTTAGTTACCATCATAGTGTAACTTTCCTAAATAGTCTCCATCGTCAATGGATCATTTATCTTTGGGATCCTTAGGCTGGTGAGGCGGTCCTGGGCTGGACATAATATATAATGTCTAAAATGGATATCTGCATCGCTTTGCCATCCCTTGGCTTGCCAGATTGTGTGGCTTCAGTGTCAAAAAACCTGGATTAGAGTTTCTGCCATCACTCAGCCTTTGCTGCCTTGACCACGTGCAGCCAGTATCTAGTGATGCCACCAGCACTGGGATGTTTTAAGTGCAAATCACCTCTTTCCATCACAGTCCCAAGGCTAAGCCTCTCTCCTGGCCCAGTGAGGACCCCTCCAGCATCCCCTCCACTGTGTGACCAGGAGGACATCCTGCTGGCCCAGCCCTGCCTGCCATCAAGGAGCGGAAGCTGAAATACTCCAGCCTCTGCTCTCTGCACCCCATCACTTTCATCTTAGTGAGCATTAGAGCCGGGGACCTGGGTCACATCCCGGGCAAGTCACTTTCTTGCTGTGGGATGTCAGGCGTGCGACTTAAGGAAATTGAGGTTAAGAGAGGTTATCTGCAAAGATGCAGATTGTAGGAACATAGGGTTGTTTGAGGATTAGGTGAGATTCCAGGGGTCCTAGAGCACTTTACATCTGTTACCTACTGATTTATAGATATCACATGAATCCAACCATTTAATACTGCTTACAATGGCCCAGACCCTTTACTAGGCCTTTCACATGTATGATCTATTTAAATAAATCCTCAAGATAACCTCATGAATCAGCCCCTCTGAGACTCTGACTTTATAGTTGTAAAATACAGAGTTGGTACCTTGCCTAAGACTATTCGGTTATTTAGTGTCTGAGCTGAGCTAACACAGGGCTATCAAAGCACGGATCTCACATGGTAGATCTGTAGGTACCATGGAAGCTGGCGGAGATATTTGTGGATGAGGGTCTTTCCGGCATCCTTCAAATCGTGCACCGTGAACAGCCATCACTCTGCATCCAAGGAGGGCACACCCCGCTCCCAGTCTTAGAATATTTTCAATTGTATTTTCAATCACCGAGGATACAACGAATGCTTCTTCTCTTCTCCCAGCAATAACATCCTCCCCCCAACTACTGTCCCTGGAATTTTCAAAAGTCTTGATAGTATTTCTGGAAAACAAATTTTCCCCTTTCACTGTCCATCCCTTGTGCTCCTGCAGGGCCCCCTGTGCTCCCTCAGACAGGCTAGTGGGAGCCGATCTTCCAGGGCAGATGCTGAGTTAAAGAGGTGACTTCTCCCCATCCGTCAACTCTAACTGCATTCAAACATGTTCAATATGTGGGCTTCTTGATAACTTCCACCGCATGGAAAACAAAATGGAGGGAAATGATTATTGGCACAAAAGGGGGAAGTCATAAATCTTCAAATCAGATATAGGACAGATTGGAACAATATGGGTTCTCCAAGGTTGCCGTGATAATGTACCTAATAACTCTCCTTGGGCAAAAAGGCAATCTGCTTTCAATCAATCTCGCTTTTTCTGAGCAAAAATACCAATTATGTTGAAGGAAGATTTTTTTTCTTCCTTTTTGATAAAGGCTGCTCTCCACCCAGAAATCATACTGTAGCTAAAAGATATATATTCTCAATTGTCTAGAATGGTATTGGACAGCCAGCATCAAATGAGAAAAGTCAATCCTTTTCTCCTCTCCTCTCCTGCCTGCATTTGTCTACTTCTTAAGAGAAGTGAAAGCTACTTAAAGGCTTAAGGGACAATATTGATTGCATTGGAATATATTTTATATGTACCCAGCACATTTTCAACTAGGAGAACCCTGACTCTTTCTAAGGCTGAATAAATCAGCTGGCGGGGCCTTTGATTCAAGGGTGAGAGGGTGAACTCATCTCCTTCCCTTCCACTTCTCACACATCTGTCCCAGAGATGAATGATTTCAGAACAGGGAGAGGGAATGCTGGCAGATGTTCATTCAGTCCTTTGCGTACAGGATGGAAAGGATGAATGTTCAGGCATTTCCCCGGACCTATCATTGATTCGAGTCCAGGTTTGAAAAATCACCAGGCTTCTACTGATAGAGAACTTTGCTGTGCCTGGGGCAGGAAGCTGGCCGGGTGGTATTAACCTCTCAGCTCCCTCATCTATTGAATGGGGATAAGGAGCTTGCCCAGGATTACAGACATCCTTGGTGGCAGAACAAGGAATCCAGTCTGGCCTATTCTCATATCCAGGTGAGAGGGAGGGCCCCCACCACACATCTGTCCTGTGGAGGTGCCCATACGTCGGATTCATGCTGGCCTTGTTCACAGTCATGGAAGTCAGCGGGCAGAAAGCATTAGAATTGCCCCCATGTAGCCCCAGATGGCAGATCAAGAGGGAAATCCTGTGTCTTGGTCACTTTCTGAACGCACCTGGCAAATTCAAAATCAGAACTCTTATGCAAAACATGCAAATTCATTTGCAGCCTGTTTTGTCCATATCAATACACATGCGTTACAAGAAATATTTTAAGAGATGACAGGATAAAAATGTATATAATCCAAGCATTCTGTTCACGTCCCTGTTCTGACACACGGTGTATTTCTGGAGGGAGTTAGTCATGTGGGCTTGGAGCACTTGGATGGGTGGCCAAGGGACCTCCCTTAACCTGGCCAGTACGGCCAGAGAACAAAGTGGTCGTGTTGGAATGTCTCTTCTGAGGCAGCCAACGGGCAGTCTTTCCTCCCCGTGATGGCCGCTGCTTGCCCGGCCACTGAGTACGGCACCGTAACAATAACAGTCCATAATGGTGATATTATTAACTGCATTGTGCATATTATTGATTTACTCCTTGTTCTGCATCATTATCCTTTCACCAATGAGTTTACTGCCTTATTCTCACATACTTAGTCAAGCACCAAATTACAACGAAAGGGCAGGCTCTTGTAATGGCATCTAATGGAACATTGCGTAAGTGATCATCACTTCCTCCCATTATGAGCTGCCTCCAGCCAATGAGCTTTCTGCCTTATTGGAATGTGCACAGAGCAATTATGAGGTGCAAGGGGCCTAGCTATTCTAAATTTTTTCCCATGAAATTACCGTGCTTCCGTGTTCGCCACCTGCCCATGTGTCAGAGCCTGGCCAGGGATTCAGCCTCTGGCCCTAGCAGCCCGAGAGGCACAGGGACCGGGGCTGAGCCCCTTGCTACAGTCTTCTTACTTGAAGCCAGCAGGTTTCCTCTTCACAGTCGGGCCCCAGCTTTGGGTCGTGGGGCTAACGCTTGCACCAAAGGGTTTAGTCCTGATGGAGCATCAGATAGCAAATGTCAGTGGCCACAGGGTAGACAGATTGGTTCAGATTCATCAGATGGGTCCAGAAGCCCAAAGATGTTGGGGGGATTTGTGTCCCAGCAGTTCTGGAAAAGAGGCTCTTCTCCTCAGGGGAAGCCACCATTTCCAGAAACAGAAATTCAGACCTCTCTGGATCAAGGCAAACCGTTCCAGCCTCATCCCTTTCTAGCTTCTCTCCATCTTGAAGTAAAATGCTTTGGCTCTCGTGGAAGTCCCAGGCACCCTAGGGAAGCAGCTATCAGGGGACGGACAGCCTGCGGCATGATCTCCGATTCCATAGGCGTCCCATCCCCATTTAGCCCTGAGTAATGCTCACTTACTGTAAAGTGTTACATGCCCCCATTGTCGGAGAAGTTATGGCGGAAAAATGCAAAATTTCCTTTTTACTGCTTATGGCCAGCAGAGCCCATAACGTGTCAAGCTGCACATTAGCCACCCTGATAAAAGTCCGCTTTCTTACACACAAAATCATCGTTTCAGCAAGATTTGTTATCTCATTACCTGATAAGCTCTATGTCATAAACCAAGACTCATTCGGTAAATCTCTCAAGAGGACGCTTTGTGGGCAGAAAGGGAAAGATATGAATCTGCAAGGGACTTGATAATGCAGCATTTAAGCACAAGCATAATGTCACTTATTGTTAAATGCATAAAACCACTTGGCCAAACGGTTGGGCTTTTAATAGGATTTTGTGCAGCATCAGGTGAGAAGCCATATGCCTTTTCTGCCGAGGAGTCTCTGAACACCTGCCAGCACCGCTGCTTTGCCTCACGGCCCTCTGGGGATGGGAGCTGGGCTTTAATTGAGGCCTCGGGAGGAGACGAGTGCTTCCCTGCAGCTGTGCGCTTCCTCTGTCTTGCCTGGGGTGGGGGCCGGGTCAGCGCGGGGCTGGCCCCATCTAACTGGCTTCTCTTATTCAGGCACATTGTGGTCTGCGGACACATCACTCTGGAGAGTGTTTCCAACTTCCTGAAGGACTTCCTGCACAAGGACCGGGATGATGTCAATGTGGAGATCGTCTTTCTTCACAAGTAAGGGCCCCCTGCTGTTTCAAGACCCTCCACCCAACCCGGCACTCTGAGGAGGACTCCCTGAGCGTCTGTAGGAGTGGTGGTGCGGGGGGGCCACGCTGGGGGGCAGTGCAGAGTTGAATCGGCCACAACCCCTGGTCGCCTCCTTGGAGAGGACAATATGGAACCAATGGAAAGGGAACCAACCCATTAGTTCAGTGGTGAGAACGGCTCCTGCCTCTGTGGAGGCAATTCTGGCAAATGAGAACGAAGTTCATTGTGGGTCAAACACGTCATTACTGTCCCATCAGCTGTCTGGATCGATTCGATCCAGGTGTGTCCACAGTGTCTGGTGTGGAATGATTAGCTGTCTGGTGTGGATTCTTTGCAAGTGCGGGAGTGACAGAGTGGCCAGGCAAGACACAAACGTAAGAGGAAGCAGGGTATAAAGTACTAATAGCAGCTGCAACAACAATTGCCGTTTCTAGAACCCTCAGTGTAGGACTGGTCCCTGTGCTGGTCCCCGTGCATACTATCTCTCCTTTCGTCCACACAGGGAGTCAAAGTACATGCTGTGAACTCCGAGTATTCCATATGAATCTCGCCGAAGAAGTTATTTAACCTCCCCGGGCCTTGGGTTTCACATTCATAAGATAGGGAGATCACCATGGTTTCATTCTACCACTTAGGGAGAATGAAAAGAAATAATCCATGTAAAAAGTATGCAGAGCAGAATCAGGCACACAGTAAGTGCTCAATAAATGTTAGCTGTTATTGTGAAAGGTAAACTATATTAGGTTGATAAGCAACTTAGAAGATAGGTCTTTTTATGTTTGCTGTACAGTTGAGGAAAGAAAGACCTCTCCTTCTGCTCAATGTTGCTGGGATTTTTAAGCTTCGTCTGATCCCCTTTTAGGTAAAAGTTAGTCTGCCACAGGGATAGAGAGTCTGGGGACTTAGGCATGTTGACTTGGGTGGCACTGTCTTCTTCTTTGATGGAAATGGGACAAAGGGAAAAGGGAAAAGGGACAAAGCTTATGAGTTGGCTCCATAGGGGGTTCACTCAATCCTGCTCTGAGATCCCATGGAAGTTGACTTCCCTATAAGCTTCCTTTTGACATTTGTTTGCAGAATACCAAACTGGCCACCATGTCAGAGCACCAGCATTTTGCTTCTCAGCACTGAATTCTCCAAGTTCTGAAAAGACCAGCCAGGCCACGAGCACAGGAGCAGAACTCACTGATCCAATTCAGTGCTTAGCCTCTCATTACCAGCTGAGGGGCCCGTCCTCTGCAGAGCATTATAGAAGGTTCAAGAGAAGTCGTGTGTGTAGGTTCTGCCCTCGTATTGGTTGGGCATTTCAAGATGAGCACGTGTGCAGCAATTAGAGCTCAACATCTAACCTGCATTCACAGACTGAAGTCAGTTTAGTCAAGAGGCAGAACTGTACCAGGCATTTGCGTCAGGGAGAGACCACCATTTCTTGCATGACCAGGCAGACTTCCCAAGAAGGGCCTGACCGTAACGGATCTCAAAGACTGGTGCGATTTGCACAGGCTCTGTTTCTCTCTCACCCACTGCTTGAGTCTTGAATCAACAAGCCGGCGGCTAATGCTTCACTTGCTGGGATTCACCTTCGTGTCCCCAGCATCTGTCAGTGTCAGCATTGTAGTAGATGGCCCAGTTAATTAACCTCTTGAAGCTTTGGGTTAATAACATCCCTTCCTTTAGGGTTGTTTTGAGGTTTAAATGAGTTAATACTTGTCAAGTGCTTGGAATGGTGTCTGCCACATAGTAAATGCTCGAAAACATTAACAACTTGTACTAAGTACTTAATGAATGTTAGGCAAGCGTTGACTAACCCAGTTCTTGGTACCTAGTAGGTTCAAACCAACTATCGTCTCCCAGCACCTAGCCTGATACCTTATAGAATAGATATCTTTCATCTCTACAGAAGTAATAAATGGATGAATAGGTCAATCAGTGTTTTAATCCTTGTCCTCCAATGGGAAAGGTGTCTGTACAGCTCAGCACTAAGAATGATGAATAGCGTACACATGTATGAGTCAAGAACAGTACCAAGAGTGAGTTAACTCTGTCTGTGGCTGCTCAGAGGTGATGTGTTTTGATCCAGGCCCTGGGGGAAGAGAAGTCCATGTGGCTGAGAAGCAGAGAAGAGACTTTGAGGGAGGAATGGCAGGAGACTCTGCCAGGGGAACCTTTGACTAATCTCTGATGTCACAGCTCAGTCTCTCTATTCATAAAATAGAGACTCCATTCCTAACAAAGTCGAAGACGTTTCGCCTCACAGGTCTCAGACTTTGTAAAGACCACAAGCCTCTTTATTTTACCTTGGTACTGGTTTGGGTTTTCAGTGGCCTGGGGTTTTATTTCTCTTGAGTGTGAGCCTTTTATTTCTGGTAAGAAAGGGGGCTACTTTGCAGGTGAAAGCCTTTTTCTAGGTCTTCCTCTTTGGAAGTCAGAGAGAAAGAAGGCCATGGAAGCAGAAATACCTGAGTCTATTATATTAATGGCTGTTTCTTCTCTCCCTGCCAGCATTTCCCCTAACCTGGAGCTTGAGGCTCTGTTCAAACGACATTTTACTCAGGTGGAATTTTATCAGGGTTCAGTCCTCAATCCACATGATCTTGCAAGAGTGAAGGTAAGAAGGAAGAGGTGACTTCTGCTTTTACTCCATCTGAGAGGGGGATCGACTCTGTGGTGAGGGCATATGCCTCCTAGGATGGCCAAGAGTCCCCTCCACACCCCTAATGAGATAAGTCAAATGCCACCAGCCTTGGCATCACCCTTCCGCTGGTCCCAGAGCTTCATTCCGCTGGCACTTGCTAGACCACTTCCCTCACTTGGGCTAGTCATAAAATGAAAATTATGTTGCCAGTTCCTCCATATCAGCACTCCTCAAGGAAGTAGACCAGTTGTAGGGATTCAGTAGACTCATTTGCAACATAATAATCAAGTAATTCCCATCTTAAATACTTAAGTTGTACTCAGTGTAGCTCTGAAATCTATTATTTACATTGGAAAGGAATATGAAGGATAAAGTATAAATAAAATTCTACCAGGCCGTAAAACATTTTGAGCTTCCCTTTTTTTTTTCTGCCACAAAGACTAAAAGCGCAAACTAAACATGCAGATATCTGATATCATTTGGTAAAGGGCTAATCTTTCATTCCAAAATCTGCTAAGTTAGAATCTTCTTATGAAGCAGACCTGAGGCTTATAAAGGAAAAAGATACAGCAAAGTGGCATCTGCTACTTTGCTCATTTTGTGTAGATTTTGTAAGCACATTCAATATTTGCATGGCAGTGGGTATAGATTAATATTGTGAATCCACTGACATCTAAATGCAAACTGTGGTCACTGCATAATTTAGTAAATAATGTCATTGGCAAACATGAATAAGCAGAAGGATCTGGGTAAATTCTTTGAATATTAAAGAAAACTAGAGACAATTTGTGACATGCCATGGAGGAAACCATGGCCTCCCACCAAAATGCAGGAATGGTCTATTAAGTACAACATATCAAGTGAGACAGATTGCAGACCTGAGCCAGCATGAGAATTCTTACGCTTATAGAGTCTGGTTAATCTTAATATTATCCAGACATGATCCAAGTTATGACTAATGTGAAATCTAATGAGAACTTGGAGAAAATAGTTACTGTTCAAGGACCTAATTTAGATGCAAGTAATTATTAGCATAACTCATCATTCCCTCAAAGGCATAAATCTTATTTTGGCTCGTGTTTAGATAAGTCAGTAGGTTTTGAGGTCATTTGTAACACACCCTTTCATACACATAGATGTGTTGTCTTTCGAATATCTGATTGAATACTAAACAATACTGAGTTGTTATCTGATTTAGGGCTCTTACTTCCTTCTGTTCCACAGTTAAGATGTGAAAAAGGTCAGATGAAGGACTTTGGAGTTTCAATTTCTGAATCCCCGACTATTCAGCTAACTTGGTAACCTGAGAGAAGGGGTTTAGCTCACCTAACGCCATTTCCCGACTAGAAAAATTAGGATGATGGTGTAGATTCGTTGGTTGGGAAAGGAGGCGGGGGGAGGGGAAATGAAAGGCTTCATTAATTGCTCTTTAAAGAAACCTGGAAAGATTACGTCTAAGTGACTATGCAAAATGAAAAGTGTAATTACCAAGGTACGTGTTGTACCCTCGAACAACAACAAGATGAAATGTTTATACCCTAACAAGAACTTGCAACCTACACTTTTGACAAAAACTATAGTCTCTCAGGATTATTTTTTCTTCCCTTGCAAAGCACCAGATTCCCCAAAAGCTGTCAACAGAGAAAGACGGCAACCAAGCATGGCTATTTATATGTTTGTGTTCTGTGATTTTCCTTTCGGTGTCTTAGATAGAGTCAGCAGATGCGTGCCTCATCCTTGCCAACAAGTACTGCGCTGACCCGGATGCTGAAGACGCCTCCAACATAATGAGGTAACACTGGGGGAAGCCAGGGAAGGCTCTGCGCATGGCACTCTGCGGCCCACTGGCTGCCCTTTTGGGTTCTCTGCAGAGCACCACCTCTGTGGGAACTTCTTTCTCCCATAAGCCACCCTCTACCTTGCCACAAGCATAGGTCCAGGGGGAGCCGAGGCACTGGTGGCTGTGGAGAGCAGTGACACAAGCCATCGTTGACAGGAAGCTTATCCTTGGCAGATGGGAGCCCTGGGGCTCACAACTGGTCTTGGGTGTGAGATGTTTCAGACAGGACTAGGAAAGAGCGATTGAGATGGGTGTAGGCCTGCAGTAAGATACCATTTTCCCTAAGGGGGAGTGGACCTGAAATGACTCCCTAAGGGGGAGTGGGTGATTTTGTCCCCAGAGGACAGTTAGAAATATCTGGAGATGTTCTTGGTTGTCATAACGAGGGGATGCTGCCGCTCACATCCCGGGGGTAGAGGCCAGGGATGCTGTTCAGGATCGTCCAATGCACAGGACAGTCCCCACAGCGGAGAACTGGCTGGCCGCAAGCGGCAGTAGTGCCAGGCTTGAGAAGCGCCGCGTGTCTGCAGCATGTGGGTGGGTATCCCCCACCAAGCGGGCTCCGCTGATGAGCTCGTTTCAGCCAGTTTCCCAGAATGGAACAGTGTCTTCACTGAAAGCCTTCTCAGTGCTTTTAATACTAAAATGCTCTTCTAAGATAATCTTCTTCAGAGAACTTATCAAACCTATTTGACTCCAGCCCCCCCCCACACACTTTCTTTACGGAACATCTTTGGGTGGGCGGGGGGCACACTCTGGAGAACACCACCCAGTGCCCTCCTGGAAACGGGCAAAACCCATGGAAAGCTATGACCTGGCCTGACCCTGAAGTGGCTGACCCCCACTCCTTATTCTTTTCTCCTTTCAGAAGAACGCTGTTCTGTGACGATGGAATATGCCAAAAAAGATATTTGGCTCCGGAGAGTTAAAGCCCCTTAGGATTCTTCTCCCCTCCTGTGTCCATTGCAGAGTAGTTAAGAGGGCTAGAAGGGAATCATAAGGAGATGCTTCTGGAGAGAAGAGATGAACTAAGAGAAAGCATTTCCCTCCTACTACATTCCCAAGAACTCTTGCCTAATTGTGAGCAGCCATGGTCCAGCCAGACTGCCCGGCCTCTCCCCACAGCTTGGTTTGCTGTGGCCTGGGAATTCACCTGGGGTGAGGGCTTGGGAAGTTGCATCATCACGATGCTCCCATCTCCCTTCCTTTGCTTCCAATCAGTGGCCCCAAGTGACAGGAGGTGAGGGAACTCCTCTGGTGCATTGGGGATGAGCACATCTTTCCCTCGGCATCTGGTCCCTGTGTCTGGCAAGAGACATCTGGCACAGTGTTCTCTTTCCCCCACGCTTTCCTTTGGCAATATGCTTTCGTGCAGTTGATTTAAGGAAGTTGATGCATGGACTCCTGTCTGCATGGGCTTGCCCTCCTGCAGGGAGGTGGTGGAATGGGGACATGCGTCCACACCTGGGTCCACCCCCTAACTAGTCACAGCTGGAAAGTGACTACAACAGCTCAGCGATGGGTGCTTCAGTGACCCTCTCCCTGGACGAGGATTTCCAACCTTTACCACATTTTTGTGTCATTTGAAATGATAGAAACGTAGCCTTTAAGGAACTAGGCTTCCTGATCTCCAGATTTTCAAGCATAAAAAACAAAAGAAGATAAAGTTGAATGTGTGGACCTCCAGAGAAGTTTGGGGCTAGTGCTTTTTTTTTTTCTTCCCAAAGTGAATAATTGAAATGAGTAATAGTTTGGAAATGGGCATTTCTCTTAATTGCAATATTTCATTTAAGCGCGGGCTGCAGTAGGGCCAATATGAAGGCATGCAAGTTATCAGGGTGTTTGGCATGATGCCACCGCATAAAAGTTACAGGACAAAGGTAGCATCAGAAATGTAGTGAAGCCGTCCATTAACCGGAATCAGAACTAAGGCCCAAGCAGCAAAAAGAAACGGAGAGTTCAGGGTTAAAAATTGGGCTCTGTCTTTCCCTTATTTGTATAATCCTCCTTTCTCCTTAGTTTAATGAGACCAATCTGCCCGTTTTGAAATTAAAATGTCAAAGATCCATTCGAAATGAGCTAATGCAGAAAACCCACAAGGCTGTGAACTGAATTCCGGGGGTTGACTGAGGCTCGAAGTCCTTGAGTTATAAGCAAGAGCCAACACAACACTTTTTCAAAAATAAAATGAATTCCTTCAAGTGCAAAAGCCCAGGGTGAATTTGTGCAGGAGGAGGCTTCTGTTTGATCCATTTCCTAAATTCACATGTTGCAGCTTTTCAGACAAAACTGCTCCCTGCCTTCCTTCTCTCCATTCTTGCACAAAAAAGGAATGAAGCGTGGAGATGTTTCTTGGTGCGAAGTTTGTGGGGGTGATCCTAATAAACGCGCTGGCATTTCTGGTTAGGCTTGGGAGGTGGGCCGTTCTGTGGAATTCCATTCTTTAGCCTTCCTTGTCATAGAAGGAAATGTGCAATGTCACCTCTGACAGAGTCGGTAATGACAAAAACCATAACTTACACGTGGAGAGAGCTTTTAATGATTTCAAAGCATTTCCACATCTGGTCTTTCATTTGCTGCTCATACCAAAGCCTGTGAAATAAATAAAGCAGGTACCATTGCCCCCAGTGTCCAGATGAGGAAACAGTCACAAAGAGCCCAGGGATTTCCTGAAGGTCACCCAGTTCCTTACTACAAGACCGGGACTGGAATCCAGGTGTTTCTATTCTTCTACTTGTAGCTCAGTGACTGTCTAAGGGAGCAGAAGCGAGGGGTGGGATGGGGGAGGGCAGTGGTTCATAGGGCGTATAGACTGAGGGCAGTTTGCCTGAGTGGTGGGGGGGTGGGGAATGGAATTTTCTACCAGACTGAGGCCCCTGCCAGGCCTTGGTGTTTATTTCCAACCAGCATGAAAGCCATCATTTAGACACTATTATCTATCGAAGGCTGAGTCATTGATCCCGTCGTAAGAGCCCTGCTCAGAGATCATTTTTGTGAGTGGCCGTGTGTGTGTGTGACAATTAGTATCATTTGTCAGTCTGCTTGTTTGTTTTGTCATTGTTGTCTCAAGTTGTTAACTTGGAGAAGTGGACTCAGAGCAACAGGCTCGTCCCTAAGGTATGTGAGATTGCAAACCTCCCTTGGCCCCATGGGTTGAGCTTGCCTTATTTAGATGTCTGTGGGGGCAGTAAGGCCGTGACCCCTGCTCCGGAGCCCCTACCCTAGTACACACAGGTTCACACGCCGACACCAAGGCACCGCAGGACCGCTCTCTTCTTTTCTGCCCAGGGCACAGTCTGTGGTCATTCTGTTGATTTCTTTTTCACACTGTACAGTGATGGACACAGTTGAACTTGGCCCTGTGCCTGCAAGCCCTTTGCATGGGCCTGGCTGCTGGTCCTGCATTCACTCTGTTTGGGTGCAATCAAATTCGTGTTCCCATCAGACCTCAGGAGTAAGGCAGACCTTGCCTCAGCTTTGGTTCTTTCTTTTTCAGAGTAATCTCCATAAAGAACTACCATCCGAAGATAAGAATCATCACTCAGATGCTGCAGTATCACAACAAGGTAGGACAGCGAGAGCCCCAGCCTGTCCCAGGCTCAGAGACGCACAAGTGCGCCCGGTCTCTTTCCTCTCGCTGTACAGCTGCACGTGCACACACATGCACGCACGTGTGCACACACTGCTGTAATCCAAAGGCCTGGAAAAGGGGTGCTGGGTAAAAACCTCCCCGGGGACTTTCTTCAGTGCAAACACCTTGTTTACTGCTGGTCACTGGAAGGAAGCATCTGTTGGGCTCCCAGGGTCTGCATATCCATATAGTCTTAGATCTCATTTCAACAACATCCACTTTTTATGTGCTCCACTCACGTCTTCACAGTATCTCCTGACTCCCTGCTATGTGGTCAGTGCGCTACCTGAGCTCCCTAACCGCCCCCCCCCGCCGGGGTATAAGTGAAGGAGTCCTTCCTTGTGGCAGTCCAGGGGTGGACAGTGTCGCAGGCAAGAGATAGGGCTTTTCTACCAGAGACTGGGTGACGTGGCGGAGCAGAGCAC
Source organism: Ursus americanus (assembly GCF_024610735.1). NCBI lineage: Eukaryota > Metazoa > Chordata > Mammalia > Carnivora > Ursidae > Ursus > Ursus americanus. Next base: position 48,752,013 of record NC_142132.1, read on the forward strand.
GTGCGGGGTGGAGAGTGTGGAACACGACGTTCTCAAATCCAAGAGGTGAACTGGCTTGGTTGAATTCAGGAAGAAAGTTGCTCTCCAGAAATAAAACATAAAGGAATTTTCCTCGTGTTCTCTTTTCCAAGGGAATTGGAAAGAAAACAAACGGTGGAGCCTGTGTTGTTTCCCTTGTGATTACTTCTCAGTCTCTCATTCAAAGACACTGCTCCTTCATGCGGCCTGTCGCTGAACTCCCAGGGAAACAGCTTTGGGGGAGGGAAGGTGGCACCTTTCTCTGTTCGATATGGAACCAGTTATTCCCCGTAATGAGGCTAGGAAACCCCGGGCTGCTCAGTACCTGGAACCAGGTGTCCTGTCTGAACGCAATAGCTCCCTGCTGGGTTATGAGTGAGCGTGTGTCCCATCTTAGAGGCCATATTCCCTACGAAATAGGCAGTCAGGTGACCCAGAGAAGACCCAGTTCTGCCAAATGCACCAGTGCCATGCCATTATTTCTTAATTGCTGGCAAGTGCTGCCCCATTTTGCTGTGTGGAGGCCCATCAGAGGCCCTTGTGGACTGGGGCCTGCTGTCGGCAACTGGCCTGCCACTCGGGTCTGCTGCCCACTGCCCAGCCCTCGGCAGGTGGTTCTGCTGCAGTGCGTGTTGCCCTCCAGCCAGTGGGCTTGGTGGTGGGCACCAAGGTCCCATTGTCCTGTTCGTCTCTGGAAAACCCAAGGACACGGAAGAGACAAAGTGAGGATATCAGGGCCCCACGAGCATCAGTCTGGAGAAGTTTCTTGACAGCAGCCCCTGTAGGTGGAGGTGAATTTTATTAGCCAGGCTGTGCCTGTGACAGCTCCTTAGGCAATAAACTCTTCTTTCATTTATGATTTAAATTTCATTTAGTGTGGGAGTGCTTTAAGCTGTTGTTTAGGTTTTTGGCTGAATTTAGATGGAATAGGGAAATTAATGTTGTATGTTTAGAAAGGGCTGTCAGTTCCTTTTTTTTTTTTCCCTTCCAATGAGTACTGATGCTGTCTCTTCAAGAAATTCAGGAGGGTTTCAGCTGTGATTTCCGTCAAACTCCAAGTAGCTCAATGGACCCAAGATCTGGATGGAACCTGGTCAGTACTCACATGCCCAGAGCAAGCTGAATGTCTTTCACAAACCTTTTCATGGTAATTACTCAGGAACAATGATGAAGGCATCAACCGGCCCATGCCAGTTTGCTGAAAACACATTTTTGTTTAGAACCGCCCCCATTTTGAGGCGTTTCAGAGTCAGGCAAAAATCATGTGTGAGACTTTGCCCCTGTAAGATGAGTAAGGGTACAAGGGATGGAGTGACTTTGGCACAGGGCATTTTTCTCGATCGTTTCATTTCTCTCTTCTAGAGGGAGCAAAAAGTCCACTGGTCATTGTCATTTCATTCCTCATGGAATTGCAAATGAACCCTTGTCACCCTGCCTTTTTTATGCTATTCGTGAGATGCTCCCACCTTCTCTTTAATCTTGTTTTTCTTCCCATTGCCTTACTATATTATTTTTCTTCCTCTCTCTATACTTTCTCTTCACCCATGACTATATGCCCAGAGATCTCCACCCACTAAAACTTGTTTTCTTGAAAGAACCTGGTGTATGTGTGTAAACTTTTGTTACAGTCAACCTACTTCAAGTGATAGTTAATTCCGTAATTGGATATGGGACTTAAAATATAAAAAATTCTCAATTCCCTGTGCCCCGATGATGCTGGTATTCCAGGGCCTAGAGGGATGTAGGCAAGCTGCCTACTTTCTCTCGGTATAAAACTGGTCCTGAGTTTGTCATCACAGTAATCTCAGACATTTGTGGCATATTTTTTGGTTTTAAAGGAGCTTGACATCCATTATCACATTTAGTCCTCATTTGACCATCTGTGCATGCTAGTATCCCAGTGTGACGTCAGACTGGGAGTCTATACTCTCTCAGACAAAGCAGCTCTGGTGGGTACAACTCATGGTCCCTTGGCAGGCAGTGAGCTAAGGACAGAATGACTAACTGTCACCTTCTCTTTAAATAGAGCCACACCCCACTGAACCAACCTGTGGTTCCTCACAGTAGGCCTTTTAGGAGGACTGATGTTCTCTAAAGTGGATCTGATTTCGTGGAGAGAAACACTCAGCCCAGCCATCTCTGAACACAGAAAGAAGATAGTACAGGGCACTCATTTCTGACTTGAGTGTAAATGTCTTGAAGCTTTTCAAGGAAAGAACAGTTTATGATATCTTAGAAAAGTGTCACTTCTGATGACTTAGCTATTAATGGATTTTTTATTTTCCAAACAGATTTCTAGAAAAAGAGGTCTTTGTCTGGGACCTGGAAGCCAAGTCCCAATGGCCCAATGGTGATGCAAGTTCTTTGAGCTTTCTCACTAAAAACCCTTGCACGCTTGGGCAGTAGTGTTAAAGTGTTTTCTCTGAAATGACTTTTGGTCCTTATGGTGGCTTCCTCAAAGTTGTATGTATAGGCAGGGCTGGAACTGGGACTAGAATTGGCCTCTCCTGGTTTCCCAGGAGAGCCTATTTTCACATTTCTTCTTCTTGAGATGAGGAGTGGTCCAGTGGCTGATCAAAGGGAGATCTGGTCCACTACACCAGCTTTATCAGGCCTCATTCTCCAGATCCAGCATTTGCCTCCAGACTCCTGTGCAGTTATGCTGGCATCTTCCACTGGACCCCAATGTCCCTCAAATGAAGGACAGAGTTGCCAGAAACAGAAGATTCGAGTTCCTGGTGAAATTTCTTCTCTTCATCTCATGCACACAGATGTTCCTCCTAGCCTTTGGTACATCCCTCCCTGCTCCCTGCCCCAGAGTTAGGGAAGATATGATGGCCTATAAGAGGAGGCCATATGGAAGCCTGAGAAATGCAACAAACTTGACTTTCCCATGTAATAACATGTAAAATATGTCTAAGGAACTCAAACCAGATTGGGACATGGGGGACCCAAGGCCCAAAAGCCTGGACTTCAAACCTTCAAAAACCTGGCACATGGGGATATGAGAAACTCTCCGGAAAAGGCTTTGTTTGTTTGTTTGCTTGCTTGCTTGAAAGTGCCAAGAAGGGGGCGCCTGGGTGACTCAGTCATTAAGCGTCTGCCTTCGGCTCAGGGCGTGATCCCGGAGTCCTGGGATCGAGCCCCACATCGGGCTCCTCCGCTGGGAGCCTGCTTCTGTCTCTCCCACTCCCCCTGCTTGTGTTCCCTCTCTTGCTGGCTGTCTCTTTCTCTCTCTGTCAAATAAATAAATAAAATCTTTAAAAAAAAAAATGTAAGTGCCAAGAAGGTTATGTGATCTTCAGATCTCCTTTCACACTCAGTGATTTTCTTGTTCATTACTTAGATCTCATTTCTCCTTACTCTTGGCAGATGACACAAAGGCAAATGAGTATTTCTCCACTGAGACTGGTGTTTCTCTATGGTGCCAATAAAGGAGGAAGGTGGCCTTTGCGAGCCAGTGAAGAGTAGGGAGAGAAAGGGGATGAAGGGCAAGGCTATCCACTGGAATCAAGCCTATGATGTGAGAAAGTCTCTAATAACTCAGCTTGACAGAAAATACCATCCACTGTGGCCCACACACCAAACTTTTTAAACCATGCTCTCATTAGGGAGGATACAGTCTTCTCTCCCAGGACTCACTGCTGGCTTAGGACTTATGAGACTGTCCCAGGACTTTGCAAGAATGAATTTCACAAGAGTGGTATTTCTGAAAGCAAAGCAAGGAGCCATTAGACTTGCTGTTTGTTTCCATAATGGTGTCTTCCATCTCTTCTAGTAGGCACAACTGTAGTGTATTATCCTGACAGGGAAGGAAAGCCTTCTGGGTGCTCCTGGTGTTTGCTTGTACCTGGAGAGAAATAGCCATTTCAGGGCCATAAAGTCTTGGCATCCGCGGTGGCCTAGCAGGGCTCTCCGCTTCAACCTCAAATGCAAAGCAAGCGGTCTTTCTGTTATGACTTGGAAAAACACTTATGCGTTTTTGGGACAAAGACCTTGCATTTTGGGAGGTAGCTTTCTCCATTTATTAGACAAATTACATCCTTAGAAAGTTCCTTTATAAAAGAAGCCAAAAAACTGCTTTCTTGTAACGTATACCAGTCAGTCCTAATTCTGGCCCCTGGAACAAAGCGAGACAAGCCTAATCTCTCTTCATTACAGCAGCACCTGAGGTATTCAGAGGTAACCATCCTGTCTCTGTGAGGGCGTGGCCCTTCTTCAGGCCAAACACTGCTGGCTCTCTTTAACTGTTTCTCAGAAGATGTTTTCCAGAACCCCCACCTCTCCTTGTGCTTGTCATTTTTTCTGGAAGTTATTCAATTTATCAGTTTCCCTCTTTAAATCTGACTATTACAACTGGATCAAGTACTCTGGAACCAGCCTGACCAGTTCACAACAGAATGAAACATTCGTTTCCCTTGATCTGGAGACCATTTCTAACAAGCAAGCATTGGCTTTCTTTGTAATCTGTCACATGGTTGGCCGCTTTTTGGGGTTTGAGTTACCCACACACTTAAGTTTTTTTTTCTTCTTTCCCCTCAGCTCTACTGCCAAGTTAGGTCTTCTCATTTTGAATTTATACAATTGATTTTTTTTTTCACCTAAAATGCTGTGCTTGACATTAAAGCCTTTAAAATCTTTCCTGGTTGGTTTTCTGCCCATTTTCCCAACGCGGGAGAAGTTTTTGAATCTTGATTCCTTCATCCAACGTGTGATCTCTGACTCTCTGCTTCATGCCACTTAAAACTAATCAGATGTGCATGTGTCTGGGTCCTTATCTTGGGGTGTGACCTAACTGTTGAATAGGAACAGTCCATCTGCAAGGGATTGTAATATGTCCACACTGTGAATTGCCTGATGATTTAGGTCAGTGCTTCTCAAAGTGTGGTCCCCAGATCAGCAGCTCAGCAGCCCCTCGAACTTACTAGAAATGCAAATTCTCCAGCTTCACCCCGCACCCTATTAGATCAGAAACTCTGAAGGAGGGGCCGGCAATATGTGTATCAACCCACCAGGGGCTTCTGAGGCCCACTCAGGCTTGGGGGCCACTGACCTGGAGTTTTGGAGATACAGATAGAAAAGGATTCTAAAACACACAGGCGTCTGCCAGTCTGAGTCTGTTTGAGGAGTCAGTTTATGCACACCCTAGCCAGACATCCTAGTAGCGTGGGCCGATGTGTCTGTGACAAGAGGAAATTCCCTCTGGACTCTGCTTAGCCACATGGCAAACCCAAGGGGAAGACCTGGGTTTGGGAGGCACAGGAGCGATGTTCTGGACAGACCCTTGAAGACTGAAGTCTGCTGAATAGGAGAGTCGAATGAAACAGCAAACAGCAGGCTCAGGCGAGGGAAAGAAAGGATGAGTCTGAATGCCTCCGAGCAGTCGGGCAGTGTGGCATTTCCCAGAGGAGATCTGCAACAATTGAACATTTAGCAACCTACGGTCTCATACCTTGCTTTTGCTTCCACAGGCCCATCTGCTAAACATCCCGAGCTGGAATTGGAAAGAGGGGGATGATGCAATCTGCCTCGCAGAGCTGAAGCTGGGGTTCATAGCCCAGAGCTGCCTGGCTCAAGGCCTCTCCACCATGCTCGCCAACCTCTTCTCCATGAGGTCATTCATAAAGGTAACGTCTTGTCCTATTAGAGCCCATTAGCCCCGGATTCAGTTTGTCGTGGGGTTGAGTAGAGAGCACAGCTTAAACTCAAAACAGATCGACGAGCTTTAACCACTTTGGTTAAGGAGAAATTCCTTGTTACAGATTTGGGCACGAGGCCAACTTCTTTCAAAATTATGTTTTTATTTTTATTTGGCACATCCACGGCCATTAAATGATTGTTCAAAGCACAATCCTCTCTTTTTTTTAGATAAACCACATGTTTATCTATCAACAAAGCCTCCGCTGTTAAAACAAAAATATGATTTATATACATTCCATATGGCACCAGAGCGCCTAAAGAAAAGAATTATCATTTTGCTTTTTTACATCAAGTGGCTGGTGGACCTCTCACTGTGCGGATAAATGCAGACCATGTGTTTGTGCTGAAGCCCAAACCCCAACAACATAATTCATTTATTTATTTCTGCACAATCAAGGAGGCCAGCAGGGCTGACATGCCATGGTTATTTGAATGGAGAGTGAAACGAGGGGCCGATCCCTCAGCAGCGGCGCCCTGGACGCCGTGAGACAGGCAGCCTGGCTCTGCTTGTCTCCTCGTTAGCCGGCTCACCCCACAGAGCTGACTGCACAGCCACCCCAGCGTCTCCGGCGTGGCCCCTGCCTGCTGCACCAACCCAGGCAACGAAAGACCCCACTCTGTCCTCACAGGCCAGGCCGGGACATTTGCCAGGCCAGGCCCGTTTCCGGGACATTGGGTTAAGAGAGCTTTTGGAGCGCATTGGGTAATGATAACACCAGTCCTTATCCTTGGATTGTTCCTAGCCTAGACCGTCAAGGAGGCAGACCAGGACGGTAAAACCTGCCCACTTTGGGCCTTTCTGGCTTGGCACTGGTGGCCCTTAGCTCAGTATCTGGGCTTCCATTCCCCTTCCTGCATGAGTAGTGATGGAGGTGGGAAATTCATGAGTTACCAGGAGGTCCCACAAGGGGGACCAGAAGCTCTGGCATCCAAGGAGTGAGACCTCCAGCCCTTGGCTGCCATTACTGCTGTGTGTGGCACTGGTGGCCCGTTGTTTGGGGGAGTCGGGGCGATGGCCCTGGAGGCAGTGGGAAGGATGGGTGGGAAGAGTGGGGCTACAGGCGATGGACCGACTCCATGCGCATGCACACTCTGGGCATCCCCAGCCTTGTGATTAGAGCGGGGCTTTTCTCTAGGTCCTTACCCTCTGTACCCACCTAATTTACGTTACTTAGGCAACTCATAGATAATAATCCTTTAAGTAAAAGGACAAATTGTTTTGGAGTCCATCACTTTAGCAAAGGATGCCTTGATCGAAAAATTCCTTCAGCTCACTGTGTACCCAAAGACCTCAACTCCACAGAACTCCAGGCTCAGACCCAGCTCACAAATAAGGACATGGGGTGTGTGTGTGTGTGTGTGTGTGTGCGTGTGTGTGTGTGTGTGTGTGTGTTTAATGGCTTCTTTAATCCAGGCTGCTGTTCCCCTGCCTGGATGAAACTGAATGCAGGCAAAATGGAGTTGGCAGGGGGGGTGGTCTGTGTGGCTGGACTGAGAGGCGTGCCCCAAAGCCAGATGTAGCCTTGTGTCTCCCACAGCTCTTGTGTTCAACACAAGGAACCCAGACCCCAGCATAAAGGACTGTCACCAAGAGAGCTCTTCTGGCTCGTTCAACCAAGCTCTGGTGGTTTCCTCCAGCAGGGAGTTACCCACAGGCCCAGGCATGAGGTCTGAGACCTGGGCTCTGCTTCCCTGTGTTGATGTAACACGGTCTTGGCAGGGCCCTACCGCACATGGGGCACTTGACATGCCTATGTTTTGATTTTGTGGTGCCTGCATGGAAACTGGAGCTGCCTGTCAAGAAAATTAATAAAATGGATGTGACGCTGATTCCTCAGTGTTATTACCAGCAGGGAGAAAGAACTTCTGTCCAACTTTCCTCAGGACCCTGAAGGGCCTCACCTCTGGAGCCAAGGACGTCCCCTTCAGCCCAACGAATCCCACTGCCAAGTTCCTATTTAGGAAGAGCCTGTGGCAGAGGCCTGGCTGGGCCCTGGTGTAACTGAAAACACATTTCCCTCCTAGGGTTGTTACTGTGTTATTTCTGCCTGGGGCCAGCTCCTCCGTGTTCAGAGGTAGCTCTCTGAACATGGCCTCTTGACATTCAGGTGGTCTTTGTGTTGGAATTTGCGAAGGCACATGACCTGGAAATAGCAAGGTTTCCCTGCATCTATTGTTTTCATTTAAAGTAAGGACAGCCTGAAGCATGTGTTCCCCATTCTGTGGCGTCATCCTGGTGCACTGACCCTCCAGATCCCCGATCCTTGTCTCTTTCAGGTCAGAATAAACGCCCTGAGGATGCTCTCCTTGGCATGTTTTATATATTATCTCCCATTCCAGAGGTCACAAAACCTACACTTATTTTTATTGGGTGGGGGGCAGACGTAAAAGGGAATCTAGAAATGGATGATTGTAGACAGAAATTGCTTCCTTCCCCAGTGTCCCCCATGTCCTCTGGCAGAGAATTCATTAGCACTTCCACAGGGACAGGTGGGCCTTGAGGATGGAGGGAGGTGGGATGAGCCTTTGGCAGATTTCATCCCTTGAGAACACTTAGCGTTTCAGGAAGCCGGAGGTGGAGTGTGCGCTCAGCCTCTCCCTTGCCCGGGGCAGGTACAATGTCTGTGTCTTGGTTCACAGAATACATTGCCCTCTGTATATATATCGTAGGCAGAAGCACAGTGGCCGCCCACCGGCCCTTTAGTATCCATGAGACCAAAAACCAAGGCTGCAAGTGAGGATAACAAAGCTCAGCAAGAGACAGGGGCTCCTTGTATGCGGGGTTCCAAAGGCCCCAGCCCAGTGGTACCAGGAAAATACGGGGAGCACTTGTGTATCCCCTGAGCATTATCACTTTCAAAGTCCCTTACCCTAGGGCCTCATCGCCCCCTTAAAGCCTACCTCCCATGTTGACTATGTCATCTCTGAATTGATCTAAACTTTGGGAGCATCCAGATTTTTAGCCCACATCTTTGAAGCTAACGAATTCAAGTGTGCTAACTACTGTTAAAGACTTTTTCCTGGCTCTTCCTATTTAATTTGCTCCGTTAACCTTCAAGGCATGCCCTCTGCAGTTTCTGGTGTGCAGGGGTTTGTTTAACAAATCCATGCTAACCCGATAGCCAGTAACTCCATGAAAGAGGCGCAGGTTGGCCACTCAGGGGTCCTCGGACCCCGCAGCCCATTGCTAAGGGCAGGCTAAACATTTTCTCCAGCAGCACCCAGTTTTTGCCCCGAGTTCCTCTAAGGAGGGAAGGTGATCGTCCTGTTTCCTGTGACGTGTCTGTGTCTACACGATCAGCCAGGTCTGGAATATCCTGTGTCTTTACCGCTATCTGATCTCCTACCACCCACCTGTCAGGTTCAAGTGAGAATCTTCCTGAGATCTTCTGTAAAGACCAAGACAATGAACTTATTTATTTAGCCTATCTGCCGTTGCCTCGCCCCTGAGTCCCTGAATAAGTGGCCACACTTATCCTCCACTTGGCTTCCTCCCTTGGATGTATTTTAAGATCCACTTATTTTTTTTTTTTTCTTCTTGGTTTTAGCGTGTAATACTTAAGGTTCTCTTCAGCATATGTGGTTTCAAGTTGGGGCTTGACCTGCCACCTTATGAATTGTGCTATTATTCTTACTAGGATTAGCTGTCCTTGGACATGATAAATTGTGTGTGTGGGTGTTGTGTATAATTTAGAGAGTGATTAACTCTTAACATTTCTTTCCAGTCTGTACTGAGTCTTCAAAATTTAGCAGATTTAAATTATTCTCAGGATTGTTGACTGTTTTAACACACACACGCACACATCCTGGAACATGGCATGGACTCCATAATTATTTCTTTTGGGGGAAATGTTACTTGATATTGATCACAACAAGGTCTTCTCTGTCACCTTTTCTATTTCTGAGTGAAGAAGCCATAGGAAAATCAGGTCTGTGTTATTCAGAGTGTATCTTGGCTGAGGTGGACGTTGCTGGACATGAAAACTATTTGTTCATTATTGATATTACCGCATTACGATGAACTTTCAGCAATACCTCGTCATAGCACTACTCGTAGGCAAGGGAATCATTTTAATATCTTTATTTTGGGTTATGTTTATGTGCCTCTGTGTGTTTTTTATATGCATGTATAAAAACAATATGGTTTAGGAGCTGGGAATATAAATCAAGACTCTAATAACAGCTGAGCTACCCTGGGTTCTAAATCTGTGCCAAGTCCTGTGCTAAGTGCTTTATAGACATCAGTCATTTAGTTCTCACAGTGACTGTACCCATCACGGGCACCACTATTATACCCACTTTCCAGTGGCAGACGCTGTGGGTTATGAGAAGTTCAGCAACCTCCATGAGGACAGAACGCCTGGACAAGCAAACTGGTTCCAGGTCTTTGAGTACACCAGGAGGAAATATGGCAGGGGATGCCTGGGTGGCGCAGTCAGTTAAGTGCCTGCCTTCGGCTCAGGTCATGATCCCAGGGTCCTGGGACTGAGCCCTGGGTCAGGCTCCCTGCTCAGCTGGGAGTCTGCTTCTCCCTCTCCCTTTGCCCCTCCCCCTCCTCATTTTTTTCCCTCTCTCTCTCTCTCTCAAATAAATTAATAAATAAAATATTTTAAGGGCGCCTGGGTGGATCAGTCGTTAAGCGTCTGCCTTTGGTGCAGGTCATGATCCCAGGGTCCTGGGATCAAGTCCCGCATCGGGCTCCATGCTCCGCGGGGAGCCTGCTTCTCCCTCTCCCACTCCCTCTGCTTGTGTTCCCTCTCTCGCTGTCTCTCTCTCTGTCAAATAAATAAATAAAATCTTTTAAATATATTTTAAAATAAGAGGAACTACGGTAAATGGTAAGGGGGAAGCTTAGCTAGTGCCAGCATCTTAGCTTTCTGTAGTTTAGAGACATGGTTGCTTTGATAGAGATTCCCTGGGCACATACTGTATGCCAGACAGGGTGCTGAGCACACTGTCGTCCTCATGGCTAGGAGGCACTCATAAGCTTCAGGAAGCTTCTGTTATGACTGGGATGTATGGGCACACTTTTGCAAGATGCATTCTCTGAGTCTTGTTGGCCTTTCTCTCTGGCCAGCTCTGTAAGGGCAGAAATCACTGCATCAAGACATGTGAACCTAGGCTGGGATGAGTCAGGGTCGGGAAATGACCCAGGCTTTCCAGAAGGAAGTGACATTACTTGCTGCTGTATTTGGGGGGTAAAGCTAAGTGGCTTCAGTAGGGGCTTCTGGGAGAAAATAGACAGTTCTTATTGGCTGATGGGTATAAACTCTGCAGACCTGAGGTGTTCATCCAGGGGAGGGAGACACACTAGAAAAGGGCTCAACCCTGTGTGGAGTGGGAGGGAGGTGGGTGACGGGATTTCTGAAAGGGGGCCAGGGCTGCAACTGAGAAGGCTGAGGTCAAGGTGGCTTTCTACTTCTGGGAGGGGATGCTGATGGTGTCAGAGTAGAGGGTTTCTCTGGCAAAGTAAATCCACAGAGTGTAAGTTAGATAGTGAGAGGCAGCTGTAGCCTATTGCATACCCATGGGTGATGTCATTCTGATCACAAATGGTGTCATGAGAGTGGACTTCTGCAGATATGCTCACCAGTGGAGAGCAGCTCCCAATACAAATACACTCACTTGCCATAATCTTATTTATTCTTATAAGTCCTAGATAGATAGATTCCCAAGTTTGTATCTCCATCCAGAACCTCTCTCCGAAGCCAGTAGCATCTATCTAACGGCCGCTCAACATCTCTATTTGAGTGTCTCATCTCATCTGAGGCCCGACGTATCAAGAATTGAATTCCTGTTCTTTGTCCGGAAACCTGGTTTCCTCCCATTGCACTACTGGTGATGCCATTCTTCCCATTGCTCAAACTAAAATATTTGGACCATCCCTAGCTTCTTTCTTTTTCTCACGCACCACCACGTTCAATCCAGCAGGAAATCCTCTCGGTTTGACTTTCCAAATATGGCTAGGATCTGAGTGCTTCCTTACCACTTCCTCTCTTCCTGTCAGATCCAAACCACCATCGTCTGTCTCCTCGAGCATTACACCAGTCCCCTAACTGGCCTGCCTGCTCTGCTTTTATCCCTTTCCCACTCCAGTCTCTCCTCAGTAAAGCATCCAGAACAATCCTTTGCAAGCATGAACCAGATCCTGTCACCGCTCTGCATAAACGTCTCCATGGCATCCTATCTCACCAGAATAAAGTCTTTACAAAGGTCTATAGGTCCTAAGCAATCCTCACTGGCCTCATCTCATAAGTGCTCTTCTATTCCTTGCTGTTAGCCACACCCCCTTTGGCTAGTCTTCGGGGTTCCACACGTGCTATTCCTTTGGCTGAAACACTTTTCCCGTAGTGGCTTTATCGTTTCCCTCTATCAAATCCTCTGTGTCTTTGCTTAGTGTTCATTTCTCAGTGAAGCCCTTCTCTTCAACATTAGAATTGCGTTTTTGAAAGGGCTTAAAAACAAATTTTTATTTGAAGTATGATATACAAACATTAAAGTGTGCATGTACTAAATGGGCGGCTTATTAAATATTCGCAAGCTCAGAACTCCCTTTTAACCGGGACCCAGATGAAGAAGCCATACGTTATCAGTACCTCAGGAACCCGTTTACTTAAATATCAGTGTATGTGTGGGGCTGTTTCTGGGCTCTCTTGGGGGAGAACTGACATCTTCACAGTGTTGAGTTCTCCAGTCTAATGTGGCATATCTCTAATAAAGGGATGCTTTGCCGTTCAGCAGTTTTCCTGGCAAATGCAGGAGAATCAAGAAGAAGCAGCTAAGCTCGTACATTTCTCTGGGGCTTCCCAGGGTCCCTACTGGGAGGAGATGTCCCACTTCACCACATTCTCCAGCAAGGATTTAAAGGTTCTCCTTGACTTCATGGGGTGAAGGAAGTTTCCACAGGTAAACACATCAGAATAACATTTTCAAGATTTACATCACTCTCCGCTCCACAACTCCTGTGTCTATGTCCTTAGCTATGTTCCTGGCTTTGTTTTCTCACATGGCTTCGTGGCCTTGTTTATCGCTTCCTTTCCCTGAGACAGTGTCAGCACTGTGAAGCCTGGGGCTCCTTGCTGAATGCCCAGTGCCTGGAGCAGCACTCAATCCACAGTAGGTCCTCAATATAAATGTCTGTTGAATAAATAAATGAATAAGTTGGCCCCAGCCTCGCCTGGTCAGCCTTTACCACACAGACAGCTGGGTGGGGCCAGGACCATAGTTACAATCTGGGGTGATTTTGATGCTGAAAACTTCTTCCATTGCTACTGTAGGTAGTTCTTTTGCCAAATTAAAGAGCTTGGGCTCCACGTGGAAACTTGAAATACAGATCTTGGCAAGGATGCATGGTGGCTGGTTACATTTGGTTATAAACCGTTTCGACTGCCAGAAAATCCAGTCAGTGTGTTACTTAAATTCACAAATCAAAATAAACACCCATGCATTGAAATGAATTTGCTAAGTCTCAGTATCCCATTTGGGTCAACATCATTGTGCATCTTCTTTTTACCTCCGTGACTCTCATCAGGTCAGCGGCCCTCCCTGCCTCCCCCAACGCCATTCACCCTGCTCCAGATGACGAACGCCCACCTGAAAGAGCAACTTGCCTGAAAATGATTTCAAATGAAGAGAGAATTAATCCATGAACTATTAACAGGGATTCCGTTCCCCTCTGGCCCTGGTAATTTCTAGAACATTGAATTAAAGAGTTCTTAGACCTTTACAAATTCTCAAGGCAAACATTATTAGCAAAGAGAAGCCCATACAGCATGTTAGAAGATTGCCAGAAAATGTCAATGGAATTTCTGAATAAAATAAAAGAGGCTTAAGCTCCCCCTCCCCATTTTCTCCCCTTTTCCCTCCCTTCCTCCCCCTAACATGATTAGAAAGTCATTTCATGTGTCTTATATGTTTGGTCAATCAAGGGCAAACGTACATGATTGATGGTGACAGGGAACACATTTAACTCATTACTCTTTACTTTGCAGCAAAATGATTTGTGTAAACTGTCTGCCTAGCATTAAAGGTAAAACAAACTTAGAAACCCCAAAATGTTAAATTTTTGTCTAATATTTTCCTTTTGGTTTTATAGCCGTAATCACATATGGATTCTTTTATTTGGCTCTTGGCACAGACTGAACAAAAGGGGAAGGCAGCACCGAAAAATTACATAAAGAACACTCAGAGCCATAGAAGCTGCAGTGGCCAGGACTTACCATGAACACCGGGAGGAGCTGCCACTCACCCTGGCCCTTATCAGCTGGCAGGATATTGTCAATAATGTGAAATAAGGCCCTCCAGACCAAGTTGCAAACATCAAAACTCTCTCTTTTGGAGATTATCAGCCTTTAATTAATTGCACGCATTTCTGACTACACATGGGCCTTCACAGGCTGCTTCCTCCTGGCCTCCCCCACTTTCAGTGTTCTAATTACAGGTGCCGCCCACTGTTGGTGATTTTTCAAGCAAAAGTCTCAAAATGCTATTAAACCATGAGGAATAAATCTCCGATTCCTTTGTTAAATCTTTTTGTAATCATTGCCCTCAAGTGATTCCAAGTATAAATCGATGCCCAGAACAAGGAGGAGGAACCTAGCATTTTGAGGCAGTTGCTCAACATATCTAGGGAATGCAAAGCTTAGAGCCACCATTGATTTGATACAGTGGGTATTTCATCAAGAACTTTAAGATTATAATAGTATCCTAAGTTTGCATAGCACTGTATAGTTTATAAGATATACATTTTTACTTAAATTATTTTTTGCTTGACCAGATACGCAAGCATTTCAGTGGATATCATTTGGCAAATGTGCCTGATGCGAAGGAGCTGGTATTGCGGACCCTCCCTCGTGTATAGAGGAGGAAGAAGTAGGGAAAGGGGAAACAGGAGGAGGACTGACTTCTAGTTGTGCAGCTGGATGGAAAATGGTAGAACAAGGGCCAGAACTCCACTAGATCATTGGGTTCTCAGCTCGGTGCTTTCTCTGCTATTACACATTGCTTCCCTGAGAGAAATGTCTTGATAGAGACATTGCTTGGTTTTGTATTCAAATCAATACCTTCTAAGAACAGAAATCACTTTGCAGTATTTGTAAAAGTAGCACCCTCAGTTTCCCCAACCATGCCAATCTACATGATATAAAAATGAAGATTTTTTCAAAGGTAGGAAATACCTAGGTCTGCCCCATTCCCTCCGTGGTGCTTTGGTCTTTTTCAGACCAAGGCAGTACTGTCCTCCCTAGACCTTAATGCCTTGTTATGTGAGAGATTTTGTAGCCCAAGTGCTGTCGCGGAGCGGGGGAGGGAGAGGATGACTGGTTTGTTGAGGGAGGAGCTAGTGGGTCAGCGTGCAGTGTGGTGATTTCCAGCACAGAGGTGGTTATCAGTAAAGAGGGCATGAGGTCCGGAAGGGTTAAAAGTGCTGACAAGAGGAAGAAAGCAAAATTTCTAAGGGGGAAAAAGTATAGTTAATCTTAACCTTCAAAGGCTCCTTCTGATCAAAGTAAAAGTATTTAAATAAGTCAAACCATTTGGGCACAGGGGTGGGGCTCTGAATGGATGTCCTCGAGATTGGTACGTAAATCCACCTGCATTTATCCAGCCTTTCTTCTGGCCAATTTCCATTACAGGAAAATGGTTATTAAAGTACGTGGTCCCGCTAAGATTTAGAAGTAATTTTAATTGTCCAGCTATCTTGTTCTTTAATTTTATCCTTTAAATTAACTTACAGTAAATTACAGTGTGTGTGTATGTGTGTGTACACAGCTCTATACATTTGAACACATATCTTGAGTCATGCCACCACTACCAGAATCAGGTTACAGAACAGTTTCAATATTCCCCAAATTCCCTCCCCATACCCCTAACTCCTGACAATCATCGATCTGTTCTCTGTCACTATCGTTATGTCATTTTGAATGTGTTGTGAATAGAATCATACAGGATGTAACCATTTGAGACTGGTGTTTTCCATTCAATATAATTCCCTTGATTCATCCAGGTTATTGTATCAACATTTGATTCTTCTTTTTCTGAATAGCATGGCATTTTCTAGATGAGCCACAGTTTGCTTATCCATTCATTCCTTTATCTTTCTATTTTTTACATTTTTAAGTGGGGTCCATGCATGGAGCCCAACATGGGGCTTGAACTCATGACCCTGAGATCAAGACCTGAGCTGAGATCTAGAGTTGGACGCTTTACTGACTGAGCCGCCCAGGTGCCCCTGTTTATCCATTCATTCCTTTAATGGCATTTAGGTTGCTTCCATTTTGGAGAGATGATGAATAGAGTTGACCTAAGCATTTGTGTAGAAGTTTGGGTGGGCATGAAGTTTCAGTTTCTCTAGAGGAAATCCCTAGAAGTGGGATTGTTGGATTAGAGGGTAAGCATGTTTACCTTTAAAAGAAATTGCCAAAGGGTTTTCCAGAATGGTTGTACCCTTTGTCATTCCTACCAGCCCTGTGTGAGAGTTCCTGTTTCTCTGCATCCTTGTCTGCACTTGGTATTATCAGTATTTTTATTTTAGCCATTGTAGTGGGTGTGTGGGGTATCTCGTTGTGGTTTTAATATGTATTTCCCTAATGACTAATGATGTTGAACATCTCTTCATCTGCTAATTTGTCATCTGTCTGTCCTTTTTGGTCAAGTCTTTGGCCCATGTTTAAAAACAGGCTTTATTTTTTTAATCAGTTTTATGTTTCTAGGAAAATTAAGTAGAAGTACAGAGATTTCCTATATATCCCCTGCCCCACACATGCATCCCCCATTACTGACATCTCCCACCAGAAATTGTACATTTGTTACAACTGATGAACCTTCCTCCTCACTGATCCCTGGCTAACATGGATGTTTTATGTGTCTCCATAGTTTTGCCTTTTCCAGAGTGTTACATAGTTGGAATCATATAGTATATAACCTTTTCTGATTGGCCTCTTTCACTTAGTAATATGCTTTTGACATTCTTATATGGCTTTTCATGGCTTAATAGCTCATTTCTTGTTAGTGCTGAATAATATTCCATTGTTTGGATGTACCATAATTTATTCATCCATTCACCTATCTAAGGACATCTTGGTTGCTTCCAAGTTTTGGCAGTTATGAATAAAGCTGCTATAAACATCCATGTGCAGGTTTTTATATGGACATAAATGTTCAACTCTTTGGGTAAATACCAAGGAGAGCAATTTGTGGATTGTATGGCAAAAATACGTTTAATTTTGTAAGAAGCCACCAAACTGTCTTCCGAAGTGGCTGTACCATTTTGTGTTCCCACCAGCAATGAATGAGAGTTTCTCTTGCTCCACATCCTTGCTAGCGTTGGGTGTTATATCAGTGTTTGGCCCATTTTTTAAATTGGATTGTTTGTTTTTTACTGTTGAATTTAAGAGTTTGTTATATAGTCTGGATATCTTGATAGATTTGTAAATATTTTCCCCCAGTCTGTGTCTTGAGTTTGCATTTTCTTAGCACTGTCTTTCCTGGATGAAACTTTTTAATTTTGAAGATTTTAGGGGTTTTCTCTAAATGTTAAATTTGGAGTTTCCACATGACCCAACAATTCCACTCCTAGGTGTCTAAGAGCAATGAAACCGTGTGTATTAATTTTCCATGTTCGCTATAGCAAATTACCAAAAAAGTTAGTTGCTTAAAACAACATAAACATTTTTCTCTTCCTTTTCTAGAGGTCAAAAGTCTGAAATCAGTTTGACTGGACTAAAGTCAGGGTGTTGGCGGGGCTGGTTCCTTCTGGAGGCACTAGAGGAGCGTGTGTTTCCTTGCATTTTCTAGTTTACAGAGGCTGCCTGCATTTCTTGGCTTGTGACTCCTTCCTCACATCCCTCTAGCATTTGCTTCCAATGTCCCATTTCCTACTTCCTTTCCTTTCATCAAATTCCCACCTGCCTCCTTTTTATAAGAACACTTGACATTACAATTAGGGTCATCTTAGATAAAATAGAATAACCTCCCATCCCAAGATCCTTAAACTTAATCTCATCTGCAAAGTCCTTTTTACCATGCAAGGTAACATTCACAAGTTCCAGGTATATCTTTGGGGGCCATTATTCAGTCTACCATAGTCTGCTCTTTGGCCTTAAAAATCTGTATCTATTCCACGTGCGAAATACATTCATCCACATTTTTATTTGTTTTTTTAAAATTTTTAAATATTTTTTAAAAAATTATTTACTTATTAGAGAGAGAGTGAGAGAGCGAGCATGAGTGGGGGGAGGGGCAGAGGGAAAGGGAGACAAGCAGAATCCCCACAAAGTGGGGCTTAATCCCAGGACCCTGAGATCATGACCCAAGTGAAATCAAGAGTCGGATGCTCAACTGACTGAGCCACCCAGGAGCTCCCACCCCATATTTTTAAAAGTTTCAATCCTGCATCATTGAGTCAAGTTCAGAACCCCATCTAAATATCATCAACTCAAAAGTCCCAAATTTTATCACTAAAATTAATATGGATTAGACTCTGGGTATGATCCATTCTGGGGAAAAATTCCTTTTCATCTGCAGATCTGCAAAGCAAGAAGACAAGCATTCTGCCTCCAAAATATAATGATAGAACAAACGTAGGATAACACTTATAGGCGTTGTCATTACGAAGGGAAGAATATGGAAGGAAGAAAGGCTCTACCAGCCCCAATTACCTTCAAAATCCAATCAGACAAATTCTGTTAGGTTTCACATCTGGGAATAATCCTCTGGCTTAAAACTGGCCTTAGCTAATGTGATTCCTCCAAGTGTATTCTTTTCAAAATCACTTTGGCTATTCTAGTGTTTTCACCTTTTCATATAAATTTTAGGATCAACTTGTTGTCTATATCTACAAAAAATCCCATTGGTATTTTGATAGGAATTCTCTTAAACATAGAGACCAATTTGGGGGAACATTGGCATCCATGAACATGGATTCCAATCCATGAACATTGTCTTTCCATTATTAGGTAGTCTTTAACTTCTCTCATCAATGATTTGTAGTTTTCAGCAAACAGATTCTGTACATTTTTATTAGATTTATACATAATTATAATTTTTTGGAGCTACTGTAAATGGCATCTAAAAAAATTCAATTTGCAATTGTTCAGTGGTGGTATGTAAAGTACACATTATTTTGCTATTATGAACTGTATCCTACAATCATATTGCACTAACACTTCTTGCAGGATGTTGAGTAGGATGAGTGAGAGTGGACAGCTTTGATTTTTCCCCAGTCCTAGGGGGAAAATATCCACTGTTTTGCCATTATGTATAATGCTAGCTATAGGTGTTTTGCAGATGCCCTTATTCTGAGATCGTGGGAGTTCTTTTCCATTCATAATTTGATGAGAGTTTTTTTTTATCATGAATATTGAATTTTGCTGAATGCTTTGTCTGCATCAATTGACGTAATCATGTTATTTTTTTCTTCAGACTGTTAATATGGCGAATTACATTAACTGATTTGAGAATATTGAACCAGCCACTGTGCATTCCAAGATAAACCCCACTTGGTCATGGTGTGATGTATTTGCTAATATTTTTATGAAGATGTTTTGTGTATGTGTTGTGAGTAGATACTGTTCCATACATTTTCTAATACTGTCTCTGTCTTGTCTTAATATCAGGGTAATGGTTGACTTCATAAAACAAGTTGAGAAGCCTTTCCCTTTTTTTATTTTCTGGAAGGATTTAGAAATTGGTGCAATTTTTTCTTTAAATGTTTAGTTGAATTCACTAGTGAAAACATCTGGGCCTGAATTTCTTTTTCCAAAGGTTTTTAAAGACTAATTCAATTTCTTTAATAGTTATAGCTCTATTAGGTTATTTATTTAATATTGGGTGAGTTGTGGCAATTTGAGGTTTAGAGGAATGAATCTAATTTATCTGATTTACTCAATTTATGTGCATAGAGTTGTTCATAGTTTTCTGTTTAACATCTACAGGGTCTGTAGTAATATCTTCTCTCTCGTTCCTGATTTTGTAATTTGTGTCTTTTTTTCTATTTGTCAGTCTTACTACATATAAATTTTGCTGGTCTTTTCAAAGAATCTGCTTTTGGTTTTATTATTTTTCTGTTTGTCTGCTTGCTTTGGGCTTATCTTAGTTTTCTACCTTCTTAAGATGAAGCTTAGGTTATTGATTTGAGACTCTTTTTTTAAAATATAAAAAACATTTAATGCTATATAGTTCCTTCTAAGCACTGACTTACCTACACTCCACAAATTTTGATATAGGTATTTTCTTTCAGTTAGAAATATTTTTCAATTTTACTTGAGACTTCTTCTTTAACCTATGGATTATTTAAATGTACATTGCTTAATTTTCAAGTATTTGGATATATTCCTCTTATTTTGATATTATTGATTTGTGGTCTGATTCCATCATGGTTAAAGGACCTACTTTGTATGATTTCAATTCCTTTAAATTTGTTAAGGTATGTTTTATATGATCTATCTTGGTGAATGTTCCATGTGAGGTTATAAAGAATGTATATTCTGCTATTTTGTGTAGAGTGTTCTATGAACATCAAGCATTAATTAGTGCCACTTGGTGGATGGTGTTGCTCAGTCCTTCTATACCCTTGCAGATTTTATGTCACATTACAGAAGAGTGCTGAAGTCTCCACCTATAATAGGGATTTGTCTATTTTAGTTCTATCAGGTCTTGCTTTGTGTATTTTGAAACTTGTTAAATGCAGATACATTTACATTCTTGCTTTTTTTTTTTTTTTTTTGTCAGTCGGCCCTTTTTATCATTATATATTGTCCCTAATATTCTCGGTAATTCTCTTTTTCTGAAGTCTAGTAGACTTCAGATCTGATGTTAATAGACCCATTCAAGCTAGCTAGCTTTCTTTTCTTTCCCTTTTCTTTCTTTCTCCTTCCTTCCTTCCTTCCTTCCTTCCTTCCTTCCTTCCATCCATCCGTGAGATTCTCCTGGTTATTCATAAGCCAAATAATTTTTGTTGTATCCTAGACATTTCGATTATTTTATTTTGAAACTTTGGGTTTTGTTTTAATCTTTCAAAAAATGTGATAATTTTATTTTGACATGTAATCTCCCTCTTTGATTTTAGGCTGTGTATTCCGACCAGGCTTCTGTGGGTAGTGATTCCAGTGTCAGCTGAGGTTTCAAAGTATTGGCAGCGCTATTTGGATCTGTCCCACATCGGCCTCAGACTGGGTGGTAGTCTATACTATAGTTTGTTCTCAAAGTCTATATATGCTGTGTAGGGCCAGCTCCATCTATGCCCAGCTCAGGGTAAGCCCAGGAGTTCATAAACAATTCTAAGAGGCTACTTTCCCAAGTCTTCTTTCTCTGTGATCACCAAGGAACTGTCAGCTCCCACGGGGCCTTCCTTTTTATCCTCTGACCAGAAAACTGGGGCTTTAGTTACCCTGCTTACTATATATTTCCTGCTTCTGTGCGCCTTCGTGGGGCAAGCCAATGGGACGACAAATACAAAAAGCAACAGGGCTTTGCCCCACTGTCTTGGAACCTCAGATCCTTCATCCAGTGAAGGTTCTCCTACATCCCGTAATCTCCTTCCAGTTCCCATTGCCAGCCATGCTATTGCCGCCACTGGATGCCTTAGGGGTACAGGTACAAGAAAATAGTAGAAAAGAAAACGAGAAAAAAGGGAGAACATGATTTCTCCCATTCTTTCTGAGTGTTAGCAGTTCCTCCTACCGGTCTTTGAGCCAGAACAGGAGCTTCTCTTGGAGCTTTCTCTGCCCGTATCCTGGTCTTCACTTATAGGTTCTGAGGTCAAGCTAAAGAATAAAAAGGAAAAATGTAGTAAACTCACTGCCAGTTTGGTGGTACCTCCAATTCTGGTCAATTCTGCCTGCTACTGTTCACTTCTCATAGTGTTCAAATGGCTGCTCCATGCATTCTGTCAGCTTTGATAGATGCATTCAGTGAAATGTACAGGGTAGAGTGAACTTACCCCATCTTATCCAGAACCAAAAACCCAGATATTGCTTTACATTGTCTTTTACAGCCAGACCCAGGAGATTATTGCCTCTAGGACAGTGTTGTCATCGTCAGGTCCTTTTAGCATATTCAGTGATCCTTCTCATTGGAGTGGGTTTGAGATTATCCACCTTTCCATCAGGGGCTGTAAATAACACAATGTGGCAAGCCACATTACAGCGAAATCCTGTGCCTCTCCTGGCAGAACAATAGGAGGTGGCTATTTCAACTTCAAACTCATTTGGCTGATTTAGAGAAACTTTGGGACAACAGTAAGATGACACTGAGATCAATTTAGGTGTCAGTCTGCCATCTTGAAAAATGGTGTGCAATAAAACCTTTCAACTGGGTATATTTTTTTTAGTTTTTATCATTAATGCCACATGTATTTCATGGTAACAAGAGTGGTTCAGGCCCACTTATTAGGGTTTGAAGTTCTAGGAAATATAGGTGCCCTGCCTCAGTGCTGTGCTTTATGTACCGAAGAGGATGGGAAGTAGGGTGGGAAGAAGATGGAATTAATTGATGTGTGTGAATAAAAGATAGCACTTCTTCCCTTTCCCCCATATTGTGTCAGTAGATAGGGTATCTCTGCCCATGGAGAAATAACATCTGTATCTGTGCCCACTGATCTTGGTTTGCAAAGACTCTTTGCTGACAGTCTACCAAGAGAAGTCTCTGTTTATTCCTAGCCTTCATATTTATGGCATTGCTTTTTAGGACAATGGATTAACCAGTTTCTCCTTTCTCTAGACTGTGATAAAGTATTATTTTAAAAGGAGCTTCTTGTTGGTTTCTTGTTTTAGCTAAAGTCTGGCAGTGAGAAGACCATTTCTTTCAGTGGTTGGGTATTTTTTCTTCTTGAATAAACTAGTATGGAAAGAACCAATGAAACAATATCTGCTGTCCCTTTCAGAATTCAGATTAAGTGTTAGACTTGATCAGCCAAAGATGTTGGATGGTGTCTCCCTATCCATATACACCCATGGACCAAATTTGCCAACGCAGCCCTCACTCTGCCTGCTCTCTCTCACTTGTGAAATGTGAAGGGACGTGCATAGCTGTGTAGTGAGCAGAGGGCTGGGTAGGGAGAGAATTGTAAGACTTCGACTTAGGTCATAATTTGTTATAAGACCTTGGACTGCTAACTCAACCTTTCTGAGCTTCATATTCACCTACTGTAAAAAGTAGAAGAGTGTAGAGGATTATTGGAATGATTGCCAGTGTGTTAAATGTTAAAGCCCCTAACCCCTTCCTTCTTTCTTAGGAGTGGGTCATACTGTTTGGGTTTCTATTTGCAATGAGACTTGGGACTGGGTTAGGATTTAGTCACTGATGGAAGAAGATAGAGGAACGAGCCTAATATAGACCAATCTCTAGGGTGGCATAAAGGTATCCTTTCCTATCTTGCTTACATTTCTGTGTTGCCAACAACTTTGTAAATGACTGATGTTGCGGGAGAGGTCTCTGGAACTCTTTGTAGGGAGATACAGGGTTAGCAGATTTTTCTGCCTGAATACATTTTCTAGGCCAGCAGCATTGTTCATCAGTCTAAATAACACTGCTTCCTTCAACCCTCTTAACCTTCCCATCAAAAACCCCACCCCCAAACCCCTGTGCTAGAAGATTTTACAGGTGAAAGCTGGGTGCATCTGTCTGGCTTTTCTCAGGCCTCTGCGCTAGATGGAGATTCACTGACTCTTCTTTCTTATACATAATGAAAGCCCAACTAGCTAGGCAGCCTTGCGCAGCACAGAGCCCTGCAGTGGAGTGACCTACAGGAGAACAGCTGTGTGTTACAGTGGGTAACCTGGGAGAGCTCAGAGAGAGTAGCAGCCTCCCAGCTTGTGTCTGGGGGCTTGAAATGTACTGTCAGTTTGACCTTGCTCAGGAGACCAGTGAACTTAGAGGTACAGAGAACTCTCCCTGCCCAAACAGGATCATCACAAGGTGATACCAATTGCAAGATGAGGCCAGCCTAGCAGTTTTTTGGGAATAATGAACTATAATGAGTGCTAACATCTTCCTAGAAATACAACCAGGAGGAAACATGCCTTCCAGAACTCTTCTCGGAGGCATAAACTTTGCAGTTGGAAGGAATACTTTGGTAAACTATTTGGAGGGGAAGGGATAGGCTCCCTTTCCCCAAATAACAACAGATATTTTTAACTTGCCTTGTAAACGGGAGAATCCAGGGGTGTCTGGGTGGCTCAGTCAGTTGGGCGTCCAACTCTTGGTTTCAGCTCAGGTCATGATCTCGGGGTCATAGGATCGAGCCCTGCATCTGGCTCCACGCTCAGCACAGAGTCTGCTTGCCCTCTGCCTCCACCCCCCCACTTGTGCTCTCTCTCTCTCTCTCAAATAAACTCATAAACAAATAAATCTGAGAAAGAAAGAAAGAAAGAAAGAAAGAAAGAAAGAAAGAAAGAAAGAAAGAAAGAAGGAAAGAAAGGTTGGATCCAATAACTGCAAGGCATTTTTTTTGATGAGGGAAGTATGCAAAATTGGGGCCAGGATTGAATTATGAGGACAGTAGAGGCTGAGGACTCTGACCAGCAGACATTCTTCTCTCTTATCTGCCCACCAGTTGCTCAGCCTTTCCTCCAAATATGAGTTGAACAAGTATTTAAAAAAATTTTTTTTGAACAAGCACCATTAATTGGTATGCCCATCCTGTGGACCAAGGATGTGTCAAGTATCAGTTCAAAATCAGTCTAGGAGGCAAGACCAGAAATAAGGAGCAATGCCCTTTGCTGGGGAGAAGGATGAGAAATAAGAGTAGCGTGTAGGGATTCCCTAGTTGAGGGATATAGGCAAAAGCCAAGTCCAGGGACAAGAAGGAGCTAACCCAGTCTACCCATCAGGATCTGGCTGACTTGGGGCTTCTTTCAGAAGGCCAGGCAGGGTCTTCCTCCATTAGCTTAAAGATAATGCTGACACATGACCCTTCTCCTATTTTAGGAGACCATCATTTCCTCCAAACACCTACTTCCGTCTTATCATATCTACTCAGAGTGAACTTGCTGGCCACTAGGAAAGGTGGGAGGGGGTGTTGGGAGGACCTCCAGAGAACACTGCTATCTTTTAGGGACACACTCAAGCTGCTCAGTTTTACTCCTCTATCCAGAGGGTCATTTGATAGTCAGTGATGTTTCAGGCTTTTCTAGGAGAAGCTAAGCAATAGGAAGCCATGACTCATGAAGCTAACATCTAAGTAATTGGCCTGTGTTTCATTGTGTGAGCAGGAGAGGTGTCTTCATTATCACCATCATCACCGTCATTATCGCTGTCACCATCATCACCACCATCATGATCATTATCACTGTCACCATCATCATCACCATCACCTTCACCTTCATCACCATCATCACCATCATCACCATCACCCTTTCACTGCATCACCATCACCATCATCATCACTCATTACTTAAAATGATAGCCGACATTTGTAGAACTCTACAAGGTACACACTCAAATGCCATCTTTCAGTATGATTAAACCACAGTAACACTTGACACATTTGCCAGGCACTACGTCGGCCAGGCACTGTTTGGGTTTCTCCTAGGAGGTAGGTGCTATTGTTGCTCTCATTGTGCAGGTGAGGGGATTGAGGCTTGGAGAGGTTGTTCAGCTTAGCTCAGGCACACAGGGAGGCTAGAATTTGAACCCAGAGTCTGCACGTGCTTTGGTACTTTCTACACCCCTACACTACTGAAGATCTTGCCCCTCCCCTTAAAAGGAAACTGCTAACCCAGCTAAATGCCTCAGCAATTTATAGGCTGCCCACTTTCAATCTCTGAACCAAATGTCTTTTTGATGAGGCCTAAAATCCACTCTAGGAAGCCACAGAGGGGAATTTCCGAAGTCATTTCTGACTTCCTGTGAAAATACTCTGTAGCTGGCAAGAGATTTTCCAGATAACAATGAATACACAATAAAGCGGGTGCCTCTGCCTTGGGTACCTGGCTCACAAATAACCCATTTGGCTTCCCAATCACCCTGATACCTAAAACTAGCAGAATTTATGCTTGCGGCTGGAATGGCTCTGTTCAGCCAGAAAGCAAAAGTTTATGGCCGAACCGTTTGCTCTGAAATGAAATCTAGTCTCTTTGGCTCGACTTTATTGGGCCGTATTGTACAGAGATAGGGGACATAAGTATTCAGAATCTGCTGTCAGTAAAACAGGACGGAGTTGGCAGATGTTTTCGTCCTCACGCTCAACAGTGTGTCCTAAAATGGGGACGTTGAATAGAAATTAGGGATACAAATCAGGGCCATTTTTTGAAACTTTCTTTTTAATTGAATTAAATATAGCCATTTTACTGTTCTGTCTTTACACAGCCCATATTGAAATGGAGACTAAACTGTCATTGGGGTCACTGAATCAATGGAGAGAGACTAAGTAGATAAATCTGGACCCCTGAAATATTGTTCAGACTAATTACCACAACGACCCAAACACTTGGGTACTCAGTGCTTAATTATGTTGAAGCATCTCTGTAACGGGCTCTAGTATTTAGTGACACTCCTGGAAAGCACTCGTCTTCATCCCTCCTTTAAATCCTTTGGACTGTGATGGATTCTCCTTAATCTCTGGTTCTCAGAGGCACGACGGAGAGTACTTGTTTTCTGTTCTTCGCTGTCTTTGGGAATAGCTGTTTTCTACTCAAAGTGTGGTTCATGTTTGGGCAGCATCACTGTGGTCTGGGAGCCTGTTGGAAGTGCAGAATCTTAGCCCCCACCCAGGACTAAGACGTCGGAAACCATATTTCACTAAGACCCTTGCATGACTTATGTGCACCTCGGAGTTTGGGAAACACTGGACTCAGAGCCTCAGAAGACTTTTCTTAAGTAAACCTTCGAAGTGCTCACTGGTGAGAAATTATCCCGAGTGACAGCAGGAATAAATGCAGTGGGATTCTCACTGAACTATCTAAAATACTGAAGATCCTGCAAAGGCATAAGTGACACTCTAGTGGTTTGTCTCTTCAAAAGCAGGCTCAAAGTTCCTGTGATGAATTGAATGCTTTTCTTTTCTAGCTCCCTTCCTATTCATCCCAAAATAAATAAATAGATAGATAAATAACCAACCAACCAACCAACAAACCCACAGTTGTTTTTGCCTCAGTTTTAGAATTTGTGAGTAATGGAGTTGCCGGATGTAGCCTTTGCTGGACTCAGTCTGTGTCCTGTTGAATTGTTGTTTGACTCTACACTGGACACCAAGAAAGTGAAGGCAAGGGGAAGCCAGAAGGCTGAGTCCCGCAGGGAAGACAGTGTGGTCAGAGACAAGGCTGAACAGGGCGCTGCCTTCCTCAGGAATGGCGGTGGGATTCGCCGCTCGTAGGAGAAAGGACTGCAGTCAGATTGGAGGCAGTATACCAGCTCTTGAGAATTCCTTCTTTCGAATTCAAGCCTCCAAGTGATTGGATTTAGAATTTAGAAAACCATGAGCCACTTGTTAAGTAGCCCAAGATGTTCTGTGATGACAAAATTTTCCAGAAAAATATCTGTCCTCGTAAGAAGTTTTCTGGGAAGTTGAAAAATGACCCAATTCTACCTGCTCCCTATTAGAACCCAAGAATACAGGCATTTTCAGCATTTGGAGGCATGAATTGGTTCATTTCATGGTGCAACATTGAATGCTGTGATGTTATCAGTGCTTACTTGTGATTAGATGCTCGGGAAAATGGCTAGTTTCTCTGTGTCTCTTTCTCTGGTTTTCTCTTGCTTAGTTCAATTCAGCAGATATTAATTAAACACCTCTTATACAGGCAGCATAGAGGGTACTTTGTTGCTTTTTCTGGGAGATACAAAGTTGAGTGCATAATGGAGGGGCTCATGTTCCAAATTCCACTTGGCTGTAGCTGTGATCAGATGTCAGAGGACTCCAATACTACGATGGTAGCTAATGATAGTTAACATATGCCAGGTAGTGGGCCAGGTAGTGTCCTCATCATTCTATATTCATCACCTCAATTAGCCCTCCCATCCCCCCAGAGGTGGGCTCAGGTAGTTTTCCCAATAAGAAGAGCACGTCAAGCTGGGGAAATAAGGAACTGCCTCACCAGTGAGGGGGCAACTGATGTAAACTTTATCGAAAGAATTCGATTTGACAACTGAAAAATAGAGAGATATTGTAGAGATATATATTTCTGACAGAAGGATCAAGGGAAACAGTGACGGGAAATCAGAGGGAAAGCTTTTAGATTAGCATTGCCTAGCTCTGTGAGCTCCTCCCTGAAATAAAGGATTGTGTGACGAAATACCGTGTCCCTTCCCCCTACCCCCCCGGAGGTTTACAACTCCTATTAACATGTTAAGATTCTAGCCATCGCACTAAAAAAATGCCCAGTTTTGCTTTATTGAATCCAATCCTTCTCAAAAGTATTTCATCCATTCAAAGATGATCGAGCTATTGCTTGTGTGCCTTGCACTGTCCCAGGCACTGAAGATTCAGGTAGAATTTTCTGCCCTCAAAGTAACCTACATTTTCATGGGGGACCCTCTCTCCACTCTGTAAATTCGAGGTATAACACCTCTTAGTAAGTTCTGATGAGCTGACCTGGGAAATCTTAGTTGAGAGTACTTCTACTTTGCTGAAGCTTGGGGGAAATTGTGGGAAGTTAGCTTTTTAAGATAGAGTGAGGCCAGCACATCTGTTAGTGCAGTCTGTGGAGGGGTGCTGTGAACTATTGGCCAAGAGAAAGTTCTTAGGAACTTTCAGAGCAATTTGATAGATTAATTTTTTATTGGTGGCATTTAATAAGAAAAATTTTGGACTTGTACTTTGCATGCCTTGTCTTGTCTTCTTCTTTTTTTAGAATTCATTTTTGTTGGATTTTGTAGAAGTTTGAGTCTGCAAAACAGTGGATATTAGAAATAAAAACAAAACCCTGGTCGGTCCCCTACCTCAGATGGATTGAGAAGCTCTGTCCTGGATAATCCTGCATGCTGGGGGCTGAATCAGCCTCCTGAGGATTGCTCAGCAGGCGTCTGCTTGAGAACATTTACTTCCTGCGTGCTCTACCCAGATTAGAATTCTTTTAGTGATATTTTAAGAACCTTATTATTTGAAGCGTAAATGAGGATGTTCTTAACCATTCAAGATTGCAAAACCAAAGTCCTATTTGGACAGAGAGTGAACAGGCCAACCTTTAACAGGGCCTGACATCTCTTAAGCATAAATACCTTTTCTACACTGGAGAGAAAAATAGGGAGAGACTAGAGAAGCCTTTTACATAGTGAAAGAAAATACCAATTTCCAGCCACATAAGCAATACTTTCTTAAATCATTTCTAAATAATAATGCTTTCAAAAAGTTCTCATGTTACTCTTTACACAAACCCTTCCTTTAGCTTCGGTCCCTCTGGCACTCTTGGTGTCTTCAGAATAATCTGGCCTGGGGGTAACACAGTGGGGAAAATGTCATATATTCTTACACTTTTGCATGTGGTGTGGTCTGTTAATCTCTCTCAGAATACCTCATGTGGGCTAATTTTTTTTTCTCATAATGCCTGATGGAAGAAATCTCTTTTGTTAGGTCTGTAGCCCACCAGTCTGGGACTAAGAGGTTTGGCTCACATCCGCCCAAAATTAATTTTTGGAGTTGTTTATTTATTCGTTCACTGCTGAAGCAACCAGTTATCTGGCATTCCATCAAATCCAAATTAATTTGTTTTAATTGACATTGTCCTAAGCCTTTGGACGAGTCTGAAATCCTTTCGTCCTGTTCTCACATTCTGGAGAATGCAATCTGAAATAGGCCATAATTGTGGAATGCCAGATCGTTATGGAGTCCCTGAAATCCAATGCTGCTCTCAGAAGGGCAGCCGACCTGACTCCACGTCCAAGAAGTACAGCGTTGAAGTGCAATTTGGCACAGAGAAGAAATACATTCTGAAAGGGTGCAAATCACCATTCATGCCCCATCTCCTCTGCTTCTCTCCTTTGGTTTCAACTTTATCACCAGTTTGCTTCACCCCCAGAAAGCTGTAGCAGAATGCAGCACGGCATTCTCTGTTCTGGCACCTGCGAAGATCTTAATTCCATGAGTTGATTTTAGGATTTGTCATTATACTAAAGAATGTTGAGAAAGGGAGGGTGAAAGAGATAGCCATGTGCCCATTGATAAAAACCGGGGCAAGTGTGTTAAGATTGGAACATAGAGGAAATGAGGAGAGAATCCAGAGAGCCCAATGATAAAGCCTCCTTAACACTCAATTGTCCTTAACATTGTGCTTTCCAGCAAGAAATGATTAGATGCAACATTAAATCAGATTTTTCTCAGTGACAGAGCATGATCTTGAGGAATGGGGGTAAATGACCCCACACATTTTAATGACCACCCATACACTCATCAGCCTGGAGACCATAAATGCTGATCCCATGTTTATTATTGTAGTCAAGGGCTTGACACTTCCTGTGGGTGTTTTCTTTTTCTTTTTCTTGTAGGAATAAATATGTTTTTATGGGATCTAAGGCACATCAATCAGTTTATGTCACTGCACTCTGTTTTAGACTGTCACATCATAAAGGACAGTGACAAAGTATTATGTGATTTATATGTACAAATGTTCATTCAGATGTGGTCGGTTAGTTCTTTTAAAGGCAGTTTTATGATTTAAAATTGTGCATCCTTTAGAGGAAATTTACTAACTTTGAAGTTGGATAGATTAAAAAATAGTAATGCAATAAATACCTGCTAATACACTAATCTCTTACTACCAGTGCTGGGCAATGTTAGTGCGTCTGTTGCAACTCACCTCTTCTTCTTTTTTTTTTTTTTTTAAGAATTATTTATTTAAGAGAGAGAAAGAGCACATGCATGCACACATGTGAGAGTGGTAGGGGGGGAGAGCAGAGGGAGAGGGAGAGAGAGAATCTCAGGCAGACTCCCCACTGAGCACGGAACACATTATGGGGCTTGATTTCAAGAATCATGAGATCACAACCTGAGCCAAAATGAAGAGTTGGATGCTCAGCTGACTGCGCCCCTCAGGCCCCCCAACGACTTACCTCTTCTTAGTGTAGCTATTAGCATAATGGTCATTGGTTTTTATAATTTCCTTTTAGTTCATTACTTTTGATGTGCATAATATAAATATATTTAGATTAAAACAGTGTACTTGCTTTCAATTAAATAAGAATTGGCGTATGATAATCTCTGTAATTATTTACATGACTTCAGAGGTAGGGATAGACATTAGCAAAATTATTTGACTAGAATCACCAGAGTTATTCAGACTCTTTGCTGGAAACAGAAATCACCATGGTTGTCGCATACCCCAGCCAGGATGGCTGATTTTTCACATTCACTGGGCTGTTAGCATTAGAGAAACACAGTTTCACTCTAATCAGAGAAAGCATAAAAAATAAAAGGTGTCATTACCGACCCACCATTAGTAACACATGCAGAATCTAGAATCCAGAAGGTGTTACTTCCTTTGGAGCCAAGGCTCATGTTTCCAGTTGGAAGGTGCCCTTTGATGGTAGAGCCGGCTGCCCACGAACCGGTGTACAACCATTTTTGGGGGGGTTTGGACTAGACTGGTTGAAAAATAAGATAATGGAGAGAGCATAAATAAGCCAACGAGAAGTGCAGACGAGCCAGCCGAATGGCTCAATTTCCGTTCTCACTGAAGATTCTGTGAGTATTTGATGAATAAGGAGCTGCAGCACATCACCTGCTCGTCTTTGCTCTTCTAAAACAGCTGGAGTTTGATGTGGCAGCCAAAGGAGAGATTGCTGCCTTGGGAAACGCCTTGCCTTTGACTGATTGCTGAATGGCTGGCAGATTAATTTTGGCACCTTTCCTTAAGTCATTTTGGTCCCATTCCTTCATTTTTCTGCTGGGAAGTGTGTACATTACATTACAGTTAAAAATACCTGCACAACACAAATGTGGAGAATGGCATGTACTGTTTTCGGAAAGAAGTTGTAGGCTGGGATGGTTCCATTTTGTGACATAGAAAGGATGCCGCCATGCTCTGGTAGGAGGCCCGTGCTCTCAGTGCAACTCAAAACTAGTGTTACTCCTCATGGACCTCTCACAAGGTCACAGGCTCCAAGGTTTAAGATTTTGAGTCCTTGGTGAGCTTTGATTCTAGTCTTTCCCCTTTGTGCAGCAAATCCTCCCTGCCCACCCCCCCAAATCCTAGCACCACTCCTTCCTTATGTATTTACCCTGTCGTCTCTTGCAAGAGGTGACCAGGTGGGTAACCTGTCTGTTTATCCTCTGCGAAAGGGAAATTATAATGACAATAACTTGCCCCACCCTTTCTAGTTTCCTTTGTTCACTGTCATCTTCTCTTGTGTGAAGCACAAATGTTTTCAACTCAACATATTTTATACTTACTTTTCTGTTGTTAAGAATGCATTTCAGGGGCTCTGGGTGGCTCAGTTGGTTGTGTCTGACTTTCGATTTCAGCTCAGGTCTCAATCTCAGGGTCCTGAGTTCAAGCCCCATGTTGGGCTCCACACTGGGCGTGGAGCCTACTTAAAAAAAGGGGGGGGCAGGGAGCCTGGGTGGCTCAGCCGTTAAGCATCTACCTTCGGCTCAGGTCATGATCCCAGGGTCCTGGGATCGAGCCCCACATCAGGCTCCCTGCTTGGCGGGAAGCCTGCTTCTCCCTCTCCCACTTCCCCTGCTTGTGTTACCTCTCTCGCTGTCTCTCTCTCTGTCAAATAAATAAATAAAATCTTAAAAAAAAAAAAGAAAAGAAAAGAAAGAATACATTTCATTACTGCTGACAAAGGAAAAAGGAACATACACTTTCATTCTTGCTTTTTCAAAGTTAAGTTAAAGAGGCCATGTTTGAGACTTAGGCCAACCTTGGTAAGAAGTGATGGATGGTTTGAGCCTTGCTTTGGGATAAAGATTAGCTTGGCTGGCTGAGCCCACAGTGTGCCACTGTGTCCAGGGTCACGGGCTGGGGCTCATTTCCTGGTTCTCCTGATGTCATTGGCCTGTTCTTGTCATCCATCTGTCCCAAATTGTCATTCTTGCCTTTAAGGATTAAAAGGTCTTAGTGTTAATTATAATCACTGACTCTTCTGCTCTTACAATTATAGATACGGGTTTAATTTTTTTAATTGTGGTAAAATGAATATAACCTAAAATTTAGCATTTTAACCATTTTTAAGTTTGTGTGTAAAGGTATGCGTAGCACCTTTATCAGATTCCTCAAAAGCATGTTGACTTATCTGTATAGAAACAGTGTTAAAGATATGGGAAATTGGGGCACCTGGGTGGCTCAGTTGGTTAAGCATCTGACTTTGGCTCAGGTCATGATCTCGGGGTCCTGGGATCAAACTCCGTGTGGGGCTCTGCTCTTAGAAGGAGTCTGCTTCACCCTCTCCCT
Organism: Ursus americanus; assembly: GCF_024610735.1. Lineage (NCBI taxonomy): Eukaryota > Metazoa > Chordata > Mammalia > Carnivora > Ursidae > Ursus > Ursus americanus. The sequence continues at coordinate 48,785,057 of NC_142132.1, forward strand.
CTGCCCCTCCCCCCACTTATGTGTAAGTGCGATCTCTGTCTCTCTCTCTCAAATAAATAAATAAGATCCTTTAAAAAAATGTGGCAACTTAAAAGGTTGTAACAATGAATTGAGACCAATCAGTATTTAAACAGTCCATTTGGTGCTACTGTATCTAGCATTGTGGATGCCATCTGAGAATCTACATATGGATGGAGAAGAGGCCTTTTGCTTTCCAGAAAAGTTCTGTATATATTTCCAGTTATTTTGATATTGAGTTCCTTAGGCATTCTAGGTCTGCCACAGAGACAAAACTTGCAGGAAAAAAATATGGAAAAAAATCAGTAAAAGTCGGGTATATCTGGTCAGATATATCGTAGCCAGACATATCTGGTGCTTCTTCCAGCAAAGAGAAAAATATGGGAAAATAAATACCAGTTTGAGTAATATTTAATCAACAGCTAGAATAGGTCCTGAGATACTGAATGTGCTCAATAAATATTTGCTGAATGAATGAATGAATATTTGCCATGTTCAAAACAAACATGAATAATATTGCTACCCTGCAAAATTTTGTTTCTACTTAGTAAAAATTGTTTAATGATTAACCAACAATAAAATTTAGTTGAAAGAGTAGTTCTGTTAGGACACACAGGCATGAAAATACTGACCACAGCTAAAAGAACCATATTAAAACTATATTAACTGAGGAATACAACCACCAATCAATAATAATTGAGAAAAAGGTTCATATTTTCATTGTTTCTGAAAATCAGTTGTAATTAAATTAACCACATAAACAGCACATTATAAAGGGAATGTCTCTGCTAAAAGAATAGGCTGAATTCTTCCACTGCAAAAATACTATTTTCCCATAAAGCTCTACCATGAGGATTTATAATTGGCAATTTCTCATCTAAGTATCCTATTTACCAATAAAACAAATTACCGTACTATAATGTCCCAAATATTCTATATTTCAGATTATTGAAAAGCAGACTAGGCTTTCTTCAAATTAGTTAGAATTCATGACCTTTGCTTATGAAGTCAGAAATATCTTTTATTTGAAAAAAAAAAGTTGAACTCTTAGGATTCAGGGAAATTAAAAAATTTATGCTTAGTTAAACACATTGCAGTTAATTTTTAAAATCATACAGTTTAGCAGTAGAAATGGTTGAGTGCCTTTTTTTTAAAGACCCCACTCTGGGGAAGACCAATTTGTAGATAAACAACCCATACCCAGAAGCATTGCATAGCTAATGTCTAATGTGTGGGAGTAGGTTAGAAGCAGCTCAAACTAATGAGGTTAACCCACATACTCTAATCATCCAGGCTTGCACAAAGCAGACAAATAGCACAGAAGCAGGGAGCATTCAATTTATTTCTAAATGATTCCTGCCTTCTTTGTATTCCAGAGTGGCACCAAGTAGATGGTCAGTGTTCATTTCCCACTGTTTCCAAGTCTCTTTCAACTTCCAGCATTGCATTTCCCTAGTTAATTGACTATGGGGCCATAGGCAAGATGAGTTTTAATTCAACATCAGCACAAGACATTGTAAAAAGTCACTTCCTGTTGGCTGGGAAGCTGCCTCTCATCTCCCTCCCCCCGCTTTATGTAGCCTCCTAGTAGAGGTGTATGTAGGAGGCTGCAGCCTCCCAGGGACCACACAGCCTGCCTGCCTTGGGAATCCTGAGATCCCTGAGCTCCCAGAGGGGCTTGGCGTTCTTGTTGTTATTCACTTTATAATTTTTAAAGATCAATTCCAATGTAAAATCCTTCCAGAAGTGTTTAGCCTGAAGAGGGTTGTTGGGAAAACAAGTTGAGCTTGATTAATTAGAAAAAACCCCCACACATTTTAATGAAATCTGGAGTAAGACCTCTCTGAAACTACATTTTACTTTTTGTGATACCTAGGGTGTGGCTGGAAAAGTCTTTTTTTCCCCAAAGTAGAAATACATGTATTGTTTTACACACACACACACACACACACACACACACACACACACACACACACACGAAGCCTTCAGATAACAGAAATCTATAGAGAAGAGTGTCATTCTACCACTCAGATAACAATGGTTAGTGTTTTCGTATAAAGTTTTCTAGTTTTTCTATGGCTTTACAAGCATTCAGATAATTATAGGGTACTTTTTTAGCAGGGTCAGACTATAAATGCTATTTAGTAATGTGCCTTTTTATATAATTTCTATATGAACAGATACACGTTTTCACCATAATCTTTAATTGTTTCTTTGTGTTCCATTAAAAAATGTACCATTTGTGGTTATTTCCAATTTTTCATTAAAAGGATGTTCTTCCACAAATGGCTTTGTATATGTATCTGTCTGTTTCTTTACTAGGAATACTTGAAATGGACTTGTGCAAAGGAACATGAGCTTTAAAATTTTTTTGTTAACAATTGCAAAATTTCTCTCTAGAAAAGTTGTATCGATTTACCCGCCTGCCAGTATTGTGGGTGAGCGCCCACACGTCCACAACCTGGAAATCAGACAGGTTAGGAATCAGGGGTGCTTTAGAGGAGCTGTCCTACTATTCTATGTTCTTAGGGTCGTGGCCAGCTTCACGTAGGTGATGTGGTTGTATTCCTGGTTGCTGAAGATGATAACCATCACATAACTAGGGCATTCATTCGTTGGCCAGATGGTAAACTCTGGTTTCCCTTTTATGGTGTACTGTCATATCTTAAACCTCTGTGTTCTTCTCTCTTAGATTGAGGAAGACACGTGGCAGAAATACTACTTGGAAGGAGTCTCCAATGAAATGTACACAGAATATCTCTCCAGTGCCTTCGTGGGTCTGTCCTTCCCTACTGTTTGTGAGTAAGTGACCATTCACCATGTGCTCTTTGGCCCTCAGGGATGTGTAAGGTGGCCCTTGCAGGGAAGACACCTCACCTCTGCCCAGCACAGTCGGGGTACCCAACAATTACCGAGGGTATGCTGTGTGCTCTGTCTTGTGTGGTCAGCAGGAAGGTGGGTCATAACGTGGTCCCTCCTTGGGGGATTTCTGCTGGCCCTGCTTTTCCCCGCAGCTCTGGGAACCTTATTCTTAGATCGATCATTTGCACTAAATTATGAACTACATTTTTCCTGCATGTCTTGAATTAGGCTTCTGCCACGTAAACACAGTTATGAAGGGTGGTAGGAACCCATGTCTCTGATTTTACAAGGATGAAAACAAATCTTGCTAGCTCCTTGATGAAAGGAATTTTAATATTTTTCAGTCAAGCCAGATCATAGAGACATCGGAGAAGCCATTATTTGAAGTGCATTTTTGATTTGCTGAAGAAATGTGGAACAAAATGTGTGGAAGAAAGCCTTGAGACAGCCCTTAGGAATTTAGCTCTCGAAATGGACAACTGTCATGTTATGCCAATGAGAAGGCTTAGCTTCTCCTTCTGTTGGCTCAGCAGGAGGGATTTGAGCAAGAGGCAGCCCCAGCCTGCCATGGCCCCTCCAAGTAGAATAGGTGACCATCTAACGGATATGACCTCAAGAGTTCCAAGGGCTCTAGACCCCGAGAAACTTCCATTATGATGATGCCTCAGATTTCCCACTTAGAATCTCACATGTTGGGTGTAAGTCAAACAGGGGCTTTGTCCCCTATGAAAGCACAGACTCCCTAGGAATGCTGAAACATTAAGCTTGATCCATTGACACTTCAGCAAAAGATTTGATAACCTCAGTGTCACTGATGAAGACCGGGAAGAAATAGGGGAATCTGGGAACGCATTGGGCTGAGGAAGAAAAGCTGTTCCCTTGAGCTGTCTGGGTGCCTACAAACAAAACCCACCTTCTGGAAAGGGAGGTCTGAAGACAGTAGTCCTGGGGGCACTTGGGCTCCTCTGTCTTAGAGCTTTCTGTTCTGTGCATAGCACAGAGGGGACAGAGCGCCTGGGAGTTTGGTGTTTACCTGGAGACTCCTGTCAGCGAACACAGCAGGTATACTCTGTCTGTCTCTGGGCCCAGACCCTAAGCAATCCAAAATGGTCTGGCTGTTTACTGAAATTTCTCACCCTGTCTCTAAGCGAAAGTTTAAACGCTAAATGGACTGGAAAAGTGAATAGGTAATTGATTCGGAAGGAGTTATTTTCTGAAAATGGATGCCCCATTGTAACTCCCATGTGCTCCTTTCTTTGAGAGCTATTTCTCTTTCTGCCACAGAAAGAAGTTAACCATTCAAAGGCATTGGGTCCTGGAACATTGAGGCTGTCCCAGGGGATTTTCTCCACCTTGGAGTTTGGCCTGCCTGGGATACAAAGCCCGGGAGAATTCAGGACTTTTAATAGAAGCCGGTTTTATTTTTAAAAAGTAAACAACAGTTGAGCCCTCCTATATGAGGTAGGGGAGGTCTGAGCACATTGCAAAGGCACCGATGCCCGGAGGAGTTCTATGGCACTAGGGGCATTAGCAGGGGAGTGCGTGAAGATGCCCTCCTTGGCTGTTGATTTTCCCTGGCTTGCCTGGTGTTTATATCTACCCTCAGAAACCTGCATTCCCACTGCTTCTCTTATTCTGCTCCTGGGAACCAAGTCAGTTCATTTTAAGACTGTTAATCTGGAAGGTTAGAACCACGCCCCCTAGAAGCTGTAACTGGGATACCCACAAGGTACATTTGACTCACATTTGCCCTACGCGGTATTTAATGTCTTAAAAGTAACTTGCCAATATTTCAAAATAGTGGTAATTCACATAAAATCTAGATGTCTGACATCTCTTGAATATCTGATGAGCCAACACAGGACTTGCATTTCTACCAGATGCTAACTGGCTCCAGTTTGTTAGAAGGAAGGGTTTAGTGCAGGTCCTCCCCTCTCTGGTGTCTTAAACCGGGCCAGATTTGCATTAATATCCTGGGCCTGGCCCCGCAGACACGCGAGTTTGCCAACCCCAACTCACAGGGTGGTGTGAAACTTCATTGCCCTTCGGAGCTGGACACCAGTGGCTGCTGTAAATATGTCCCTTGATTGATTTTCTTGTTTAGAACATGATGTGAGCAGGAGAGAATCTTTCAGACACACCTTGTTGTCAGAGAATTTAATATTTGTTCAGCACGGCTTCTGGAATACAAAAAACCCAACTTCTGATGTGAGTGAGAACATGTTCGACTTAGTGCTATTATTCGTTCAGCACAATGGTACAGCAGAGGTAGGAATAATCAATAAAGAAAGGACATTTAATAAGATTTAGGAACATCCCAAAACATTGAAGCTCTCCTCAAGCATTTGATTATCTGGAGGCTTAATTATCTGTGTTTTCTACTTTAAATTAAAGAAAAGCCATAACTCAAAGTTACCAGCAGTTTAATGATAACACTCTTCAATTCAGGTTAATTAAAGCACAGCCGTAATTAGAGTGTAGTGTTGTATATCACCGGGCTGGCGCATAAGTATTTTCATTACAGTAAGAATTGGCTATTCAATTTGAAGATGACAAAAAGGACGCCAAAATATATTTTAAGCTGGTTCACGTAGAAGAAAAAAGAATTGGGGAATATTCTGGGTATAATAAAGCACAGATAAAATATACAGATTTTCAGAGCAGTTTCTGTAATTATGCACCGCATTAAAACAATATGCAGCCAATAACGTCTTAAAGCATGAAAAGAAATAAATTTGCTCTTCCCCTGGGCTGGCAGAGTGCCCCCTTGCAGGGTGAGATCACTGCACGGGAGAGCCTGGAGTTTTCACAGAAGCTGAGAGAGGAGCTTTTTTTTTTTTTTTTTAAGATTTTATTTGAAGATTTCATTTATCTATTTATTTGAGAGAGAGAGAGAGAGTGCGAGTGGGGTGGGAGGAGCAGAGGGAGAGGGAGAGAGAGAATCTTAAGCAGTTCCACGCCCAGTGAGGAGCTCAGTCTCACGACCCTGAGATCATGACCTGAGCCGAAACCAGGAGTTGGATGCTTAACTGACTGCGCCACCCGGGGCCCAGGAGAGCTAGTTTATGAAAAGATAAGGCAGCAGGATCCATGGTTGACATTTGAAGTCATTTCCCCAGAGAACGGAATGGGGGGAAGGAGAAGCAGGAAGGACAAAAAGCCCCCACAAGGCCAGCTTTTTACAAACAAGTGGAGGGATGCTCTCTCCTGTCCAGTTGGGACCCACCAGCTATGTCCTTGGACTTCTCTGCACCAGCCTTTTGGCTTCACTGGGTGTATCAGCAGAAGATGCAGCTTTGTTCCAAAACCAGTCACTCATGGGGACAGAATACAGTATTATTTCTAAATATGTCATTTACATTTTCTCATTTTATCTGCACAGTGATCTTCTGGTTTATATTAATATCACTGTCCCTGGCTTATCCTGACGGGGACACTGAGACTCAGAGGATGTTGGTGCCTCTCCAAAGCCACCTAGCACCCAAGTGACGGAGCTGGGTTCTGATGCTGGGCCTGTGTAATTGAGAGCAGCTTGGGGTAGCTGCTGGATGAAAGCTGGCTAATTAAGAGTCTCCTGGGGAGTTTACTAAATGGAGAGGTTTCTGGGCTCCATCTCTCGATTTCAGTATCTGGGGGAAGTGCCCCCCAAATGTATACTTTTTACAAGCAAGTCGGGTGATTCCGATACAAGGTCTGATGACTGGGACCCCACCCCCTCCCGCTACCACCACCACTTACCTCATCCCTCCACACCATGGGCTGGACTAAACTCCTCATTCCCCACTTTGGGCTCAGTCCCTGGAATGTTTCTCTCCGATTTTAGCCTTATCGAATTAGAAGTGGACCACATGTCACAAGATAATGGTAAGATTGGGGCCTTTGTGTGAGCTTCCTTGCCATCTTTCCTGCTTCATGTGGGTATTCTGCAATGTCCGGGGAGATAGGATGAGTCTACACGTCAGCACAGCAGGCAGACCACTGACTGCTCTGCCCCCTTCCCATGCCTAATCCAAGTCAGCATAGGAAGAAGGCATCGGGGTACTGAGCCCTGTAATGCTGAAAGCCATTGCAGGCTGGAGTGATCAGCGCTAAGTGCAGAGAAGCCCAGGGAAACCAGTATAAGTCAGAATACAACCCTCGAAGATGCCGCTTAGTCTTGTTGGCAACCGTGGTGTGTAGGTCCTGGACCTTCTCCGGGATGTCCTGAGGGTGTTCCTTTTAAGAGCCAGCAACTTCTGAGCATCTTCTTTTCATTTTGCACAGCTGCCTTGCCCCTGGGTTTGTGTGACAGTGTGATCAAGGCCGAGGAGCTTTGGGATCTGAAAGAGAAGTTTTCTGAACACCAGAAAACCACCTGCTCACTTTCCCTCCCACTCCCCACCATCCCCAGGGAAGCAAGTGACTGTGGAGGGTGCGAGGGGCCAACACCAAGCCTGCAGGAAGCAAGGAGCTGGGGTATGAGGCCGTGTTTGCCTCTAAAGGGTCTTGTTTTTTGTTTTTTTTTTAAAGATTTTATTTATTTATTTGACAGAGATAGAGACAGCCAGCGAGAGAGGGAACACAAGCAGGGGGAGTGGGAGAGGAAGAAGCAGGCTCATAGCGGAGGAGCCTGATGTGGGGCTCGATCCCATAACGCCGGGATCACGCCCTGAGCTGGAGGCAGACGCTTAGCCGCTGTGCCACCCAGGCGCCCCTAAAGGGTCTTGTTTTTGCACGGATCCCATAGTAGGATGCTGCATAATGTCACCGAGCGTGACCTGTGGAATTGCGAAGGCCCAGGCTCAAACCCCCGTTTCGGCCACTTAGTGAATATATCATTTGGGACAAGATAATTGATTTCTGCATACCTCCTTCCTTTGATAGTGACCAGTTGCCTGACTTTGGACTTGAAATAGAAATAGTACTTATCTCTCAATACTAGGTAATATCCTTTCACTTCTCCCACTTCTCCACTTCCCACCGTCAGTCCTGTCCCATCCAATACAATGTAAGCAACAAGAAAGGAAAGGACACCTTGTGGCATTTCCAGGTTATATTTATTCTTACCCTTTAGAAAAGTCCTGCCCGTCAGTCAGTCACCAGCCAGTCAATCAACTAGATATGTAATGAACTTAGGATACTTGCGCCATTGTGCCAGGCATGGTGCCATCTCGAGAGGAACCTGCAGTTAGATCTAATAAAGTATATGCACATTAAAAAATTAATAGCAATACTTCTAACGACAAATAAAGAACTCTGTTTCCCTACAGTGGCTGCCTTCAGACAGTTTGCAGTCTGGCTAAGGAAAATAATACCCACCCTCGGGGAGAACTGAGCACCCATAAGTGCTTGATGGATGAGAGTTTGACGGGTGCACATACTAGAGGACAGAGGCTGAGACTTATAGGGGGGAGAAAGAGCTCCCTGTAGGCTGGAGGTGACCAGGAGAGGCTTTCTGGAAGAGATGACATTTGAACTGCACAGTGTAAGGAGATTGGATTCAGAGAAGGAATAACGAGGGAAGAGGGAATTCTCGGTACTAGGCAATCAGGAGACTGGGAGCCACATGCCACTCTCTCTACACCCGGATCTCTGAGATTTTCCAAGGAGAGCAAACTGATTTCTCCTTTAGATGGGAGGAGACAAATCAGATTTCTCATGACATGTGATGTTTTCAGGGGAAAACAGTGATAGTGTTTTTATCATAAGAACTAGTAATCGTGAGGCTGTACCCCTCTGCCTCCAGATGAGAAAGTGAGGGCAGAGGGGAGAGGAGAGAGGTGGAGAAGGAGGAGTGGGAGGAAACCACAGTTTCTGAGCTTGAGTTGCCTCGAGAATGCCATGTACCGGGGCCTGAATCCAGTCCAGTCCAGTTGGAAATGGGATGCTAGCGGCTTGATTTGATGTTCGGTACACATAACACACACACAGTTTGCATTTTGTCTGACTACTAAATAATAGCAAAGCTTACGAAAATGCATTTATTCATGCTTTGGGCAAATGCTAATTGTCCATATCAAAGAATATAATTATTTCTAAATTCAAGTGTCTTAGGCGTGCTAGTGGAGATGTTGTGCGTGTGTATGGGTTTGAGGGTGGGGGTGCTGAAGCCTTCCCCACTCCACCTCTATCAAAGCTATTGGGAAATGAGATCTGAACAACATCTCCATGAGCATTTTAAATCACTTCCTTTTTTCTTGCTCCTGAGTCTTATAAATCCTGCTGTTTCAAATTTCCTTTAAGTAGATGTTTCCATTTCAAGAGCCTATCATTTTAAATCAAAGTTCCTAAATGTGAATCCTTTTCATTCTAGCCCCTACATCCTAAAGATCTGGTTTCCCAGTGCATGGTATTTACATCTGCATCTATTCTGATTACGTGCATCAGCCTGACATGGCCAGGGTCCCTCTGGATAACGGAAGAGGGGCCCCAGTTTGGGGAGGGGAGCTGAGTTTGGAGGGCACAGTGTGGGCTGTCTCTTCTCTCCTCACCCCTCACTCCTGGGTGACCCAGCTTCAGCAGTTCCCAACCACACCTTTGCATACCCTTCTTGAACACATTTGAAGGGGCAGACTCCACGAAGGGTTTCTCTGTTTAATTCATATAGGCAAGCAATCTGTCTAGTCAAGGGGGCTGATTTAATGGCAAGAACAATTTATGTCCCTCTGGGTAGGTAGAAACAGTTGGACTCTAATTCTTAAGAGCCTTTGTTCAGGAACATCTGGGTTGAAACTACTGTAGTTAACAGATGATGCTAGCAGTAAAAAAAAAAATAGGCATTATATAATGTCATTGTCAAATTTGGTAGACCTCTACTTAATAATTATCAAGAAAGCAATCTAACTTGTTATTACAACAGTTTTATTGCAGATTGCTGGTTTAAGACCTTTTTGTGACAAGTGGCATTTTTTTTCTGGAAAAAATTCATTTCTGTTCCCCTGTAATTATTTTCACAACCAGCAATGACTTCCTGCTTTGGACATATTGGGACATTTTATTTTAGAAACCAAGAATTAAATTGCTGCTAACTGTTTATCACATTGCAAAGGCTTTCTTGGTTCTTTCTAATACCCTCCCTCACCCTAAGTCCCTTTCTTATTCCGCCCCAGTCCTATATATGCGGAGACACTGAGTAAAGCCCTAAGGAGGACTCTAAGAATGGATGAGCAAAGCCCATTTTGCTTTACCAAAAACAATGGTGTTGATGATACAAGTAAATATTTCATCTCAGGACATCAGTTCTGAGTAGTCTGACGACAGTTTCTGGGGAGTGAACCCAAGCTGTGAGAGTCCCAAGGACAAACTGCTGTCTGGATCTTAGAATTGCATTTGCATTTCGGCATATTGATTCGAGGCCAATGTTAGGTTCCCAGAGCGTATCACTGCTATTATTTCTTTTGACATCCCTCTTTTCCCAATCTCTCTACTTCTCATGAACAAGTTAAGAGGCATCTTGTTTCATGATTTGATACTCAGCTCCCAAGCCTTCTCTGCTTAGACTTTCTTAGTTGACTACTTTTTTTTTTTTTAAAGATTTTATTTGTTTATTCGACAGAGATAGAGACAGCCAACGAGAGAGGGAACACAAGCAGGGGGAGTGGGAGAGGAAGAAGCAGGCTCATAGCAGAGGAGCCTGATGTGGGGCTCGATCCCATAACGCCGGGATCACGCCCTGAGCCGAAGGCAGACGCTTAACCGCTGTGCCACCCAGGCGCCCCTTAGTTGACTACTTTATCTCTTAATGTGTGCTTCCAACAACTCGAGAGATTCTGCTCTTCATTCATTCCGCATTTATTTAATCAGCATGTATTGAATGCTTACTCTTTGTACTTTGCAAAAGGCCAGGGAGACAAACCATGTGTCTTGCCCCAAAGAAGCTCAACTAGCCAGGCAGAGAGACAAGTCAGCAAGTGCTTACACACAGACCTGCACCCTGTTCACTGGCCTTGGTCTGTTCTGACCTCCTCGTACTTCTGCTGCAGCCTTAAGCCCTGTTCCCTGGACATTGGCTAACTCTCTGTGGCAGGGTCTAACAGAAAACTGTGATTTTTAGTGGAGGGGGGACATAGTGCAAGATTTGTGTTTTGTGGACGTGCAGAAGGTACTCGTTACAGCAGGGATTAAAAACTTAGGGGCCTCTATGGGGCGCCTGGGTGGCTCAGTCTTAAGCGTCTGCCTTCGGCTCAGGGCGTGATCCCAGAGTCCTGGGATGGAGCGCCATATTGGGCTCCTCCACTGGGAGCCTGCTTCTTCCTCTTCCACTCCCCCTGCCTGTGTTCCCTCTCAATCTGGCTGTCTCTCTGTCAAATAAATAAATAAAATTAAAAAAAAACAACAACAAAAAAACGAACAACTTAAGGTGCCTCTAGGCGGCAGGAGTGAGCCACCAAGAGTGAAGATGGAAGAGGTCGGATACCTGGGGAGTGCTGGGGACTGTAGCGTGTTGGAGAGGATGTGTCCCATGCAGAGGGGTCCGTGCTTCAAAGCTCCAGTCCCTTTCAGCCGGATAGAATGTGGCTCCAGTGTGGGCATTTATGATTTACCAAGGAAAGCTGAAAAGCTAGTTTTTATATGAAATCACCAGTTAGTATCTAATTCTGGGTTTTTAGTAATGCTATACTGACCAAGGCTCCATGCTGGGCTTCTGGCCACCACCTCATTTCCTTTGTTCTTATAAGAAGCATTTGTGCAGCACACTGCACTGAGATTTCATTTCCACTTTGGGCCTTTCTTCCCAAAAGTTATTTGACCTGGAGCGAGTTGCCCCTCTTTGGACTTCAGTTTGTCATCTCTAGGAGAAGGGCAGCCCCAACAAGTCTTGAAGGGCCCGAATCCGATAATCCACGGTTGTGGTCCTGTTTGCATATAATCGCCTTGTGGACATTACTCTGTCCTTCTCCTGTCCACCCCTTTGGCCAGTGAGTAAAGGTGGGCTTTGGGTCAAAGAGCTTCTTAAAAAGAGGGTTCTATAAAGCAGTGCAGATTCATCTTAGATATGGATTTGGAAGTTATGAAAGAGGACTCAAAGATCTCCTGGTCCACTGTGCTGGTTAAAGAGTGTGCACAAGGCTGTGTAGATTGTACTGAGTTTCCTGCATTAGAAAGCTCCTCTCGTTTTCTATCGAGTTGGTAAATGGCATCGTAGTACCTAGGAACACATAATTTACCATTACTGTGGACTGCTTCTTTGCTTCTACCAACAGGATCAGGTCGTTAAAAGCAATTAAGATCCATGATCCATGAACCACAGAGTCCCAGATCAGAGTGGCCAGTCACTCATAGGATATCAGCATATTGGCCTCTTCATGATCTGTGCTAAATTAAGATCGGCCTTCTCCTTGAGATTTTGGCAGTTAGTTGCTGTTTACATTAGAAAGTGGTTACCTAATCTGGTAATTTGGTTCAACAAATATTGCATAAGCCATCTGATATTTTAAACAATTCAAGCTCCAGGAACAACAGCCCCATAAAGGGTGTGTGTTAGCAGTGCTCTATGGAACATAAATTAAGAAGAGCATTTTTCCAGCTGTAGTTGGATACTTGGGTTGGTGTTTCAGCAAACTGCATAATCAGCACAAAGCCCAGGTCATTAGAGTCTGCTGGCAGGAATCAGCAAACCTGCAAATCACCAGGAGAGCCCAAATGCACCTAGATGAAGTGGTCCTTTGAAATCTGTCTGTCTGTTGAAAGCAATACGGGAGACCATGATCTCACATGTAGGAGTGAGCAATTGGTCATATTTCCACTGGAGAGCATGAGGCCTTCACCAACCTCATTGCTTTTCAATTTGCAACCAGCTAAAGGCCTCCCATTTCACTTAGAATAAACTGCAGACTGGCAGACTTGTTACTGTGGCCAGCAGTCCTCCCACACTTGCTCCTGCCTAGCTCCCTGCCCTAATCACTGTCACTTGTGGCTTTGCTCACTCAACTGCAGTCTAGTTAACCTTGTTGCTGATCTTCAGACACCCTGAGTTCCTTCCTGTCTCAGGACCCTTGCACTTGCTGCTTCCACTCCCTGGAAAGATTTTTCTCCAGATCCTCTCATTGTCTGCCTCTTCTCCTCACCTCCTGTGTTCTGTGCTCTAGCTTACCTTTTCTGAATGGTCCTCCTGGACCATTGCAGATAATAGTGTTTCCCAGTTACTCTGTTTTGTTTGTTTGGTTTTGGTTTTTTGGGTTTTTTTTATTGGAGGATAGTTATCACACTATGCTGCATTAGTTTTAGGAGCACAAATTAATGATTGGACAATTCTGTATGTGATGCTATGTTTACCACAAGTGGAGCTGCCATCTGTCATCACACATCGCTATGACAATACCATTGACTGTACTCTCTGTGCATCACTCAGTCCATAACTAGAAGCCTTTACCTCCTACTCCCCTTCACCCATGTTGCCCAATGCCCTCCCCCCTTCCCTCTGGCAACCATCAGTTTGTTTTCTGTATTTATGGGTCTTCCCAGTTACTCTTTGTCCTCTTAGGTTGTTTTGTTTTCTGCATAGTGCTGGAAATTTATTCTTTATTCACTTGTATATTTGCTTATTATCTATCTCTCCCAGCACAAAAGAGGCTTCCCTGGAGTTAAAGATGTATATCCTGCCAGATGCTAGCTGGGGACCGTGGGCAAGTTACATGGGGGCTTTCTGAGCCTCAGGTCCATCGCCTGTGATATAGAGATACCAGTAGAAGTCAGAATAACTGGGGCCATCTCTCCCTCTCAGGGATGTTGAGGGGATTCAATGAGAGCACCAGCAAAGCCCCACCCCCGTGACCCAGTGCATCTTCCCCCCTGCAGTACTGCATAACCCACTCACTTCTCAACCTGTCAGTCTGCCAATGTTTCATTATCCAAAAAGTTTTTAAAACATATGCTCATTATAGAAACTTGTCACATATAATGTATGTAATTCTTTTGTGGGTGTGCTTTTATGAGTCTATAAATCTATGTTTTCACCTAATTATGTCACATTATTTGCACACTTGTATCTGTATAATATTATTTGTTAATTTTATACCTTGAAATATCCTTCAAAAAGTCATTCTGAATGCTAAAACTATATTGTACCATACTTTACTGAACCATTGCTTTATTATTGGACATTTAGGTTGCTTTTTTTTGTTTTTACTCTGTATAAATATTACTACCTTGAACACCTTTATGCATAAATACCTCACTGGACCTTTTATTATTTTCTTAGAACCCCTGTAAGTGGAAAACGTGCATTTTTTGAGCTTCTGTGTCTGTGGTTCCCTGGGCATTACTATAGGGAATGCCGCATAAGTCCCGAACTCTTAAAGGAGCCACGCTGGCTGAGGAGATGACGGTCAGACACAGACAGCACTAGGGAGCAGGCAGTTGAGGACGGGCTGAAGGAGGTTGTGGCAGACAAGGAGGTGGAGGAGTCCTGGGGACGGCAAGTGGAAGGGTGGCGGGGGCTACAGAATTGCTGCAAGGAAGCCTGGATTTGATGGGGGCTTGGGAGGAAGTGTCGGGAAAAGAGAAGGCTATTGGGGTAGGAATCGCCTCGGTGAAGACATGGAGGCAGGAACGAGCCAGCCTCAGAGCGGGCTGGGCAGCGGGCGAGAGCACTGGGCAGGTGAGGTGAGGCGGCTCGGATGGGGCCAGGAGTGACGGTGCCACGGTCATGTGCTGGGCAGTTACACGGAGGCTAAGGATTATTACCATCATTCCGAGCAGACAGGGGTCTGCTCAGAACAACAATATGAGCCATTTGTACAAAAGACCGAAATGGAATCCAAATAACAGGTCCAGCTGCTCCAAATACCTCCCTCCCCCTGCAGTTAACATTTTACTACCCGACTGAGTAACTAATGAATCTGGCCCAGCATAAATCCCCGGGCACAAATCCCTGCTTGGGGTCTGTGTCTAGACATCCAGACCTGAGTGCAATTTGCACTTTGAACATTCAGCGCCTTATCACTTGCGAGAAATCAGGTTTGATGGGGAAGATGGGGAGGTGTCGCGCCCACCCCCTCCCTTTGGCACAGTGACTGTGGAATGAGGGTCCCCGGGATAATGAGCGCATCAGGCGATGGAGAGGTCGTAACCGTGTTTGTTATGTGGCTCTGGCCGTTCGGAAGCACTGACAGGGAGTTTCTCCATCTCGTTGCAGGCTGTGTTTTGTGAAGCTCAAGCTCCTGATGATAGCCATTGAGTACAAGTCCGCCAACCGAGAGAGCCGGTGAGTTCACCCCAGTCCAGCGGCCGGCTGACATTTACGAGATGGTGAGAGTGCTCTCAGAGCGCTCGGTCCCCCCCCCCCCCCCGGCTTCTTTCTTACACGTTAGTGATGTGCTTGGACCCCTGATGGGACACATCTCTGACCCTCGGGCACATCTTGGGGCATGCCCAACCAGATACCGCCGCTTCTATCGCAGACCCACCTAGGACCCCAAGCCCCACTGGGCATTCAGAAAGGGTTTCTCCAGAGGATAGGGATGAGGCATCCAGGTCTCCACCTGACCGTGCTAACTTACACTTTTCACCCTTTCTGCACAAAACCAGGGACAGGCCCCGTCTTCAAACCCCTGTTTACTGCCATGAGCACGAAGCAGGTGGATTGTGGCCTCCTTCACAGCAAAGATGGGGCAGGGCCGTGATGGGACACACCAGCTCTCTTGATAGCCAAATTACAAGCAGCCTATTGTGTACCATATGTGCTTTTCCCAGTGCAACTGAAATCCAGGTGGCAGAATATCAGCTTCATGTAAATTAGTCAGGAGAGTGGGCTCAGAGGCAGGAGCCCTCTTCATTTATTTATTTTGCACTTAATTATGGGCAGATCAGACTGATGAGGGACTGGGTCTGGTTGAAATAGATAACAGTCCAGTCAATATATGAGTTCAAGCTGGAAGAAGGAAGCATCCCGTTAACAGGGAAGTTTGTCGATGCAGGACTATATGCATTACAGATAAAATAGAGATGATTTTTTTCGCTCCCCAATTTTTATCAGTGGGTTTGGAAGAAAGAGCTCATTGAGAAATGCAGGGGCCTTTGTCCTCTAAGATGACATCCAAGTTTGTTCCTAGCTATGGTAAGTCAGTCTTCCTGTGGCTGCCGAAGTGTAGAGTACATGCCCCCTCCAACCTGTGCTAATATGTTGAGTGCAGGGCAAGACTAGGAGGTACCTGCTATCATCATCTAAGGAGTTTTCATTATCTGGATGAATGACTCAATAAAGCCAGACTTCCAAATGTAAAGTCTGTGTCTCTGATAAACAAAACAAAACACAAAACCAAAAAACACTGGATTGTAAGCGAGTTAATCCAGTGTTCTCTGTTACCTTAACCACCGGATCAGATTGCTCACAAGGTCAAGCTGATCAAAGGCTAAGCTCTTTGGAAAATCCAGATCAATCAAGAGGAAATAAAAATGGTAGATTTGGTGGCCACGTGTAAAACATGGCCATGGCAGTTAATAATTATGTATAGATACAGTTTTCTTTTTTGTGTTGGCAAAATAAAGAATATTACGTGCAAAAGAATGGGAACCAGAATCCTGGCTCTTTGATGTTCAACAGATAAAGTGGGTGTTTCTGGGATTACTGCTTTCCCACATGGTGGCCAGTAGTCACCTGTGCCTGTGGAGGGGGAAACATGTATCCTGGGTTTTTGCCAACGATATTCTTCATGTTGCCACGTCAGTAAATCTATGTAATTCAGCCTTCTTTCTTTATCACTTTCGTGCATCTCTCAGAAAAGTGCCATGGTATGGGCGGTACTAGTGCGAATAGTGCCTTTTGACCATCCTGGTATAATTCCATGGCAGGAGTCTGCCCCCTGAACCTTGACCAGTCATCTCCCACCTGCCACCTTTTGGTCACAAGGAGGGAGAGAAAAAGCCCGTTAATGGTTCAGTGTGAATCTCCTGTCACTATTCTAAGAAAAATGACTAAGAGCTTTCCCTGAAGACAAAGTCTTTTCTTTGATGGACCCTCCAATGAACTCACAAATCTGAAATGTTTTCAACAAAGCCATATTTATAGATACAGATTTTTAGGTGTTTTTTTTTTTTTTTTCCTTTTAGAAAAAGCACAAAGAACTTGTTTGGCTTTGTTTTTGGCTTTCTGTGCCGTTGCCAACTTTAATCCTCTCATGTGGCTTGGTCTCATTGTGGAAGCACATTGGTTCTTGTGTTGGAGGGAATGTGGATCATGCCTCCGAGAAAACACCGATCTTCTCAAACACAATATCCGTGCTAAAAAGAATCGCGTTTTTGACCCTTTCCGAGATAAGAATTTTGATTTTTTTCCTTCATTGAAGAATTTCGCATTTCCTTCCCTCTCCCATTTTCTAAGTGGCTGGGTGTTAGAATTCGGAGAGCCCAGCTTCTCCTCTCCCACCCCCTTGCCTGTGTTGAACTATCTCCTCGTTGTTTTACCCCATGATGCTGTTTTTCCATGCTCTGCTGAAAAACCTTGTTTTCACATGCATCCTTCAAATAATTTGAAACAAAGGTTTTGTTCCTTCTTTCCTTCTGGTGTCAGTCAATTTATTATCAAATTGTTTGATTTTAAATTCTTTTCTTGTCGTTTTGCAGAAGCCGAAAGCGGTATGCGCTCTTCGTTAACCTTCCTCCCAACCCCCACCCGCTATCTTCACTGCTAACCACAGGACTAACCATTTGCCAAGAATTCAGGAAGATAGAGATTATATATATGTATACACATACATATAATCTCATTCCCTTGTCTAGTATATATGTGTATATTGACATATATACATATATTTATAGTTAAACCCCTCTCCAGCTAGAGCACATCAGCACTGAAAGTAGCATATTGCTTTCCTTGATTCTTTTGGATGACGCACTAACTTCTTTGCAGGAGACCTAAACACCCAACAGGTACAATCCCTGTGTTCGGTCATGGCACCAATGACGGGAACCAGTGCCGTCAACGTTGGGAAGGAGGTGCTCCTCTCCAGCCCCTGGTGTCTGTTTCTGTCCTGTCCTGATGTGTCTTGGTGTCCACCAGACTCTGTGGTGCCGTCTGTCTGCATACCACTTCCACATTCCCAGTGCTTCCTCCTGCCCGCGTCCGCTTTCCCGTTTGTAGAGCAGGATTCGTGTCCTTTTATCCACAAAACAGAGACCAAGCTCAACTAACACTCAACTTTTTTTATTTCCTTACACTTATTTTGTTGATAACATCTTGCATATTTTATTTCTTGGGCAGTACTCGTTACAGACTTAGGACACTGCTACCGAATGGCCAGACTATCACATTGATTTAGTGCCTGAGTACTGTTTATTGAGATGACCTCATGGCTTTATTTCTTCCCTAGTGTGCTTGGGCACATTTCTTTATGTGAAGTGTCTCCGCTTTCACCGTGTGACATCACCCTGTTTTGCTGCTGTTTTCTGTTGCATGACGCATGACCAAATCCTCATTGATAGCATTTTCTTTTAATTTTTTTAGTTAATATTTCCAGTGTAGTTTTTCAATAATGTGTTCTCTAAAACAGTATTGTTGAAAACATAAGATTGAGATGCCTTTGTGTTCATCTTCTCAAGAGTTGTTTCTCTCCGTGGTTGGAATCACTGTCACGTGTTCGTGTTTGTAATTTGTGTGTGTGTGTGTGTGTGTGTGTGTGTGTGTGTGTGTGTGTGGTGTGGGAATCTTTGTCGGGAACTCTTTCCAAAGTCCAATTCTTCTGTGATTTTTGGAGTAGACGTGTGACAATAGAGGTGGCTTCCTGTCAGTTTGGTATTATTGATATGATCCAACTGCGAGAAGTTACTGCAACACTTTGCATCTTCAAAGGTCCACAGTGGTCGCACCTCTGCTGTTGGCTTTTGGCCTTTGAGTCCTTTTATCTTGTGGTGGAGGCATGTTGTGACGTAGCATGACTCGTTGTAAAGTGTACCGCAAAGTGACATGGCTTGCTCCCAGAGCCAAATAGCCGCCATTGTCCTTCCCAAATGAACTATCTCTTCCCCATCCCCTCTGGCTACTGTTTTCTGTTTGTGCCAAATATATTTCTAAATGCCATTTCTCAAATCATTGTGATGGGTTCAGGCTAAACAATTCCTTGCCCATCTCATTGGCGGACCGCAGTGGCAGGCATTTGAGTCTGACCGACTGGGAGCAATCTTTACTACGCTGTCTCTGCGTGAGCGGACTGAACTCAAGTCTATTGAAGCATGGAATACACACTGTGTCTCCTACCTATGTTCTCTAAGTAGAAGTGTGTGTGTCTAGTTGTGTGGGACTCCAGCAGCATATATTTGAAGGCCCAGAAAAAATGAAAAGTTCCAGAAAGGCAATAAGATTTGAGATTTGGGGTTTCTGTCAGCTGTGCCCTAACACAGCCCATACACTGCAGGGCAGTCGTGCTCCTGAGAGGGGAAACAATTGGCTCAAAGTCCCACCCCATAGAAATCATACATGACCATGTGTGGTCAAAGAGGCCACTCCCCAGTGGCGTGATTCATCTGGGCACGGCATGAACTGAAGTCTTAGATGGTTCTTATTCCCTTGCTTTAGTTAATGAAGTCCCATTAGCTTGCTAGACACAGATATAATTATCATGTTATCCAGTACAAACTCTATGCTCATGTGACTGATAATTTTGTCATTGTTCGGGGAATGGTACATTACACCTACCAAAAATTGGGGGGTGGGGGAGGAGAAATACACACCTGTCATATTTACCCATAACGGATAAAAGATTCCCTTAAAAAATATGGTTCGGTTGGACTATTCATCATTGGTTGTCTCCAAAAACAGCAAACAAGTAAAGTTTATGATGATCGAAGAAGGAATAAGTAGATGTTTCCTAGTTGTTATGCATAAGTGGTGGAGAGAAGGAATAAATCATTTTGCCCCATCAAGCCCCACATCTCCAACTTGACTAAAGTTTAGCAAGACATGTACAATGAAATGCATTGTAGCTTGAGACCTGGAACTCCCCTCCCAGAGGAACCTGACAGGGATAGTTCTCTGTTGAACTGAACCCTGCTAGCCAGTTCTATGTTCTGGTGTTTTCGTTTGGAAACCTATTTCAACTCCAAGTGAATGGTGCTTTCAATATTGAAATCAATTCCTCCTACTTCCCAGGTGGCTAGCTGTTTATGTATTTGTATATTTACATTTTTGTGCTTAGTGTATCTGGGAGGTTGTTAGCTCATTTGCCAATCCCCTAGAAAAGGTGCGGTGGCTTCTTTAGTAGGCCTGACTGAGAAGAATTGCCCCTCGGTCTTTGAAAGAACAGTTGAGACTACCTTTCTCCTTACTAGAGAGGAAAAGGAACACTTTTGGAGCCGAGACCCATGATTTTTATTTTTCATTCATTCCACAAATAGTTCAAAAGTGCCTATTGCATACAGGGCTCTAAGCTGGCTACTATGAGAAAATTATTTACAAAAAATAAATAAAAAATGATCATGCTTTTCACTCCTCTTTTTCAACTGTGGGTTCCCCACAGAAAATATGTATGTGTTTCCTTTTAGTGGGCGAGGAGCCAAAGAATCAGTCTTGATACAAAAGTAGTCTGAGAGCCAAAGAAAAAGAGAGAGCAAGAATCCTTGGGGAAGGAGCTACATAAGCCCTTTGCCTCCAGCTGCCACTGAACGTTTTCTGTTGAAATTAGCAAGGTCATAGAAGAAAGAGGATAATTTATATGTTCCTTGAAATGAGGGAAAGTCCATCTCTGCCAAGAAGATGTCCCTATTAGAATTCTGCTAATTGATGTATAGACTTTTGCTTAGAGATTTTCTTGATTCTTCACATGACACATCTTGAAGTTTATCTCTGATAAACTAGTGAATTAGACAAAATTGGAGCCAAGGACTGATTTAATGTGATACACAAGGAGGGAGACTTCTGGAAGTCATAAGAACAAAACAGACTTAACGTTGGATATTCTTTTAAGAGATCAAAGACCTTTGGGAAGATATACATATGCCCAGCAGGAGGTCAATAACATATTCTGAGGGTAGTAGGCACTTCTCTGGGGAAAAAATTACTTCTGTCTAGGATCCTTATCTTTTTTATATTTTCAAAAAGAGGAGGATTAACATTTTATTTAAATTTTCTAGATTTGGAATGTGTATAGGAGACTTAACGTCTACAGTATTAAAGAGAGTAACACGTTTCCTCAAAGAGTCTTTGAAACCTTGTACCCTTACATAGAGAGTATAATATGCAGTGGGCCCTGGAATCAGGGCCACATGTTTCCCTAAGCAAACCCTTAAATACCTGAGCGGAATCTAGCACAGTGAAGATTCTTATGTATCTAGATTTCTTTCCTTCATTATTCTCAAGATCTGGGCTGTTTCTTTCAATTCCCACCCAGAAGGCTGCCTTAGCCTGATCTGGATGTAAAGAGATGATTTAAAGCCTCTTACTCCTCGTTAAGCCCTCTGCAAAAGAGAACGAGAAGGCACCCTGGAATTCACGTGGGCAGTGATGTCCTTGGGGGTGCTGAAGTTTTGAGGAACAGAGAGACACTCAACTCTGCAGCCAAAAGCCAGTCCAAATTAGCCCATCTCCAGATGTTGTAGAGGGCTGTAATGTTTTGGATACGGCGATCAGTAGAAAGGTCTTTCAAATGCCAATAGGGGGCCTCTTGGTAATTTATTTGCACCAAGGACAAAATGGAGAGCTGAGACCACGTGAGGGACTGTTTGCGTCTCATTTAGTTGTTTTAATAACCATGCTTACTTTTATTGTGACCATGCATGAAGGATCTACTATGTGGCAGTCGCTCAGCACATAGTATGTACTTGAATTCTCTTAGTGACACCATAAGCTAGAGATTATTCACTCCATTTCACAGAGGAGGAGAGCGAGGCTGAGGGGCACCCACATGCCCCAGGCCAGGGTCTGAACTTCTAGACCTGACACATGCACCTGCTCGCTTAACTGGCCCTGGCAGAGAAACAGATTCGAACACAAATCTGCCTTCCATCAGCGCCCCAGATCTTTCCCCTCCACCGCACTAGCTTGACGAAAGCAGGCTCGCGGGCTATAATAAATGATCTCAACCTGCTGTCTCTGAAATGACAATCCCAAATTCTCATCGTAAGCCAATTCTTGTTCACTGTTGATAAAGAACAGAGGAAATGAAAAGAAACTTTAGGAAGCTTGCTATCACTGTCTTCCTCCCATGACACAGTGGGCTTGATCACTGGAGTGCAATTAATGAAGCACATAATGTGAAAAAGGATTCTGTGCAAGGCTTGTTTTGCACATATATGTCACCAAGACATTGATGAGTGTCAAATTTCCCCTTTTGAAGTGCATCGTTGAAATCATGATAGGATTTTTTTTTCACTCAGAAGCTTTTTTTTTTTACGCTCTTATATAAGTACATATCAAAATGTAGATTTTTCCAGCTTTAAGGAACTAGCTTCCTTAGACACCATACAGACCCAGAATTTTCCATGTATGTCCTTGTACATTATTCTGAAATGTACAGTTCTTCACCCTGTACCTTCGTCTTATTATGAACGGGATATTTTGATAAGAAGACCTGTGATCCATTCCATGGGGCCAGCTAAAGAAAATCTAATTCCATTGAAAACGAAATCCACTTTTGGCCCTTTTTTCAGTAATAGATAATGAAAGTAACAATAACCAATACGCATCGAGCCTTTAGTGCATCATCTTGCTTAATCCTCTGAAGAAAGACTCTGATCATCATCCTCATTGTAGGTGAGGGTATTGAGTTTGAGGGAGATTTAGTAATTTGCCCAAAGCCAGACAGCTACTAAAAGGGGATCCTGGAATTTGGGCGCAGTTTCTGATTGCGGAGCCAGGGCATACAAGTACCGCCTTACAGCAAAGGGGGTAAGAAAGTGTGCAGAGTCCAGAATTCTGCTTTTCTACGACACCACATTTAATTGGCTTTGAAAAAGGAGTCCACCTAAACTGTATAAGCTCTGACCCTTTTCGCCTCATGATCATGAGAAGTCAGAGGGCTGTTAAACCGATGTAAAGAATTGGCAGGGGGGTAATTAGGAGGTGCCTGTCCAGGGCCGCTGCCCATTGCAAGCTGTTGCTATTAGTGTGGTCTGCTGCTTCCTGATTTGTGAAGAATCTCATTGTTGCCTGTGGTTCCAGGCAACAGACCAATCATCGTGGTCCCTGTCTATTATTTAGTGTTAATAACAGTGATGACACAGGATTGGTTTCCTTCTGTCAGGTCTCGTTATGGGTAATAGTGGATGTTCTTGCGACCACAAACAATTATTTTGCCATAATGATCCACTCTGAGTCCTCCCGGCAGAACAAAAGTTCACCTGGGTCCTTCCTGTATTGCTACAGACGCATCACTCTGTTGTGGCCACAGCACTTTCCTGAAACAGTTTTGCCAGCAGTAAAAAAATTACATGTTAATTACCATCCTCCATTTTTATTGTCTTAGGCAGTTGAGGACTTCCTTTAACCTGATTCCAAGCATCTATTACCTTAAAGCCAGCTTTTCAGATCAGAGAACACCTCTGTTGTATCTATGGCTGCATCCAGAATACCTAAATTCCCTGTCCATTAAGCCCACAGCCTTTTAGTCTCTTTATAATACATTCCTGCATTCTGTTCTTGATCTACAGCAAATTAAACTTGTTTGTTTCACCCATTTATTAGATTCGGATACATATATCTCTTTTGTCAGTGCAAACACAACTTGGTCAGCTAATCTATTTATAACACTTTGAAATAGGACAGTGTCTATTTAAGTCCGTACTTCCCTGCAAGGGGAAGTTTTTTTAAGGGATAATTTGCATTTGTTTTATAATTACAGTTTGCCCCTATCAGGATGTACCAGACACACACTTATTCAAACGCTCCCATGCATTTTGGTAAAAGCAGACTGGAATCGTTTCCAACTGCTGGCATTTTTCTTTTTCACTGTTTGGGTCGATCCAAGTCATTCTACATAGGCTGCACTCGGGAGTCCACTTACATGTCTTTACCAACGTCGTGCAGATGTGATATTTGCTTCTGCATTGGTTACGGGTGTCGTGTACCATTCCCTGCAGTAATACATGTATATGTGTATGTTTCTGGATGCATATAGGGGTCCCATTAATGCTCTGTCATCTAATGGAAAATTGTTATAGCAATAGCTTTATTAGACCAATAACATTCACTGTTGACCATCAACAGAAGTTTCCGGAGGGCTACATATCAGATCAGAAGCCCGTGGTGGCAACCCCATTATACACCCCCAGCCCTGAAACCTAGATGTGCTTTGATTTCTGCAACTGGGAGTATGCCCACCTGGGAACTGAGCAGAAGAGCTTCATGATGGCATTGTCCACTTAAATATCTGGGACTGCGGACATCAAGCTCCAGACAACATCTTTGGGAAAGCATTAGACTAGTGGGCCCCCTATAAAATTAACAGTACAGTGTAGCCTTCAAGGTTTTATTCAGAACATGACCTCACAAATATGTCTTCTTTGTTTGTTTTTGTTCACTGAGCAGTATATTAATTAATCCTGGAAACCATCTTAAGATCCAAGAAGGTACTTTAGGATTTTTCATCGCAAGCGATGCCAAAGAAGTTAAAAGGTAAGAGTTCATATTTATCTGCCTTCCTTTCTGACCCGGCCACAGACTTCTTAGATCCACCATGATGGGAATGCTTTCAATATGTATAGGGCCCTAACCCCAAAACTTCTTAACGTGTCCATGGGTATCAGTGGTGTCAAGTCTTAGGAAGAAGAGACTGCTTTCAAATGCTTCCATGAACTTCTCTTCATGTAATTGATTTCACATCTTTGAATGAGAGTAATAACCTTTTTGAACTGGGAGGGCCTAGTTCACTGCTCCTTCATTTTGCAAGGGAGGAAACTGAGTCCCAGAGAATTGAAGTGATTGTTCAGGGTCATCCTGATTCTTGATGACTCAGAACAACACAACAGAGGACAACTGGTTCCTTGTCTAGTACTCTTGACCTAATATCCAGGCAAATGTACTTGAGTATTAGCAGCTTTCTAATCTAAGTACCAAATGGAATCTCAAGAGGTTTGGATTAATTTCAGATGAAATATTCAATTATTTATGGCCTTCTAGGTAAGTAGTTGAAGTTGTCAGGTTCAATTCTTAAGCCTCTGAGGTGTAGCCCAGGATTTCATTGACCTCAATGTTTTATGACACATTTGTTAGTATCCTTAAACCTGTTTAAGCAGCTCAGGAATCATAGGGCTCTTTGGAGAACACCATGGAATATTGTTATATTTGAGTCTATCCTATGAACTATGAAAAACTTATTAGCAGAAAATGTGGCTCCAACAGTCAGGTCACTCACTTTAACAATTATGTTACTTAAAATATTTCAAATAAATGATTAATTGCGAAAGGTCTATAATTATTTATGGAAGCCTATTGTTTTCATGCAATGAGTTCCCACTCAAAGCCAGGCCTGTGCTAAGTGTTCCACGTTCATTTTTGCTAGTCCTCAGAATAACCTCATAAGGTGAGTCTTCTAAAACCATCAGGGCTTTGGTTTCCTCATCTGTAAAGTTGAGATAAATGATTTGTCCGAGGTTATACAGCACATAAGCAAGTGGCAGAGCCCAGATTGGAAATGGTCTTTCCCTTTCCCAAACCCACACTTTCTTACCAAATTTATAAGCCAATTCTTATGTAGAGTTTAATATGTGCAGCCCTGCTTTAAGTACCAGGTACCATGAACTCAACGTCATCCTCTCAACGGCCTTGTGGGATAGGTAGCGTTACTATTTTCATTTTCCACATGAGGAGACTGAGTGCAGATCGGTGAACTAACTTGCCCAAAGCCCCACTGCTAGTGAGTAGTAAAGCCAGGCAGTCCAGTGCCAGAGCTTACCTTCTTAATTATCTGCCAAGAGGTGAGCCTGACATGCTGAGCACAGAGCTAGCATAATTGACAGCTGATGCCTATTAACTTTTTCCTCTCCATCCACTCCTACAAACTAACCATACTAGTTATAAAAGCTTTTAGGGGGGAAAAAATGGGGTGGAGAAGCAAAACAATAATAATAACAACAACAAAACAAAACAAAACAACCCCCCCACAAAAACAAAACCAAAAAAAAAAAAAGAAAACAAACAACAAAAAAGCCAAAAAACACAAACAAAACCAAAAAAGCAACAACAAAAAAGAAAAATTCTTTAAACTGAGCTATCTAAAAGCTTAAATTTACTAGTACAAATTGGGAAAGAATTGCCATTATTCAGATGGGGACAGAAAATCTTCTTATCCAGTTCATGGATCTGACTGTTCTTCAGGAGTACCTTGAGAACTGGGTTCACCTGAGCGGAAGGGGGGATGAATGGGATGGAAGACCCCTCCACCCCCACCGAGTTCCCTGGAACAGAAGGTTGTGCTCACATCTAGACTGCGAGACACACCAGCCACGTCTCAACCCCATGTACGGGGGAGCTGGGGAGCACAGCGGCGCCGTAGATCACGTGTACCTCCCAGAGAGCAAATAGAACATGAAGCTCCCATTTGTGTAATTCTATTTCCTATTGCATCTCTCGCTAATGAATGTCACAAATACCAGGCAGTCCAAAAAACAAATTACCTCCTGTATTAGGGAGTGCAATATGTCTCATTTCAGTGCTTTATGGTATTCACATATACATGCTGACACAATCAGCTACAACAGCAGCCTGTAATTTTCCGTCGTGTGTGATGTGTCGGAGCAAATGCTGTCAGTTAGGGGATTTCAAATAGATGAAGACTGCAGAAAACCACAGAAAGGGCCTTGGAGATTTGAATGAAACGAAACAAGTTTTGTAAAAATGAAAAAGCTGATTCTGATGATCCAGGATTGAGTGTGTACCTCTCCTACAAAAAAGCAACCAAAGAAGTTAACGGATTTTAGCTCACAGAAACTTTCAGATGCCGTGTTTTAGGAAAAGAGGAGTGAAAGCATCCATTCCAGTCTTAGAAAGGTCACTTTGGGGTGAACATTCGGTCTTTTGTCCCCTGTTCCTTGCCACTAAATGTTTTCCTTTTCAAATGACCTTGGCCCACAGTCTTTGATGTAGGAGTCACAAAATGGTGCCGCATTGACTCAGTTTGGCTTGCAGACAGAATTCATTTGATTTTCACAATTTTAACAAATAAATGAGTTCCCAAGAGGAAGACATCATCATCTTTTATTGTAAAATCCCTATTCCTGGTTTCTCCTGAAAAACTTGCAGATCTAGCATTACTGGGCAATATTCTCACACTCATTCACCCATCAAATGTCTTCAGGTCACTCACTTTCTAGAATATTCTGTACCAGGTGCCAGAGAAGCAGTAGTGAACAACGAAGTCCTTGCTCTCAGAGGCTCATGTTCTAGGGGGAAGAGAATTGCAGTTTTGATTATTTATGGGACATTAACCAAAGAATTAATGCAGTTGGGTCACCGATCTAGATTGGGCGTAAGTGAAGGCTGCTCCGAAGGAGCCACATTTGAGCAGAGATGGAGGTGATGGGAAAGAGCCCATCATACAAGGATCAGAAGGGAAGAGGAGACAAGGTGGGGACAATGTTGTGTGCAGGGAGCCCAGGGAAGGAAAGTGTGTCTGAGGGAGTAGTGTGGGATGACGAGGTAAAAGAGAAAGGCCGGGCTGGCTCCCGTAGGACTTGATAGAGGGGTTGGGTTGTTATAAAATGGAGTCATTGATGGTTTTAAGCTGGGGGTATTGTAGTCTGATTACCTTATTGAAAGGTCTCTCCCCTCCATTATAAAGAATGGGATGTAGTGCAATAGGGGAGGGGCCCAGAGACGGGAGACTGCATAGTGTAAGCGAGGGGCAGTAACGTGGGCTAGACTGGTGAGTGGAGGTGCAGAGAAGGGAGACTGATTCAGAATATATTTTATTAGAGGATCTATAGGGCCCACTGGTGGACTGCATGTAAGAAGTGAGGGGGAAAAAGAGGAATCAAGAATGAAGCCTAGACTTGGAGCTTATGCAATTGGGTGGATAGGGGTTCCCCACCTTACTGAGATGGGGAAAGCTAGAAGAGGAGCAAGTTTGGGGTGTAGGAAATTAAGACTTCTATTTGGCTATGTTAAGTAGGCGATATGTAACTGAACATACACATAAAGATGGTCATAAAGGCAGTTAGAGCTAAGATTCTGGAGTTTGGGGGGAAAGATGAAGGCTGGAGGTGTCAGTTTGGGTGCCGTATCAGGGAGGGTCCTGGCCAGAAACAGATGACATACCCAAATGAGAAAAGAGAGGAGAGTTTTATGAAGGGACCATATAAAGTTGTGGGCAGAGAGTTAAAGAGAACCGACAGGGGATGGCAAAGCACCCCAGAGCTAGCAACAGAGGTGAGCCATTCTCAGCCCTGAATCTACAGAGTCCAGGGGAAGGAGAGCTATCAGAACCTGAGAGAGAGGTTGTAGCGTACGAAAGGCTGCCTGGCAGGAGCTGAGTCCTCTGTAGTGTGGAGATGTGGCCACCACCAATTCATGACCCAGCAGGGAGGAACTCTCCCTTCCCATCCTCCAGTCTCCTGCTGGCTCTTCCCATTGGCCGAACACAACAGGAAACCAGAGGACAAGGAGACCCTAAAGACCAGCTTTCCAGGGTATGGATCTGGTCTTCTTGATGGTGCGTGTGTTAAGGTCACCAGCCAAGGGCCACTTGGGGAAGGGGTGGGGTGAGCAGAAGAGGAAGTGGGAAGGAGAGCAGAGAGGGTTGAGGTGGAAGGAGGGCATATGCAGTAGGCCTGAGGGGTGTGAAAAGTGCTCTGGAATCCATGGCCGTGGATTTGAAGTGAGGTCAGTCAGCAGAGTTGTGTTCCCTCTCCTGAGCTCAGCTGCTCAGGTGCAGGTGTGCAGTAAAGTGGGGGCTTTGCCAGGTAAGTATGAGAGAGACAGAGATGTGTGGGGAAGAGCATGGTGCTTGCAAAGAAGTGCCACTTGGCAAAACTCAGCTGGAGCTTAGATACTGTGCTCCTTCTGGGTGGGGGAGGTGTCTCCAGGACTGCAGACCAGAGACCCCACCCCCACTCACCCCCACCCCCCCGCTCCCTGGCCCCATCTCACTCGTTAACTTTACCTTTATTTTCAGAATCTAGCTTTAATTCATGAAGTAATCCACTTGATCTTCTCAACGATCTACTCAGACTTATCACTATTTCATCATCTCTTTATTAGAGATGTCTTTAAGACCTTGAGCTCTGGAACTAGGCTGTGTGGACTTGAATCCTGGCTCTGTGTGACCTTGGACAGGTCATAGAACCTCCCTGTGCTTCAGTTTCCTTATCTATAAAACAGAGATAATAATCATTACTCCTTCAAAGGGTTGTTTGAGGATCAAATTCATTAATTCTTAGAAAGTGCTTAGAATAGCTCCTGGCCTATAGTCTGTGCTCTATAAATGTTCCCTGTTATTGTTATTGTTACTATATGTAGGAGCATCAAGTGGGGGAGAAAATGGTGGAAACAAAATGGCTTCCTCCATTCCCCTTTCTTAGTCACATTGCCACTCAGAGCAAATAGTCAGCTACCTTTTTTCTTTTCTTTTCTCTTCTTTTTTCTTTTCTTCTTTTCTTCTTTCTTTTTTCTTTTTTTCTTTTTTGCAAGATGGATGAACACTGGTATTTAAAGAAATAGTGATTGAGAAGCTAGGGCAGAAAGAGCATTGGGCTTAGATTTAGAAGTCCTGGGGCCGGCCAAGCCCAGCACAGGATGACTTTGGGCAGGTTGTGACAACCTCCTCAATTTACAAATGAGGACACTGAGTCTTGGGGACCTCCAAAATCTCTTCCAGATCCCAAAGTCTTAATATTGGTTTCCCCCTGATGCCAATCATGTGCAAGGCCTGTGAAAACATGAAGGAACCTAGGAATAGAACAGTCAAGAGTTGTGTTTCTTTCTTTGTAATCTTGGTCAAGGGAAGACCATGTTTATCCCTGGCATTCAATTTCACGTTGGGAGTGGTGAAGCCAAGGATTTTGTTAGTCCCCATACCCAGAGCTTGTAAGGTTGTTCCAGTGAATTTTATCCCAGTAATCCCTTGTCCCGAAAGGATATAGGCCTCCAGTGCTGTTCTAGGTCCTATGCGTACTGTGCTTGAATGATCTTGTTTTGTCTCATCCAGAATATCTTTGACACAGCCGATATGCTTGGTAATCACAGCTTGACACTTTAGTTAGTCGAGGGGGTTTTCTTGTTGGTTGCTTCCACTGGGTACCCAACCCTCGAGTGCTCTCTGCCCACCCCGTTGCAGTGCTCAGCTGAGCCGTGCTTTACCATGAGAAGAAAACCTCCATTTATTACATGTTCTCTGGGCTGGAGAGTGTGGGAATTGGTTCTTCCAGTTTGAGACCAAATATGGGCTATGAAATGCCAGAAGAAATTTGACAGAGGACCCCTTTGACTCACCACTTTTGTCTTTCCCTGCCATCTTCCTCCTTAACCTCTCTCACTTTGGAAAGAAATGTGCTTTCCGAGTGACAAGGCTAATGTGTTTATTTGACGGTGGAACTTGATCCTTGTGGCCCCTTCGATAAATATCTGACCAGACGGCGAGGGTTTCGCGGACGGATTCAACTTCCCCACCAAGGGCCTGGGGCTGGTTGCCCGCGTGTTCTGAAAAGCAGCACTGAATGCTGTGCTCAGAAACGAAAGACGAGCCAGCAGACCCAGGCTGTCCCATCGGCAGCCATTCCCCCAGTTCCTTTTCAAAGGAAAGTTTATTAAAAGAAGCACTAACTCAAATTGCAGAATCCTGTGTTTGAAATAAAAGGTCTTGCAACAAACATTTCCGTCCGTAAACGTCTAAACCTTTCAAAAGATGAAAGGAAATTAGTGCTGGCGTGTTTCATTAATTTGGCATCACGGCGGAGGAAATGTGGTGCTCGTTTCATTCGGGCGGATTATGAAATGTGTCAGTTTTTCCATTCTCTTTCTCCAGGGCATTTTTTTACTGCAAGGCCTGTCATGATGACATCACAGATCCCAAAAGAATAAAAAAATGCGGCTGCAAACGGCGTAAGTAGTGTTTCTTTCCCCCTCCCCCTTCCCTTTCCCCAATTCTGTTTCCCTTCTCCTTTTCCTATTAAAGAAACACTAAACATCAAGAGGTTTCTTGAATATGTTTATGTTTCACCCAGCAGTTTAAAGAGACATGAAAAAATGCCTGTCCTCACTTTATTAGAGCAGAGGATGAAAAATCACCACCATCAACACCTTTGAGTGAACCTAGTGCCTACCCCTCACCTCTGGACCCTGAAGGGAGGCTGTGTCCACTTGAATGTAGTCAGATGGTGTATGAAAAGGAGGACAGCTAAGACCAAGGAGGAGGGAAGATTTTTGCATAGTGATTTCCAGCGGATGTGGGACCACCAAGTGTGAAGAGGGTTATACTAGGGCTGAAAGGGAAACTGAGTCCGAAGACGCTGTCGCCCAAATGGGAGCTGATTCTCTTTCCATTTGGGACTGCGGCAAGGATTGATACCAAGATCCCGAGTTTTCCCTTGTAGTACCCTCAGACTGGCCCAGGAAGAGAACGTGGCCATTACCAATCAGCTTTATTTGCCGTTGCTCCAATAACCAACCTCAAACACCATTATTGCTCCTTGGGGTAGACTCGATCGGGCTCATTAGCTTCTGGCGTATCCTGTCTCAAATCTCTTCCAAAGCAGCTTGTCAATAGGACCTCTTGAGAAAGATATGGTAAGTCAGGAAAGTTGAATCATGAGCTCCCGAGAAACCAGGACTTAAAGTAGGCGTGCCTCGAGAAGGCCATGCCTCTTGCAGCAGTTGCGTTGCATTGCCTAATAGAAATTGTTCACGGCCCTAAAGAAAACAATAATAATGATGCCTTCCTTCCTATGGTGACTTGGTGTTTTTAGAGCTCCTTATTTATGATCATTATTTTCTTTGATCCTCACCCTAACCCTGGGTAATTGTCAGAGGATGTTATTAATTCCATTTTACAAAAAGAGGAAAGTAAGTCTTCAAGTTTAGTGGGAGGATGAGATTGCTAAGAGTCACGCAGACCCACCAGACAGGGGTTTAGTCTCACCCACAGGCCTTCCCATGCTGTGCACTTAGTGCTCTAATCATTTTTGCAAGAGAGAAGGGCAAGGCAATGACCTTGGGTGTGATGAGTAGAGCACAGTTATGAAAGATTGCCCCATAAAATACTTTTTCAAAAGCGGAAACCAGATAGAAAAGCACTATTCCTGGGATATGCCAACCAAAGCAAGGGCTTTTTTCACTGCATTCCCGAAGGGGGACACAGTAACCCCAAACCAGTAAGATATAAATATTACTCTGCTGGGGCGTGAAGACGCTCGGTCTCTTAGGCAAATCCCCATGGGAGCATTCTTGGTCCAGAGCAGTTTCTGTAGAAATCCTCAGGCTGGTTCCCAAGTTTGGGGCAGCTTAGGCCCATTGTTTTGCTTTCTCTGCTGACTGAATACACATGGCTCCATTCACCCCAGCTCTGACACCTTACTAAGATGAACATTTATCAAGGTCGCAGTCAAAGAGATGCTAAGTTCTTGAGGTCTAAGAATTCTGATTCTGATAACCTAAGGGGAGCATCTAAGGGTGTGTAAGGCCCAGAACAAACCCACTGCACTTCCAAGCCCCCTGAGTCATTGACACAAAAGGCCATCCTTATCAGGCCATCTAACCCAGCCCTTCTTGGTTGGTTGTGAACACAGAAACACAGCTTGGCTGACCAGGCATCCCCCAGATCATTTCCATCAGAGGAACACAGTACCCCAAAGTGGAAGGAAATGAGAGTAACAAATACAAAAGGGTCAACTCCTTTCTAGGAAGCTCTTGTAGCAGAGGGGTTGGGAAATGCAGGAGAGTGCCAAGGCCAATTATTCATGACCAGATATCTGCCAAAGAACCTGGTCCCGTGGGGTACCACTGAAATTGACTTATTGATTAGCCATCCACATATTGCTGAGTACTTTCTTTGTGCCACGTGGATTTTTGGTGCCAGGGATAGAGGGGTGAACAAGGTAACATCACTGTTCTCCTGAAGCCTTCACTTTAATGAATGGAGACAAAAAATGATCATAGAAACCATTAAATGCAGATAGAGGAGGCTGCCTGAGGGTATGGGGAACTTGTCAGGATTCTGCTTTAGCCAGAAAGGTCTGGAAGGCCTGTCTTGGAAGGTGATATTGAAGCTGAGACCCTGTCCAGGTTGGCTGAAGAGCAGGGGCAAAGGTCAAGAGGCAGGAATAAGTTTGAAGTGTTGGAAGGAAGGAAGGAAAGAAGGAAAGGCCAGTGGGGCTGGTGGGACTGGGAAGAGAGTGGAATGAAACAAGGTCAGAGAGGAAGGCAGGGGGCAGTCCTATGACTGATACAGCCGTTGGGAGATTTTGAGCAAGGACACAACATCAGTTCCTGTATTAGATGGTCTCCGTGGTGACTGGAGAGAGAACAGCCTCCAGGCAGGCAAAGGTAGAAGGTGGAATAATGGAGAGAAAGTGTTTCTGACCCCTGCTCTGATGCTAGAAGGTTCCTCCTAGGCACTGCCGTGGAACTCAGCAGAAAGCTTTGAAGTCCCTAGGGATGAGGAAAAGGCCTCTAAGATATTGTTCCACTCTGGTTCCAGGCAAGCAAACAACGGCTGACTTTAACTTCATCCTAGAGGGAGAGGCACATAATTACTTGAAATAATTTTATTATCTTCCTTCCCCTTAAAGCTGGTTCAGCCAGTGAAGGGTATGATCTCTCACCATGCATGGCATGGATTGCCATGGAAGGCCTGTCTCCCAAAGCCAAGCCAGTGTGATAGGGGTCTTGCCCCTGTCTCTCTGTACTCCCTTCCCTCTTGGGCTCCTCATCTCATAGAGGCCTCTGGCTGTGAGGTTAATGTTTGATAACAATCAAAATTGTCCAAATATTGCTCTTCCTAATTAAAAGGCCACAGCAGCCTGTGTTATAGATGGCAGGATGCAGATGTGCATGTGTAAGGGTGGTCAGAATAAAGTGAATTATTAAACATGAACCTCCCCATGCATACCAGGGAAGCCAGGAAATTGGGGAAGATAGGTTTTGGTTGCAAAGAAACTTTCATTAGAAGGAGCTAGAACTGTGACTAATGCATTGGGGCCGGGGGGGTTCCTGTGCCTCAGAGTGCACATTGCCCACGCCCTAAGTCAGAGAGGGCAGCTCACTCACACAGTCATTCGTCCAAACCTTTTAGGCCAGGTGTTGATAATTCACCCTAGACTGATACACCTCCATGAGAGCAGAGCTGATGACAGTCATTGGTCTTTATCCGTACCTTCCTAACCCTCCCCTCCCAACCTCGCTCTTCTCCTTCCACCCCCACCCCCACCTCCCCATTCACTTTGAACATTTCATGCCATACTGTCTGGAGAAATATCGAGTGTGGACGTTCCATTTCTGGAAATCCTGTGGTAGTATAGTTTAACTTTTGCATTTCTTTCCATTTCTTCATAGCATTCCATCAAGGAAGAGAGTCAAATTCAGCTGTCTGGCCAAGGAGCAAGCTCTCAGAATCTACTATTTAACCATTTTCTTCTTCTGTGTAACAAACCTGGTCTAATGATTTACATTTTTCCCCCCAGCCTGTAAAAGTTTGCCAAAGGGTGGACTCCCAGGGGACAAGTCATGTCTGAATTGATGTGTTTGAAGGAATTTTCTTGAACTTCTAATCATTGACATATTTTTGATTTATTTTTTTTCTCTTTGCTGCCTTGGAATACGGCCCCTACTCTATTTTAACTGCACACTGGTAGTGATATATTGTGAGTAAAACGGGTTCCCAGTAGCCCGGAGTCCAGTTCCCTCTGTCTTTCTCTAGAAGAGATACTTCTTTTATTTTCTGTATAGTTTCAGTTTCTTTTTTTCTTTTGGTATTTATGTTGCATGTAGCAGTGACATCATGCCCCAACTCCCTCATCCAACATGGTCTACAGAGTAGCCTGGAGCTGGAGACCCCCCAAGAGCAGGGAACCTGCCCCCCCCACTCCGTTCATCTTCCCATCCCCCAGCCTCTTGCCAGCTTCTGGCACTGTCTTATTTTTCCATCTGAAAATAAGACCTTGACCACAGTGTTTCTCTCGAAGGCCTTGTCTTGGGACCTTTAGGGGACGCTGAGTAGGCTGAGGTAATTACCACTATGGTTGTAGATGCCTCGTCAACTGGGGTCATTGTCATGCTTGCCTTTGATAAATTAGACCTGATTTTTGCTACTGAGCTTGAATTCCTACCCTGAAGGAGACACATATGCCACATATATATTCCTGGGTTGTGATATATATATGATATGTACCAGTACTTTATATGTAAAAATGAACATTTTTATATATAAGCATAGAGATATTTTATAGAGAGAACTATGTATTTATTACAACATATG
The DNA here is from genome assembly GCF_024610735.1 of Ursus americanus. Classification (NCBI taxonomy): domain Eukaryota; kingdom Metazoa; phylum Chordata; class Mammalia; order Carnivora; family Ursidae; genus Ursus; species Ursus americanus. The sequence goes on from NC_142132.1 coordinate 48,820,246, forward strand.
TACCTCTCTATGCAAGAAAGTGCTTTCTAGAGGATTAATTGAACACCAAACTTTGGGATTGTAAGTATCTTAAGCCACCTTACTGGAGATAAGTATTCCCACAGTGGTAATTATTTCCTGCAGTCTATGAAGTTCCCTTGCTTTAAAATAAAGTCTTGCTTTCAATCAGTACCCACTAGGACATACCCAGTTCGGCTGTGGGTGTTAGTCAGGCATCTTGGAAGATCCATGTACTTGTTGCAGGCGGAAAAGATGGCTCAAGGACAATGTTCCATTTCGTTAGTGAGCTATGGAGAGGTCCCAACAAGCAACCGTTAAGTCTCTGAGCCCCTAACTTACTCACAGAGTAGGACCCCTCTCACCCAATAAGATGTGGCCGTTTCAGGGCCAGTGTTTCTGTGTGTGACTCCGAGCAACGCTGCCTTCAGTGGCCCCAGCCGTGAGCGTCGTCGGGTCTCTACGCATGTACGTGAGACTCCACTGAAAACGAGACCCACCCCGCAGACCAGTTCAGTCCAGCGGTCCTGGCATCTGGAGATATCGCCGCACTCAGAATTCTCCTCGCCTTTGCACCATGCAAGGGGGTCATCTGATTCTGGCTGCTCTTCGGAGTTGGAGGCTACAGACTGCTCAGTGTACAAACAGAACACTTCAGTGACGTCTTCAGTCCGTCACGCAACGCTGCGGAAATGGAAGCTCTGTGGCTCCCTTTATCAGCAGAACGCCTGGAAGGATGGCTTGAGGGCATGTGCCACTTTCACACCTGCAGAGGTGCCTCCTGTACCTCGTGATCCTTCAGAATCAGACAGAAAAGGGGATGTCAATCCCCAAACAACGCTGGTGCCAAATTCCTCTGCTTTCCACAGCCGTGGCGTGGTGCAGAGGGCAGGGTCAACTAGTTCTGTGTACTTAGTGCCACTGACATTAACTAGCTTCTTCTTTCCCCTCTTTCTGTTCTTGGAAAACCCACCTGGAAGATCCTTCTTCTCCCTGCAGAAACTACGAGGAGGAATTTTGCTAAGTAAAGAAAGACATCATTCCTCATTTACAGGACTGGAAAGAATGCTCTCTGATGCCCAGCGTCCCATCAAACGAATGTCTCAACTCTGTACCTCGGTGGACTCTTTTGTTCCATGGATGCTTCTAGTTCTAATTTTAGTTCTGCTGAGCACATGAAGAGCATTTTCAGGGTTCGGGCCTGGAATTCATCCTTCCTTCCCTGGATTGATTTTAAACATGTCATTGCGATCTAAAAAGTATCCTTGAACTGAAAAGGCGGATTATTTTCTTCTTCCATGCTAGTCTGCCTTTGAATTTGCTCCATTTGAACCTAGAATACTTTTTTCTCCAGCAGTTGGAAAACTCCACCTGAGCCTCTCAGTCCAGCGCTGCTTTTCCTGCCCCTTCCAACCCACCCTGGAAATTAAGATTCTGCAGTTGGAAATTGGCTGGCAATTTGGTTGCTGATGCAGGAGGCAGATGGTGCTGAGCACAGGATGGAGTCCAACTCCCTCTTCATTCCAGGCTTGGCTCGGAAGGGCTAACCGGCAGAGAACCGGAGTGTGACAGCTGATTGTCAGTTTAACGCAAGGAAAGAGCAGTAACGGAGCCACGTCCACATCAGCCACTTCTCTACAGGTTTCTTTTCTTGTGATCATGACCCTTGAAAATAGAGGAAAAGTGGTCCAAGAGTAGGTCTGAGAAATCCCCCATTTTTAAACACTTACGAGTAAATAGATAGCTTTGATGATGTCCATTAGGGAAATACTTTTATTTCATCTCTACAATTAGCACTAGGAAGTCATAATGGAAATATTGGATAAATACCACTTCATTGTGGTGAAGGAAAGCACATAAAAGCTTCTTCTCAAATTGTAAAAGGGCTAAGATAGAGTTCTTTGGAGGAAGGTGAGACCCAGGGTCTCATTCTTGGCAACCACTTAACCTCTTTGAATCGGTGGCACCGGTCCAAGAACAAGAACCTTGCGATGTGGGCCAAAGAGAAAACAGAGTCCCCGGAGGCTTATATTTCTGCTTTCCCAGAGTTAAGCTGGCCTATGGGGCCAATTAATTGAGCGTAAAGTTCCAAAAGCCCTAAGATGGAATGACAAGTAGCTACAGTGTTCACACCTACCAGAGACACACTCTTGTCTGTTTCCTGTCTCAGGACCCTTAGCAGGGCTTTGAGGGGACCCAGCCAGCTGCTGCGGAGGTGGTCCCACTGCTGGCTGTGGCGGCAGAGCCAACATGTTTGCAAGTTGCCACTCTTGAACCAACTCCTAGAATTCACCGCTGCCCCCTAAACACCCCCTGTGAATTGTAAGAACCACTGAACTGAAATGACACTGCACACAGGGTCCCCTTTCTGCTCCCGTATAGAGAAAGGCTGCTAGTTCAGGTAGTCTGTTGACTAGCTGCCCTTCCGCACGGATCCACTAGATGTCCTCATAGTTCTACTTTGCATTACCGTTGAAATCCTGGGGAAAATTCCCTTTTCTGAGGCTTGGGGTTTGGGAAGAAAGCGTGGATGACTATGTGAAAAAGAAAATCAGCAAACACCAAAGGTGAGAGGGCACTTTATGTGTCCAGGGAGTAGATTAAGAAACTTATTTCTGGTTTAAATAAATACTGAAACTTTCAAAGTCGCTCTTTGAAACCTAACCTTGAGAGTTTTAAGTGGCACTCTGATATCTGAAATTAACCTTCTAACCTACACCAGCTCTAGAAAAGGAAACAGTCATGGGGAAATGGAAATAAAACACCAGCGGTTCTGAATTTCTGTGATTTGCTAAAACAAAACTGGAGGATTAGGAAGCCAGAGAGAGTTGAAGGGGACAAGGGGTGGTGTTTTCCAAATCAGGAGAGCAACGACTTAATTTTGATATAATTTTATTTTACAACTTGAGAGTATAATTTTACACACAGTGTCCACATCCTCTGGAACAGCTACCACCATGCGGGCAAATGCTCAAGCGTTTTTAGTTCAAGCCCTTGTTCATGACTCATCTAAGGGCCCAGAGGAGGGCTCTTCTTGGCTGGGACACACATCCTTCAAGCCTGATGAATCGCTCCACCAGAAGGGAGGTCAGATGGGCCTTACCTTTTAAGAGGGTGGGCCCGGAAGTGTAGAGGTGAAGACATCTTGGGGGTGGGGGTGTCAGTGAAAATGGACTATTCCAGAAGTAGAGCGAGAGAGCCGCCCTCCCAGTCGGTGGCATCTTGGTCTAGACGTTGTAATTCACAAAGGTTTGTCAACACGTGGGGCTCAATCATTTTTAACTGTTTCTGTCTTGTCTTTGAGCCTCTCATTGATCATTCTTGCTGGTTTTTTTTTGTGGTGGTGCTTGTTTTGTCTTTTGAGATTTCTATTTTGTATTTGGTGTGAGTGTAAAAATGATGACTGGGGAGGAATGACGAGTAATAGCATGTTTGCTTTTTTATGCATATGCTGCTTTGGAATGTGACTGCTTATAATTAACATTTAATCTTCTTATAGCAAATGGTTTTTTGCTGCTTCGATTACCAGTTTCAGCCTGTTCCTGCATGCTAACAATATGAAATTTTAGAACAATGCATGGTCTCCAGAACAGCCAGCAATAACCGTTGTAAACAGTTCCTGAGAGGCACTGGGTTGAAGTTGTGTTTCCTCCTGAAGCCCCTTATCAAGTACGAGGTTTAAAATCACCCATTATGATGGGCTTACCTCTGACAGAATCGTTTCAAAAGTTATTCCGCCTCATCCTCCCTCCCCTTGTCCTTAAAGACAATATATATGGAAGAACTCTCTTTGCCTATAAATGTGTCAGATTCTATTGTATATGAACCCAAAATGGCAGTATGGAAATGAAAACCAGGGACTGTTGCTAATGAGAAGCATAGCATTTCAGAGTTTGTTGGGCTTCTCTTCTGCTACGGCATTTGATTAAGTTTTTTTCAAAACAATTTATTTACAGTGAAACAAAAATTCTTTCTGTTTCCCTCCTCTGTGTAAATAACAAATATTTCCAGTAAAAGAACCGAGCCAAAAATAAGCGAGTGGTCTACAAGTTGTCCATCAGATGTGGATGCATGTAAAATAATTTTATTTTTGTGTCTTCAGCTGAAGACTTTCCCCTTTCTTGACTCCAACCACGACCATTTGGGGTGTCTGGGCATTCATGCCGTGCCTTCTAAAGTCTTCCAATACAAATGCTATAGTGGAACTTTTCTTTCTTTTTTTTTCTTTTTCTTTTCTTTTTTCTTTACTTTTTTTTTTTTTCTTTTGATAAAAGCTCAGCTCAGGAATGATGAACCACGCATTGAAGAGGGCTGGGGCTGCATGATGATCTGAACGACCAGCTAGCTAGGATGCTAAAAGACCATGTCACTAAAAATGGGAGCCAAGTTTACAGGAACGGATCTCTCATTCATTTCCCCCAGTGCCTGTTCTTCACAATCATAACGTTACCCCTGCTTGACAAATATACTGTATGGCAAGTCATAAAGGTCTTAGAACAGGACTTGACCCATTTGAGAGATTTAAACCCCTCTTCCTGGTGACTGTAACATTCAAAGAGGGCAAAACCACAAGCCATATTTTAAAGTAAGAGTGCAACCATTCTCCACAAAGAAAAAGAAAGAGGGGGAAAAATGACTTTTAAAATGGAAGGTGTGGGCGCAGGGAATAACACCTCTCCGGTTCAGGCTTACTATTCGGCTGTGAGGCTTGGAATAAATACGAGTTCTTCTCCAATCCTGTGAGAGAAGCAGGCCGGTTCATGCTAAGTGATAAGCAAACACGTTTGCCTGTTGTAGCATCAAAATGGGCACAAAAAAGCTCCTCGTACTGAAATATAAATTGGCTTGAAGGATAAGGGTGATGTGTCTTGAGAACCACTAGGGTGATGTCCGGAGAGTTTTGTAGGTCAGCACTCAAGATGGATCCCCGGGCAGGCCAGATCCTACGATACCAGCTTTAGAAGAGCTATCAGTGCTGCACGCAAATACAAATAAGATGTTTTACGTCGGACCTAACCTCTTATTCATGCTTTATAATCTCTAATCTATTCTGGCCAGTATTTTGTGTATAAGAAAAAATCATGATTAACCAATAGCCCGATGGCTTTCTGAATTTTCGTTGGGTGGGGAGAGAAAAGCAAATGGGATTTTCAGATTCTCCCAGCTTTAAGCAGAAAATACACCCATGAGTAGCTAAATGCATTCCAATAGACCAACATCTCATATGCTTTTGGTGATTTCTTATTTGTGAACTGCCTTTAATGTCAAATACGCAGCGTTAGCCTTGAGTAGCTGCATTTCTTATATGGACAGATTTGGATATTTGTTCTGTCAAGAGTACATTTAAATTCCTGTAGGCATCATGTAAACTCACTCTGGGGGAGTTCAGCAGAGGCAACCTCAGATTCTATATTAACATGTAATCGTTTCACATCTAATTTGATGAAAGCTTGTCCTAGGCTCTGCCTAATGCCCAGAAATGGATGGAAATTAGAAAGCCTACATATTAGATATTTTGCATCTTGCAAAAACCATTTATTGTACCAAATAAGCAATTAATTGATTGGCTGTGTGTATATTTTGACCTCCTGTATTAATTGCGCCAGGGGAAAAATGTTGGTTACATTTTTGCTGTCTCTAACGTGCTCTTCTTCTCATCCAAGAACCCGATTGTAATCAGCCATGCCCGCTTCCTGTAGTCACCTGCTTTACCTAGGGGAGAAAAATAATACACAACAGCCTTGGGGGACGATAAAGGCAATTTATATTTTCGCTGCTTTTTTTTGATGTACAACCAAACTGTTACCAGCAGTCACTCTGCATTTTTTTTTTTCTGGGTCAAGACTGTTAATGTGAACTAAGACCTGTGTTAAATCCCTTTAGCTCCCTTCTAGCTGCCTTGCTGTGTGTGACCTTGCCATTAACTACCGCTCTTCCTCTCCTCCATCCAACCACATGGTGATAGCCAAGATGTCCATCTACAAGAGAATGAGACGGGCATGTTGTTTTGATTGCGGACGTTCTGAGCGTGACTGCTCGTGCATGTCAGGCCGTGTGCGTGCTAACATGGACACCCTTGAGAGAACCTTCCCACTTTCTTCTGTCTCTGTTAATGATTGCTCCACCAGTTTCCGTGCCTGTAAGTTTGACCCCGACACACGGAGTTCCGTGTCTGTGCTGTCTGTGGTATCATCCCTGTCTTGTGTTGTGTGCCCTGTGGTTCTTGTGAGTCCGTCCGGCTGATGTTTTCTTCCCAGTGTGACCTTGTATGTGGTGATGGATATGTCGTCCTCGCTGCCTGTGTCCCCGTGTACCTGCTAGGGAAGGCCTCCCTTCCCATCCTGTGACCTCGTTGCGCTTCGGGTAATGGCGTGCGGGACTGTGATATTAGAGTCTAGTGATAGTCTCCCTCTTTCTCCTTTAAACAAATATAAATGGAAATTAGTGTGACAGCAAATCAAATACTGTCTTAATACAAAGATGTGTGGAAATGCATATCTTAATAGTTGGGTCAAGGCTATACATTGGATTGGGTTGCAGGGAGGAAGGAGAGGGAACAAGTAGAGAGAACAAGCCAACTCTACCATTAAATTGCCTTTAGTGAGCTTAGATAGTTTCCAAAATACAACAGGGTTAAGATGAATGTGGATTTCTTTCTTCTTTTATTTTTTAAACCTTGTCTTTATAACCTGTATCTCATTCCTTCAGTGCCGGATTGTGTCCTACGTTCTGGAAAAGAGTATTCTATCTGTAACCCTATATCGACTGGTGCACTCTGGGGCTTCCCTCAGAAAGCTGACTAATTCAAAGGATCATTTTTCCCAACGTAGAATCTCCCACTTAACTAAGGTCTCCTGTAGCAATTGTGATTCCAAATAATGACAAAAGCCATAAGCCATGAGCTGCCGTGACCCCCCAGAGTCCACTGCACGGGACTTTGAGGTCAGTCTTCTATGTCACCCACAAGGTCAGGGATGTTAAAGAACCAGTCAAGGTGTGGCAGCTGGCAGCTGGCAGAGCTGACACACACCAGATTCCTGGGACCTCCCTCCTCCTTGTCGGCAGCGTCTATTTCGCGGGTGCGGTACTGATGGTTCAAGGGTGCTGTTACTGGAAGCTCCAGCGTGCACACTGAGGTGCTGGGATGTCGGACGTCCTCTAAGGGCAGAAGAGGCCGTGTTTCCACGTGAAGACTGATCCCAGTCTTCCAGCATGGCTCTCACCTTATTTTCACATTTTTGGTAGCATGAGAGGTAGAAGACAGTTCTTTGTTCTGTGCTTCCTCCCTTCTTCTTGAAAGCACCTGGCACATTTATTGGTAACCGCATTGCCACCTGGGCCCTCCCCTTTTCAGTGCCTGGGGCTGGATGAACTACACTTTCACCAGCAGGAGTTCATTCACACTGGCACAGGGGGTGGGGGAAAGGGGAAGGGCAGTTTGCTCTTGAGCGTTTATTCCCTTAGAGAACTTGCTGATTGACCTGTGCTGGTGACGAAGGTGGTCCCAGCATGAGGTGCTTGTGGGACAGTGATCTATAGAGGCTCCCAGGGCTGAGGGAGCCTTGACGTCACCATACGCAGTGGAGTGGTAGGCCATGCCACGTGCTGGCGTTTGAACATGCTGTTCAAGTCTGATGCACGATCTGTGCGTCCAGCTGTTTTAGGGTCACCTGGAAAAGTTGTATCTGGGACCAGAGAATCATCCTTTCTTCTTCATAGTTCACTCTTCTTCCAGAACAGTGCCAAGAAACAGGATTTGTTTTTAAAAGTGATATCTAAAAGAGGTTGTATCGAGAGGGATTTTGGGTTGTCCCAACCACATTTGCCTAAAATTCTAGGAAGGAAGTCCCTTTCGGATCTTTTGTACGGGTGCCCAGTGTGAACATTTATGCTTTTATTCTCTTTGTGAGAATTCTTGCTGGTTCCTGTGATGCTGCAAGGTGAACTTGATCGCAACCGTACAAGGAACTTGTTTGTCTAAGGCATCCTGCAAGACACTAGGTTCAAAGACAGGAGCTGGGGGGAGGGGGAAGAGCAAAGTGGTGAGCTATGGTGGCATAGTTTGGTCACATCTTTGATTGATGGCAGGGAACATAACCACCAGCCACCGGGGTTACCCGTCTGCCTAAGGCACAACTTCTTCTGTTTTCAGATAACCACTAGGCTCTAAAACCTTGGCCAGGGATTCAGTGGAGAAAAGGAAGGAGCCATTCGGGCTGTATGTGGTCGTGTCTTGGCAAGAGCCGCCCATAGCAATCACAGTAACATGTGTGTCCCCTGTGTGAGGCCTATGATACCCAGTGTGTGTAATTTCCATTTCATCCAGGAGAAACCATAATTGGAGGGATTTCTCAGTCTGCAATTTAATCCAAGCATTGATGGAGGCCAAGAGAAGAAAAACTTAGGGTTGGATTGTCCCATCCTCTCGGAAACATCCTGTGCGTGAGACTGTTGTCCTTCCCTACCCTCCCAAATCAGCCCCACCGTGGAAAACATGGAGCTTTGGGCTGTATGTTGAAGCCTTAACTGGTACTGACAGCTCGGGGGGGGGGGGGGGGCGTCACCTCCTCCGTTTCATAAGTCGCCCCGCCGTCCTCACGCCATCAAACAAAAGCAGATTTCATCCACCCCTGTGTGAGTCCTCTCACCTTTGACCATTAATAATAAGTTAGAAAAATCCATTCCAATCTGAGCCCCTTCACGCACCCACGTAAGCCCTTCTTCTCCAATTAAAAAATGTCTATCTCTATGCAGAATTCCACTGGCAGAGCTCCAATAGCAATCCCTGGGCTTCCCTTGCTGGTGGTGGGGTTGGGTGGTGCCCATTTGACAGAGCTGGTTGACTCAAAGAGCAGTGGTGAGAGTGGGCTTTTCATTAAATATGAGCAGATGTGAAATGTAGAGGGTTTGACAATTAGAAATGGCAGGAGAAGGGCCCTTGAATCAAAGTGAGGTCAGATGGGCGGATCAGATTACTTCTCTTACATTCTTTAGTTGTTCTGAAAATCATTTTGAATTAGTGTCAGCAGAGCCATGATGGGTTTTGCCCTTTGTCTTTAATGCTAGGGCCGTATTGTTTCCCAAGACACTCATTAAAGGTCATTATATTATTATGGAGCTTGCTTTGGTCGCAGTTTCCCGGTTGAGCCAGTACGCTTTGGCGACGGCCTAATTCATTTCTCTCTTGCCTTTAGTCTCCCTCCTTGCTATTTTTTTTTTCTCATAAGGGGAAAGATTTCCGTTTTCAAGGGACGTTAAATTGAAACACAAGTCCCATTATGTGTTTTCTGAAGTGGGAAGAAAAGTAGCCAGTTCCCAGAGGAGTAGTAATATATTAAAAGTGTTCACACAGTTTTAAAAATCTGCCTTCTAACAGTGGGGCCTGCTGTTCAGGGCACCTCTCCTTGGCGGTGCGGCCCTTTACCGAGGATCGGTTGTTGCAAAGTCACGTTCTCTTCTGACAATTGTCTTCTTTTGAACTCAAGAGATGTAAGGTCAGACTGTGCAGACAGAAAGCTCTTCAGGGAAGAAGGACTCCTTTAGAAAAGCAGTGTCAGAAAAGTAAAACACATAGTGACCAGTAAGGATTCATCAAAGACTATGATTTTGGCAAGACTGGATTAATCCTTCCATGTGGTAGGCTGGAGTCGGTACACAAAGCTTCATTTTCTGATCGTCCTGGTTTTGTTTCTACGCTAGATGATCGTGGGCGGGGGTACCAGCTCTCCGAAAAGACACGAAGATGATATGGGCCCAGACATTTTGCAAGTAGCCATGTTCTAGGACCATCAGATACTTTTAAAAAATGATGTCTAGCAGCATACACACATAAATAGAGATGTAGGTTCTAATCCGTTCCACTTTGCCTCCATAGAATTTTATAAAATAGTGCTTTTTCTCTGTTCAGAATTTTTTCATGTTGTTTCAGTCTTGCCTGATATCTGATCGCTCAGTCTAATAGAAAGGGACAGTGAAAGTTTGAAGCAGCAACAACGTAGGACCCTATTGATTCAAACCTGCCGAGACCTGTGTGACATGATGCCGGCCGCAAACCTTCAGCAGCCCTGGCATGAACAAATTAATCACGTGCTGGAAGAAACACAGATCTTTAGACTTGCACTTGGAAATAGTCTTAGCTCAAGTACATGTGCGATCACTCACACCATCCTTTCAATTTACTAATAGTTTAAACCTGCACAGTTACATACACCCTTTTGCAAACGACTGTAGCTAATTTTAAATGGCGCGTGACTTTTATTTTGGGTATAAATCTAATACGAGGAGGCATTCAACTCCAATGGTTAAGTTGAGAGGAGCAGTCCGATACCATTAGGTTGAAGGGACACATATCAAAATCAGTTTAGTGTAATCTTGAGTCTTGTCAGATAATAAACAAAAATCAGCTTATCCCGAGTAGCCTCTGGTTTGTACAGGCAGAGAATTAACATTGTCAATAGAACTAAAGTCACTCGAGTGAACTAATGGCATTTTGAAGTACATAAAATCAGATATGAGGGCAAGGGGTGTAAATAGCTCTACGAAAATGTCTATAACAGGACACACCCTATACTGACAGTCTCCGCTGCCTGTTAAAGAGGGATTTGAGTTAATAAGCTGTATTTAAAAATCAACAGCCTATCATTATCTGATTCCTTTTATGTGTAGTTTTGGGTGACTTCCTCAAACTCCCCCCAAATGGTATTTGTTTATTTTACCCCTGGGCCCTGAAACCAAAGACTCTTCCCGCCACGACAATCAGTGATAGAAAGATAGAAAAAGGAGAGCCAAAGGAAACTCAGCTTAAATCAATGTCATCATCGTTTTCCATGCATTCTGTAAGCCCCTTCGTTCTGGGTCTGCAATTTCTCCCATTTTTCTTGCGCATGCTGGTTACGATCTGTCTTTCTGTCTCTTCCTCCCCCTCCCTCTCTTCTTTCCTGCATCCATGACAGCAAATACTCTAGCAGCCTTCGGATTCCACTCTAGCTCTTCGCTAGCCCTGGCCCACGCTCCCTGAATTGGCCTGCACTTCATCGCAGGACATGAAAACAGGAAGGCAAGTGGGGCCAGACAGCCATTTAATCATTCCGAGAGACTAACGATGTACCCAGGAGGGCATCTTTGGGCACTTTTGTTGGTAGTGGGGAAGATTACGGAAGCCAATGCCTTTCACTTGATTCTATGGGAGGCACATTTAGCAAAGGGTTGACTGGAAATATGCCTTCCACGAGCTTACACGGTGGTCAGCTTATTAAATCAGCATTGTAAGGCCAAAATCATGCATGGGCAAAATTTCCTTTGGCAAGAATCCCTTGAAATGCCTATCTCTAAAGGTTTTCACTCATACTAAATAGCTGCTTTCTTTAGCTTAGTGTCAGGTGAAGTAGTTGACTTGTACTTGGGGACCTCGTTGTGCTCCCCCCGCCAAAAAAGTTTATTCTTTACGATAAATATTGCTATGAAGAGCCACCTCGTTGAGATGAAAAGGGACCATCTGGGCAAAAGGCAGCCAAGTTTTCACAAGAAATCCTTTGAAACAGAGTTAGGAGACAAGAAGTAGAAAGGTCAGAAGGAGGAAAGACAGAAGGGTCCCTTGCGAGTACCTCTGTCACTTGGACACCTCCCTTCCCAGGAGTACGACACTTTAATAAGTGCCTCGGCTCTTCAAGGACAAACTAGAAAAGACGTTGGCATGCCACAAGTAGGCTGAGCAGAGGTCCCTCTGCAAGGTGACATGGAAATTATGTTTGCATTTTTACTCTGGACTGTGGCTGGTTGTCACGATACTCAGCCTGACAGTTCCTACCACCGGGCACCAGAGTCTCCATCTTACCTCCATGGCAGAGGACGGATGTGGCCAGTTAGCTCTCCGTCTCCCCCCTTCCTCCACTATCTCAGGCGACAGATGCCAGGGCCAGTCCGCCTTTCACTTGAGCTCTCTTGTCAAGGCTCTGCCTTGAGCCCAAATCCTGACCTTTACTGTATGAAATAAAGTACTGATGAACAAGCAGAGGTTTGAATTAGAGCAGGCTTGGAGCAAATGTCAAGTCCATCTCTGCCTCCCTCCTCCACCTGCACCAGGAGCCTGGATTAGACCCAGTCTGGAGTTTGCAGTGCCTTAGGCTTTATGGGTCTGGGGAGACATAACTTATTAACAAAGAGTTATTAAATTTTTATCAATTTTACAACACAATGTAAATGCCTCCTATGAATCTACATTGTATTCATTATCATTTAAAACGTTAATTAAGTCAAAGTTGCATTTAATTTCTCTCTAAATGGGCCTCTGGGAAGAGGCTTTTAGAAACATCTGTGGGAGCGTGCGGCTCGTGGAGACAGGGAATCCCCCAGCCGGCGTTCAGGATAGCCCCCTGAGTTGATTGCCATCGCGTGTCTTTGGTTAATTTGTTGTGATGCGTTTGGGCATCGTCTCAAATTAGTATCAGACCAATAATGGTGTAAAGTCACTGGTGAGAGTCTTCTGGGGCGGCAGCATGGGCTCCACCGCGTCCTGCCTTCAAGTCCCATCCAGATGGAAATGAGCACTGGAAGTGCAGCCCCCCTGGTCTCAGTCATGCCCTGGGATTCGCCCTCCTCGGATGGTGCCCATCGCTTCACTCGGATGCTTCCTTCATCTGAGATGGACCTTTGTCATCTGGCCCAACCAATTCAAGACGTTTGCCAGCACGCTCGTAGGAAAGATTGTAGAGTGTGGGATCTTTGACTCGCATTTAAGCCTAGAAGCAGTGAGCCTCATGGGAGCCCTTTTCAGAATGGAGCGGATGTGGAGATTATGAACAGGTCAGACGCATCGGTGAGGAGGGAAGGGTGAGGCTCGCTAAGATTTGCTGAAAAATCCCTTTCCCTTTTTGAGGAGTGGTTGATGTTTTTGTCTTATCTGAGTAAAGGCCCATTCTCCAGGCAGGTCTATTATTACATTGGTCCTCCATCGCGCAGAACCCGAGGCTTCTTCACGTGGTGGTGGTAGGTGGCTAGTGCTTAACTCAGATTCCCATGGAGACTAGATCTCGTGTAGTGTCTGCTCTGTGTACACGGTGCTCTGCCAACATAGCAAGGGTGTGTGTGTGTGCGCGCGCCTGTATGTGTGTGTGTATGTTGTTCAGCTTAACGCATAGCCTTTTCTGCACTGCAGACACGATATCCTTTACAAATACGACTTTAATCCTCATTTTGAGTAGTAACAGTTCTTTGCAGTGGAGGCAGCTGTAAACTGAGGCACCCGTAAACTGTGCCTTTTACACATGAGACAACAGCTGGGGCTGCGATTCCAGAACAAGCTGGATGGCTCCATGGGCTGTGGAGCACGTTGAGTTACTCAGATACGTACAAGGTTGAACCGCTGGCCGCTCACCCTGTTTGGCTGGAGCCTAAGGCCTATGCGCAGGGAGAGGAACCCTGAAGGGGTTTTGTTCTTAATCTGCAATGCGATGGAATGCATTCCAGGTGTTTGATCAGGAAAGGGACCCCAGAGGCTTTGTTTCAGGAGGAAGAAGGGGCTGGCCTGGTGAGGCCATTGGGCGACTCCCCTCTGAGGGTGGGGAAGACCAGCCAGGGGAGTCTGTGGTCAGAGGAGGCCCAGGGAGCTGCTCTGAAGAGCCCTGGGAAGGAAGGCGTGAGCCACAGCCCCGGGACTCTGCCGCTGAAGCATGTTATCCACATGCAGATCCGAGAAGTTCGAATCTTTTTAAAGAACGTTTAATTAATGGCTCTGAAGCAGTTGAGCTGCGGTAGTTCAGTTTCTTGAGCGCCATTCCCCCAGCTGACCCAGCCATTCTTGTGATCCCTGTTTGGGCTCTGTGGAGTTTTCCTCAAACCGAGGGGAATTTGAAGCCTCAGCTGGGACTCGAGACCTATCAGGCTGCATCCATTATCCCCAGTCTTGGGGTCTCTTCCGTCTATTTTCTTTTTCTAACCCCCATTTCTTCTTCCTCCCTCGTCAGCCTCCCCATTTCCAGTAAGACTCCCATCTTGAATGTGTTGATGGGGACAGAGCGGGCAGCTCCCAGCTGCTGCCGTGAATGCTCTTGGCCCAGACTGGGCAGCAGAAACCAGTGGGCACCACCAGCAGGGACATGGGACCAGCCCCGAGGGTCTCGGCTCAAGCTGCCCATGGTAGCTGCAGCTAGAGTTCATGAAAATTATTTTTCAAATCCCCGTGTCTGGCAATGAGACTTTTCTCCTCCCGTCTTTCTCAGGGAGACAGCATGTCTCCTTACATAGATGGAGGAAAAAAATAATAAAGTACTTCACATCCCATTCACTGAAAATCCACTGTAGTTTCCAACCACTTATCCTACTCCAGTGGAAATACAAAACACATTTCCTGTGAAGTACTGCCACACAGAGTCTGAGGAAGTCACATGGCATGTCTAAGTACCATGGCACAATTTTCTTTTCCTTTTTATTTCTCTGTGCACAAGACCTTTGTGTTCGTTGTGACTGTACATTGGCCATCTGTGGCTGTAGGATTTGTACACACCATTGACCTTAAAGGGTCATTAAAATGGCATGGAAAAGCAGTAGAGTCCTGGGCTCCCGGATAGTGCTGGGGCATGCGTGCTGAGAATGCCAACTTCTGGAAGTGGAATGAGGCAGAGAGTGCTCACCCAGTCAGCTGTGTGTTGTTTTTCCTCTCTCAGGGGCTTTCTCCCAAACCAGTTTGTTGAGTTTCGTAGATAATCAGGGAATCCTCCATCCCGACATTTACTTACAAGGGTGTTCTGCTTCCCCAGCCAGCCATTTTCCCGAGAGGAAACTGTGCAGAAACAAGTCCGGCATCGTCATACCCGCACATTTAAAATCCCAGAGAGCACTGAAGAGATCTTTTTGTAAATAGTTAGACAGTGCCTGGTTTGGAGGGAGATTCCAAACATACCCACAGATTCTTGTTCTGGGGAGACTTTCTTCTGACGTCCAGCTCAGACAAACTGGGGGAAGGGTCTGGAGACTCAGAGACGTTTCTTCTCAAGAGTGTCTCACTTTGAGATCATCCACAGAAGGAGCCATCCTCCCACAAACAAGGGAAACAGCAATAGGCAAACTCCCTTGACCTCTTCTGGTAAACCCGAAGGCCCCCATTCTATCCCCTTGAGTATGACAGGGCGAATACTACCAAGTATTCCTAGAGAAAACTCTATGCAGACCCTGAAGCAGATCTACCCTAGGGATGGTCAGTGGCACTGAGAGACGTTTAAGCAAGTGAGAAAGACTGCTTCCTGGAGCAGGAGCCACCCAAGATCCACCAAGAGAGCATAGAGAGGCGTCTGTAGACCAGAGCGTGGGCCATCTTCTGGGAGTGGAGCTGACTGCCTGCATTAAAGTTATCTCCACTTGGGCCAATGGCAGCTTTCTGGGCCGGAGCCTGTTGGATTGCACTCAGTCAAGAAAGGACACAGGGGCTGCCTTCCTTCCCTCCAAGGTCAGAAATGCAGCATGCTGGCATCCTTGGCCGGGCTTCCTGTGTTGGCAAGAATACCTGAGTAGGAAATGGCCTGAAGGATTCCAGTTCAGTAAATATTTGATGAGTGAAAGAATGAATAAATGAAGGGATTCTCAACCATCAGTTGAAGGAATAGATGGTGTGCCAGAAGCAGGACTGCCCAGATCTGTGAAGTTTCCTAAAACTCTCTAAACAACTTCTAACAATGTACACACACACACACACCCATTTATATATGATACCAGAAGATTAAAAGGGGGAAATATAGCAAGAAAATCAAGGACATAATGGATGGCTCTTGAAAATGATCAACTAGCAGGTACAATCCATGTTCTTTGTGAAGGTTAAATATTGGGAAAGAAGATCTAGAAGCGATTAAATCCGATCCAGATTAAAAAAGATCTAGACAGAATTAAATCACAGTAGGCAAAACCCTACCAAAGCATCAAGTGAGGAGAGAGAGGGATACCACCGCATGAAGCATACATGTGTATGTAGGGCATTTGTCCTAGAAAATCAAGGACTTGTGACATTTGCATTTAATAAGCCTGATCGCTTTCCTGTGAGTGAGGGTGGCACAAAAATGCTAATGCATCGGGTAAGGGCCAATATGAGGACAGGTGCCGGTTTGCAGAGGGCTGTGACCATTTGCACATGGCCACGTCAGCCCGCCCAAATGTGGAGAAAGATTTCAGGCCACTCATGACTATTAGGATCATTGACTCTGACTTAAGGTAGGCAGATCGAATCCAACATCACCCAAGTGGCAATTCTTCCCACCTCAGGGTGTCCAAAGGCTGAGTGTGTCTCATGGCAATTTCCTATTAAGTGTCATTATTCTGTTTATTCTGCTCGAGGCAAGGAGGGGGCAGAGAGCTTTCCAGATCACTCACAGAGCTCTCAGGCTGCACCAAGCATTCATTCTCTTACCTTTGAGTGGCTTTGAATTGCTCTCTGCATTTTGTCAAGGTTGATCTGGCCATTTCTTCAGTGCAGATGAGTAAATTTCCACATATGGCCTGTAACATGTCCAACTGAGAGAACACAGCCAGCGGGGATGTTTCAAAGCCAAAGCCCTGAACAGGTGTTGCTGGAAAAGGAGGTATGATGACCTGCAGAGAAGAGAGACCCTGTGAAAATGACCAAACAAAGCTCGCTAGGAATGCAGACGGGGTAGAAGAAGGAGCTCAGGTCATGTGGCCCAGAGGTCTTGGGAGATGGACGTGAAACGTGCAAGGGGCTAGTTGCTGGAAGGGCCATGCCTTCACAGACTTCTTCAATGAAGATGAAGATGGATATCCAATAGGCAGACATCTCCTGTCTTTTCTCAGCTATCTAGTTGGGGATTCCCAAGCCATTCATCTCACTGTGCAGTGAGCTAAGTGATTCTCCTTGGCAATTAAAGCCTGAAATTCTAGGGAACCTCAGAGTAGGGAAAGGGAGGGAAGCAGGGGTTTTTGTATGTTTTCTGGGGACTTTGGAAATAATTCCTGTATCAGTCATGTTTTGATATGTTCATCAAAAGGGTGCTCAGTGCATGCCAATTGCTATAATAAGAGTAATGGCTTGCACATGTATGATTCTTTATTCTTCACATTTCATCTAAGCGAACCCAGGATAAACATCAGCCCTTACTACTGGGGGACTTTGGGCAAGCTTCTGGACTTCTCTATCCCTTAGTTTCCCCATCTGTAAACTGGAGGTAATAATGAGACGTATCTCACAGAGCACCTGTGACTTTGATCTCATCATTCCTCATCTTATTGAAACTGCCTTATGACTTTTCCATCTCTACCATGGACATGGACAGTGCATTCTAGGAAGATGGAAGGAATGCTGGAGAGCAAACAAGATGGGAACAGATGGTGGGGAGAGATGACATTTCTTTCCTTTCAAATTCTATCAGAATTTCTTTTCCCGATTCTTGATCTCAACTCATCTTTGAGGTCTGGTTGGTGTTAAGACTTCACATCATCACCTTTCCTAAATTGCTTTATAAATAGTCGGGCTCTGCTTCTTGTTGATTTTCTCATTAGTGAGATTAGTGTGAGAATTGGGGCCAAATGGGGCCCGAATCCTTTACCCATGCCCTGCTTTCCTCCTAAGCTCTGGAATGTTATCAGCATGGTAGTTTTGCTTGAGATCAAATCAGGGCAACATAGGAACTGTCATTTTTCATTTGCTGGGGCCCTTTGATCCCATTTGGGGTTTATTTGTTTCAAGTGAAAAATATGGCCCCTATTGCATACATCTATCCTGTAGAGTACTTTTTTATTTTTTTCTGTTAGAGATCAAATCAGAGTTGTAAGTTGTGTGGTCATTAGTTATCACCACCAGATTTCACAGCCTACATTTTATTTCTGTTCTTACAAAATCACCAGTCTTCTCTGCTGCATAACGATCACTCGCGGGGAAGTACATACAATATGCCTTTCGTGGGTGCTTGGGTGTTAATTTATATCACAGTTTCCTTTGCAGATATAATCAGAGTCACCTATCACATTCCTGTTTCTTCCTTTTATTGTGTTCCTTTGCTATCGCGTTTGTGTGATCTTTTTCTGAAAAATGACAGGTAGTGTTTCTCTGCTCACTGTATCAGTGACTTATATTCTCCACGACTTCTCTATTGCCATTTTAAAAATATAGCATTTTATAGATGTAATCTTAGTTATTTATAACTCAGATTTTGTTATATGAGAAAATTTCCTAAATGACACCTGGGTTTAGGTCCATTTTTTTAAAGGAAGGGAAAAAATACTCACAGCAAAAATATTTTCCTCTAAATTGTAAATGAAGGAAAAGCTCTCAGTTAGTAAGATTATAATGCATTTCCCCGATTTCTTACTACATCGAAATGCATGAACATTATTTTTATGTAAGTGATCAAGTTGTGTTGTTTAATAACACATTGTTAGAGGAAAAAGAGCTATCCCTTTCAATTTATTTGGATATTTACTGGGTGACTTACAGTGCTTTACATATTAGAATTGGTTTGTCAACAATTAACATTCTAGGTTTTTATATAACCCATACTTCAGGTAATAGAGGATTATTAAACTGCAACCAGTGTGTTAGAAATCTGCCGACTGGTAATAAAATTCTTATGTATAACAGCAGCTGAGAAATACTGCTGTATATTTATGCATAGATTACAAGATAGATGATGGCCGGCAAACCACAGAAGGGCTTGAAAGGCCAATCAACCAGCAGGTGGCGCTGCTTTTCTAGAAATGAAACCCGTTACCTGGATGTAGCCTGGGTAGCCCCCCCATATAGGCTTTCAGCTTTTTCTTTTCCAGATATTCCTTTATTTCCCCAGAATGAATTTCTAAAAGTGAATTTGCGTGTTTGTTTAGTGAGGAGATAAACCTTCACTAAGACAACACCTCTCCAATGCTGAGATTTCTTTAAATCCAACTAGCATGATTTAATGCTCATTTGGAACAAATCCTAGTTCAATAAATGTTATTGTTTTTAAAAGGTAACCACTCAATGTCAGATTCTTACCTCTAAGACTGGATTACCTCCACCACCTGATTATTATGTGGCAGGTCCCCGCTTTTCTTTAATACGTATTTGAACAAATTAATTCCCTGGTCTTCGTTCCACACCAGGATAATGAGGGACGTTTTTATAAAGGTGGTTTAGGTACTGGACTGGAGTGCTATGCAAGTGTAATTTTAACACGATGCCCTTTCATCAAGAATTACTTTAGAATCCAAGTTAACCAAATAATGTTGCTTTCTCACTGGGCCGAAGCTTAATTTCTGACAATTGGGATCGGAGGTTTTAGGTTGTTGTTTTAGAATAAAGTTGTCCACACAAAGGCCGATCAGCTCGTCAGTTTGGGCATCAATGAAGCAAAACAACAAACGTACAAGGAAAACTATTTTCTTGGTTCTTTTGTCCACAGACAACCTATTTTCGTTTTTTTGAAAGACAAAACTATGCTTTTTTTCCTTTTTTTTTAACCTACACTATTCCTTTTATACAGGGTGTTGGGATGTCCCTCCTGGACAGGAGAGGAGACAATGGATTTATTGGGGTTAGGCAAGGGAAGAATTAAAATACATCCCAGGATGACTCATTTGTTTGTTCATTGTCTTCATTATTAAGTGCTACCTATCAGACTACAGAGAACTTTGAATGCAAGTATATTTTTTTGTTTTCTTTTTTAAAATTTTGAAACCACTAATTTGGGAAAGCCAATTAGTATTTTCTCTTCCTCTTTTTAAAAATAATCTCTAGCCCCCCAACCTGGGACTTCAATTCAAGACCCTGAGACTAAGAGTCGCGCGCTCCACTGACAGCCAGCTAGTTGCCCCAAGAGTTTTCTCTTTTGAGTTTATAAATCTTTTTGGCATACTGGTCTAAGGGGTGCAGGTCAAGGGTCCAGACAACATTATGTACATTCTTCTTTTATTCACTTCTATGCTTTTGACAGAGAAAATGCTGAAATGTTATTGGTTAAGTAAAACCAAGGAATATAGAGTTGAAGGAAACATGTCCTTCTCAATGAATCCACTCGAAAGCTCTAGTTTTGTTGACAATGTTTTCTGAACTGTTGACTGCAATCAGTGTTCTCGTTCAAGTCAAACCCTGATGATTTTCCTCCCAGTTCCTTTTAGATGGGACAGGATCCTCTCGAATAGCTGAAGATGGGAGATACTGTGCCAGAGTAAAGGTCGGATCGACCTGGCCATGCTCTGAGGAAGCAGCCTTGTGAGTTTCACAGGACCCCTTTCCAAGGCATTAAATAGCTTTATTTTTCTGTCAGATACACTCTCCAGAGTCAAAACGAGACCTCCAAGGGAACTGGACTCTTGCCAGGGGCCTCCTTCTCGTGTTTAGTTTCATGCACACACGTGTGTATCTTATCTTGGACCCTTCTAATTTTTAAGTGGGCAGCAAAAAAGGAGGCTGAGAGAGGGGCTTTTGATAGACCCTGCCTAGATGTAAACCACCCACTGCCCTCTCAGAGTCTGAGTATTTAAACTGAAGAAAACATAACTTCCAGAAGATTCCAATTAGCATCTAATATTCACAATTCTGTCATTTGGAAT
Organism: Ursus americanus; assembly: GCF_024610735.1. Lineage (NCBI taxonomy): Eukaryota > Metazoa > Chordata > Mammalia > Carnivora > Ursidae > Ursus > Ursus americanus. The sequence continues at coordinate 48,840,766 of NC_142132.1, forward strand.
TTAAAGCCTTACACTCTCTGTCCCTTATACCCCTAACTATATCTTCAGATAAGTCAGCCTGCTTTAGCCAAACTGATTTTCTTATAGTTCCTTAGCTTAGGACCTTCCCAACTCCTCGCCTTTGTCCAAGCTGTCCCCTCCACCAGGCACACCCTTCCCACCGGTGCTGCCACCATTGAGCTGCTTCTGCGTCGTGGCTTCTGTGCCCTGAGTGTTCCAGGCCCCATGTTCGGTTCGGATGGAATGTAGCTGAACAAGGCCAACAGCTCTGTCCACCCCACCCTTGTTTCAAGTCTGACTTTTTTTCCTGATCACACTCTATCTTCTAGCATTCATCGTACGAGGCATTTCTTTTAAAGTCCTCATCTGAGGTTACCATGCAGCACATTTGTACCACGATTTCATGTAATTTTATATATATAATGCAGTTGTCTCTCCAGCTAGACCTGAGGTTCTCTCCTGTTGTGCATCTTTAAAACGAGAAAAAGAAAAGGCAATGCCCAGCTTCAGCCCCCACTCTCATGAGTTTTGTTGAATAGGGTCTGAGGTGGGACTCAAGCACTAGTGTTGTGTAAAGTTTTCCAGTTCATTTTGTTGAAAGGTAGGACTGAGAACCACTGAGCTAGGCCACACGTTTCTTGGATCAGGAATTCTGCTTTCCTATTCTGTAGCACTTTGCGGTTGAGTCGGGTAGGAATGTTGGATCATAATTTTTGGCTGGAGAGTTTTGAGGCCTTCTGTCCATGGCTGGTTCCTGTGATATCTGTCAAGTAACAGAAGAGAGCATTAAGCCCAGAACCATTGCAAATCAGAGCAGAAAAGGCCCTTATACTTAATGAATGCTAATCCTCTAGGAGGGGAGGGGTCTTTCCAAGGCCATGCCTTTGATCCAAGCTGGGACAAACTTGGGCTCCTCTTTGTGCTTCTTCCCTTTGCACCATCATCACCTTTCTGGCAACTAGGATCTATTTCTTAGGAACCTTACCAGGGGCTCAGCACTATGAGAGATTGAGAGATGTGTAAACTACAGTAAAGGAGCTTATAAGTCTAGTTGGGGAATAGGACATATTGAAATGGAAAACAAGTTATAATGCCAAAAAATAAGGAGATGTCAGAGGGGTGTGAGATGAGAAATGCCAAGGAATTTGTAAAGAAAGGAGGGATTCTATCTTATGAGAGTTGCCTGAGAAGGCTTCCTGGAGGAGGCAGGCTAACCTATTTCTTGAAGGATGGACAGAGTAGGTAGGTGAAAAGATGACCTGTGGGAAGGAATAGTGGAAGAGTCACTGCCCCTCTGCCCCATTGCTCTCCTGACCCCCACCATTGCCCACATGCATGCCCCCATCCTGTGACCTCCCACCAGAAATTCAAGGGAAAGAGCCCCTTGCAACCAGACAGTGCGAATTTCCTGTAATTTAGAGGGAACAGTGAGGTTTCTCCACGTGTCCATCTGACTTTCATTTGTTATTGCTCTGACTGGTCCCAGCCTTCTCCAGTTGAGGCCCATTTAAACATTTTCTGGCTTTTTTTGTTTTTATGACACTTGGCATAGCCTAATTATTTTGACCTGAGCAGCTCACTGGGGCCATATGAAATACAGGACAAAGGTGACAGCCAAACCAAAGCAGAGGTTGGGGGGTGGGTATTGAGTCTCACCCTGTCCTAGTGCACAAACGGCAGATCAGTTGCTCCAGGCAGAGGAGAGAGCATGAACCCATCTGAACAGAACCAAGTCAAAAGAGCAGAGTGGCATTGTGGAGGAGGACCTGATGGCCGAGAGCTCTAATTACTCGGATTATTCAAAGCCAAGGTAATAATGATGGGTAAGATTTATCCTGAGCTTGCCAGGAATTCTTCTAAGCACTTTTTAGATTTTCAGTCCATTCTCATAACAACCCTATGGGGAAGGTACTCTGAGTATTCCCATTTTACAGGTGAGCAAACTGAGGTTAGGTAAGTTGCCAGTACCTGGGTTTGGACCCAGCGGTGTGGCTGTAAGGCCTGTGTTAGCTGGTACTCTTTCTTGCAGCTCAATATGAGTTGACATATGTAGAAGGATCTCCCATACCGTATAATGCTTCTCTCAAGGATAGCACACTTGAGTGTCATTGGAGCCAGGGCCAGAGATGTGACATAGGGATGCCTGCCCTGTGGCTGGGGTACAGCAAGCAGGACTGGGGTGTTTTACCAACTGGTGAGCTCGCACCCTATGAGACACTTCACCCTCCTGGAACAGAAGCCCAGTCTTCTGCAAGATTTTCAAACAGAAGTTAGTAATGCATGTTTTTATGGACAAGCTGCAGACTTAAAGATTGTCCTACACACAAAATCCCGTGGAGCAGCGGAGTGGTGCCAAGCAGAGCACATCCAGACGGTTTTTGGTCCTCAGGCTGTCAGCATGTGGTCCCTGATTATCTCCCTTAACCCCCCAGCATCCCCAAATCCAGTGTCCACGTGTGTCCAGCAGGGATAACAGCAGATCTTGTGACATGGAGGTGTTGAGTAACTCGTCTGAGATCAGAGCTCTAACAAGGGTCAGAGGTGGGACTTAGTAGGCAGGTGGCCCGACTAGAAACTTGTTTCCTTGTGCTACTCTCACGAGCAGAAGTCTGACAGCAATTGGTCGGGATTAGAAGTCAGCAGACCTGGGTCCTGGCTCTGCGTCTGCATATTACTGTAGCCTTGAGCCCAAAAGAGTGAGATCCCTTCCAACCCTGTCCTGCATTCTGTACCTTGTTCTCTGTTGACCAGAAAGGGGCCTACCATGCAAAAGCATTTTAAAATGTTGCACAGGATATGTCTGAGGATAAATTATAGGAGAATGCAGATAATGACTTTATAGTTCAAGAGCATCTGTAGAAGGTGACTATGCCCTTAAGAAGTATACTAAATGCTGTGTTTAGTGTAAAATCACAATCCAGACTGGTCCTTACCTCCCAAGGTTAAAAACATACAGTATTTCTAAAGTGTTCTGGCAGAACATTCTTCATCGGGCCATGGAGTGTACCTAGCTTGCACTAAAAACCCATGCATTTTGCCTTTATCTGAGTTTCAAAGAAAGTATCAGTGCAACCATCTGGAATACATATTAGAATTCTAGGTGGCTCTTGACACAGCCGGCTCAATGGAAGATACGGTGTTTATGGGTGAACCAGTAATATTAATGATATTAATAATCATGATGGTCCTTACCTGCATAACATCTTATGGTTTAGGAAACAATTTCATATACCCACAATTAGACACTAGGCTGGTCTTCATATAGAATTATTGGGGCAAACATTAATTTTTAAAACGTAAACAGTGAAGTGAAAATGGAAATGAAATGTGGACATTTGCTGCCAGTCATATTTGCTTGAAGCTGTTTTGGGGGAGGAAAAACAAAAAGAAGGAAGGTAACATCTGAATCAAAACATATAAGCAAATAAAAACTTTTACCCCAAAGTGAAAATGTAAATCAACATTGTGTTACCCAGGAGAATTTGATGTGAAGTGTGAAATTAAGTCCAAGAGAGACCTGACCCCTTCTCTCTGTTCTGTTTCTCACCCCAGGCAGGTGGCAAATCTCAGATTCCTGAGGCAGCACGATCTTTTCTCCACTCCTTTGGATGTCTGACAATTTGTAAATCCACAAGGAAACCTTTCTTGCAAGGGTCTTCCTTAACAATCTCATGCAAACAGCATGAAGTGATCAAAAGAATAACTCTTGTTTTATATTTGCCTTGCCCACTTCTGAACAAGGGAGTGTATAGACACACATGCAGATACAAGCTAAGCTAATGTCCTTGTAATGACAGGCAGACTGGCAGAACCAGCAGGTTCTTGAGAACACTCTGGAGAAATGGGCAGGGCACAGCCAGGGCTTGAGTAAGAAGAGTGAAGCCCTTGCCTTGGGCTCCAAATTTAAGGGGGCACCAGAAACCTCAGTGGTCAAGATAAGAGAGAGTTTCATGCAAAATTTTTAAAACTCAAAATGCAAAAAAAAAAAAAAAAAAAAAAATCCACGATGAATAAAATGTCAGAATTTTAAATAAAGACAGGACAAATAGCAGTTTTAATGCTGGCGTTTACATACCGAATAAGCACAACAAAAAACTGGCAGCGCTTTCCATGTGCCAGGAGCTGTGTTCAGTAGTACACAGTCATTTACTCTTGGTACATTTCGGAGGGGCCTGATCTATCCGACGGTAAATCCAAATCCATTCGATAATAAACCATGTTAGAGGAAGAGTTCCTTTACGGGCTTCATAAACTCCATTACAGTCCATTTTGTCTTTGTTAAACATACGAGTTGAAAATTACAATCCCTTTATCCATTATGATCATTTTAGACACACAGCTCAAAAAGATCAGCATTAACTTAAAAAAAATGTATTAGCATGCCGTGTCTATGCAGTGCTCTTGTTTTCTGGGCTCTCACTGATGATTTTATTAAGTATCCTGAAGGAGGGGAAAAAATCAAAGATAATTATAAATTTATAAATACATAATTCATCAGCATAAAGTGATTTTTAATGGGATGGATGCAGAATTATCTATTTCCTCATGAAAATAACAGAGATGTGCTGATTAAGCCCCTAATCTACTCTATGTGAAATTCTAACCAAACTGATGGGGCGCATTTTCTTTTCCGAGACTACCTTTGATAAGAAATGCATTACAAACTCATCAGTTTGGCTTCCTGTTAACAAAGAGACAGCAGCCGTCTGGATCATTCTAGATTCACAGTGAAACTGCCACACCATGTATCCTCCAACTAGAGCCGTGCAAGTTTGACAAGGGGCAGATGAATCCGGGAGTTATTGCGCAGGGGTTTAAATCTATGCGGCAGCTGACGGTTGAAATAATCATCTATATATCGCTCTGAGCTAGCTGGGGAAAGGTTGAAGCTGTATATTTTCCACATATCTAGTCTAATGGTTAATCTGTTGTCTTGTGCGGGCTCTCTCACGGTGGACTTGCGGCACATGCTGACAGCTTCAAGAAATTGCTCGTGGTAGACGTGGTTTGCCTTGATTCTCAAAGTGCGGGGTGGATGAATCTGACTTCCCTTGAGTTGGAAGATGGGAAACTCACCCGACTGGTTTCCCCAAATGCCAGGGGACGTGCCGGACCCCTAGCGGGTTGGATAGTAGGGATAGTTGCATAGCTAAGCTACCTCTACCCCTCCCAACTTCCCCAAAGCTGTGCACTTGACGTGGGCTCCACGTGTGTTCCTTTTGTTGCTTCCCCGTCTTGGCAGATTGGGAAGAACATTGTCCTTTTCAAAATCTGAATGGCTAGAAAAATATGAGAAGATAAATGAGAGCAGAGATCAGCAAACTTTTTCTATCAAGGGCCAGCTACTGAATATCTCATGCTTTGCAGGCCACTAGGTCTCAACAGCAATGACTCAACTGTGTTGTACAGTGAAAACGGCCATAGACAATAGGTAAATGAACAACTGTGGCCATGTTCCAATAAAACTTTATTTATAGCCATCAGAATTTGAGTTTCCTATCATTTTAATGTGTTACGAAATATTATTCTTAGATTTTTTTCACCCAATCATTTAAAAATGTAAAAACAGTTTTAGCTTATGGAGTATACAAAAACATGTTCCAGACTGTGGTTTGCTGACCCTGGAACTTGAGAAATATAGGGAGAAAGAAAGCAGCTCTTGGTACCAGGGACTTGGCAAGTCCCCAAATCCATACTCTGAAACTCATCCCCCACAAACAGGTATTGCACATGCCAGGGCTACAGAAAAGAGTCAGATACACTTTTTGGCTTCAAAGCTGTTAGTATCTCGTTGGTATCAGAGTAAGAAACAGGGAGGGTAGGAAAGGAAAGTTGAGAAGGGGCTGTTTTGTTGGACTCCTGTATTTTTCCCCCAGTTTGATTCAAAGTAAAAGTTATCTTCCATCTCCTACTGCCTTCCCAATCTCCAAACTCCATTGCAATAATTCAAGGAAATTCTTGCATTTCTCATGTTAGTCATGTATTTGCTCTTAGAATTCCATTGTTTATCTTTGCGTCTCATCTCTGAGAAGCTAATATCTAGTCTTTGCTTGAGACTTTTCTTTGCCCTTGAGATGATAGAAACAATCTGTTCTAAGAAAAAAAGAGCCAGAGGCAACCAGATCTCCAAAAGGAATTTTCTACCTAATACCGAGCAGAGCATTGGGCAAGTTATTACAGCAGGTCAAGTTTTTAGCGAAGATATATGAGCTGAGATTCTAGATACAGGGGACCTTGATGAATGTTGGACTCCTACCAGGATGCATATAGAACATGAAGCTTACAGTTTGAGATGGGGGGTGGCGTGGGTTCCGTAGGTAACATCTAATCCACCCTGTTTGGCTTCAGAGGATCCATTAGGCCTGCAGTGTTTCCATAGAGAACATTGCAGCCCAGGTCATGTGGGTTCTGTTAGTATATTTATATAGTATTTTTTTCTCTCTCCCATGTAGAAGCTGAATTCTTTCATTACTGTGTGTTGATGGACTCAGACTTACACAATTCAGGTTTCCCAGGCAGTGAATAGAGCCAGAAATACACCCTGTGATTAACTTCTACATAACCTATTGTTCCTTAAAGTCTCCCTCCCCATCCTCCTATTAGCTCTACAAAAGCCAGAAATGAAAAAGCTGCAACAAACCTCCCCTCCCTGCCCCATCAGCCTACCTGGGGGCAGTTGCCCCTGTGCCCGGGATCCGGCCCACAGGGCCACTTACAGATACCGTCCATCCTCCTGTTACATAATGGCAGGCTGCTGTTATTTTCAACCCCATCCTCTAGGTGTTGCAAATAAATGTCTTTCCTATTTCTCAGCTAGAAGTTATGAAATTGCTTTTGAGAAGCAGCATTCTTCATCTTTTCAGTATCTGTGTATTAACATTCTCCATGATCTTTCAAAAATAGGTTTATTGGTTGGTCTTATCAATAACACTGCAAAGTGTTCACCAGTCTGCTGGGGGATGTATGTGATCCCAAGGTTTTCAGACCAGAAGCTCTCATTTCAAGGATATTACCCACTTTAACTCCCCCACGTTCTGATGTTGAGCTGCTCATGACCCTGTAGGCATAGAACTTGGCTCCGATGCCTGCCTCACTGTGTCCTTGCCTCCTTAGCTGCTCAGCCTCACTCATGTCATGGCACACGTCATGTCCCACTTATGGGATTCATCCTGAACCAACAGTCAGGTGCTCCTTTATAACAATTATAAAACCAAACTCACAGTATGGATTATTCATCTGGCATGTGTTGTTCTTGTTGTTGTTTTCCTTCATTGCTTCTGGAAGCGTCTACACCTTCTCACCCATGCGGTTCGTATGACAGGCACCTAGGGTTCTGATAGTCTATGATGACAAGACAGGAGATGTCCCTCCAGAAAGTGGGCACCATTCTGCGCTCCAATCCAGAGACTGCTCTTTCGTGGCTACGTTATAAGACCTTGAGAGTTCAGAAAGCCCAGATTTTCTGGTGAACATCTTAGGTTTTCCATCATATTAAAGAGAGAGGTTGGGCCAGCTTGGGAGTTTTGTCCATTGTGAATTGCATATTGGGAAAAGACTGTATTACTATGACTTACATGATTTTTCTTGGGGAGAAAGCCTGGTAAACCCACAAAAAATAGGAAGCACACTGTGATATCCCTAGCCTGGCAACCTCACCCTCTCTTCTTACCTTCAGTTTTGGTAAAACAAGATTCTCATCCCAAAAGATGGAAAACACGCACCCACTTTTCTTTTTTATCACTCATGATACAAGGAGACGCTATACCTCCTTCCTTCTTAGGAGTGGCAAACCCATGACGTTTAACACAAGTTAGGCGGCAATCACAACCAAGCTGACAAAGCCTGCTGTTTGAGATGAAAATGTTACTTTAACATTGAGGATTGATGACTTGGAATATAATGATTATTCAGTAGGATGCATTCTAGCAGACTTCAGGAAATAATGGATCTGGTCTTGCTGCTAAACTGAGTTTTGGTGTCTGTGTATGTCATAGGGAGAAGGGTACTCTAGGTTTTTGGAAATTATTGCACAAACAAGATTGTTTTCTGACATATTATCCCTTCTGACATTGATGACAAAAACACAGCAAAAAGAATTTCAAGAAGCCATCAGGGTAAAAGAAAACCACAGTTGAGCTGTGAGGAAGAAACTCCCCTTTTCATGTAAAGCTATAATTCTATTCGATGATAAAACTCGTTTGGAACTTCCCTAATGAAAAATTTCGCCGAGGATTCATTTCCATTTTCTTTTCTCGTTATTGTTTGGCAGTCAAGGTTGCAGCTAGATCGCGCTATCCCAAAGGCCCATTTGAGTTCAAGGACACAACTCACAATCCTCGGCTTGTGGCCGAGCCAGGTGAAGGAGTTCGGGAGCCCGCCCCTCTTTTAACAACCGCACCTTCAGCATTCTATCTTAACATGCTGAGCTCGGTTGAAGAAGACAGATGTACTGTTGTCGATTTCAGCATGCATTCAGCTTCTTGGGCAGCAAAATACCAAAGAGAAAAGCCATAGCAAACAAGAAATAACAATTGAAATGAGCCTGCCTCCAATCCAGCAGCTTGCTCAAGACTTTCGTCGGAAGCCCTGTTAGCTAGATGCCTTTGCGTTCAAGCCACTTTGCATGCTGCTCACTCTGAGTGATTCCTGTGTGAATATGACATTACTAATGACCTGCTAAGTGTGTGCAGATGTGGGTTTCTCCAGATGTGGTGATTCATAACATAATGGAGATAGCCAGTTGACTCATGTTTATGGGTTGTTTGCCTTTTATTGTATTTCCGAGGTTATTTGCTTTGAAGTGTTTTTTAACTCCAGCCAACAAATTCACCTTTAAGTGTCAAAGGGCGTCATCCCCCCAAACCCTGTGGAGGAAATGGGGAAGAGGGAATGTGCCCCAGGCTGGACCTGAGCGCTGCGTCCATCACATGTCAGCACTGGGCTCTTTGGAAAAGCTGAAAGTTGGAATCCTTGCCCCGTTTTATGCAAAAGGCCCACAAAGAGGCATTGGTAACACTGACACGGTGTTTGCAAGCTGGCGAGGCCAATAAAGAAAGGGATTTCTTTTTTAAAAAAAAAATCCAGTGAAATATATGATCATCTTGAAATAAGCCCAGAGCTCTGGCCAGTGTTTCTGGAGGATGTTGCCTTGCTTTTGCCTGAAAACAGAATGCCGATGAAAAGTCGAGTAAAATGTTGTTACAGATGTTCAACTCTGCATTAAGGCTGTTGGAATTACCACCACATCTTAAATCAATTCCCAGAACATTGTCTGGAGGTTATGTCATTGAAATAATGAATCCTCTTTAGTCAAGTATAAGCAAACATGTTAAAACATCATTGTAACTTTAAATTAAACTCTAGCGCAAACCAAGGGATCTGAAGCCTCATTAGACTTGCCTGACATTTTTCTAGCACTGAGTCTTCCCCAACTGTAAAACTGTTAGATTCAGAGCCTATTAGACAAGTGAGCGCTGGGAAGTTACAACAGCACATTAAGTGTTATACTTAGGGATGTGCAAAAACAAGCCCTTGAATTTTATAAGTACTCGGAGACTGGATGGAGTTCAGCTCCTATAAAAATTCCACATTGGATTCCTGGACTTGTTTGTGTATTAAAGAGGCCGGTAATTCAGGTTCCTTTCAAAGATCGTATCTTCACGCGCTTCCACAAGATGATGAGAGTGAAAATGCCGGAGACGGGGGTATATTGTAATTAGCCAAAAAGCAGGCTAAGTAGGAGCCCGTAAATGTGCATTGGCACGAGGTAGTGGCCAATTACCTCAATACATTTGTCTTTCATGAAAGTAAGTAAATTTCAGTCTCCCTTTCAATTCAATTTTTATTCCTTTCATGTAGTCACAGAAGCCATGAAATGAAAATTATATTTTATAGCTTAACTAAAAGTTTTTCTAGATTTGCTTTCCTTAAATATGCAGAAATTGATAGAATCCATATAAAGGATAATAATTAAATATGGTTTATAACCTACTTATGAGAAAGAAGTTATCACTGCTTCTCTCGTGGGATCTAAGCCATAGGTAATGGTCTCCATTACACAACGTTCATATATTTAAGCTGAAGACATCCCCCCCCATTTCTTCAGGGAACAGATCTGCATTTCCAGGCCTGTGAGTGCAGGAGGAAACCTTTGAACGTGAGTTTCATTTAAGAGAACAAATCCCGGTTTAAATGCAGTATGATTATGATGGATGATCTTTCTGAGTTGCAATGAAAATAAATAGTTTCCCTGCATGGAAGGAGGCATAACTTTAGCACTAGAACAAAGTGTCTCCCTGGAGCTGGGTAACAGGTATTAACTTACCCGTCTCCCATGTGAAGATCACTGCAGGTAAACAAACAGTGACAAGGGGCAAGGATAATGAGCACTTAGCCAAAGAGAGTTGTTTATTGTAGGTCCAGTGCAAATGGGGAGACGATAGTTAAGCAAAAGAATCCAACAGAACTGCCAATGAGTGGGACTTCTGTTCAGGACCTTACTAAAATGGACTCACTGAATAAATTGGACAAAACCATGGCAACATCTGGTGGCCTTGAATAAAGCTAGTCATAGTAGCCTAGGTTGGGTAAAAGACCTTTCTGGGTATGTCACTCTAACCCCGAGGAGGCCCGTGTGACAGAGAAGAGAACTTTCACCCCAACTAGACCCACTTACGTGCATACACGTTATCCAACCTGTCCTGTGACTCAACTAATCTAGGTCACCCTAAGCACAGTACAGCAATTGCAAGTGGTCCATATTAAAAGGTGAACTCGTATTATGGGTGGAATCAGTGCAAGACTTTCTACCCCGTCCTTACATGGGGAAAATGCAAAAGTATACTTATACACACACCTCTCTCTCTCTCTGTCTTTCTCTCTCTCCCTTTCTCTTTCACTCACTGCCTTTCTACCCCATTATTAACCTGGGATGCTGGCCCCCTATCCTGTGAAAGGAAGATGAATTCAGGTCAAGCTCAGAGTGCCTGTTTGCTTGCCGAGAGATGCATATCAACTCTAAGTGATTTTTTTCAATACCATTTATGTGGCTTGTATTTATTTCCTTTAATCTTTTAAGTGCTGTTTAGTTTCTGTGTGATTTGCTGTGGATGCTCATTTCTGATAAGATGCGATATCCTCCCAGCCACATAGTTCCTGCCTGGAGCCCTAAGTGACTGATAGGGTCGCAGCCTGAGCCTGGGCCTCAGGGGGGATGGGGCAGGGGAGCAGCTGGTAGAGTGAGTGGGCTGTGGCCATTTGTAGGTGCTTTCTTGCCTTCATTGCTTCTGGAATCACTCTCACCTCAAACTGCATTCTTGTTCCCTTTCCATGTGTCAGCCAGAATATAGACAACCCCAGACTAACAGTGGAATAGGGAAATGTACCAGGTGGGGTACTTTGAAGCAGGTTAGGAAGATAGTTGGATTATCAGAATCCCTTGGAACCATGTATCGTAACATACTAAATTTATTTAGGGCTTTCAGGGAAGTACCATATAATGCATGTCCTGATATGGGTCTTCCTGGGCAATGTCAAGTAGCTGCGATGGCATTCCCTGCCTCCCCCTCTAAGACTTACACCATTAACATATGTCAAGCTTCTTTTGATATCATCACTGCTAATATTTCTCTTCTTAGCTTTAAGGTGACTGCCGTGCATTCCGGGTTTCAAGGGTGCTTCCTCCCAGTCTGTGTTGCAGTCAACTCTAAGAATCCAAGGATCCTATGTTTTTCCTTCTTGACATTACAGCTTTAGCCTGAATTGTGGGGGTGGGGAGAGGAGGGCTAGAATTTTGCCACCGATGCCCTTGGGTGACAGGCTGGGTGCGCATCTGCTAGTTATGAAGCGGCTCTCTTAAAAGGAAGCATGATGCAAGCTAATACATCTCTAAAGCTTATTAGTGGGTGTCTTTGGGCAAAAGCAGTAGAGTGTGCTGTGCTGTTTGTGAGCGAAACTTCACATTGCTTAGCGATCTGTGTGGTTGAGACATTTGGAAAACAGCCTTTGGTTTCCAACGCCCTCGGCTGCCCTCCCTCCCTGCCCCCTACCACATCAGCAGAGATATCACTCAGTGGCAACCTCCTCCTTCATTCGGGTGCTCTTCTCCGGCCTGGTTCTCCAACCTCACAGCCCCGTCTTAATGAGTGGAGAAAGGATCCCATGTGCATGCCCCCCACATGCTCTCCCTCTAGGGAGCTGCAGGGACCAGAGCTGAGATGGGCTAGGGACCCTTGAGCCAGCAGGCACCAATGTTCCCAGTCCTGACCGATTGAAACATTGGCTGCCAAGGCCTCAGATCCTTGCCTCTCTCCAAGGCCCTTCCTCTGGCGTGCAGGGATTAGGCACCAGCTAAACTGGTTCGTTTGTACGATCAGCTGACTGGCAGCTCTTCTGCTGCTGTTTCCCATACGACTTTACTTCTGATTGTGGTTTGGAAAAACCCATTCTATTACTCAGCAAAGTAACTAAAATTAACTCTAAGAATAATGATTGAGTGTTCCAATATATACATATATATGTATATTTTTTATATACAGATAAATCATGATTTCTTTTCTTTCTTATGGCAGGGCGCTTACAAACTGGTATAGTCTGTTTCAAGTGCATGTTCAAAAGCTGGAGTGCTAAGAGGTGATGAGTTCACCTTTTCTAAGCCGGCCTCTTTGACTAACACATTTGGTCTTTGTCACTGGGTCCTAAAAGACAGCCATGAGTTCCTAGTGAGTGACTGAGCCGTGAGTGTGTGTCCTTTGATATCTTGCCTGTATCTCTCAGTCTGCCCTCAAACTGTTCATAATCTCATGAGCTGCCTGTCTTTCCAGTTGAAGATGAACAGCCATCAACACTGTCCCCCAAAAAAAAGCAGCGGAACGGAGGCATGCGGAACTCACCAAGCTCCTCGCCCAAGCTGATGAGGTAAGAAGAGGGGCCACGCGGGCCACAGGCCACGCGGGGCGCCTCGCCTCGCCTCGCCTCGCCTCGCCTCGCCTCTCCTCTCCTCTCCTCTCCTCTCCTCTCCTCTCCTCTCCTCTCCTCTCCTCTCCTCTCCTTCCCTCCGGGTCCCCTCCCCGCCCTGCCCAGGCCCAGAGCCTCCCCTCCCCCCGGCAAGCACCAGGCGGGGGAGGGGACCGATCGTTAGGTGGCTTCTTAAAGGCTGGAGTATTTATTCTGTCAGCTTGTCAGCAGTTAATGATAGAGCTGAAAAAATTCTGTCATGAAAAACAGTTTGAAAAGCTGTTTGAAAAATACATAGGCTTTAAAGTCTTAGCTGTCACCATGTCCTGTCTATGTGTAGTTCCTAAACAGCAGTGGCACTAATGACGACGGCAACCAATCAGAGGGACGCGTGTGGTTAGTTCGCCTCCGGCGAGTCTCTTTCTGCCGGAGTCCCTCCGAGGACTGTTTTCTGTACTTAAGGCCATATGTGAGATGTATCATCACAATCAAAAATGAACCTGAAGATTACCTTCCTTTTATCCTGTCGATTGAAATCAAATTTCTGTTAATTGATTTTGACTGATAAAAAAGTCTAATAATCTGTGGACTTGCCAAAGCAAAGTTCAAAAGTAATCCGGTTCTGCGCAGGCTAAAAGCAATATTAATTATGAAATACAGTGTGTACTCTCTCTCTGGCTCTCCTTCCTTCCCTCTTTCCTTCCCTCCTTCCCTCCCTCCTGCCTCCTTCCCTTCCTCTTCCCCTCACTTTTCCCTCTTCCCCCTTCCCACCTTCCTTCCTTCCTTTCTTTCCTTCCTTCCTTCTTTCTACCTTGACTATGGCTTCCTCTTGGAAATGGTAAACGAAACCAAATTTCAACAGAGTTCTGCAGGTTTCTCTTCGGGGCCTCTTCATCTTCCGTTTCCCCTGGTTGTTTTTGATTCATCTGCCAATCCCAGTGCTTATTTCCTCTAACACCCTAACTCTCTAGCCCCTCAGTGATGAAACAAGAGTGGCCCTAAATGATCACTGCCATGGAAACACCTGCCATCTTGATGCTTGATGTTTCTTTCTTCTTTTCTTTTCTCGCTTTTTCTTTTTCTTTTCTTTTCTTTTTTTTGACATTGGCTGCTCTCCTTCCTTTGATTACTGAAATAAAATTATGGCCATTTCCCCCTGTTCTTCCCTCTCTCCACACATTCGCATCTCCCTGGCCCTCCACAGCCACCCTTCTAGGACGCAGATGGGGCGGTCCCTCTCCCTGCGGTTGAGGACACAGGTTCCCATGGAGGGTTCCCCCAGCCCCATGTCCTTTTCCGTTATGATCATCTCTTCCTGTTAGATGTTTCCTTTTTTTTTTTTTTTAAAGGTTTTCTTTATGTTAGTCACCGTACAGTACATCCCTGGTTTCCGGTGTAAAGTTCGATGATTCATTAGTTGCGTATAACACCCAGTGCACCGTGCAATACGTGCCCTCCTTACTACCCATCACCGGCCTATCCCATCCCCCACTCCCCTCCCCTCTGAAGCCCTCAGTTTGTTTCTCAGAGTCCATAGTCTCTCATGCTTCATTCCCCCTTCTGATTACCCCCCCCTTTCTTTATCCCTTTCTTCCCCTACCGATCTTCCTAGACGTTTCCTGAACAGTGCTCTGCCTGCCCCTTCGCTCAGTCTTGCTGGGGTGTTGCTGATTTACATGCTTGTTTACAGTTTATGAGGAGGAATAAAATACACCAACTGCCAAGCTTCTCATTTTTATGATGCCAGTTGTCATGCTAGCATTCATTTCCTGTTTACTCACCTTTAGGTAATCGCCTTATCTAATGCTAATAGTTTTATCCATTTAAAGTAGAGAAAAGCCCAGGCGCTTTCTTTTGCCTAAATTTAGAGAAGCAAATAAATAAATAAAGAGAAGTCTGAAAAATCTGAAACCTTTGGAGCCAAATTCCCTGTCCCTGTTTGCTATGTAAAGTATGGCTCATTTCTTTGATCTTGAGTAATAATAATTCTGAGGCGTTATACTGTTTTCATATGCTTCAAAGCTGTGTCAAAGTTTTGCTGCTTAAGGGTACTTCTTTATTCTGTTGGCTCTTGGGTACCGAGATGACAGGTCTTCTGTACGAGGTGGAAGCTTTTTTAAGTCGTAGCCTTCAGCAAAACATCAAATTACCAAATCCAGGGTAACATACTTCTACACAAATGCCTTTCCTGTAGATATATTATACCATATATATTAAATACTTTAGTGTTACACGCTACATTTTATGTGCAATAGAAAGTGATGGTTTGAGGTAGCCTTGGGGGGACTTTTTTTCCACAAGCAGAAAAAGCTAGTGTATACCGTATCAAGCATGGTTTTTACAGGACTTTCTGCCCGAAGGCCTTTGTAAATAAGTAATGATCAACAGATTGGCTGTGGGTTTTTGAAAAGCATGCCTATGTCAGTTTGCATGATGGGGGAGAATTTTCAAAGTGGGTCTTGCTTTCATTGCCTGTTGGAGAGGGGCTGAGGGAGCAGTCATCCCGGGCTGGAGCTGTCTGCTCCGTAGTACATCAGAATTGCTAAACGTGGGTCAGGCGGTGAGCTGAAGCTCGCCAAGCTACAGAACTCGGGTTTCTGGTGTTGGTGCCTTTGCGCTGCTCTTTGGCCGCAGTTACTGCTTTACCCCACCTGCCCACAGCGGTCTCGACTGCAGCTCGGTGGGCACGGGCGGTCCCAAGTCAGAGGGTCTCCGATGCTCCTCCTTCACCGTGACCTTCCATGCCCCAGGTGCTCGGCATCGTCTTCCGCTGTGGAAGCAAAGACAGGGTACTGAGCCCACCATTTCTCTTCACTTCCGGCATGTGAATGAAGAACCCAGGGGCAGTTTCGTTTGGTTTGAATGTCTGGCACGGGCAGGGAGGCAGCCAGGACCTAATTTTGTTATGCCTTTCTTGTTGATTGAGAAGAAAGAGAGGGGCTCATGTGGTCTCTTGTGGCTTCTCCAGGTCACCCCACCTCTTCCAATACTCCCTTTCGACTCTGCAGAAGATAGGACTCTCAGGTCCTATTCTTCTGACCTGAAAAATCCATAAAGGAAGCTAATGACTTATCTGAAGTGGGTTTTTCGACATGAGTTTGTGGCTTTGCTTGTTGGAGCAGAATCAATCATTCGGAATGTGGAAAGCTTTTCGTGGCCTATGGGCAGTGATAGGAGTAGCTCCAAGAGAAACCTGAGAGCCCAGGACGGGCTAGGATAGGCTTTAATTTACCGCTGTGGCTTCCTCAAATAAAACCGGCTCCGGCGCCAGGGGTTCCTGCAAGCCACCTGCAAGCCACCTGCCAGCGTGAAGTGCTGCCGGGACTGCACTAATGGTCTTGGTCTCCCCTTTGTTCTGGGATCAGGCTCACCCCGGTTTTTCAGTGTCACTTAGCTCTCTGCACCACCATTAGGCGAACAGCCTCGTTTCGTGTGTCTGGATCCTGACACACTAGGTTTTTTAGTCGCCTGACAGAAGACAGCTCTCGCAGCCCGACTGAGCCGAATGGCAGGCATCTGTGCTCCAAGCCAGCGAGTCCTGTGTCAGAACAGATAACCTTTGGCTTCCCAAACCCTCCAGGAGGAGTACGCCATGGAGTTTCCCAGATTCTTGTTATTTGCCTTCCTTGTCGATCTTTTAACATGGAATGATCTAAGGAACCTCTCTTGGTTTCCCTTTCAAGTCACCAAGAGCCCATGGCCCCCTGCTTCCCGCTAGTGAGTCTGCGCCTTGGGAGGATGGCTGTGTTTTCCTCCCATTGCAAGGCTGTGGAAAGCAAGAACATTGTCTCTGGATAACCAGGTCGAGGGTTCCTAATCTGGGGGTCTCGCACATCCAATGAAAGCTCTCTAGAAAGTCTCTCTGGGGGAAAAAAAAAGCACACTAGGCACCATTTTGACTACAACTGAAGCAGGTTCATGGATTCCCTCCATGCTTACAATCGTATTCCGTTCTTTCCACTGCCAACTTCAAGGAGTTGTAGTCACACACGCTGGTGGATACTAAGAATATTTCTCCAGCGGGTAGACAGCAGAGAGTCAATGTCTGGACTCTCACACTGCAGCCTCAGATGGGATCCAGAAAGGCTGTGCATTTCGGCTGCCTGTTGCGATTCCTTTTCTCAGATTAATTCTCATTTAGCAAACGCTTTTTGAAAGCCTGCTGTTTTGGGGGCTGTAGAAAGTCTTGAGGAGCATAAAGTAAGATGGGTTAGAGTGGGTCTCTGTCTTCAAAACGATCACAGTTTAATGTAGGAGACGGGCAAACATATATGGCAAAACAGAGTAGAAACAGCTTGGAGATGTACTAGCACGGGCTGTGAGAACAGAGAGAGCCGCCATTACTTCTGGTTTGGGAGGCTGAGGCTGCTTTGTGAAGGAACTTTCATTTAAATCTAGCCCTGGGGGGCGCCTGGGTGGCACAGCGGTTAAGCGTCTGCCTTCGGCTCAGGGCGTGATCCCGGCGTTACGGGATCGAGCCCCCCATCAGGCTCTTCCGCTATGAGCCTGCTTATTCCTCTCCCACTCCCCCTGCTTATGTTCCCTCTCTCGCTGGCTGTCTCTATCTCTGTCAAATAAATAAATAAAATTTAAAAAAAAAAAGTAAAAAAATAAATAAATAAATCTAGCCCTGGATGATGAGGCGAATTCTCTAGTAATATCAATGCCTACCCTTGTTCATTGTTTACTGGGGGCCAGGCATCATTCCAAGAGCATTATGCCTGTGAACTCACTGAATCTTAACTCCAACTCCACGAGTGGGGATTACACTTTCCCCCATTTTACAGATGAAGAAGTTGAGTAACAGAGATGGAAAGTCTAGTGGATCTAGTGAGTCTTACCCAATGAGGAAGATTTGAACCCAGATGGTTTAGCTTCCCAGCCCATATTATTAACTCTTTTACTGTTCTGTCCAATGGAGGAAATAGGGAGAGTGCTCAGGCCATAGTAAGGGGCTTGGTGTGGCTAGAGCAAGGGGTCCTTGGAGAGACATAAGTAGAGGTGGAAATAATGAAAGTATTCTTGTACCCACTCATGAAGGCCTTTGCCTGTCATAGGCACTGGGAAACCCTTGCAAGTTCTTGAGGAGACAGTGTTTTGGGAAGATCACTGGTGACAGTATAAGGAGAGGTGTAGAAACAACCCTCCATCAGGGAAGACACACATTATATAAATAGAGAGGTGTGAGAAGGCCCAACCAGCCCCAGCCTCCGCCAAGGTCCTTTGGGTGCCAAAACACTCAGGGTCTGTTGTAGGATAGTGGTCCAGAAGTGGGCCACAGTCTTCCCAAGAAGGACACATGGCATTCCTGACATCAGTCCATGTTACACCGGTGTCTCCAAGACCTAGGAAACTTGAAGTCAAATAGAAGGCCCATGAACCATGAGGATTCATGCAGGATGTGTTGGGTAGACAGTTTACCAAAGAGATGTCACAAGACCCAGAAAATATTAGAGATTGGCTGGTTTCCTTAATAGGAAGGGAAATAGGATTTGAGGAAAACCGATTAGCCTCTTGGGCATTTACTGATCATTAAGTGAAATAAACTCATCTGCTTGTTAAGACCCATCCTTCTCTTTTGACTCATACCTTCCATGGGGTCTTTTTGTTAGGACTGCCAACTTGAAAGGTTCTAGTAATAGAAAATGGCAAGATGTCCTGAGCCCCGTCAGAGTTGGGGACAGAACGCCACTCTCGAAGCGCCTTCCAACTGGGCAGAATAAAGAAGGAAGGCAGGGACAGCTTAACTAAGTAAATTCACCTCTGAATGCACAAACAAATAGCAAATGACAGGCCCCCACGGGACTGGAGAAGAAAGAAATAGTGGGGCTCATCATACCAGGGCTTGGGGTGGATTTGACACAGGTCTCTGGACAAGTTGCACACTCAGCAGGGGATCATTAGCCCGTCCTCTCCTTTCAAGAGCATCTTGCACGCTCTCCTCGAGGACCGAAGAACATGTCAGCCCTCCCAGGTTGTCTCCCAGACATAAAGGCAGTAATTTCCTTCTTCCTTTTAGAATGGTGGTTGCCTAACCAGGATGATGTATGAGGTGGCCGTAGTTCTTCACTGTTTACTTGTTAGGCAGGAAAAAAGATGAAAGTAGATAGAGAAATTGAAAGGGACTCTGGTTGCGGCAGAGTGGCTAGAGCCTGGCCTGAAGGTTTTGTCAAGGTGGCTCTAGGGATGGCCATTTGGTGGGGATGGGGGTGGGGTGGGGAAATGGGGGCAGCTGTGTCTCGGGAGAGATGCTGAAAGGATGAGTGAAGGTAGGAGCCAGAACCAAAAGCCAGTATCCTTCCAACATAATAGGAAATAATATTCGTCTGGAAATGAAATGCGCCCCAGAATGAGGCAGATTATTTATGGTGCTGAAGACCCAAATGTGAGCCCCTTTGAGGAGACTACCTGAGACCGTCTTCAGCCCAGCCAAAGACTCACTTGCAAGGCCCTTCCCTCTTGAGCATTGCTTTCACGGACTGAGTTACTGGCTGCCGTATTGTCTTTCATGGAGTAGAAGAGGAAATGAGGAGAAAGGAGGGTAGAAAACTGAATTATAAGTGTATTTTACAAGAATTAATATTTCATTTGCCTTTTTAAAAATTATTTGATTTATTTATTTCAGAGACAGAGAGAGAGCACGAGCAGGGGGAGGGGCAGAGAGAGAGGGAGAAGCAGACTCCCCGCTGAGCAGGGAGCCCGATGCAGGGCTCGATTCCAGGACCCTGGGATCATGACCTGAGCCGAAGGCAGATGCTTCACCAACCAAACCACGCAGGCGTCCCTAATTTGCCTTTTTATGTTTGTTTATTTGCTGATGAACTCACAGGAGTGGAGTCAGCAAGAGAGAGGCATTAGCGTGGCATCCAGGTTGGGAGCCCCATCAGGTGTTGACACAACCGTTCAGGTTCTGGAGAGTCACACAGAGACAGTCAGGGTAGGCAACTTGGATATGCTTTTGTCATCAGCCCTCTAATTCTCCATTTGGATGGGGGGCAGGACTAGGGTGAGCCCTAGGAGGGGCCTCCTAAATTCTGCACCT
Organism: Ursus americanus; assembly: GCF_024610735.1. NCBI lineage: Eukaryota > Metazoa > Chordata > Mammalia > Carnivora > Ursidae > Ursus > Ursus americanus. The sequence continues at coordinate 48,860,762 of NC_142132.1, forward strand.
ACACCCTTCACTTGCATCACTCTGGCCCTGGCCTTGCTCGAGAGAATCCTAGCCTTTCGGCTTGTGGGTTGCAAACAGTTGCTAGCTCGGGTAGAATTGACTCAAACCATATAGTTTCTCCATCTGGACAACACGTTATAGCAATGGTTCTCAAACTTCAGTATGCATAAAATCATCTAGAGCTGCTTGTTAAAACAGCTCGATTCAGTAGGTCTGGGCTGGGCTTGAGAATTCACATTTCTCTCAAGCTCCCAGGTGCTGCTGATACAGCTGGTATGGGGCCACACCTTGAGAACTACTGCTTCCGTGAGTCAGAGCAGCAAATGAAACTCGATGTCATAGGGGCCCTTTTTGCAGAAATGTTCAGACTTGACAACGGAACACTAACTAGTTGCTTCATTAAGAACACCTGTCTTGACCACCGTTGACCATCAAACATAAGTCTTCCCTGCTGACCAGCGACGGCAGCGGCTCCAGGCACACTCCAGACGGCCCGACCTATTAAAGTCCTATTTTCAGAGTCTCTCTTTAGATCAAGATGCCCTATTTCAAATACAGTCCCTATAAAGTGTTAAACTGTGCAAGAGCCTTGGTGCTCCACAAACAAATTGCCCCAAGATAACAGAGGTGAACGAGCTATCACTGGGCATATTTTCAGGTCTCCATAAAAGGTCTGGTGAATTTCCGTTGACTGGGTTAAGAGTCAAGAGATTAGAGTCAGAGACTAGAGATCGTTTGTCAGCTCCTCTCATTAGTTGGTTGTTTATTGAGGATATACTCTGTCCTCTGCTGGATTCTGGAAATTCACCAGCGAGTATGATAGGCGTTCCTTGCCCTCAAGAAACTCAACATCTAATGAATGAGACAAAAATGCAAATTATTATCTCAGAAGGAGCATCTCTCACTTCTGTAGGAGCTCCGAGGAAGGGCAAACGGCTCCCGTCTCTGGTTATGGGGAAGACAGCTTCAGAAGGAACATTTGGAACAAAGCACAAGGCCTCAAAAATATCCCCGTAGCCCCGCAGTGGTGTTGACATGATAGCTATACTCCATAGCATTAGTCTTTGCCACTGCGACAAAGCCCGCCGAGGGCTGAGAAGTTCTCCCACATTTTATCTGGCCTCCAGTTTCCCAGGGAGACCACTGCAGGGTGGGCCTCAACCTAATGGGGATGCTCGGAAGGACAGGAGAGGTCTTACGAGATGAGAAATGAGGCCCCAAAGCTCACACAGAGGATGCAATTCAAAAATCATGTTGTAACTTTCCTCTTTACACTTTTTTTTTTTTGGTCTTGTTTACTTGTACTTTAATGTAAATTTCTGAAGGCCAGTGTTGAACCCACTGCCACAGAAAAACTGGGATTTGCTGTATTTGCCTGTAAGGGAAACTGTGCTCTTTAAAATATAATACTGGCTTCCCCATCGCAGGTTTGCTAGAAAAGGGATTTGTGTTTTTGCTTTAGGCACTTGTCTTCAAGGCAAGCTTTTTGTGTTTCTGCTCAGGCAGGGCATTTAGTTCACGTCTTCAGATTAATTGATGGCAAGTGGCATTCCTTGCTCTGCAAATCCTCAAAACAATGATCTTTTATTCTTTATTTGAAGTCAGGCATGCTTAATTTCAAGCTGTGGACTTTGGAGGTGTGAGCTCAGATTCAAGAAGCATAGATATGAAAAATTTAACTCACTGGGGCCCCTTGGTTGCTATAAAAATGTGGGTATTCCTGAACGGAGCCTTTACATATTGGAACATGGCAAAAGCTCTCCCCGGCTTAACTGATTATTGAGGCTCTCCTTAGCACATTGTCCTGACAAAGGCTCATGGGGTAATTTCCTACTGATTATTCACACAAGCTGTGCATTTCATGAATGCCCCCCAGCCCCGTGCTGGTCTGCCTGTCTTTGCAGGTCCGGACACTGGGGTTAAGGGCTCTGCAGTGGAGAATGAATGAAATCCAGCTGCCTCCTGCAAATGGGAGGGGGCGGGATGGGGCCAAGCAGCATTGGCTTCCAGTCAAGACTTGGTCGTCAAACCTTGCCTATCCTCTCACTGGCTGTGCTGCCATGTTACTTAACCACTCTCTTTCCCAACCACTCAGATGGCTAATAAGAGTAGAAATTACCTGGAGCACTGGGTGATATATGCAAGTAATGAATCGTGGAACTTTACGTCAAAAACCAGGGATGTACTGTATGGTGACTAATATAATAAAAAAATATTATTTAAAAAAAGAAATTACCTGCAAGTGTTACAGTCATGAGTAGATCATAAAAGGGAGGTAAAAGTTTCAGCCTTGCAACATTTGTAACAATTCAACTCATGGTGGCTATCCATTCATAATAGCAATGGTAGCAGAAATAATTGTAGTAACCCTATGTTTGTATTATTGAACTGCTCTGCCTTTACTGTCTCCTTCCATAAGAGCTACAAATACATGAGTGGGCTTTTAGCAAAGTATAAAGAACGATAATAATAGTAATGGTAGTTGACACTTGTTGAGGGCACGCTCTGTGTCAGGTTCTATGCTAGGGGCATGACGGGCTTTGCTCATGTAACCCCTACATGGGAATCCATTAAGTAATGATGGTGATTAACACTCTCATTTTACAGATGAAGAAATTGAGGCAAGGCACAAGGTAGCAAGTAGTAGATGAGCCAAGACTTGCAGATAGATACTTGGGTGTGGAGCCACTGTACTATGTCGTCACTGAGGAAATAGGTTGTTTCCTGTCCTCAGTGATGTCCACCCCCAAAACATCCCCTTTGCAGAAAGACTCTTGGTTGAAATGAATAAATTAACTGGTGCCCAGGCTTCCTCTTTACTTTGAATTGGGTTGTCATAGGTATCAATCCAAAAATGTGGATGCAAGTTAAAGACTAGAGAGAAGTGCCCTCTTGGGCAAAGCACATCTCATTGTGTATGTATGTTGGGGTGAGGTGGTGCTGGGGGGGGGGATTCGTCCAAACTCTTTGATTAAGATATTGTGTATTTCTGGTCTATTTCTGTGTATTCCAAAACTGGTGGCAGGATGTTTTTTCTCCCTGAAACAAATAGGTGAGACTGAGGAGCAAGAAGGGCAGCTGGGGTCCCTTCTAGAGACCGATACCTGGTACATTGTGCCCATTTGTCAAGGTGGACTGTTGTATGAGTTTCCTGGGGTGGCCATAATAAAGTAGCATATATAGGGTGTCTTAATCAATAGGAATTGATTTTTCTCACAGTTGGGATGTTGGAAGTCCAAGATCAAGGTGCCAGCAGGATTGGTTTCTTCTGAGTTGGTGAAGGAAGGCTCTGTTCCAGGTCTCCCTCCTTGGTTTCTAGATGGCTATCTTATCCCTGTGTCTTCACATGTCTCTATATGTCTGTATCTAAATTTCCTCTTCTTCTAAGTTCAGCAGCCATATTGAATTAGGGCCCATCCTAAAGATCTCTTTTTAATTTAATTACCTCTTTAAAGACTATATCGTCCAATCGCATCCTGAAGTACTGAGAGTTAAGACTTGAATGTACAGACTTTGTGCGGGACAGAATTATGCTCATTTAGCAGCTATGCAGCAGATAGACCTCACCTCACAGTGTTTCTGGTACCTTAAAATAATGCATGTACATAGGCTCAGTTGTAAATGAAAAATGAGCCTTGAATCAATCACAGTGCATTTTAGAGGAGTTGAGATTACTTTGTGAGTTGAGGAAATGCGTAAACTAATTAATATAGGAAAGACAATATCAGTATTTCTCCTTAGTTCCAACTAAGTGGTCTTTGAGGAATTGTCTGAGAATGTTGAATGTGGCTCTCTTAATCATTTTGTAAACAAATGATGCTGGGGTGCTTTGTTCAGGGAGGTTTCTGGTGGACTTCCTTTCCAGGTACAACAAACTGGATCTTCTCCTGGGCCTCCCCTGACCACAGCAATGTTGGTTGTACTCAGTGGAAAATGCTCAAACTTTCTTTTATTGATGTGAACTCCATCAACCTCAATTTAGAAGCAGGAGTTGCTGTGGCCGACTGGCTCTTCACTGTTCACCTGTGTCAGAGACCTCTGCAGTTTAAGCCAGTCTAAACCACTTGAAATCACTACAGAAATAGACATGGTAAAGAAATTCATCCAGTCTGGCCTAAAGTAGTTATGGACCCTCGTGTTGTTGGAATGAATCATGTTCTAAGCTTCCTTCCAGATGGTAGAACCGGTGGATGAGGAATACTCATGGTCTTTCATGGAACACTAAAGCCTTCAGTCTTTATTTCTTCTTATCTCCCATCTTTGCTCCAACAACAACCTTTCTTCAGTTACTTAGTGTTCTCTGGCCTTTGATGCCTAGCAGTGGCCCATTTTTTTCAGAATCCTTCTAGCCACCTCTTTCTCAGTGAGAGAACAGTGCTTCAAACCTTGAATGTCTTCTAGGTTCACCCAACATTTATAATGAAATCTCTGTATCCTAGCTTTTCTAGAATGTCTCAAATGATGAGAAATCCAGTACCTTGGGAAACATGTCTTTTTTTTTTAAACCCCTTCCATTTTTATAACAGTCTTTGTGTTTGGAAGCTTGATTTTTTGTTCTATCTAAATTCCACACATGGTTCCTAGCCTGCTCTCAATCAGTCACATGCAATCAGTGGATTCCATCTTGTATTTGATGACCACCATTGCACATCGGAGGACAGCTAGTGTTCCTGGCCTGAGTTTTCTGTACCTCAGGTTGGACAATACTATAGCTAACATCACCAACCATCGTTTGGGGTGCCATCCTTAGACTCATGTGGGCCTCAAGTTTCTGAGTGGATCCTAATGGCTGCTAGTGGATCGACACTAAAATACACTGAGATTGTGCCTCACCTTTCAGGGATCAGATGAAATGTTCCCTTCTCTGGGCAGCCTTCCTTAATGTTACTCAAATACCAGGCAATTAACAGCTTCTTTCTTGGTATTCTCATGCCACCTGGTATGCTATAACACTCATCACACTGTATCACAACTATTGATTGACATTTTCTGTCTCTTGCTATATTATGACCCTCTCTTTGACTAGGGACTGCATCTTAATCATCAGGGTAGCCTCCATTCCTGGATCAAAACAGAAAATTTGTGTTTATTGGTTGCTTTGAAGATTCAAGAAATCAAAGTTCAAAATCTAGCTACCGTGGCTGGTCAGAAAAGGAAATATTTTTTCTTTGGAGAGATTTTTAATGGTCCTCGGCTCATTCCTTTGAGGACAATCCTGGGTAATACATTTAAATTGTCCAGACCAGGGTGAGAGGCACGTAGGGAGTACAGAGTGCAGCATGGCATACCACTGAGACTCTCAGATGCTTCTGGATATTCCAATGCCAATCGTGGTTTGTAACCCTTGTGTCAAATTAAACCTGAAACTAATATAGCATTGTATGTCCACTAGACTTAAAGAACAAATAAGATTTTTTTTAAAAACGAAATTATACCTGCTTTCCCCAGAACTTCATCCCAGTTAGTGAAGCTTGACATTAGAAAACTTTTTCCTCTTATTGAGGAATAACTGATCATCAGGCTTATTTATTTACTTTTCTAAGAGTAGGGTTGGAGGCATTCGGGGCAGGTTTCAGACCTTCTTGAGATAATACTCCCTCTCTCACCAATAAACTGGGCCAGAGAATTTGAAGCTGGCTCTATTTCTTCAGGGAAAATTTATTAAGATCCTCTTGCAACTAAAATACATTCTTCTAGGGCTGGGAAGAGTTCATTCTGTTCATTTTCCGAAATCTCTTCTCTTTGGTGCTTTCTGTCCACCTACCTGTCGCAGACAGATATCTATAAAAACTATTACAGATTCTTCAAGGATGAAAAAAAAATCAAAAGTTGTTCTTGCCCTGATCTGTGACCAGGTCTTAGGAGCAACTGCCTTTTTATTTTAGCATTTTTGACCAAGTTCGGGATTTGAAAGGTGGCCTGGTGGTTTACACCGTAAGACCTCCCAACAGCTCAGCTACTGAGATGCTATTCCAAGGTGGATTGTTCTTCTCCTTTGAAGATTAGATGTGACAGTTCCTATCGTAATCTAGCATGTTTGTTGAGGATAACTTGGCAGGATAGCCTCACACGGTATTTGTCATTTGGTATCGCCTAAAAGCGAATTCTCAGGACTAAATAAATACAGTGAGAATTTTCCCATCTTGTGGGGGTGGAGTGAGTATTGGAGGGGGAGGATGTTCGTGATACATATCCTGATATCCCGAAAGCTTAATTCTAGGTCTGTGGATCATGTAGGAGAGCTTCCTGTCCCACTTTCTATGCAGTGGACATACACATGAGAAGTATCAGAGAAATATCAGAGGGAGAAATACTAAAAACTAAACAGTCACCCACTGATGCTTAAAATAGACAATTTAAAGGGTAAAAATCACTTTATAATAAGCTTTTGGAATTGGAACCTATTTATATTTCTACCTTGAATTGGTGATATTTTTAGGGAAGCTCGCTCTCGGGCAAGGACAGCTAGGTGTGTATGCCTGGGACACTGTCCTAATTATATGCAGTCAATGTTGTGGGAACCTACACGACCTCCCCAAAACCGAGATGTGGAATCACTCTCAGAGATGGAACCTGGACAGTGGATATGGCCCAAGATGTAGGAGTATGTCTCTTATGCCGTGAGCCTGTCAGGCCTGCCTGGTTTTATTGTAGTTCCTGAGGTTGTCGGTGAGGCTCTACCAACCCACTGGAGCCGAAGCCTCTGGAGCGGCAGCTTTCCTTCCCACCAGTAAACAAGGCAAGACAGTGAATTCAAGACAAGTTTATTAAGATGCGTCTGAGCTTGAGCTCTCGTCCCAGGAAGGCTGCAGTTGGGAGGTGCAGTGGGGGTGGGGGAGACCGTCATTGGGCGGTGAGTGCAAATACAGTTGTCAAGGCAAGGAGAGAGGGTGTTGTTTAGTATTGAAATCATGTATTCCAGATGTGGGCATTTGGTAGTCAATCTGCTCTGAAGTGACATGCTGCTGAATCTTTAAAGGGCTTCAGCCGGGGAGAGCAAAATCTGATTGGGCAAATTGCTAAAATATTTAAAGTGCAGCCTGTTAAAGCTTTTACTGCGAAGAGCATCACGTCAGAAGTTGTAGTCAGAAAGAGCAAGTAATTGGCTTTCCATCCTCATGCCAGTCAGTCAGCATGAGGCTCTATTCCTATTCCTTCCTCTTCATTGCCAATGCTAATAACAACCCTTTGGTTTGAGTGAGTGAGTGTGTGTGTGTGTGTGTGTGTGTGTGTGTGTGTATGCATGCACACACTGGGGAGACTGGGGAGCTGGTAAAATGAGAATAGGAGGGAGAGGTGTCCATGAAAAGAGGCTAAATCCAGAAAATGACATGAAAGCCATTTTAGAGAAATGGGAACAGGAGGGAAAGGCAGAATTACTCGTTCATAAAGGTCGCCTGCCTTTCCAGGTGGTGGTGGTGGTTGGGGCAGTTGTCTTTCAAAGAATGGGTTCGACAAGCAAAAGAATGGCCTTGACAAGCAAAAGAATGGCCTTCAGTGACAGCCACTTCCTGTGCATCTTTCAAGTCCTCTGAGATGTAACTCAGGGGGCACTTTCCATTTATAATTTATTGCATTTTCCACTTAAGTTTTCTTGTCCTTTTCTCCCCAGGCATGACCCCTTGTTAATTCCTGGCAATGATCAGATTGACAACATGGACTCCAACGTGAAGAAGTACGACTCTACTGGCATGTTTCACTGGTGTGCACCCAAGGAGATAGAGAAAGTCATCCTGGTGAGTGGTGGGCCACAGAATCTGCACCATCCACTTTGGTTCCAAACGACCATTGCTAGGAATGAGGTTTCCCTAACCAGCTGGTGGGAAAATATATTCCCTGGTCCTAACTATTTTTGATCATTAAAATTTGGGACACAGATTGAAGCAACTAGAACCCTCAATGGAATATGAACAAAGGATGGAATTTTTAACCTCTGAATATTTATTGGCTTGTTACAATATGGGGCAGGTATGTGCTGTGTGCAAGGCATCATGGGAAGTGGTAGGTACATAATTCCTATGGATGTGGCTCTGCTTGACCTCTTTACACTTCAGTTCTCTTATTTGTAAGAAGATGAGATGAGACTGACCCTAACTCCTAGGTTGTAGTGAAGAGTAAAACCCAAAGGCGACTCAATGAAGTTACTTATTATTATTATTATTATTATTATTATTATTAAATGCCAGGAAGAGATGTGAATGCTACCAATAAAATAAACAGTATTACTTGTTTATAACAATGTCTCGTCTTCTTCTAGATAATAACCTTGCATATTCGGGATCCTTCCAACACATGATGCAAAATGCATTTGCTGATGATGACAATGATGAGCCACGGGTCCACCTCGGGCAGGTGGGGGCTCAGAGCCCTGTTTCGTGGTTGGGTCATCTCGGTAGCAGCAGTAGGCTTCTTCCGGTCTCTCATAGGAATGTCAGCCTAGATAACAATCCATTCTACTCTGCGGACTTGTCCTGTTAACGGCTTTAGGTTTTAATGCCCACATCGGGTTCCCTATGGTTTATTGTCCTACTAATCCATGAAAAATGGATTAATAATCAGGAAGGTCAGATGCCTTCTCATCGCAGATTGCTGTGTCCTGCTTCTTTGTGTCAGCCAGGAAAATCCTATCATTTCTGGTGTCATGGCCGCCCTTCTTAGAAAGGGGCTGCCCCAGTTCCTCAGAATGGCTTTGTACTCTAATTCACTAGATTTTTCCCTGTGTTTTATCTGAATGTGTGTATGTGTGTGTTTTCTCGGTTTAATTATAATCAAGCAATTAAGAGCCAATACAGGGTTGTGCTAGAGGCTGTCTTGGAGGTGTGAACGTTGTAGACAAAAGCACAGAAAGTCAGAATTCTCAAGAAACAGCTATTGTCCAATTTAGAGGAGCGCAAATGGTGCTAAACACGAAGGTACTCTGTGTATTTACATTCTGATGTATTCACTGCGCTTTTGCCCTGTTGATCCAAACTCAGACTGGCGTTACCCATCTGTGGCAGGTAAAGGCCTGGGTATCATATCTGGAATTCAGGGTTTTAATGGCTTGCCTAAATTCCTGAAGAGGGTATGGCTAATTGACATCCAAACAAAGTCCCTCTGGCATGAAAGAGTTTAGGGAAGTGAGTTACTGCTTCTGTCATCTGAAAAATAACATCATTTAACGAAACATTTATAACAGGCCATTTATGTGCTAGGCGCTGCTCTTGTGGCTAGGGGGGACAGCCCCTGACAATGACTGCTGTCATAGAGCTTATGTTCTAGGGGAGGTAAAGAGAAGATCTCCAGGTAAACAAATGAATATAGAGAAGCATTTCAGATGCCGATACAGTGCCATGAAGACAATCAAGGAGGGCCATGGGCTAGAAAGGGACCAGGAGGTGTTATTTAGACAGTGTGGGTCCAAGAAGCCCTCTCCAAAGTCCCATTGGAGCAGAGATGAGAATACTCAGAAGAGCCAGCTGTGTGAAGATGCTTTGGGGTTGCATGGACCCCCTGGGTGCAGGACACTAACTGCTCTGGGGGATAGAAAATATGAAGTGGCCTCAGTCTTGAGGAAATGATCATCTAATTAGAAGACAAAATATAACCAAATATAACCAATATATAGCTAAGTGTTCTGAGGCACAAAATGCAATTCAAATCTAGGGGAACAGGACTAGGATGTATCTAAGTGGCCAGGAAAGTCTTACTGGATGCAAACAGATTTTGCTTTGAAGGGTTTAAGGCCATTAAGACCCAGTTTGGGTTAGGCCTTCAAGGATGTATTGGAAGCACAAGATAGTTGCTCTAGTGGGTCTTAAGCCTGGCAGAATCAGACTCTCCGGGAACTGGGATCTCGACAAGATTCTGCAGGTGATGTTATTATGGCCCGTCAAAGGATTGGTGTTTCGGTCCCCAGAGCTAAGCTCCTGTGGTCAGGCCCTTTGCTAACTGGAGCCTTACCCACCTCCCCATGTAGATTTCCAGTCCCCGCTCTGGACCCAGTTTGTATTCCTCAGATTCATTGAAGAGAGCTAGATGCCCAGGTGACCTGGCCAATTAAAAGCGATTAGAAGCCCCATCACAGCATGTTACAGACTGGTTGATGATGCTCTGCTGGGGTATGTAGGCACTCGGACTTCCAAGCAGCCAAGATAACTAACTCTAGGTCTTCTCCGTGAAACAGTGATGTGGGATGTTGACTTCCCAGTGGGTCCTCCTTGGTCACTGTTTCTAAGACATATCTTACAGCCCCTGTCTTAGGTGTTCCTGTGCTATTGCAGAGGGAAACTGATAATGGTGACAGCCCCTGCTTTATTCTAATGATCAGGGAGTGAAAGCTAGCTTCTCCTTCTCCTTGGGTGTTACTGTAATAACCCTGACATTGTCGTGAATTGTAATATTGGCATTTAAACAATCAATACGCCAGTCAACTCTAGGGATTAAATCAAGCAGAGTTTGATATGTGCGGTGGACATTAATATGCCTCCCCGAAAACATTGTAAGCCACGTGGGGCCATCCAGGCATGCAGTGGGTGGATCAGGAGGAAGGAAGACAAGAATGTGAGGTATTGGACCAGAAGAAGGAGAGGAAAAAGGCCCACTAAGTGGCCTCTTGTGTTACTCTCTTCACTAACACAGTGAGCAAAAGGGTGGCAGTGGCTAACCATTTGCATGGGAAGCTGGGGTCCTCCATTCACTGGGGTGATTTTATTCATTCATTTGAGATCAACCCTAGGCTTGGGGGAAGACATGGGCTTATTGCTCTTGCTGATTGATCTCTAGATCCTTTTAATTGTTCTTTGGGAGTCTTCCTCTGATGACTTACCCAGGTGGGCCTCTCCAGGAATGTCCCTGGAAACCACAAAGCAGCAGTGGACAAGGGTCAGCAAACTCTTTTTACAAAGGGTCATGTAATAAATAATTTAGATCTTGCTGGCCATATGGTCTCTGTCACAGCTAATCAGCTCTGCTGTTGTAATGTAAAAGCAGCCATAAGCAATACCGAAATAAATAAGATTGGCTGTGTTGCCATAAAATTTTATTGGAATTTGAATTTTATGTAATTTTCACATATTATGAAATCTTCTTTTTTTTTTTTTCCCAACCATTTTAACATGTAAAAACCAATCTTGCCTTACTGGCCATGGCCAAACAATAGCAGGGTGTAGATGAGATTTGGCCTGTGGGCCATAGTTTGCCAGTCCCTGGCTTAGGATATTATGTTCTACCTACCGATGTAATGATGTAGTGTGAAATCCCATTGGTGAGTCCAGAACTCACAACTCAAACTTCTCAAGCTGAGACTAGCATGGATCTTACCATTTTATCATCATTTCAGCAAGAGACCCAGAAAAGGCAGCTTCTTTTCTCAACAATTTCATGGAAACTAAGATTTCTCTTTCTAAACAACATAAATATTGCTATTCCCTCTTATTCCCCCCCCCAGCCCACCACTAAAAATCACCAGGAAAGACCACCAGCTCATATGTATCATGGCATAACTTTCTTCAGTCTTTGTCAAAGAAGGTCGTGTTCTGTGTGGATTTATGTTTATATATACTTATTCCACCAGTATAATGCATATACACATACTCAGAGTATAAATATATATGGCATGTCTGTAACACTGATGAAATAAAAATAAAAGCACATAGTAAGCACTCAACAAATGTTTGTCTTTATGAAAGGGATTTGTTTTTAATCCTTACCACAACCCATGAGGTCTTTTCTCCAATGCTGGTGCTCTTCTCCCTGTTGCAGACTCGAAGTGAAGCCGCCATGACTGTCCTGAGTGGCCACGTCGTAGTCTGCATCTTTGGTGACGTCAGCTCAGCCCTGATTGGCCTCCGGAACCTGGTGATGCCACTCCGTGCCAGCAACTTTCATTACCACGAGCTCAAACACATCGTGTTTGTGGGCTCCATTGAGTACCTCAAGCGGGAATGGGAGACGCTTCATAACTTCCCCAAAGTGTCCATATTGCCTGTAAGTCCAAGGTCACATTAGTGATGCTTTTTCCTTCTTTTCCTTCACAAAAGAAAATCCCAGATGGATATAATAGTTGTAGCTTTGATCGTGTGTCTGCTTCTTCATCTGGTTATGGGCCTGAGGACTCAGCCCTTCCCCTCTGCTCTGTCTAGGAATAGCTAAACCCTGGGAGACCTTATTAAAAGGAATTTGCAGCCAAGTTCAGCTGCTCGTCGAGCATGAAGTTAGACTGGTATCAAATGCATTACCATATCAGTGTCTCCACACTCTCTCTCTTGCCTACCCAAGCCTAGTGCTTGGAGGTATTATGATGCTTATAGCAGAATTTACTTACGGAACTACTTCTATCATTTTATTTATGACATTATTAATGCTTCTGTAAATCTTGATTGTGCCACTTTCTGTTATTTACCAAGTGAATTTAACAGAGTTCTTTATTCTTGCTGTATAGAAGGCCAACCCCTTCTGCTGGCCACTCCCTGCCTCCCATTCATTTAGAAGCCTAGCGGTGTTTTCGTGGGCTCGTGTGTGTGTGTGCACATGTGTGCATGGGATATTCTTAATTTAAAAAAATGCTAGGACTCAAATCTAAAAGGAACAGTTTGAGACGCCATAATTTAGTGTAAGGATGTGGGATATATGATCTGGGAGTCATCTAATCACTTCCTAATCATTAATCAATGTATTTTTCATAAACTTTTAACCAAATACGGATTTAGTAAACTAGTACACTGATGTATTAAACACATGTAGTTAAAAATAGTCACCTGAAGATAAAAAATCTTCTTATGCATAGAAGAACATAAGCAGATATATACCTTGCTAATTGCAGTCATGATAGATTTGATTATGTATTTCCACCATTGTCTTCCTACACGTGCTTTTCCACATGGTCCCCTGGGGACACGTGGACTGGGGTGTAAAAGTATTTTGTAAAGAGCTTATTATTTTGCTGGGCTACATGAGTCTGTGTGTGTGTGTAGATGCACGTGTGTGGTGTATGTGTGAAGCGCTGGGTGTGTGTGTAATGTTCGGTGTCTGTGTGCGTGCCGTATGTGCATGCCGTGTGTCTATGTGTGTGTGTTTCCTTCTGTGTACCCTCCCCTACGTGCACTCGCCAGTTGGTATGCATATGAATAAGCTCTCATGTTTGCAGGGCCTTTTTAAACCCTCCAAAATTTAGCACAGTCAAGCACGATGTATTTGTACAAAACGCGCCTTCATCTTCGTCTTCACACATTTCGTTGTTTAAACGGTGCCCCACATCTGGAGCCGCCCACAGAAACATGGCGTTTCTATGTAGGCCATTTGTATTTCTTGAGTTTTGAAATCATGTGTATACAACTGTGCAGGGATTGTCTTATATCACAATTACGGCTGGATTCCCTACAAGGTGAAAATTAAAAGAATATGGATGTAGGCAATTGAAGCTTATGCACTGGCAAAATGATTCAGGAAGTTGGTCAGACATAATTATTTTGTACCAAGAGATCCCTGGAAAAGAGGGATTCTTCTCCTCTCAAAAGATACTTCTCTGGAGCCTGGAACAAGTGGCTTCCCGGCCCCACGGCACTAAATGCCTCTTTCTCCATCATATCACTTTGCAGCAGTATTTTGGGGGCTGAGAGCAGAATCATGACTCTCCCTGAGTCATAAAAGGCAGTTGATGGTCTCAATCTGGGCAGCCAAGTTCCGTCAGCTCAAAGCCCCTTGTCCAGGAAGGACAATGCGAGGAAGGCATTCAGGGATAGCTGGCGGTTGGCAGACCCTCTCCCTATACAGTCAGTGAGTTGGAAGCAACTCAGATCTCCATGTAGGCAAAGCAGAAGCTGGATTCAGGCTGGGGAACTACGTATGTGAACTCCAAAATGAGGCCATATGGCCCCTGGGGAGCCCTGACATGGGAAGGCCTGATCAGTTCTGCTGTGATCCCTCCCAGGGACCCAGAGCATGTGGAGGTCACACCTCTCTCCTGTAACACTAATCCTTTCATTTCACCTGAGCTTGCATTCTCTACCTCTCTGTCATTACCTCCTTGTTCTGTTTTTTATTTTCCCCCACTGCTTTTTGTTGTTATGGGATTAAAAAAAAAAATCTGTTTACTGGCTTATTTATTTTTAATTACACCGATAATATACAAATACATTCTTGTTATAAAATATTCAAACAAGACAGAAGTATGTAAAGTCAAAAACAAACTTCTTCCTTTACCCCCAGTCTTATTCTCCTCCCTAGAGGTAATTACTATTATTAGTTTAGTGTATATTTTTCTTGAAATTTCTCTCTGAATGTACATGCATTTATAAGTATATTCATTAATATATAGTTTTATTTTGTGGGTTTCTTTTTACATAAATGAAATCATACTTTTTGAATTATCTAGAACCTGGTTTTTTGTGGGGTTCCCCTCCCCCCCACTTATCCCACTATTTTAGAGATCCTTCCAAGGCTACGCCTACGTGGAGAACTGTTTTGTTCTCTTTACCTGCTGCATAGACTTCCTTTGAATGTATGTCCAGTGGTGTATTCAACCATCCCTATATTGGTCAATTAGGCGATTTTCTTGTTTTTTGTTTTTGTTCTGTTAGGGAGGGCAGGAGGGAGTGCAGAGGGAGAGGGAAAAAGAGAATCTTAAACAGGCTCTATGCTTGGTGCAGAGTCAGGTATGGGGCTCGATCTCATGACCCAGAGATCATGACCTGAGCTGAAACTGAGAGCTGGATCCTTAACTGACTGAGCCACCCGGCAACTCTCTTGCTTTTTTTTTTTTTGTGTGTGCTGAAAATATGCAATAAAATTATATGGCTTGAAGCTTAACCCCTTTCCCCCTCCCCTTTGCAAGATGCACATTCCTTCCAACCCTCCCACCTCCTCCAGGTTGAGCAGCGCCATCAGCGCCCCCCAACCCCCATCACACCGTGCTCACTGGCTATTTCCCTGTGGCTGCACTGGAAATTCTAGTTGGAGCTGCTGCTTTTGCCCAAGACAGAAGTGACCTGCTATTAAATAAACAGGCATTTGAAACCCACCCCCTTGTTATGTTCTGAAAGCCAGAGGTTGCTACAGGACAGTTTCTTAAATCAAGACAATTTCCAGGCAGGAAGAAGATGTAGGACCCTGGCATTATTCCTCTGCCTCGTTTGCTAGCAACGGCTTGATTGAGTGTGGAGAGCAGGCCTGAAAGGCCGCCATCAGCACTGACTACCCTTTAGATTAGCACACAGCTCCTATTCCCTCGAATGTAGTTAGGCCAGCTTAATGTCAAGGCATAAAAAAGATACTTGTTAAATAATTTCCCAAAGCTCTGGCTCAATCTTTAATTTGTTTTTATTTTTTCCCCCCTCTTTCCCTCTCGTCCCTCTGTCTCACTTTTGCTGCTTCTTTTTTTTTCTTTCCTCTATGCCAAAGGGTACGCCATTAAGTCGGGCTGATTTAAGGGCCGTCAACATCAACCTCTGTGACATGTGCGTTATCCTGTCAGCCAATCAGAATAATATTGATGATACTTCGCTGCAGGACAAGGAATGCATCTTGGCGTCACTCAACATCAAATCTATGCAGTTTGATGACAGCATCGGGGTCTTGCAAGCTAATTCCCAAGGTAAGGACAGCCTGTAATACTTCTCTGCTGTGCCTACAGGGGACAAGGGCTGGCAAGAGGGATATCCTTCACTCAGTAATTCAAAGAGGCTCACATCAGCCTGCCTGGCAGTGAAACCCGCGGTCGCTGGGATGGCTTTCAAAGGGGCATCTGCTGCTGCTTCTTACCATCGCGGGAAGCAGGCTTGAGACCTGAACACCCACACTCAGAATAGGCTGCCATCCCGGAGAGGAAAGCAGCCTAAATTGCCACCCCCTCAGTCTTCCCAAACAGCGGCTTGATGACCGGGGTCACCTGCTTAATGTCAGGCACCGGAAAGATGCTGCGGGAACAATTCCTAATGTGTCTCTCCAGTATGTATTTTTGCCATTGACGTACGTTACGCTTTGCCATTGTTATTGCTGCGCGGGGGTGTTCAGCTTTACCCTGTTCTATGCTGACCTACGGATGGTGACCGCTGGACAGTGGGGACGCTACAGACATGAGAAGTCATTTAGGAAGAAGGGATGCTCATCAGGCCACACGTCCTCGACAGGAGGCACGACAGTTAAATGACGCACCTCTGCCTTCTCTGCTCTGCCCCCATCTTCCTTGTCACTTTCTCTGGGCTCCTGGGCAGATAGCTGCTAGTCAAGGTGTCACCTAGACGTCGCAGAGAGGCAGCCCAGCCAAACCTCGTCACAAACCGCCTCACTATTCAGGGCCGCGGCAGGGTGGGATGCGAGGCCTCAGCGCAGGCTTGCCGCGAACCGCAGGGTCATTGCCGTCAGTGCTCCACCAGACGGGTGGCCCTGGGGGTCCGGTGGGGGCCTGAAGCCCATGATTCCAGGACCGAAGGTGGAGGGAGCACGGCCCGTGAGAACTAGCGTGGCCGGGGTGGGGGGCGCCATCTTACCGACGGGAGAGCGCAGCTCCGTCCTGCTGCCCAGGCATGGCCTTCTGTCAGCGCAGCTCAGCACCACCGCCTTCCCACAGCGGCTCAACAGCGCAGCAAAGCTGGGAGCAGCCGTTCCCAGAATCCTCTTCTCTGCACAGTTTGGGGCCGGCACCTGCCAAGGAGAGCGGGGCGCAGGGATGAGATCTGAAATTTGGAAAAGGCAAAGAGGCCTGGGTTCTTTGGAGGCAGCGGCAGCCCAACCCTGAGCAGACGCGAGGTTGAAAGCAGCTCTTCGGGGAGCTTTCTGCGCATCACCGGCTTTGCTGCTAGGGACTGGGGGGTGCAGTGGCCTTTGTGTTGCCTTGAGGCCTGCAGCAGGGGAAACTTCCACCTTGTGTTGAAGTGAAACGGCCAGTGGTGGCCTCTTCGACTTTTGTTCCTACAGCCCTTCTGATGGTTGCGTCAACATCTAATTTTCTTCATACTTGGAGTACTCTACTGGCTTCCAGTCGTTTTTTGTTGTTGTCGTTGTTGTTTTGTTTCTTTTTTTTTTTTAATTCAAGTTAGTTAACTTTGAGTGTAGTATTGGTTTCAGGGGTAGAATTTAATGATTCATCACTTTACATATAACACCCAGTGCTCATCCCAGCAAGTGCCCTCCTTAATGGCTGTCACCCAGTTACCCCATCCCCCACCCCCGTCCCCTCCAACAAACGTCAGTTTGTTCTCTTAACTATAGAGTCTCTAATGGTTTGCCTCCCTCTCTGTTTTTATCTTACTTTATTTTTCCTTCCCTTCCCCTGTGTTCAACTCCACATGAGTGAAATCATATATTTGTCTTTCTCTGACTGACTTATTTTGCTTAGCATAATACACTCTAGTTTCATCCACATTATTACAAATGGCAAGATTTCATTCTTTTTGATGGCTGAGTGATATTCCGTTGCATATATATACCACTTCTTCTTTATCCATTTATCAGTCGATGGACATTTGGGTTCTTCCCATAATTTGGCTATTGTTGATAATGCTGCTATAAATATTGGGGTGCAGGTGCCCCTTTGAATCAGCACTTTTGTATACTTCGAATAAATACCTAGTAAAGCAATTGCTGGGTCATAGGGCAGCTCAATTTTTAGCTTTTTGAGGAACCTCCATACTGTTTTCCAGAACAGCTGCACCAGCTTGCATTCCCACCAACAGCGTACGAGAGTTCTCCTTTCTCCGCATCCTTGCCAACATCTGTTGTTTCTTGAGTTGTTCATTTTAGCCATTCTGACTGGTATGAGGTGGTCTATCTCATTGTGGTTCTGATTTGTATTTCCCTGATGATGAATGATGTGGAGCATTTTTTTCATGTATCTGTTCGGAGTGGCTTGAGATAACCCTGACTGATATAGTCTGAAGCCTGGGTTTTACCTCTCCACGCCACCGTCCCCTCCCTCTCCCCCAAATCTAAATCTTGGTATCCACTTGCCCAGCCGGGCTGCAGGGAAGAGCAACATGTCAAAGTTCTGAAAGAGAGTCTCACCTACCCCGCTGTGTACTGGCGAGCCAGAGCCTGCCTCCTGCCCGCCCTGCCTATGCAGGGAACACAGGCGACAGAGGATATGAGGAGACAGGAAGCTGACCTTCTAGGAAGTGGAAGAGGAAGCCACCATTTGGTTCCTGCCTTTAAGTACTTGTTCTAATGCGTGTCCTCCTAACTCTACCCCAGCCTGGGCATCCCCCGAGGGGCTTGTTAGAGATGCAGCATCTCATGCCCACCCCAAATCTCCTGGGTCCGAATCTGCATTCTAACGGGGTCCCCAGGTGACTCGTGTGCACTGCTTTAAGGCATAATAATCTGCACGCTAACAAAACCCGGTCCAGTGAACACGCTGACCGACCCGATCAGACGCTCCTCTTCTCCTGGCAGGAGCTAGCAAGGAGAATGGAAAGAAGTGGAAGCAGGAGACGCACTCCCTTCGGGGAGCGGTGGTGGGAGGGGGAGATGGAACTGAGCGGGAGGGGCAGGAAAATACATGTCTGTTTTCTCCCAATTCAATAGCTGTGATTGTCAAGTCCCAAGGATCAGAATCTCAATGCACGATTGAGTTATGTGTGCATCTGACGTGGGTGTTCCTTCCAGCTCTCAGAAGCCAGATCCCAACCTCTCAGATCCTATATGATGGCCAAACTGGTAAAAATGTGTCCCCTCCCCTCTGCACATACCCAATTCTCAAAAGCCTTCCCTTTTCTGTTTTCGACATAAGAATAAGCCAGGAAAATAGGTTTTGGTAGGAGAGAAAGAAGAAAGGGAAAGGGAGCTTATTTTTCTTGCAAAAAAAAAAAAAGAGAGAGAGAGAGAGAGAAGGGCACTCCTTCTTTTGTACACCACCCCCCAAACACACACACACACACACACACACACACACACGCCAAAAGAAGACAGAGGATGTATCTTAGGGCTCGTGGGAATTTTCAGACTCTTGGTCCACAGTGGAGCCTGCAAGCAGTCCGTTCTGTTTTCAGTGAGAGACTGCCAGAACTATAGACACACTGAGCCCACATTTCCCCTTGTTTTCTTACTCTGTGTGCTCTTCTCTTGTCCTTGGTTTCTAACACTCTCCTCTGGGGACACTCTGACTTTCCAAAGCAGTGGCCATCAGCACAGGAAGTGACTTTCTCTCTGATGGGCAAGTGCCCTAGGTTCACCTTGGGCTGCTCATCGTGCAGCCCACTCCTTGGTTTCATCCTAGCCCATGGGGCTCGAGGGACAAACTAGGTCTCCCCACCACTGTTCCTCCTTGAGACCCTCTGGACCTGCTGGAATGCTCCTTGGTCTCAGATGTTCTCACTACCCTTCATCTGGGCATTTGTCACCACCACAGTGCAGGTGAGTTGGAATTACAGGGTACAAATGATTTCGTGTTCCTCTTTCCATCGGGGGAAGCAATTCTAACTTCCCCTCCGTGATAATGACAGATTTCTGGCCACTGCTACTCCGCTTTCATCGCAATTTATTCTGTACTCCTTATGAAACCTCATCCTTTTGCTTTGTCTTGAGGGCTACATGAACATCTCTCCAGAACTCACCAGGATGGAAATGTGGACTCAGGACAAAGCAAAGTGTGTGCTTTGGGGCCAAAATACCCATGCATTTTTATGGCAAGTTTTTCTAACATGATACAGTGTAACATGAAAAATGCGTCTTAATGTTGAGGAGATAGAGTCTTTGTTGAGACTTGCGTTCAGACACTTGCCACTCTGCATTGCTTCGTCTCCGAGACCAACAAAACCTCTTTTCCCTCTTCTCTATTCACAATGCCTTTTGGTGTCACTGTTCCAGCCCACATGGTGTCAGAACTGGCCCAGCCTAGGGATTCTGGACCAGACGCTTTCTGAAAGATCTGAGATGTGATGCCTGGTTGTCAAAAACAATTACAGAGAAAGGTGGCATACCCCAAGCTGGATGGTATATCCAATGTGACAGCTGGGTCTATGAGATGCAGTTTTAATATACAGCAGGCAAGACTGCAGTGACAAGTATATAAAGCAGGTGAAGCTGCTTCTTGCTGGTCAGCAAACATCAGCTCAGAACCACTTTACAGCTCTTTACCAGCAACTAAGTGCCTTTATTTACAGAGCGCCTGTCACTTCCCTTTGGCTGGAGAGCTGGTGTATTATTTAGCACGCATTCATCTGGGGAAAACATTTCAATTTAAATCAACTGGTACAACAGTGGCTCTTGCCAGACTGTTTCCCTGTGGTTCTAAAAGACGAGAACTGAGTGCGATCTTGAAAGGGGAGGGTGAACAGAGGAAGGAAGGTCCGTTCTCAGAGAGCCGCTTGCGTCAGTACCTGAAAAGAGGGAGCGTGTGATTGAGTTTCCTTTTGTGCTTTTGTATTGCATTATGAAATGAGCATCTTCGAATTTCTTCCTGGTTAACCTTCTAGTGAGGGTAGCTCTTGAGAGAAAGAGAGAGGAATAAATGAGTGCCCGCTATACCTCAGGCACGATAGAAGTCCAGAACACAAAGATGACTTGGATTTAGCCAATCACTATCCTTGAGGGCTCAGATGAATGGAGGAGGTGACCCCATAAACGATTACAGTGCAATGAGACAAGGATGAGGCTAGAAATACAAGAGCACATAAGGCTCCTCGTTTTATATATTTTAAGGAGTTGAGAAAGCTTCCAAGAAGAGGTGACATTGTGAGTTGAATGCATGCGGCTGTTGAACATTTGAAATGGGGCTAGTGTGACTGAGGAGCTGCTTTTCTTCCCTTTTATTTAATAAGTTTAAATTTAAATACAGGCATGTGGCTGGTGGCCACCTTATTGGACAGGGCAGGTCTAGAGCATAGGCTTATAACCTTGTTAAGGGCTGGGGTGTTAGGAAGATGATAATTAAATCCATCTTTTAAAAAGATAACAGGCAAGGATATGAGCATGGTTTAGATGTGGGAAGAGATGGCAGCATGAGCTATGTAGGGAGACAGTTGCAGTAGACATCAAGGGATGGATGAGTGCTGACAGGACAGCTGTAGTGATGTCAGTCACAAGGGCAAGGCCGAAATTGAGGTGGATTTGAAATAGGAAAGATAGCCAGCCCATTGAGGGCCAGTTGGGTGGGAAGGAGGTGTGAATGAGCAGCAATGAGGAGTTGGTAATGAGTTTCGAGGTTGGCTACTGGGTGGATATAAAAGTGATTAAATAACCTGAGGATTCAAGAGGAGAAATAGGCTTGTGGCAGATGGTAAAGAATTTGGTCCTGGTCCATCTGAGTTGAAAGTAGGATATCTAATAAGATATCTAGCGAGAAATACAAACATGCAGCTACCAGGATAAAATCAGGTTTGAAGGTACAGACTTGGAAATCATTGGTGATGGACAAGGTATAGGCCTTGAGTGTGGCTATTTCCCAGGGAGAGAAGGCAGAGCAACTAAGAGAAAAGGGCCAAACCTGGAACCTTGGAGATGTCAACACTGAAGGGACAAACAGAGGATGAGAATCCAGGGAAAGGGGCTGAGGGCAAAAATTTAAGGAAATAGGAGCAGATGCTGTCAAAGGTAAAAGGGAAGAGAGTTGAGTAAATTCCAGAAAGCAGTTTAGAATGTATCCTCAATATTCGTTGTATGTGCATTCAAAACATGTGTTTCCTTGAGTAGACTGTGGGTTCTTTGAGACACAAGGACTCTTCTTTTGCTCATCTCCATTCCCCAGTGCCTCAAGCCCAGGAGCTGACAGAGTTGACATGCCATAAGAATGTGTTGGGCTGGACTGATTTGAAAGGAAGCAATGATTAGCACTGTCAGATACTACAAAAAAGTCAAATAGATGAGGTCCTAAAAAAGGCAATGGCACATTTGACCCTCAAGAAGTTGTTGATGACCTTGGCAAGAATAGTTGAATAACTTGTTGCCAGTAGGAGCTGGCAATCAGGGGTCTGAAGCATTAATGGGAGGTGAGAATTTAAGACCGTATATTACTCCTTCAAGGGCTGATAGGGAGAGAGATAGGATATTTCAGAGGATCTTGTCAAAGAACAGATATCCTGTTTGTTTTTAGAATGTGGAGAAATACACCATATTTGTTGGCTACAGGAAACTGAGGTGACACCACATAGAGAGGGAAAGGTTGAAGCTTTAGGAGAGGGCTGTTAAATGATAGAGAGAGGAACAGAGACAAGTCGGAGAAGATGATGTAGCCTTGAAAAGGAGAAGGAATGACTCCCGTCCCTCTGAGACGGAAGGCTAGATGGCAAAGATGAAGCTGGAGGCAACTCAGTCTGGTGGCTCTGCTTCCTTCATGGAAGCAGCCAGTTTGGTTTTCCCTGGAGATCTAAGGGGCCAGGACAGTTGGGATGGGGGACTGATGGTGACAAAGTTTCAGAGCAGACATTGCAGTAAACATGTAAGGGAGATGCCTGGAGCGAGGTGAGAGCATGAGTGGGCACTGGTGAGGGCCAGCCGGCATTGGATTTACGTTGGTGCCGTGATGCTGGTCAACACAGCTCTGCGATTTTCTCTGAAGTTCTTGGCAGAAACAACAAAAATCATACAAAATGGTTTTCATCTGGGATGGAGATTCAGAGGAGGTGAAGGATTCCATGGAGCTGTTGAGAGTATATGAAAATGAGTGGCTACCAGGTCTAAGATGGTAGCTGGACAAGTCAAACCATTGTTGGGGCTTATAGACCAAGAGGCCAAAACAAAGCAGGAAATAAATCCCCATGAGGTCAAAGAATAGGGTGTGAGGCAAAGGCATGGGAGAGCTGAAGTGTGAGAGGTTTGATCTGACAGAGGAATGTGTGATGAGCTTGGAGAATGAAATATTCCTTGCAGAGCCAGAACAGAGCTTGGTGGCACGACGCTGAAAACCATTCATCCACCAGCAGCACCAGCGCCAACAAGAGCTGTGGTAATAATATTAATGCTCATGAACGTTTGCCGCCATTCTGGGGTAGGCATTTTGCCAAGTGAGATGATACATGTTTCTTAGATCGCTAGTTTTCACCCTGGGCTACACATTGTAATCATCTGAGAAACTTCTAAAAAATATTGCTGCTGGGTCACACCTCAGCCACTGTGGTTTAACTGGCCTGGGGTACAACCTGGCCGTGAGGAGTTTTATAAGCTCCCAGATGATGCCATGTGTGGCCAGGGTTAAGACCCACTGCCTGAGTGGTCCTCAGAGGAGAGCTATGTGGTAAGGAGGTTGCCATTTTGATTGGAAAGAAGCGAAAACTAGGCCTTGAGGAGTGAAGTAATGGTTTTAGCTGGGGTCTCCTCATCTCCCAGGGATCCCAAATGGTAAACTATTTTACTTCTTTAGGACAGTGCTGTTGGCTTAGTTCATTGGTCTGCCTTCTTTCTTTCCTATTTTCTGGATTGTCATCAGCTTCCTGAGACTAAAAAGCATTAAGTGGAGAGAAAGGGGGTAGGGGAGGTGCTGGAGACCAGGCTCTGGTTTCTACCAACTGGCTCTATCTGCCGTCTTGACTCTGTCACGTGTCTCATGGTGATAAGTGAAAGATATTAGTTGCCCAGTGGACAGGCCTTCCTCCTGGCCACAGCTTTGGAGAGAGACAGACGCGCAGAGATCCAGCACCACGCTGTTACCAAAAAGCAACATTGCTCACCCCAGAGCCAGCCTTATGCTCCCCTGGCGAGCTTGGGTTTCTTTAAGAAGACGGAGCATGTGTGGTTTGACCTCAGCGTTAAATTTGGATGTTGGTGTTAAGGTTCCTCTGTGGTTCCGTTTCTTGTTACATGCTCTGCATTCCTCAGATTCATGCTACCTGTCCTGAAGGTATCAATCCAATTCCGCAAACCCTTATTAAGTAGCTGTTGTGTGCCCAGACTGTGCATGCCAGGCATTGCTGGGGAGACGGGTGCATGAAGCACATTCCCTGTCCTGGCACCCTTCTCTGCAAATGTGTAGCTCTGCTTCCAAAGGCCGGTCTATTCCCAGGAAAGAGTTACAGTCTATGGAGGCTAACATGGGACAGGAAGAGAAAGAGAGTGGCTTGAGAGACTCTTTGAAAATGTATAGTATTTCAGCAGGTGGAAACAGATAGAGCTGGCTGCAGTCAGAGAGAATAGAAGTAAGGGGCAGGGGGACCTGGAGACGTGTTCGGGTGACAGTGATGAGTACAATTGGGCTGGAATACAGGGTATGTGTAAGACAGCAGGGACACCCGAGGCAGAAATTTGGGTTAGGCATTGAGGGATTTTTTAAAATTTTGAGTTATGAAGCTATAAATATTTCAGTAGGCACTGGGGAGCTACAGCAGGTTTCAGAGCAGGAGAGTGATGGGATTGGACCTGAGCTTCAGAGACATTGATCTGGCAGCCCTGTGAAGCATTGTTTGGAGGGGGGAAAAAAGAGGATGCCCAGGTGTGTGTAGGAACAGTGGTTATCCAGGAATCCAGGAACCTTGAACCGGAAAAAGAAGGGAATGTTATTTT
Organism: Ursus americanus; assembly: GCF_024610735.1. NCBI lineage: Eukaryota > Metazoa > Chordata > Mammalia > Carnivora > Ursidae > Ursus > Ursus americanus. The sequence goes on from NC_142132.1 coordinate 48,885,167, forward strand.
ACTGTGAGACAGAGTAGATGTAAAGCAGATTGCGTGATCGTGAGCTTCCTTCTCAGTGACAGAAGACAACGATGCGCTCACGGGAAGAGGCCTCAGCACGGAGGGTCTGGCTGCGGGAGAACGTGGTGTTGCTGAGGTTGGGTTCTAGCCAGGGTACAAATCTATGTAGATTTGGCAGAAAATCAGGGGGCCATGAAAGGCAGATGGGTGGAGATGAACTCCTGCATGCAGGAGAGGGTCCCAGCTAACAGTCCCCCCCGCCCCGTGCTCATGCTCTACGAGTGGAGAAGAGCCTCGGGGAGAGGTCCGAGGAGAGAGACGTGAAAGGCAGAAGGATGAGGAGCATCTTAGAAAGGACAGAGGGAAAAGCTAAGGATTGGTAGAAGCTAAGGATCCATCCACAAGCCGAGCTGGGCTCCCAGCTTCCCAAGGGACAGAGGAACATATGTCCAAAACCCGGAATGAACGTCCCCTGGCTGCTTTTCCTCACCCCTCTAGGTTTCTTTTTTTATATTCTATGCCTCCCTATAACCACCAGGTTAAAAAAATATATAGTGGCTTACACAAACCCACCACTAGGTACACACGCATGTATGTGTGTGCATACCAGCACACATACGTGCAGACACACACACACACACCACGGTTCCTCCAGCCCTCTGTGACCCTCAGCCATGGTGACACTAAATGATACCCACACATAAGCAGATGCTCTCTCTTGTCTGCATTTCAACAAAGGTTAACAGCCTCAAGTAGGGAATGACATTTTTCTTTGGAAGTATGTCCGTGGTCCTTGGAGAGACAGCATTAATTGGGGGCATAGGGCATATCCTAAAGTCTGAGATTTCTTTTACTGTTCCAGAGAAGAAAATGTGACTTCTCTTTTGTCTTTGGGGGAGGCTGTGTGGATTCGGACCTCGAAATTATTGAATGGCAGAAGTCGGGATTTGAAGGGACTTTCCTAACCTGGCACTTGGGGACAAAAGCCACAGGATGGAATGTAATGAAGACCACTGAGCATTAAGTTTCAGATAATCACTGAAGACAAGCAGCATAAACCTTGTTGATAGAAATGTGATTTATTTTGAGTCGTGGTTGTTTCATCCTGGTCGTTCTGAGAGGGAGTGTGTCAAGAACTACGAAGGTTTGAAGGGAAGAACTAACAAACTCAAGAATGCCACCAAGGGAATGGTCAGCACGGGGAAATGCTGGGACAAGCTGTTACTTGCTAAGCAGTTAAGAGAACAGGGGGTAGTGGGTTGAAAGGGCCATTTTATCTTCTGCTCCCCTGGAAAAACCAGGACCGACGACTAATGATGAAGGAGAACCAGATTTTAGCCCCACATAAGGAAGACATTTCCAGAACAGAATGGGCTGCCTAAAAATGTAGTGAGCATTCTGTCACCACATGTCTGCGTGCCAAGGGAAAGTTACTGACGTGATCTTTGTGATGAGAGGGACATTGGATCAGATGAGTTCTTGGTCCTTTATAACTGAGGGTCTGTGGTATTTTCTTTATTTTTACTACAAGGGTGATCCGCGTTTTCAATGATCTACATTCTTACTCCAGAGAGAGCGCTGTGGCTTTTGGTGGGATTGGGGTTCTAACGGGTCTTTTAGTGAAAGCTTTCACGTCCTTCCAGAATGGCACTGTCTCTGTGTCTCAGAGGCAGAGGGTAAGCAGCCGCACATCTGGCTTTTCCATTCATTTGACAGACCACCCCCATCTTCAACTCCCATGTCACCCTCCGCATCCGTCCTTCCCCATGCTCCCCTTTTCTGTCCTCCCCTAGCCTCCCCTCTGCACTCCCCAGCCCCCCACTTGCAAATGTACCCATACACAGATCCTCACACACGTTCTCCCTCCCTGAAACCAGAGAAGCATTTTTTTTCAGCTGCTCCCTATATAACATCCATTGCCACGAGATTCTCTCTTCATTCTGAAAGGGGGTGGGGGGGAGGGAGAAGCCATTTCCCTCTACCCACCGAATGAACAAAGCTCCGTGCTCAAATATTTTTCTCCAGTTGTAACTGAAACTGCTGTTGGCTTCAGTCCCCAGAACCAGAAAGACAATTATACTTAACTGTTCAGAGATTTATAAATACCGTGCTAGGGTAGCCTCTAGGTAGTAACTTTAGATACCCAGCCCAATAATTTTCTTTTATTGGTTTGTGATTTAGATCTTATTTTGAGTCCTTTATAATAAGAGTAGTACATTTCATTAAAAGAGCTTACCAACCAATAAAGAAAATCTGGCTTAGGGCTGGGGCTGGTCTCCAGTGCAGAGAGGAGGGCTGGGGCCGGTCTCCAGTGCAGAGAGGGGCCTGCCCAGGTGCGCCTCCTCGGCGGACAGGACGAGACTGATCTCGGTACCGGGTGCACATGGATGTCAGCGAAGCAGCATGTGCGGCTGCTTTCTAGGTGACTTCAACGTGGGAGAATTTGTCCTACGCAGCACATTCTACCACTTGAGGGATCCTCTTAAGACCGCCATTGATATTCTGGTAATAGATTCCCAGCGACGAAAACAAGGAACCATAGACAGAAGAATAGTGTTAACAGGAGACTGGAAAGCCTGGGCTCCCTGAGGATTTTCGGCCTTCCGTACATGCGGATCTTCCTTGGGGAGTGGATGTGGGGGATTAAAAATAAAAATGGGCCAAATCGCCTTTTCATTCCGACTGCATGCAGAGTAGATGGAGTCCCCCACTCGCGCTGTGCCCAGCTTGGGACAGTGGCAGGGAAAGAAAATCTTAGCTTCAGAGACAGGAAACAGATGTGGGGTGGCGCTGGGGTTGGGCCAAACTCATCGTCCTCACATCAGACTTCCCACCTTAAAACTTGCGTGTGTCGTTAATGCTTCTTCTTAAAAATTGTAAGTCCTGTTTTTGCATTCATATGCAATATCTCGGTTATCTTCCCGATAACCTGTTAAGGCAGAGGTCATTTATCTCCATTTTACAGATGAGGAAACTGAGGCCCAGGAAAATTCAGCAACTTGCCCAAAGTCTCATAGCTTGTCAAGAGTACACGGAGTTGATGTCCAAATTGATTCCAAAGCTCGTGCTTTCCTCACCACATCGGTCAGCTCCATAAAAGAGAACCAGTGCTGTTCTCATGACAACAGGCCTGAATCTATACGTCTGCTTTTAAGAGTCATGGAAGCATCCCTGGGCATGCTAAACTTCTCCTTATGCCCAGAGGGACTCAGGGTTTTGTTGTTGTTGTTGTTGTTGTTGTTGTTGTTGTTTAATGTTCTTGTTCCGTGGATCCACATTTGGTAGGTCCCTGGCCCTCCTTGCCCCAGCAGAGACACTGGGATTCTCTTGGTTCCAGTCTTCCTTGCTACAACAACTACACGAACAAGAGTAGAGTTGAGAGAAGTACGAAGAGCTCTGCTTAGCCTGCCTCTGTGAGCAGTTTAATTGTTGGAGCTTTTTGCCCAGTTAATATAGATTTGATTTTGGAGCTGTCGGTACAACGGTGGGAAGTTTGAGACCCTGATATTGCTTTCTGTTGTCCAGACACTTACAAAACATTTCCAGGTTTTACTGAGTCATCCCACTCTCCAAGCGGACGTGTCAACAAAAGGCAGTAGATGAGAATAAACAGACCACGCTAGCCCCAAAGCCTAGGATTTCAGGTGGTGTGTTATACTCAGAAAATGGTCCAGATAAATGGTCCTTTGGGGGGAAAGTGTGGTTATGTAATCAAAGAAAAGTAAAAGAAGTCTTCTCATGCTATGGACTCTCTAAGGGCCCTGATGAGATTCTGAATAAGGATGAGTCAGTCAAGAGTTCTTTTCCTGAGCAATACTTTGGTTTATAGCCCACGATGAAGGTTAGTGTCTCCACTCCTCCCATGGTCAGGCTGTCATGGAACTAATAGGATCCATAGGCAGAAATGGCACAGACATATAAAATAAGTTGTGTGGCATAACCTGAACACACATATTTAACAATATGGGGTCTGGAACATTCCAGAGTACCTTGCAAAATGCCTGGTGTGGGTCATTTGTAATTTTCTGAGGCATGAGCTTAATCCACATGTTGTGGTGATAACTTGCAAGCCAGGAGCCAACAAATGAGCCTAACCAATCATCCAATGGATTTTTGTCTTTATCCATCTATTTATAACCAAAAACTCATATGAAGCCCTAAAACCTTTATTTCTTTTCTTAGAAAGGGACCTGCAAAGAAACCAATGGATTTATAAATTACTTTAGTTCTGGATTTATAGAATATTTAAGGAGTTTGAGTGGTTCTTAAGTATTTCAAGTATAAGGAATGTTCTAGTGGAAATCATCCCCCAAATTCTAGAACAGCGGTGTAGTAGTCTTTGAGCATCTTGTTGGATATCTCCAGTAAAGAGTTTCTACCAGATATAGGAGCCACAGGGATGTCACCACACGGTGTGTTATGAGAAGGCAGAGACTGCTTTGGGCAGCAGTGGTCGGGGGCAGGAGTTCTAGAATAAGTGGAGTTGAATTTGAAAATAGGAATGATTATCAATAAGTAAAGGGGCTACAGGCAGGTGAAGAGGCTGAGGCAGAGTAGGAGAAAGCTCAGGAGCAAGAAAGGCCAAGTGTAGCTCGCAAAGGGGCACTTGGCTATGTGTCTGCTGGTGAACAGAGGGGCCTTAAAGGTCTCAGGGTGTCAGAGGGAAGGATTGTACGGGAGGTCACTGTGAACCTGGATAGGCCCTCAAAAGGATGGCCTGGTCTGGTCTATCATCTCACTGATCTCCCCACCCCCCACCAACTGTCACAAATATATTGAAATGCATAGCTCACGCCCAGTAGAAGTCTGTAGAGGTTTGTGGAGTGAGCAAACGAATGATTTAATCCCCATTTCCGTTGTTTGTGGTCTGTGCTCGCTTCGCTGGCCCTCATATGAGATAAAGCAGCTGGATACTTTGTTAAATACCACATCCTTTCCTTCCAGGCTTTAGTCGCTCTCCATTCACTTGACTGCTGGCCACCGGGCAAGGGCTGCAAAGACCGAGGACCTTGAACTTGTCAGACTTGTCCAAACGTTCTCTAGTAAATCACCCCAGTCCTTTCACCTTTACTAATAGCTCCCGAGCCTCAACCTTTCCCTGGGCTCATTGTGGGTGGTGTCGCCCAAAACCAGCCCAAGGCCTGAGGAAGCTGTGGGACCGAGACCCCCAAAGTTCAACAAAGGGCAGAAACCATCTCTGCGTTCTGCTCCAGGGAGCTTTGAATGGTTTCGGAGAGCTTTCCTGGCCACGTGGAGATGGACACTTCTCCTCGCAGCGGGCTAGCCAATGGTGCCTGAACACCTGGGCAGGACGAATTCAGTGGATGGGTTTTGTCGCTCTAATTTATGACGCCGGATCACACATGGGTCCGTCAGAGTGACAACATAATCATGTAGGGTCAGGAACCAGGTTCTAAATCCTCCTTGTGGCCGTCACGTGTTATTTGACTTTGCATAAACACTTTATGATTTCGTTTCTTCATCTATAAAGTAAGGTTTGTTCAAGTGGCCCCACCTAAGTACCCTCAGGGACCGTGTGTGAATCTGAAGAGATGATGGCCCCAGAGGGGTTTTATAAAACATCAGCAGCTGGAGAAACAGGAGTTTCTGTCAAGTTGAACGCTGGCGTGTGTGGGCTCGAGAGCTAGCAGTTGGGGTTTGAATGTGAGCTCCACCACCTATGAGGCCTGGGCAAACTATTCAACTTCTCTGTACCTCAGTTTCCTCTGAGAATACAAATTGCCCCTGGCTCATCAGATTGCTCTGAGAAGTAAATAAGACATAGGGTTTTCTCTTTTCCATCTAGTACCTTTACATGGGTCAGAAACAGTCACTCCTTTCCAAGACACTTTACTTCTACCTGTTGACAAATGTTCGTAATGTGATTGTGTTTGAACAATACACTTGCCTACTGTCTGCTATGAAAAAAATATTGTAATAAATATGAAAATATGCCATGTCCTGCTTAGATGAGCCTTCATGACACACATGGCCTGCTGTATTTATCTCTGGGACATCTGGGGTGACCACAATGGCGGCCACTTAGATGACCTTCACAACCACACGTGGCAGTCTTGAATGAATGGACGCAAAGCACTTAGTAACTGGGATGCAGTCAGAGATCAAACAACATTAGCTATTTTTGTTATTATTATTTTTGGATAATTTTACTTTTTTCTTTCATTCGGTCCCCCAAAGTAAGAAACGGCAAGATAGGGTTATCCATTTGTACCTAGCAGCCGGAATAACTGTTGATTCTGCTTGTCAGTAGATATGCATAGAAAACAAATATGGTGGCAACCAAAACATCTTTGGGAGCTGAGCAATCCGGATACGGTAGATTTACAGAAGCCTCCAGAGGAGTTGAGGAAAAACTGGGGCAGATGGACAATGACCAATGGGATTTTTCCTCCATAGACAGGCCAGTGTGGGACCACACAATGAAGCTTCTCTATGAAGCAGAGAGGCTTGGCCTCAGACAGCTCACTGAAGTATCCAGAGTTGCCATGGGCAGAGTAGGGCCCATGCTGCTCCAGCTAGGTGATAATGACACCTGTCTTCCCTCCTTGGCCTCTATTTTCTTCAAAAATAAACCCCATATATATATATATATATATATATATATATATATATATATATATATATATATATATATGTATATATGGTTGTTATTATTTTGGCCCTCAGCCAGGAGACCTGGGGAACTTCTGGTTTTTAATTGGGGAAGGGGTCTTGGATCCCTTTAAGTACCTACTAAAACGAGGGATCTTTTCTTTGTCCCTCCCCATACCTCCCCCTAGTTGTATGCAGAAATATTTGCATACAGATTCAACAAATTTGACTAGCCCATGGGTTTTCCACCCTAGCTGCACATTGCAATCAACCAAGGAACTTTCAAACCTCACCCGACCCACGTCCCCAAGCAGTTAAACCAGACTTGATACAGGCAACAGAGATCCCAAGGTGCAGCCTGGGTTGAGAAGCACAGAGCTAGCCTCTTCGTTACTCGAGGTCACCATCTATGATTCTCACATGGGGCTGCTGATTCAGTAAGTCTGTCTGCATCTGCATGGACCTGGTAGCTTCCCAAGGGTGCTTTTGGGGATGTTTGCAACGCACATAAGGGACATTATAAAAATGCGAGTTATATGAGAAATGAACTTTGACTCATGAACTTCCAGGTGGTTCCCAGCCATGGGAGTGCACAGGAGAGGTCAAGGCAGGTGGGTGCAGGTAGTTCTCTGAATGCCTAATCCTCATCGGCAGTGAAGGAAATGGAAGAATTTTGAAAATCAATCAAACCCTGGGTACAACGACGAAGAAGGACAGTAAATAAAGAGTCCGTCACGGGTGAAGTTTCACACTTAATCCATAAACCTACTTTTAACAGGCCCCCAGGTGATTATAAATTCACGGTGGCTTTCTTTTTATTGAATTATATGAGGCCATTCCACGTTTCTAAAGGAAGTCCAGGTGTGTCATTTGTTTGTTTGTTTGTTTGTTTATTTATTTATTTATTTATTTGCATTTAGGATACTGTAGATTTTTAAAAAACCCTCTTTTTATGAGCATTAATTATATACCATGCAAGGAAGCAATTGCCTCTATGTTATGAAATATTAAATCAAAATGCTTCCTGTTCCCAGATGTCCCAGAGATAAATACAGCAGTATTTTGAAGCCCCTCTTGGAGCTGTTTTGCCTGCAAATTTATTGTTTTGTCTCCATTTTCAGAAAGCCCTGTTTTCTGTGAAGTATAGCACTCTAGGTAGTTTTTAAGACGCAAACTCCTCTGGAGTTGCCTGTGTCGGCAACAGCTCTTATGTAGATGGCACACGAGGGATGGCGCAGTGATCTGCTCCTTTAAGATGACAAATGGGCAGAGAGCATTATTGTCTTTGATTGCACGCCTTACATCATCTGTATGTAGGAATAAAAGGGCCATACTTTATCTTTAGCCATTTTATAAATATTTAAGTCCTTAGAGTTGCCTAAAGATATTAAAGCATATTTTACAGTAGTCGGAATATAAATATTATATATAGCGCAAGATACCAAAGTAGTTTAATGAATTCATAATTTTCTGTTCACATTTATTGGAATGTGTTTTATGTTCCAAAAGTTCCATTTAAAGAATAAGATACCATTCTGCTTCCTGACAACACACCGAGGGCTGGCCAGCGTTTCGGGCGGGGTCTCGGTTCCAGGGCCTATAGAGGCTTTCATTAAGAAGCAGAAAGGCAGGAAGTCAGTGCACTGGGATCTATTTCCTCAATCTCTACATTTAAAAATATATATCAATAACTTTTTGAATAAACAATTCTGGAGCTTATTTAAATTACAAAGCCTTCCAAAGAGAAAACTTTTTATAGCCCCTTTCCTCTATTTCAAGGAGATTAATTCAAAAACCCTAAGTAAAAGCAATAAAGATGTAGTTTGCAATTTTCCTGTCCTCCCACCCCACCCCCTTTTGTAAACCCTGTCTGCCAGTTTACAGCCTGATGCAGGGTATTGATTTGAACAGTGACTTCCCAGTGCTTTCTGATCATGTCTCTCTAAGTTAAAGAGTTCCAGCTTGCTCCTTACTCTCCCTAAATGCAAGGGAGTGACAGGGAGAATATTACTGCATCTCTTTTCAATTTTCTAGTGAAATATAAAGACTTTCCTCTTTAATATTTCACAAAGTTTCTCCAGTTCCCAGTGGGAGTCCATGCTGGGTAATGTTTGCTAATTACCAACAACAAAACTAGACATACAACGCTGGTAAATTACCTGACCCTTTCCATTTTAATGAGACAACAAGGATTTCGCGAAGTGATGTTGTTTCACTGGTTAATGGTGTCAGCAATGTTGTAATTGTGGGTTGAGACACATTAGCTGAACAACCACATGTAGAAAGGGCTTTCTCTTGACAAGCCCTTTGGAGACTAGAACCATATTATCATTAAGCCTTTGTCATTTGCATGCTGCTAATCACTTACTTTATTATCCCGAGTATCCATTGTCTTTCCTTAATTGCTCTTTAAATTAAAATTAAAAATAGTTCTAAAGCCCACAATGGCTGGGATAGCATCTTGATTATGAAGATAACTTCAAGAAAATGGAACAACTGGTAACATATTGCTGGGATTATGAGAGAGTCCCACTGTTATGTACCATGCCTGCAGGCCCCAGGGGCCTAATTGTGGCGGTTTCTCTTCCTTTAGCCCATACTGTTTGTTTAATAAATGGTTATTTATGGCCTCTTTGGCCATTATAGCAACTTTGGAGAAAGTACATCCTTCTCATTGGTTTGAGCACTGCAATTTCATTCTCCGGGCCAAGGTATGAAATACAATTGAAAGGCAGGATCTGTGCTAGAGCCTCTGAAAAGAGATCCTCTTGATTCTCCTTGCCAGTGTGTTCTGTACACGTTTACTTTTAAAATTTGGGGTCACGTAAGAGACATAAACTTCAGAGCCGAAAGGGACATTAGAGTCGGCCCCATTTTCCAGATGAAGAAACTGAGGACCAGAGCGGTTGCCATAACTGTAATCACAGAGTAAGAGATGAACCCGGATTGTCTGTTACTGAGTAGAGCGGATGCAAGGCTCCTGACAGGAGGATCGTGCCTTATGGGTTACTCCTGAAAGACGACACGATGTCGTGACTGGAGTGGTGATACGCAGGCTGCGTGGCTGCCATGATACGGTGCATTTAGTGTGGGTCTCTTGTATGCATATATCCACGTGTTTGTTGATACAGACTATGTGCTAGGATGCTAGAAGAAAAAGCTCATGTCTTCCACTTCCTTAAAAAAAAAACAACCCCATGGACGACTCTGCAGTCATTCCTGAATATCAGGTGATTAAACCCGAGTTATGAGGGTTCCAGTGTCATGTACGATGCCCCAGAATTAGGACGATAGGTTTTTGGAGAACAAGAAGGGATGGGGCCTTGCCTTATCTGCCTCAAATGTATATATGGGAAAACCGAGTTGGGATAAGGCATTGAGTCCTTCTGAGTTCTCATAGTGAGTTAAGGGTTAACCTGGGCTTAAACCCCATGTCTTTTGATTCTCTGTCCATTTCTCGGTCAGCATTACCAGTCTATTGTTGACAACATCGTCATCGTCATCATCAAATAGGTTAGTACCTATGAAGTGCTTCCTCTGTTCCCGGCACTCTTATAAGCAGTTTGCCTGTATTATTTAACTTACCTAATCTTCATGACATATTACTCTCCCATTTTACACATGAAGAGACTGAGACACAGAATTTAAGAAAATTTCCCCAAATCGCAAAGTTAGAAAATGAACAAGGCTGCACTCAAACTCAGGCAGTCTAGCTCCAGCATTCAAGTTTTTAACCACAGTGTTATGGTTCATTTCAGGTTGTGGTCAAGGGTATTGATTATAGTGTAAACGACTTTTCAAAATCAAATTAGCACCAATCAACCTCTTCTTTAGTGAAGATTTGTGGGTATGGGAAATACCTGATCCCAGTTATATATTCATCTGCCAGCATAAACATATATTCAGGAAAGCCTTTAAAACTTAAAAGAAAAAATTTACAGCGCTTTCTGTTAAAGGGCTATCAAATGTTTACCCGGGCTGCTCTCTCAGGCCAGGCGTCCTGTCTAGAGAACCTTTCAGAGACAGCTGGTTGAAAGTTGTCGGGGATGGGATTTTGCTTTTCCTGAATTGCATGGCAATGCCTTGGATCACTTGGCAAGCCCATCTCTTACAGCTCCTTAATTTTCTGTGCCCTTAAGATATGGATGTTTTAGTTTGCCTGGGATTTTGTAGCTCTGGTTTTTGCTACGCTGGCCATTGGTTCATATTAAACCAAACAACTGGGGCCCATTTGGCATTTGGTGTTTTAAAAGTAAAAGGACATTTGAACTACATGACAAATGCTGAAAAACAAAGCCCATAGCACTGAGAGCATAAAGAAACTGTTTATAATGTAAAGGTGGTTACATTTTCAGTCAATCTATCACTTTAATGAGCTCTTTGCATTTCTTTGATTAATGCTCACAAAAGGGGGAGAAAAATATTGATGTAATGGAAACAAAATGCTATATAGTCTTGGCAGCACAGGGAGGTTTCTGTGTGTTTTATTAGTATCCACTGCATATCACTGTCTTGCAATGTATATGTCTACCTTTTCCCTGGCGTAGCATGCCTCTAGTTTACTGGAAATCTGATCCAGCATGAAAGAGGAGACCCCGTATTAGTGGCAAAACAGCCTTTGACCTCTTGTGGTGGCAGCAAAGAGGGAGGGTCCAGAACAGGAATTTGGAATTAATAATAATGATAAAGAAAAGGCAGACATAGCCCATGCCTTATTGAAGTGAAGAACCCAACAAGTATGAAGACCAAAAAAGGAACCATAAAGACATTGAAAAAACATTTAAACATTAGAATGTAGGAATTCCTACATAACAAGTAGTAATTTATTTATTTAGTTTAAAATAATAAAGAAAATGGAAAAAGCACAGAAAAAGATGTCTTTGTGAAGTAACTAAATGGGGGAGAGAAGTTAGGCAAGGCAGGCTTCCTGGAGGAGGTGAAGGAGGGCCAGGAGGTGGGTTTGGAGGGAAAAGAGGAAACCACATTTCTGAAGTGGGTGAGCCTTGGGATGAGAATCAGCAGGTGCCACTCCTCTGTGTGGGAAACCAGCTCTGACTGCTCCTCCCTCCACCACGTGCCCAGTGCTCTTTAGAGCCACATGAGCATTTGGCATCCTTTCCTCTGAGTTTGAGTGGCTCTTACAAAGTGATTGGAGGTTGACATAGCAGAAACCTGGGAATCTTGGAGATGCACATTTTTTTTTTTTCGAGAAAGAGAGAGGGGTGGGTAGGAGGAGCAAGGCAGAGGGAGAGGGAGAGAGAATCCTAAGCAGACTCCCAGCTGAGCGCAGAGCCCCACTGTGAAGCTCAATCCCATGACCCTGAGATCACGACCTGAGCTGAAACCAAGAGTTGGATGTTCAACCAACTGAGTGACCCAGGAACCCTGAAGACTTGCCTTTTAATGGTAAACTTCAGCTGGTTACTTCCATCCTAGAACCATACTTACCCAAATTCCAAACCAAGTGGGATCTCAAAATAACATTTAAGATCTTTAGAGCTCAACAGGGTGTGTCCATCCACCATATCTCAACTCATAAAGATCACATGAGGTTTCAAGCTTTCAAGTTTTTTTCTTTTATTAATTTATAATTTTGATAATTTTTTTCTCATTGCACAAAATATATTCATTTTAGAATATATAGCAAGTACATAAAAGCAAAAAGAAGAAAACACACATTCCCTATAATTTTACCACTTGGACATATTAGTGTTGACACATTAGTTTTGTTTCTGTAGATATAAATATTTCCCCTCAAAAAGGGATCATATATATTAGTATATAACCTATGTTTTTCCACAAATATTTTATCATAGACTATTTTCTATGTCATTAAATATTTTTCTGCCTTATGTTTAGTGGATTATACTTGACATAATCACTTTCCTAAAACAGAACATTCTTGTTTTCAATTTAACATTGTTACTTAATAACTACAAATGAAGACTATTGTAACCAAATCTTTCATATAAGGAAATTAGGGCTATATGCATGTTTTTAGAAGTGAAATTGCTTAGGTCAAAGGGCACATGAAATTTTAAGTCATTTCATTTCTATCAACAAAGTTCGTCTTATTTTTAAGTTGTAAGATGAATGCAGAGGGAATAAAAAAAGCAATTGAGATGTGGAAAATTCACTATGACACCATGAGCTCTGGGGCAAATGAAGATATTAGACCAGATAAATATTAGATTTCTTTCCAAATCTTGGTTGCGTTTGAGTTTGAGTAATTTCCTTCCTTCCTTCCTTCCTTCCTTCCTTCCTTCCTTCCTTCCTTCCTTCTTTCCTTTGAGAGGTAGATATTGGGACAGTAAGCTCTTTGGGCTTACTTTAAGGAAAGACATTGTCTGCTTAATGAAAATCAATGAGCAAACAGCTATAGAGAACTTTGGTTGGTTGGTTGGTTGGTTGGTTTAGTTTGCTTTGGTTTGATTCAGACCCAAAACACAAATTCTAAAAAAAAAAAAAAAAAAAAAAAAAAAATGAGGTACATTACATAATGGATAGAGCCAGCTTCCCAAGGCATTCATCAAATATGGTCTCTGGAAAAAAGTACTGCCAACAATATCAATATTACTTACCGTAAATAGCAGAAATGGAGGTCACACTGACCCAGATCTTGTGCCTGGTCATTGGAAGTGAAAAGGAAAGCTTAAATGAAGATACAGTTATTTGTTTTAATATAAAACCAGACATGCATGAGCTATTTCGCCAAGCAAACAGATTTTCTGTTTGGAACATTTTGGTTGTAAGAGATAGAAGAAGTTCAACTCAAAAAGGCTTAAACAAAAAGAGAATCATAGAACTGAGGTGCCTGTGGCTTCATGCACATGGGCCCCCAAGCTTGAATGATGTCAGAGCTCTGTCTTATTCTCTTCACCTCTTGACTCATTGGCCCCATGATGGGCTCAATGGTCACCCGCAGCCCCATACTTCCCTCCTTCTGGCTTTGCGACCACAGCAAAAACAAAAAACAACAACAAAAAACCCCACAAACAAACAGTCTTTTTACACAAAGTCCTGGGGAAAGCATGGGTTGGCTCTAGCTTGGGGGACAGGTTCATCTTAAACCAGCCATGTGCCCAGGATATTGGGGGACCATCTTGCTGACCTTGTGAAGTCACACTGTCTGTCTTCATGTTGTCACTCCTGTCACCAGGTTGGGGACAAGGTTGCCCTCCACCTCTCCCCACCCATCGTGAAGTGAGTTCCTTGTGTGGAGAAGGACTTGGAGGGAAGCAGAGAATCATCTTTCCTGGTTCTGCCACCAACTGGTTCTGTGACCTTGGGTATAGTAACTCCTTTGCTCTGAGCCTCAGTTTCTTCATCTGTGAAATGGAGAGATTGATTAGAGGATTTCCAAAGTTCTTGAGTCTCTAACATAGAGTGATTGGTAAAGAGGCCAGGGAGAGCCAAAGGTGTGGTTTAGGTTTCTCAGAATTGTCTATTTATATGGTTTCTAAGTTCTGCTTTTAGGGACTGGCTTGGGCCAGTTATCGACTCCAAGCACATGAGCTATTTGGTTCAGATTGGCAGGGGCATTCCCCGCCGCCGTCCCCCCTCCCCCCTCCCCCCCAGCTCCGCAAACTCTGTCCTTCAGCACCCTGTCTCGGGTTAGCACACTTTAGCCTCCTAAGCAGAAAGCGGTGGGTTGAAGTGCCCTTTGGACGGTGTCAGAAGATGCTGCCTTGGTGAATTATCATTTTTTTATTGAGTCAACACTGGTCAGTTGCCTGGCCTTCACGACCTGGGACTCCAACTTTGTAGGACACCCCAAAAACTACTATGAAAAAATATTACGAGGTTAAACTAAGATTTTCCCTTGACTGGGTTGCTTTCATAGACTTTCCAAAAATCAGTCTTCCAAATCAAGCCTCTGCATGTGGATGTTTCCCCTACACGTTAGAAAGCAGAGGCAGCCGTGCTTCTCTACGTGGAATTTTCTTGACTTCAGCTGCTGAAGAATTTGTTGGAATACACGCTGCACAATGACTACTGTGGCTATTACTGCACTTGCTCAGGGGAGCTATTCGGATGTCTCATTTATTGGCGCTTAATAGATTAAAAGTCCAAATTGAGTCTCATGATATAAGCCTAATCAAGTTCTAATCTGCATAATTTTCCCATAAGCAGCAATGGGAAATTTGGATAATTTATGTTTCAGCAGTTGCCAATCATGTGTTAAATAGCATTGTTGCATTTACTTATCAAAATATTTTTATTGATCTTCACTTCATCTGACATTTCACTTTGGGATTTTTTTTCCCTGGCATTAACAGGAAATTTAATTCATCTCATAGATGATGTAATATGAGATGTTTCTCTTGATCTTAACATGTCTTTATAGATCATTTTTAACGGTGATCTTTTCCTTTTACAACTTCATATTGAATACCTGTCTCAGCAAAGCTAGATGACTCGGCCTAATTTATTTCCCTAGTTTAACGTAGCATATGGATTTCTAACCATCATTTATATGCACACAATAAAAGATAATTTGGCCCACCATTTGAACCAATTCCTTTATGTTAAATCTATGAGGGCGGGAGAGGCACTTACCTTCCTTTCTCCATCTATTCTAGGGGAGGTGATTGATAAGAATTTCCATCTCTCTCTCTCCCTGGAAAGGCTTGGGGATTTAACGAGGGAAGATTTAGAAAGTACTTTGTGTTTTCCCCCATGGAAAAGTACCGTAATAAAGCATTTATTATATGTACCGAGTTGTGCATGCTACCGTACCAGAGCAAGTTAAGCATAACTACAATGGGTCCCAGTTGTTATCTGCTGTTGTTTAAAAGTGAAAACAGCAAAAGAGTAGGACTGGCTCAGGGTGCCTGGATGGCTATGTCAGTTAAGTGTTTAACTCTTGATACCAACTCAAGTCTTGAGCTCAGCATTGTGAGTTCAAGCCCCGTGACTTAACAACAAAAACGTAAGACTGGCTCAGACCTCCAACTTGCCCGTCTGGGTCAGTCCCTGAGAAGGGGGGAGCGTCCCACACAGGGGGAAGGCAGCATGGACATGGTTATCCATAGGCTCTGATATCAGCCTTCTGGTCAACTCCCAATCTGCCATTTACCAGCTGGTTGTGCTTGAGGAAGTTCTTGGACTGTTCTGAATCTTATTTTCCTTATCTACCAAATGGGGATATTAACAGTGCCAACACTCATGGAGTTGTTCGGAGGAATAAATGCGGTGGTCCATGAAAAGCACCCACTGCAGCTTTAACTCCTAATGAAGGTTGTGGCCTGGTGGTTTAGAGGAGACCTGCGGTCAGGTAATTACCTGGGTTCAGGTAATCAGATCTGCTGATTCCTAGGTGTGTGCCCTGGGGCAGGTTACTTACCTTCTCGTGTTGCATTTCCTCATCTGCAAAATAGTTGTGTCTACATAGGATGGTTCTGAGAACCAAAGTGATTCCATGGACAGAGTTCAGTATATAGTAAGCACTCAGTAAATGTTCGCGAATTTTTTTCTTGAGGTTCTAGTTACACCTATCTTCCTCACCCCCAATTATCTTAATCAGTCTGGATCTAGAACATTCTTGCCTTTGTTTTGAGTTCCATACAGACAGTGATGTTGAGTCTCATTTTCTAATGCACTCACCTCTGCGTTGCCGTGGGACCCAACCCAAGTCTAGAAGTCTAGTCATTCTCGATGGTATAGATCTTGTCCGAGCCACAGCCTTTTTTTCTTTCCCTCCAACTGCATATGCCTCATGGATGCTTTACTTAGATGCGTGCAGGCAGCAGGTACCCGAAACAACTAATAAACAAATGAAACCTTGGTGATCTCCTTTGTATCGCCTTCTAGCTCTTCTCCGTGAACTTCTTAGGAATGGCCGAAATGTTTGTGTTAAATTCTTTAACTTGAAGCCATCCTAACTGAAATAGCCTTGTCTCATTAAACTAAAGGAACTTAAATTACTTAAGATAACCTCCCTGGTGGGGGCTGAGTGCTACCAACCCTTGAAATAACCAATATCATGAAAAGAACATTAGACACTGCTGGTTTTGTTCACCTGAACCCAACAGTGGCACTGATGGTTAGGAACACAAATGCTGGAAAAGAATGCAGAGAGTAGTAAAAACCATTTTAGGAGCCTTGGAACTCAAAAAGGAAGTTTTATATCCCTAAATAATTAATAGTGGGAGAGTAGGTCTGAAAAAAGAAGGCTCCAGAGAGATTCTGTGGTTGTTATAAGGAATTAAGAAACTTTCTTAGTCTTTCTTAATAACTGGCCCCAGTTTTTGACGTACCTAAAGAAAATCCTAACCATCTCCCTGTGCAAAAATCTTTGTTCCTTAGATATTCTGAAATTCATTTTTATCACTGAATTGATCTGATTATTCCTACCAAAATGGATTCACACTGCTCATTGCCTTCCCGTTAATTTTCTAGGGTTTTCTCTATGCGAATTTTTTTTTTTTAATATGCCGAAAGCTTCCTCAATTCTTTATCCATAGGGAAGAAGTGGTGATGGATATTATACCTATCCACAAATATTTACCTAGAGTGGTATTATCAACAGTGGTCGAATTTTTGAGTACTTGCTTTACACCAGGCATTATACTAAATGTTTTGAATACACTGTTTCATTTTATCCTTAAAATCGCCCTATGTATGATATACTTTCAGCTTATAGACAAAGAAACAGAGGCTTACAGAAAGTCAGAGCTCACAGTTATGTAGGTTGTAAGTAAATGAATCAGAATTTGAACCCAAGACACCTGACTTCAAAGTCCATACTTTGAACTATTCCACTCTATTTCTTCTCTACGGGCAGGCATTCTAAAGACAGTCTAGGAAGATTTAAAAAAATAGAAAACCCAGAAAGGTAACATAAGCCCCTCCCATCTGCCCTCGAGGATTGGAACGGGGAGGGGCCTTCAATTTAACGAGATCAGGTCATCTCTGAAAGTCATTTTTAGCTCCAAACTTGTTTCCTATGGCCATGCTCAAAAGAGAAAGTGAGGACACATCTAAAAAATCAGGAGGCCATCTCAGTAAGAGTGATTGGACTTGAATCTTTTCCTGATTGAGAACCTCTCATCCTATCTCTCTGATGCCAACATTCTTAGTCCTCTCTCCTGGCAAAATAAGTGCTTGTTTCTAAACTTAATTTTTCAAGTGTTAGTTTAACTAATGGAAGGAGAGTTTGCCAGTTTCACCGTTCTCCAGTCGCAGATGATGATCCCTGGAGTATATTCCACGTGTCTGTGATCGCAAATGCAGAACTAGAGTGCTGTTTTAGGTAGTCAGAGATGTATCCACTGCAGTAACAATGACGGGGTGGGGAGCAAGACAATCAGGAAACCTGGACACAACTTAGAGCTGTCCCTTAATCAACTGCAGCTATGATGAATAGGATAGATGCCATCAAGGGCGAGACTGCGTCGTCTCTTCTGAAGGAAGGTGCCTGAATTTCTCTTCTCTCCAAGGCCATTTAGGGTCAGCCCCATCATTTCAGACCATATTAGGACCTCTAAGTCAACAATGTTAACGAAATCTGTTCATCTTTAACACAAGTCTATAGGAGGGGGAGAAAAAAAAAAGATGAAGTCTATTTCTTTTGTCTCTGCCTTTTGCTTTGACCAATAGGTAGCTAGAAAAGTAGCAAAGGAGAAAGAGACATTATCATTGCTGAAGTTTTCTTGCCAACAAAAGCACCCTGTTCTTGAGGTCATGCATAGGAGAGAGAAGAGACTTTTAATGGAGAGATGTCTTTGGACACCCACCATAGTTTGTCAGTTGCAGATGCTAATGGAACCAGGCTTGGCGACTGAAGGGGAAAATGGAATATGAAAGCAAAATGAAATAGGCCTATGAGGCAAGCATGTCATTTCTAAATGAAGGTTTCATGCAAAGGAGTTGAGTCTTTTCACAGCTGAAAACGGAATCTTTAAATAAGATAAAATAAAAGGATGCTGTGGCTTGTTGCAGGTTCTGTAATGAAATACAGTTTTCCTAATACCGTGTGACCTGCATTTCTCCCTGTTTTATGGGTGCTATTCCTTGACGCACAAACCCGTATTTTCTCAAGTCAGCATTTGATGATGGATGTCAAAATACAGGCCATGTATTATGCATATAGCATTACCGATTTAAGGTGTTTACTTGTCAAGTTGAAGAAATTCAAAAACGTCACATCCACCAAAGCTGCACAGCTGTCACTTGGAATTTTTCATGCTTTTGAATGAAACTTCTGATGGAAACAGTTTAGTTTTCCCCTTCGCTATTTTGGGGAAGAAAACAGCTAGCCTTTAAAATGCGTGTTCTTGGTTGTGTGGTTGGCTGAAAAATACACATTCCAAAGTTTAGAAAGAGGGACATTATACTGTCACTCGAAATTACTTACCCTGTGCCCAGTATATCAACGCAAAGAATAAAATTAAATGCAATCAGAGAATGAATAGTAAATAAAACTTTTCTTTTCTGTCTGAAAGTATGACATTCAATAGTATGAGATTTATACACAGGGAAGCAGAAAATAGGAAGACCATTGAATATTTTGCTAGCATTTCATGCATTATGCACCTCCAAAACCACAGGCAATTGTTGAACACCTGTCATTTCATTCCTGATATAGATGGAGATTCACGCATCCCATAAACCAGAATCAATCCAACATGGCCACATTACTGGAGACTAGGTCAGGGATCTGGCCACACAGTCTATTTGGAATTTTGTCCTTGGAAACTTAGCAAGTGACATTGTATCTGCAAGTCCTTAATTCACTGATAAGCCCTCATAGCCAATCCCCCAAGGGCAAAGAGAAACCAAAGTGAATGTGAACATCTGTCTGCCTGTTTGCCTGCCTGCTAAGGTTGGGAGCAAATTGGGTCTTGCAGCCAGCACAGAGTTGATGGTAGCACCGTCATGTGCTTCACTTGATAAAATTAATTTTCACCAAATGAATATATGAGGTAAATAAATGTCTCGTGTTTCTAGGTCTCTGTGCACATCCTTAAAGAGGCAGCCGTTCAGCCTTGAAGTTATGGTTGGGCCAGGCTCATTCTAAGATGTGCTTGGGATTTGGGTCTGAGAAACCCAAACGGCAAAAATCAGAAATCAAGTGGGCTACTTTCCGATTTTCCATGCCTTCTAGTTTACTGTATGAGGTCTGTGTTTGGCACCCTGGGGAGTTCTGGGACCCCTGACAAGCCGGGGGCATATGCAGTAGTTAGGACGACTTCCGCTGAAAATGAAAAGAAAATTCTTCATTTAGGCTTACACAAAAGGAAAAATATATACAGTTGACCCTTGAACAATGGGGGAGTTAAGGAGTGCCAGCCCCCTGCACAGTTGAAAATACGTGTATAACTCTTAAGTCCCCCAAACTCAACTACTAATAGCCTACTGGTGACTGGAGCCCAAGTGATAAACATAAACAGTTGAGGAACCTACATTTGGTATATTGTGTGTATTATACACTAAATTCTTAAAATGAAGTATGCTAGAGAGAAGAAAATGTTATTCAGAAAGTCATAAGGAAATTACATTTACAGGACTGCATTATATTTATCAAAAAGAATTCGCCTATAAGTGGACCCACACAGCTCAAACCTGTGTTGTGGAAGAATCAACTACATACATATAAAATTGTGTGCATGTGTGTGTGTATACAGATAGTGTGTGTGTGTGTGTGTGTGTGTGTGTGTGTACAAAACCAATCTATCCTACCTCAGGATTTTTTACCTTAAGAAATTATATGTGTGTATATATATGTATATATACATATATATATAATTATTATATATATAAAATATCTACATAATCTCATTATCATAGTGTATATTATAATCTCATTTGTATATACGGTATATAAAATCTCATGTAGCAAGAAATCCTGAGGTCAGCTGGTTTGGGCTCTAAGGCTAGCTAATTTAGTAACTCAAGGATAGTTCTTTGTATCCTATTTATTTGTTTATTTTGAGAGAGAGAGAGTGGAGGAGGGGCAGAGGGAGTGAGAGAGAGAATCCCAAGCAGGCTCCATGCCCAGCCCAATGCAGGGCTTAATCCCATGACCCTGAGATCATGACCTGAGCTGAAAACAAGAGCCCATGCTTAACTGACTGAGCCACCCAGGTGCTCCCTCAAGGATAGTTCTTTCTATCATTAAGTCTTCCCATCATTCTTTCAGCCAGTCTCATTAAGCTGGCTTTGTCTTCAGCTGGTGCCCATCCTAGTTGCAAGATGGCTGCCACAGTTCCAGGCACTACAGGTACAAGAGCAATATCCAGTGAATTAAAAGAGACTCTCTTAAGAGAATTTCTTCCTGTGTGATTCTTTCTAAGAGCAAGGAAACACTTCCTAAAAGTCCCCAAGCAAATTTCCTCCCACTTCCCTTTGACCAGAATCTGTCAAAAACCCCAGCTTGTGTCACTCCCTGGCAAGAGAATAAGTAATCAGTCGGTTTACGGTAATAGTCAGGATAGGTTAGGTTATGCTGTGGTAACAACAACAAAACAATCCCCAGTGTCTTCAAGAAACACAGATCACCGCTTCACTCACTCAGAATGCTTTGTGGTCTGGGTTGCTGTCCAGGCTACCGTCCAGCCTTCATCTCCATAGTAACCCATGTTCCCATGGTTGCCACAGTCTGGGAAGGGAGGCAGAAAGTCAAATATTTGTACCAGAAGCTATGGTATACATTGTTTCACTTTTCATGGGCCAAAGCATTTCCTAGGTCACATGGAGGCACAGAGGTACAATCTTCTTATCTGCCTGGAAGGTGAGGGCAACAAAAATCTGTGAGCAAGATCAATAATTGCTATAGAGACTCATTTTTAGGGAGCTATCAAGGCAGGTTAGAATTATTTAAAATGGCCTCCTACTTTGTCCTTCACAAAAGCAACACATCAGAGTTTATCCTGGGAGTGCTAATTGTTAACCTGTGAATAATGCATAAACTACTTTTTTTCGATTGTGTATGTATATTATACTCATCTTATTCCCAATCTTTCCATGTCTCTGACTTTTCTCCCTTCTCTCTTTCTTTTCCACTAGGGTTCACACCTCCAGGAATGGACAGATCCTCTCCAGATAACAGCCCAGTGCACGGGATGTTACGCCAGCCATCCATCACGACTGGGGTCAACATCCCCATCATTACTGAACTAGGTAGGAATGAATGTCAGCTTTGGGCAGATTTTGTTGTCCTCTCTTCCAGCCATGTAGGATATGAGGGTAGCCTGTTTCTTAGCTCGTTCAGCATAGTGGGCTCTAGTAGGGTTTGCTGGGGAGGGGGGAGGTGTAGAGAGGTATGGGTAGCAATATGACAGATTACCAAAAGGAAAACTGATCTATCTTTCCCCTGAGATGACTAGACAGTTTCCTTCATGCTGATCACTGTTCTCAACAGAGCTTGAGATGATGGATTTGAGATTGGGGCATAAATTAAGGAAGGGGGAGGAAAGGAGGAAAGGCATAATCCATGGAACTCTTCCTGGTGATTTTCATTGGAAACCCTTCCAGACAGCTCCTGCAATCAGAGCCCTCCACTGAGGTATGAAGCCTCAGGTCTAAGCCAAACCCATTCTGAGAACTGGGTGGAGGCAACGGGCATTTAATCTATCCTAGTTGAACTTCTCAGCTAAAGACCATTTTCAGTGAATGCTACTCTGGCCTAAAATATCGTGGTTTGGAGGGCCACGATCACTGGCCAGTGGAACCCAACTTTTAACCCGGCCGCGGCATTCCCTCCTACCATTTGTGAACTTGCAAAGCTGCTGAGTGGTCCCTTCCCCCCACGACAATACTAACCACCCATGGTGCTGGGTCCCCTTGCGTTACAATGTGTTCTCTGTTATTCCCTCACGCTCTTCTTTTTCTGTACTTTCCTCCACTCCCTTTCCCCAACCCTTAAATGCTGTATCCAATTAGCTAAACCTGGCAAGTTGCCTTTGGTCTCAGTCAATCAGGAAAAAAACAGTGGGACGCACATTCTAATGATAACCGAACTGGGTAAGAGGCACTGTTTTCCTTCACATCAGTATCTCCTTTTGTTCCGTTGTTGGTGTTTCCAACTATCATCGGCTTGTTTTTTATTTCACGGGCTGTAACAGAAAGACTACCCCATGGCACTGCTTTGAATGTGTTTTATTTGTGGCTCTGGTTGGAATCGACTGTCTTGTTCTGACCTTTCTTAATGATTTTTTTCCCCACACAGCATCAGTAAACCTTTGATCACACCCATCTGACCTGGCAGTTGTTTCCAAAGCATCTTTGCTCTAATTCATTTTCTTTGGCCTGGGCCCTTTTTTCCCCCCGCCTTTCCCCGTGTCCCCCTGCTCTCCCGCCTTCTCCCTTATATTCCTCTTGCAACACACTGTCAGTTTGACTGACATGTCTTCACAGCTCTCAGAGAAAGTCAAAGGAGAAATATAAAAATTTTAAGATAAGAAACCTAAGATGAAGCCTTCCCTCCAGCTGTTTATTTTCCTTTATTCTGACTTTATTTGCCTTTTTTTTTTCCTACGAGGCCTTTTCTCAGAAGCTCTCGTTCTGAAGCCATAAAAGCAGCCAGGTCCTAAGGGACCTTTTCTTACAAAAGCCAGATTTCAAGAAGGGTGCCAAGGATGAGGTTAGCAACCACCGAGGCACAGCCCTGCACTCTGACCCCCACCCAGCTAGCCCAGAGCCTCCCGGAGATTCAGAGTGGACTCACCAGGAAGATGAAGGGTTCTGGTCATGCGTACATTTGTCAGGCCCTTCACACTTCCCCGTGACTGGGTTAATAACTCTGTAAAAGGCACCCATCAGCAGCAGGTCCCAGAACGGGGGATTGATCTTCTAAATAGAGACAGAAAAGTGCTGCCCTGCAGAGGGGTGGATAGAGAGGTGGGGAGCGCCTGCCTTCAGATGACTCACAAATGAAACGAACATGCCATTCTCTTGGCCCCAAAATATATTTCAAAATAAGAGAGCAGGCTTTTAACACAGTAATCTTGCTTGTGAGGCGTCTAGAAACTAAGGAATAAATTGTCCACCATTCAGCACGGCGTTATTGTAGACGTAGCTATTTATCAGGACAGATTCACTCAGGCCAAGGAGCAGCACACTATGTTCTGTTTCCAACAGTAGGAGGGTGTCTTTTTCATGTTTAGAGAAGTTGGCTAAAAGCCTAGATTTCTGCACTGCTCTTCTCAGGACCTTAGGGAGCTCGTGCAGGCCAGACCACTGGTTGGAAAACTCATCCAAGTATCTTCAACTCAGAAACCTTCAGTGACCTTTCAAAATCATTACTGCCAGGGATTTCTTTTTCTGTTTGGCGTTCGTGTGCTGCCAACTAACTAGGATATCTTGATTTGTGATTAGGACAAGAGAAAAGAGAAGGTTTGGTGCCCCAAATCTGAGGCTATGATTCAGGCATTCAGTCAGCGTAACTGAATCCCCGTCCCTCACCAGATTTCTGCTCTGAGCTCAGAGACCCTTCCATGTGTTCACATCACCCTTACTTTCTGCATTAAGCCCTCTTTCCCTGGTAGTCATACCAGCTTTGACAAGCATACCATCATGGTCTGACCACTTCGCCTCCCCGCACCCCCGGTATATTTACTATTTACCTACATGTTCTGAGATGTGTTCTGCATGATACCAAACCAGCAAAATGTCTTCTAAAAAACACAGAGAATGGCAGGTTTTTAAAACTGTATAGTATATTCCAGTCTTCTTCCATTTGGAGAGTTTCAATTGATGTTAGTGGGTCAAAAGCTTCTAGAAGTTCCACAAGAAGGACATGTGTTTAAAGCTACTTAACCTGGTTTCCACTCATCTATGACCATAGAACGTTTGGGGGGGGGAGTTAAAAAATCACCTGTTAGCACCACATAATTACTGTTCTGTGATACAGGCTTTGGGTCACACTGTCTGCTCTCCCTCTGAGACTCTCCCA
Organism: Ursus americanus; assembly: GCF_024610735.1. Classification (NCBI taxonomy): domain Eukaryota; kingdom Metazoa; phylum Chordata; class Mammalia; order Carnivora; family Ursidae; genus Ursus; species Ursus americanus. The sequence goes on from NC_142132.1 coordinate 48,909,675, forward strand.
GAACAATACACAGCATTTTCACTGAACCCTGGTTCCTGCCTTGGAGCTCTTTCCCAATGACCGAGATGCCTGGCTCGCTGACAATCTAGTCATCTCTCCCTACTTGTGACCACTTCCCCTGCAAGCGTACTAGCAGCCCTTCCCTGTGGTCTTGAAAAGAGATAATAGACACCACCCCTTTTGGAGTGTCAATGCACACACCACCCTCAGCTCTTCTAAGTAATTAAAACCACGCTCCTCTGCAGATTGTCCGGAGTTCACGTTTTCTGATTCACAAAGCAGGAAGCCTAAACTGTGGCTTCCAATGTACTTTTGGGTAAATGGAGGGAGGAGAAGAAAAGCTACCATTTGGCCCTGTAGGATCCATGAGCAAGGCCTTACTTGCTTTTGAGAGAGGTGGAGGGAAGCTGGGAATTTTCATAATGTAGTAGGGTAGACAGAGCCTTTAATCAGAAAGGCAATCCTGAGAGCAGCTAACATTTATCAAGGTCCTGGGCCAGGCTTACCAAGTACGATCTCAGAGGAGCCTTCTGACAATCTCATGAGAGCTGCTGTTATTTCTCCCATTTTACAGAGAGAGAAACTAAGGTGCAGAATGATGAAATGCGTTGCTTGTACGGAGTCTGTGCAGAGCCTGGATTCAAAGCTTACTGGTCAGAGCCTGCATTTCGCACTCTTATCCACCAGCCTGCAGTTCAAGTGTTGCTGAGCAAAGATGTTCCCCCATTAAAATTTTTCTCGAGAGGAACAAGACGGTGTCATTTAAAACTAATTCCATGCCTAGCCTTTTATCCTATTACCATTTATTCTGCCTTATACAATAAACAAGCAAAAGTTGAAAAAAAAGTTATCCAAAAAGTTACGTTCAGGAAAAAAAAAAATTAAAACAATAACTCTAGGAAAGAGAATTCACTCCTGATACATTTAGAAAGGAATCAGAAAAAGGGAACCTCATCTATTCTTTTCCTGAAAGCACCATAATTATTCCAGAAATCATCTCCTCCCCCACCACACACTTTCTTCCCTGTTACTTGCTCTGCAAAACTGATAATTTCTGAAGCCAAGATGGGAATGGAAATTAATTTGTCATTTAATTTTTAATAAGTTAAAGACATCTCAGTGACACAGCCAGTCAGTCTGCTCGTGCCTGCCGGGGGCGTCCCCGAGGACTCCTCTGATGGCGATGAGCCACAGCATCACATGCTGCTTCTCCTGGAGCCGCAGCGCATCAAAGACTGAGCTGTGTAGAAGGGGAAAGGGAGAACGTGGGCGTCCCCATGCCGCTCGGAATGCACAGCGAGTCCTTGTCAGCAAGCAGCCCGTGACAGCCGGGCATCCATCCCACCTGGGGTCACTGTGCTATCAAACAGGGCCCGTCAGGGTGGGCCTGGATTCAGGGCTAGGAACACCAGATCCCCCCCCGCCCCCCCCCCCGGGCTGAACCCGGGCAGGCTGTAGGTCCTGCCTGCGGGTGAATTCCTTGCTATGCACCTTTGCTGTGCTCCTGGTCTCCTGCTCTTCGGTCTCGATAAGTTGCTTTCTTTTCCCGTGGCTAAACTTAGCATCCCAGCATGGCTACTCATGGCTACTCATCCTTGAAATACGTCCATCTCTCAAAGGACTTGGCGACCGAAAAACACTTGAGGGTGTTTTTCGGTCATGATTCTAAAACTATACCAAAGGACTGATCAGCAGCGTCCAGCCGTTCTCCAGCAGTCTGCCATGGAGCAAGGCTGCTTGAACTCATTGCACTCCAGGCCTGGGAAGCTCGAACAATCACATAGGAGCAGTCCATTGAGTCCGCTGGCTCCTACCCCAAGATTCATCTACAGCTTCTCCCATGCTTCTCTCTCCTTTCTGGTGACTTCAGTATTGCTAAACCAGTAGTCTGCTCTTTCTCTGGCTTCACTCTGTGTGTGTGGTCTTTTGAGCTAATTCTCATTTTACACTTTTTCTAGTGAACGATACTAACGTTCAGTTTTTGGACCAAGACGATGATGATGATCCCGACACAGAACTGTACCTCACGCAGCCATTTGCATGTGGGACAGCATTTGCAGTCAGTGTCCTGGACTCGCTCATGAGCGCGGTGAGTGGGTGCGGGATATGGGAGTGGAGCACTTCCAACCTCCAACATCAACGGCCCGGGACTGGAGCTGGGGCTCCAGGGGAGAGCATGACCACGCAAAGCTTGCAATCTAGAAGGGGATACCGACGTTCGTCAGACTGTTGTACAAGTAAACGTTTGATGATGAATTCTTGAAAGTGTGAGGAGGATAAGGAAGAGGGGAGATTTTGTGGGGGAAGAGTATCTCCCCAAAGAAGGAAAGCAAATGCAAAGACCTGGCGGTGAAGGAACCTGACAATTTAAGGAGGCCAGAGAAAGCCTTCGTAGCTGGGCCACAGTGAGAGAGGGAGAGGAGAGGATGAGGCAAGGTGGGACCTGTAAGACCAAGAAACTCATTTTCATGGCTTTGGTTTTTTTCTTAAGATCAATGAGGAGGCACTGAAGGATGGTTTTAAGCTGGCAAGTCATGTGATCAGGTTTATGTTTTAAGAGGATTGTCTTGGCTGGTGTGTGGAGGATGGCTCAGGAGGCAAGATGGCAGCAGGAAGCCTGAATATGAGGCTTTCAAAGTTTGGATGAGGACAGAGCTGGCAGAGCTGGAGGGAGGAGGGTGCATCTGAGTGGTGCTGGTCAGGAAGATTGATAAGACCTGGGGGTAGATGGAATACGAGCAGAAGATGGAGGAGGACGAAGTGTCAAGGGTGACTCCTAGGTCACTGCCCATCACTGAAATGCAAGTCCTGGGAGAGGACCATGCATGAGGGTCAGGCCTGGCCAGTTCCCTGCTGCCGGGAAGGAATGAAGTAGTAGCAAGGGAAGGAGGGTGGGCTGGCCGAGGGGTCAAAAGCATCATTGGTTTCTTTTATGACTTGATATGCACCAAACAATCAAGGCGTTGTTTTTTCACTTTGAGACCAAAAACAAATAACAATTAAAAAGTAGGCCCCAGTTCGTGGAGCTCTCTTGAACTGCAAAAGGCAAAAGCAGACTCTAGAATGGGTTATAAGTGGGGATTGTGAAGTGTTCCCACTGAGTGTCTATTGATTATAGAGAAAAGCCTCTTTATTTTGGAATTCTCAAATTCACAATTTATGAAAATACAGACATAAGCTGGATAAAAACTGACCTTTGAGGAATCCATGAAAAAGAGTTTTATTGAACACATTAAAACCATAAACAGAGCTCAGAGAGTTTTTATACACATACGTTTCTTTAAGTGCTTAAGAAGGCTATTCTCCTGAATGTGTTAAACAACTGATATGCTAATTACACATTATTCTTCTCTATTCATTAAAGCTAATCCCAGAAGAACCTCTATTTGAGGAAAGAAAAAACATAAAGCTTTTTAAGACTAATTTAGGTTATTCTATATTCCTGAATGTGGTCCAACTGCAAGCATATTTTATTTTAAAAATTAGAATTATGGATTTAAAAATAATTATGAAACAATATTCATCTGAATTAAGGTTGACTAGGCATCATGCCAGACCTTTGCTTTCCAAAGCCAAGAAAAAGAGAAAAAGGTCACTAGAGAAGGCATTGTCGGTTTCCCAGGACTGGGGATTTCTTTCTGATGGCTTGGTGGTTCTGGGCCTAACCTCTCTACCTGCTAGTGATGTTGGCCTCGGTTTGGGCAAACTCCTCAAGCAAGCCAGAAGGAATGATGAAAGCTGCAGGATGTGCTCATGCAGAGCCTAATTGTCTGTACTGGTCTTCAGTTTCAAACAGATTTCTGTAACTCATCTCTTTGGAAATTTCATTTTGCTTCTGATCCTAATTAGAGAGCTTACAGAAGACCGGTCTCACTAAAAGATGATTAAACTGTGTACAGTAGCTTTTTTTTCAAGAGCTCCAAAATACACTATTAACATTTCATAAAATCCAAACTTATAAAATTATTTATGTTTCTACATATCAGACATGCAGGATATTCCAGGCAGCTATATAATTAGCAAGGCCACTTTTTCATACATTATAAAGAATTTCAAAATGATGACTGCAGAGCTTTAAGCCAAGTGAGGAGCCCTTCGGAGCATGGACCGTGGGTGACCGCACAGGCCACACACCAGTGACGCCAGCCCTTCATACCAGTAAGCCAGTAAAATGGATTTTAAGCAGCAAAGAACTTCACCCCTGCCCAACAGAAGGGACACTGGGTGGCCGTGGGGTGGGGGTAGGGGGCACCCCTGGCTCTGAGCTGTACCACTGTCTGTCTGTAGCACCACCAGGGAGTCAGTCTTGGAAACTCAGATGAAAAATCAAAGTGGGTTGGCTTGAAATTTTTAAAAAGCCATCTCTAATCTCGTTTGAAATGCAAACTGAAGTGTCTGGGAGAGAATGGCTAAGGAGTGTATGGATGCCATGGGTCTGCCAGCAGCATTCCTTCTGAATTCCAGCTTGGGAAAAAAAGAGTCTCAGGAATCTAGTAACTGTCATTGTCATCATCTTCAGCTTCATTTATTGAGGGCCCAGAACTGTGCAAGGCATTTCAGCTACAGTGTCTGATCTTTTGGACAATAATGTGAATAAACCTGAAGCAAGACGTATTTAACTGATGCACCGACAGTGACTATGCAGATCATTAGTCAAACGCCTATCTGATTATTCCAGGCCCGGTGTCCCTTGTCTGGGATGCAAAGGTTCCACGGTGACATCTTGCATTGGGTCTGGTTCAAAAGACCCAGCTGAATCTGGGCCTTCTGACAAAAACGTTACCTGTGATTTCTTTGCATTCCACCCCAGCCCTAATTTATGAAAAAACCCCAGGAGGTTAGTCAAGAACCAAGGCAGTGACTAGGAGGGAACTGAACAGGTTGGCAGGAATGTAAATGGAGAAACTGAGACCCCTCCAAGCAGCGGGAGCCAGGGGTAAGCTGCCTTCCCAGGCCTTTGCTTACAAGCAACGTCGTGACGTTCGCACACCTCCTCAGATGTCCATGATCTCCTTTCTCTAGCCCCCAAATTGCCCCTTAATCATGTGTCTAAACATCCCCGGAATATTGTCCTTCATAACTCAACTCCTGCTGCTTACTGCTTCGTTTGTTAGAAGAATAATGTTTTGATTCGTCACAGGCATCCCTGAGCAGATAGGGATGTTGCAGACATGGCCTCGTGGCTCTCTCCTGCTAATCAACAGCAGAAACACATGATCAGAGGGAATAATTATGCTTGTGGGTATCTGCCTCTAGGAAGAGGCTCACAACTCAGAGATGTATTTTTTCAGAGTGGTACCAGCTTGCCGCTCACGCACTCACGGAAAAGATGAAAGGGAGCGTCTCTGTATTTAGAGCTGAAACCGGCGCTCGTGTGTTCAGACTTCTTTTCCACAGACCCCCCCTCCCCCCACCGCAGCCCCAGTTTGAGTTCTACCTGGCCCCTCCCCAGGCAGAAAAGTCCCGAACCAAGAGCCGGACTGCTCGAATGCAGATCCCATCACCAGCGTTTTCTGGAGGCGTAAGCTTAACCTCTCTGTGCCTCAGTTTTATCATCTTTAACATTGGGATAATAATAGTACCTACCTTGTAGAATTGTCGAGATAATTAAGGGAGCTAAGGCTGTAAAGTGATTAGGGCAGCGCTCCACGCATGACAAGCTCGATACTCTATTTATTATTATTGATCGTTGCCTTCTCTGGGCACTTACCTACATGCCAGGCACTATTTGGATCCTGGGGATTTAGCAGTGGAAGAGGAAAAAGGAAAACTGCCCTCCTGTTTTCGGAACTTTCATTCTAGTGAGCGATAATTATGACGTGATTACGTCCGTCAGTAATGATAGCTACCGTTGGTAGGAGTAAATGAGTAATATCAAACGGGCGAAACAGGTTTGAAGAACATAAAATCGTTTGGGTGCGGAGACCCGTGTTAGCCACAATGGTCAGAGCAAAGTTGTCTCAGCTGAAAACTTGGAAGCCGACACTGAAAAATCAGAAGAGAGCCCCTGGGGGCGCAGGGGACGAGCCTTCCAAGGCAGAAGAAAGGTGGGGGCAAAGCTGAACAGTGGTGCTGAGCTGACTTTGGTGGGTGTGAGGGAGTCGTGCAAGGCCGTCGTGGATGGAACGTAGTAGATATGGGGCAGGGACATGCAAGAAGCAGTCAGGCAGAGCCATCGTGCACACTGTGAGTATTCTGAGTACAAAAGACCACGTTCAGTCAAGTTCTAAGTCAGGATTAAGCACTTCACTCATCTTCCTTTGGATACCACCAGGATCCTCCTGAGGTCACTGCTTCCTGTGTGTGCTGGCTGGAAGGGCAAACCCATCACAGAGTTGACTCCCGAAGTAACCCCTGATTATTTTTCTGTCCCACACTCCATCCTAGTGCACTCATTTTAAGAGAAGAAGGGAAGAGAAACAGCACAATATATTGGCCTGAGGACCTGGATTGATATCTGGCTTCTAATGTATCGTCTCTCATAGAAGTCTCAAAATGGCACATTGCAGGCAACACCCATCCCACAAACAAGTTCTGCATTTCCCAAAGTTTTTCATTTTTACATGGTTTTTTTTTGCCAATATTTTAAAATCATAAGATTACACATCAAATATGGATTTCCAGCTTATTTTGATTGGAATCACAGAGCAGATGCCCAAATAACCCACAAAACACCAGTTGGCTGGAGCTGAGCTATGCTTCCTTTAACGACAGCCCACACTGGTCCCTGTTGACCTCTCCCAGGCCTGCTTCACTCATCCCACTGGTCCCTGCCTGTGTATCCCACTGAACCAAACTTATAGGCCTCCCACTTCTATTTTTGTGAGCCTGCATGACTGTGGTTAGACAGCATCCTTGGGCTTCTGGCCATAGGCTTGTCCTTTGGGTCAGGAGGATGAGCACATGATGTCCATTTTCTTTGACCCCTCACCTTTCTTGGAATCCCTGCTGCTGAATCCCTCAGGAGCCTAAGAAAAACTTCAGTCTGAACATTTTGTGCCAGGCGTGTCTTTGCCCACTGCACCAATGCCCAGAGTGGGTATTTGCATGTTCAATGAATTAGTCCTTCATAACAAAGGCAAGGACTTGTAGAAGAAACAGTGTGGCACTGACCCATGGATTAGGACGTACCGGTTCCGGTCTCAGCTCACCAGCAGCCATGTATGTCTTTTCCACTGTCTGGGTCTCCGTTGGGTCCAACTGTTAATGGGAATGATATTAACAATCCCTTATCATGTTGGGGTAATCAGGTAAGGGCAAAGGTAGATGAAAATCTTTCACAGAGTAAACCAATATTTCTTCAGATCCAATGTAACTACAAAGAAGGGGGTTTATTACATGTGTGTGTACATATATACACATATGTGTATGTACTCACACACATGTATGTTATATGTTTCTGTATTCTAGTCTCTAATATCAGAGCTGGTCTCTGCCAGTGATAACTGAGCTGATGTTGGTAAGACTGAAGAATGTGGCCATCTGGAGGATGGACCCACATGATTTGCTTTCTTAATTGTCCTGGGGTTTCAGCTGAACCCCGGGAGGGTGTTATAAAGCAGACCAAGTTCTCCGTCAGCCCAAGCCAATCCAGTACCCTGTTACATAAACAAATGACTGCTCCCTGGCCCTTTTCCTTAGACTCCACTCAAGAGCCTCATTTCTTCTGCTCCCAAGGTGAGAGACAGCCCATGGGCCGTTCCGAGACAGAAGAGCTCGTGCCAGTGTCCATGTGGCCAATGGGAGTGTGCTCTGTTGCACCCAGAACGTACCACCGCTGTAACATCAGGCCAGGCAGGCCCGGGATTGGGGGGAAAAAAAAATCAAATCGTTCTCATCCTTCATGAAAGAAAAAATACTAAAAATAAAAATCTACACCATGAAAACTAGCAAATCTAAAAAATGGCAGCTATGGCATGGAAAATGACAATTTTAGAGCAATTATAAACGAAAGGCAAAGTGCCATTAAAGTTAAGGCAATGTTATTAAAAGATGTGTTAATTTTCAGTTAAATTTTCTATAAAAGACCAATTAGTTTAAAAGGCTTGACAGCATTAACTGTGAAACATAAGCTCTGGTAATTATACTTTAAAAAAATAAAAAGAGGAAGATGCAGCAGTGTGTTAGAAACACAGGCGCAGAGCGGCGTCCTCGGAGCAGGCTAGGTGGCACTGCGCGCTCAGATTTCCCTGTGCAGTCAGGCCCTTGCCCAGCCTGTCTCGGCTTCCTCCTTGCTTGTCACCCCGTCTACATACGGGATCTGAGAAACGTCAAAGTTCGGAGGCCAAGCAGGCCGTGCGTGTGATCTGGGCCAGCTCTCTGATAGGAGAGATGAGAACACAGAAGCAAAGGGAGAGGGAATTTTCCAAACTGGTTGCATTGCTAGCTGGTTGTTATTTTTATAACCTACCGTTTATTATCTGTGATGCATTCGATGTGACCCAGAGTATCTCATTTAACACTATCCTATAAGCTGGCTTGCACTGGGGTTTTGTGTTCCAGTTACACGGATGAGGAACTGGAGGCATAGAAAACTCAGGCAACCTCCCCGTTGTCATAGGTATTGAACAATGAATCGGGGATTTAAAACCATATGAACTGAATTCTAAGGCCAGTACACATAACCAGGGCTGCCATGTTGTCTTATTGGGAAGAAAGGCTTCCTTGGCTAGGGGTGGAGCCCCAACCTTGGTAGTGGGAAGAGGGACTGCCATATTCCTTAGACTACATGGGGAGCTCAGGAGGCAAAAGATCGCCCTTCCATATTACAATCCTCCCTTCAGAAGTCTCTGTTTCTTCAATTCTAGTGTTTCTGTTAATCCAGAAGAGAATGTTGCCCTCTGGGTTGGGTGAGTTGTACAGAAGTCTGTTCTAGCTGGCACATTCTCCATAGAAATTGTCTGTGATCATTGGCATTTGACGACCTAGCATCTGTTTGCCACATGGTACGGAAACAGCCTCTTTCTATGCAGAAAGCTCAGGGTTTGCTGCTTAGCTGCAGCCCAATCAACATCTGAGGAAATCTGTACCTTCCGTGATGACCAACTAGCCCTCCTCTCTCAAGAAAAGCATTGTCTTTGCACCAAGTTACTCAGATCACAAAGGAACCTAGACACAAGCTCAGAACACAGCCACATGCAGCTGAATACTGAGGCAGCCAAACGGGAGCGGGAGTGCTCTGTGGACAGATGGACACCATTGTTCTCCGTCAGAGCAGATACTGCTGCCCCCAGTGTGTTCCTTGATGCCTGCACGGGAGAATCAAGGAGAGAGATCTAGAGTACAGGTCAGAGGGTCGAGATTTGTGTTCAGAGTTGTGCGTGGTTCCCGAGCTGTTGAGGCACCCCTGAAACCCTGTGACCCACCCTGAAATTCTACCCGTTGATGGGAAATTTTGAAAGTGACACACTCGTTGAATAGAATACAATTTCAAGCCAAACCAAGACCTAGGGATTAGTAGATGCTCAATAAATGTCAGCGACTGATTGATCAAAAAGTCTGTGCTGTTACAGTGTAACCGATTTCAACACAGAAGGGGAAACATGTTAAGGTCAAATAGTTGCAATTTGACAAAACAATAACCTTTCATGTTGACCTTCTGGACTTAATCATTGCAAGGCAGAACTTACAGTGTTTTTTCTTTAAAAATCACTGACAATTTTCTTTAGAAAAGTTATTCATGTTCAGTGTGGGATATTTTGAAAGCACAGAAATATATAAAGAAAAACATTTAAGTGAACCATATTTCCAATACCCAAAGATAAGCATGATTAATATTTTGGTGTATTTCCTCCCAGATGGATAAATATGGATCACCCAGTTTTATATCTTGTCTTTTTTTCTTTTCTTTTAATGCTTAGTATTTTATCCAGAGCATTTAATCATGTCTATTATTGAGTATCATGATTTGCAATGCCTCCATAGGACTTCCTGAGACTCTAACCTATAGATATTCCCATTATCTACCTGTTTTGGGGGAATTTTACTTCAAAAATTTTTTGTTTTAACAATAATTAACCCTGTGATAAACATTATTGTACATAATCTTTGAACAAAAAGCAATTGATTATCTTGAGGCACACTTACCGGGCTTTTAACAAGTAGGAACACTTTCAAAGCTCTTGATGGGTATGGCTGGATTATCTCCTATTAATCACACTGCCATCACAGGTGTGTAAGTCCCATCGGATGTGCTCCAGTGGGCACTGATTATCATTTTCTCTAAAGGCCCTTTAATTGTGTTAATGATAATTTTTGAAGTATCTAAACTTTTAATTTGTATGTAATCATGTATATTTTTTGTGAATTATTCTACAGTTTTTATGCTTAAAAAGTGCCTGCTGAACAGAGAACTATCAGGTGTCCTGAGATCAGTTACATATCCAGCTATATTTTCATCAGGTTGTTAGTGGCTACATTTTTTGCCTTTAACTATTTTATAACATTTGCTTCCTTTCTTTGGCCTAGTTTTACTGAGATATAATAGACTTCAACACTATGTACATTTAAGGTATCTAGTGTAATGATTTGATATTTGCGTATATTGAGAAATGATTACCACAATAGGGTTAGTTGACACATTCATCACCTCACATAGCTGCATATTTGTGTGTGTGTGTGTGTGTGTGAGAGAGAGAGAGAGAGAGAGAGAAAGAGAGAGAGAACTTTTAAAATCTACTCTCTTAGCAACTTTTAAATATACAATACAGTATTGTTAACTGCAGTCCCCCTGCTGTACATTACATCCCCAGAACTACTCATCTTATGGAATGAATGGAATTCATCTTACTGGAATCTTGTATCCTTTCACTACCTTCACCTGTTCCCCCCAACCCCCATGTCCAGCCGCGGGCTACCACCAATCTGTTCTCTGTTTCTGTGAGGTCAGTTTTTTGTTTTTCGTTTTCAGGTTCCACATATGGGTGAGATCATACAGTATTCAGATTTCTCCCTTGGACTTATTTCACTTAACATAATGCTCTCAGGATTCATCCATGTTGTTGCAAATGGCAGGATTTCCTTCTTTTTATGTCTGGGTAGTATTCTGTTATATATATACCACATTTTCTTTATCCACTCATCTGTCAATGGACACTTAGGTTGTTCGCATGTCTTGGCTGTTGTAAAAAGTTCTGCAGCGAACATGGGAGTGCACTGTATCTTTGAGATAGTGATTTTGCATCCTTCAGATATACCAAGAAGGGGAATTGCTGGATCATATGGTGGTACCAGCTGTAATTTTTTGAGGAACAATCATACTGTTTCCCAAAGTGGCTGCACCGATTTGTATTCGCAACCACAGTGCACAGGGATTCCTTTTCTCCTCAGCCTCATCAACATGTACTATTTCTTGCCTTTTTGACAACAGTCCTTCTAGCAGGTGTGATAGCTCATTGTGGTTTTCATTTACATTTCCCTGATGGTTAGTGATGTTGAGCACATTTTCATACCTGTTGGCCATTTGATTATCTTCTTTGGAAAAATGTCTATTCAGTTTCTTTGCCCATTTTGAATAGGATTTTTTTGCATTTTTTTGCCACTGAGTTATATGAATTTCACTTATTACCTTTTTCAGAAATTTAATATAAATATATTTTCATAGACAAAGTATATAAAATAAATAAAATTATAGGAAAAATTAAAATCAATCAGTATTCTATCACCAAGAATTAGTCACCAAGTAAAATTTTGGGGTACTGAGTGTAATTATTTTTACATAAATAAACCTGTATCAGTTGACATCTGAACTTTTAACATGAATTTTATATCAGGTTGTTTTTTGGATCCTTCCTTTTTGCATATTTTCCTATTATATCATATAATTGTTACGGTGCCATTAAATATTCTCTGAAAACATAATATTAATATCTGGGTAATGTAAGTAATTTAAGCATATTATGATTTATTTAATCATTACCATATTGTTGAAGAGTTTTTTCCAGATAGCCAGTTACCCCTAAATCACTTGTTGACTAAACATTTTTTCCCTATGGTGTATGATGCTTTCCTTATCATATTAAAGAACAGATCAGCAAACCTTTTTTGTAAAGGGCCAGGTGGTGAATATTTTAGGTTTTTGAGAACCATACAGACTCCACTGAAAGTACTTGACATCTGTCATTATAGCACGAAAGCCCATTTGTAAACAAATGGGTATGTCTGGGTCCTAATAAAACTTTATTTAAGAAAACAGGCGGCAGGTTGTATTTGGCCCAAGGGCCAGATTTGCCAACTCCTGTATTGTTCATAGGACTATTACACTATCATTCTCAGTAATTTATTCTGGTTGATTGGTCTTCTCATTTTTGCTACTGTCTACAATGTTAAGTTATGAAATATTTAATATTTATTATTGTCCCTGAGAGGACAATTTCATAAACTGTTTCCAGAGGAAATTTAGCATAGTTGTGTTAAGTTTTTAAAAAGTCCAGTTGAGGGGCCCCTGGGTGGCTCAGTTGGTGAAGCTTCCAGACTCTTGATTGTGGCTCAGGTCATGATCTCCGGGTCATGAGATAGAGCCCTGTGTGGAGCCCTGTCTCTGGCACTGGGCTAAGCAGGGAGCCTGCGTAGATTCTCTCTGCCCCTCTGCCACCCCTCCCCTCAGACTCGCACACACTCTAAATAAATAAATAAATAAATAAATAAATAAATAAATAAATAAATATCCAGTTGAATCTATGATTAGGCATATATCAAACTTAAATTTTTTCCGGAAAAAATACAACATTATAACATCCCACTGACATGTTAAGAAACACAATATTCTTCTTTTTTATTTTTTCCCTAATAATCTTCTCTCTCTGTGGATGATCATTATTTTGCTTTCCCTTGAACAACAGTAGCTGTTCTTATGCATGACCAGGAACTATGATACTAAAGAGAGCTTCCAGAATAGGAGTGTTAATTCTCAAACGCCTATGACACTATAGTCTCTTTCTTATTTCTAATTTTATTTTTTTAGTTACATTTGTCATACTTGTTTATTTTTTCAAAGAATTATTTCTTGTATTTATCAATTTAATAAATATCCTCTTGCGATTTCATTAATTGATGCTTTATTATTTCATCCTTCTGCTTTTCTAAGATAAAAAAGAACAATAAAAGCCAGTTCTTTTCATGCTTAGCATTATTTATTGTAATTCTTTTGTACTTAATAATAAAATCATTTAAGGCTCTGAATTTGTTTCTGTAGCTTTGGCCTCAATGCATGACATTCTTATATGCCATTTTCAAATAGTTAATTTTTAAATACTCTATATTCTAAGTTTGATTTCCATCTTGACCTATAGTTGGGTTTTAGAATACTTTTCTTTTGCACTTGGAGATGTTGAGATAGTTACTTTCATTTCTACTATTATTTTAGTTTTTCTGAAGTAGACTCTGCAGCTTACACTTGATCGTATATATTGAGATTTTATACTTTGAGCCGTGGATCGTTTTTTGTAATTACTGTTGGGAAGCTATCTGAAAATGTTGCAAAGTTTAGCACAAATCCACTAAATCGCTTTTATTATATCCTAATTTTCTCATAGTCTGGTCTGTTTGAGCTATGGAAGCTAGAAACACAGTGATAGTTTACATATCACCCTCAGTCCACATGTATTTTACTCTAATTGCTAATTAGTTTTACTTTCTATGTTTCAGTATATTATTTGTGCCTAAGTAGGTTACATCTTTATTGTACATTTTAACTATCAATGCAAAGCTAACTTGCTTAAAGTAACATTTAAAATTTCTCCCTGGAAATATAGTTTTCTATGCCTATTTTGTTTTGCTTTTTCCTATTTCTCTCTGAAAATATCAGAGTTTGATTTTCATTTTGGCTTTTGAATAAGTCTGAGAACCTTTGCAATTTAATCAAATCCCTTAGCTCACTTATGTTTAGCTATTAAAATATAATGTTATAATTTTGCATTATGCTTTATACATGCCTCTGTAATTGTGTCTTTTATTATCCATCTTTGGGTGTATAGACTCTATTTTTGTACGCATATTTTCTCTAGTGATGTGTAAACTATCTATATTCTATTTTTGATTCTAGTTAGTGGTTACCAGACATTCTCTAAATATATTTGAAAGTATATTTTCTAAGCAATATTATCTAGAAAAATTTAGCTTTTGATTCTTCCTTTATATCCATCCTCTTCTCTCCTACCTAATTTTTCTGACTTTAAAAAATAAATTAATATTACTGTATTAAATAATTTTGTCATTTTTTTCTTTCAAGAAGTATTTTTGACATTTGCATTTAGTTTGGTAATAAAACATATAATCATTTCTTAAATTCCATGTTTCAATATATTTCACCAGTATTTTTAAACCACATTTGCTCATTTTTTAATTTCTAAAAGTTTCAAATGAACTTGAAGGATGCTGACTTTTGTTCCTGAGTATTTTTTAATGAAGTAAATCAATAAATGCTTAGATACTCAGAGATTCAAAAATATTTCTTTTTTTTAATATTTCTATTGCCTTCACAAATAATTGATGATTTAGCTGCATGTAGAATTCTTGGAATAAATGTGTCCTTTCAAAACTCAGTTGGCATCATTCTTAAGTTTTCTAGAGAAGTCTCTGGCTAACCGATTGCATACTTTTTTTTCCCCTTACAGTATTGTGTTTGGTCACATGTCTTCTTCATTTAATATTTTAAATTTAAATATTCACCTGTTACAGATTTAAGTGATGGCCGCATTCACTTGGTGAGCCATTTCAGTCCACATCCTCAGTTCATTCTCTCAGCTCAGGATAGGTTGTTTTCATTTGTTTCCTTGCTTGCTTACTCATTTTTATTTGCTTGAGTTTTGTTTACAGCGTTAACTTGTGAACACTTGGTATTTATCAATTTGAACCTCTGTTGTCTTTCCTCAATATCTACCAACATTCTCATAAAAAAAGACAGGCAGGCAGGCAGGAAGGAAGGAAGGAAGGAAGGAAGGAAAAAAGAAAGAAAAGAAAGAAGAGAGAAAGAAAGAGAAAAGAAAGGAAAGAAAGCAAAGGAAGAAAGAAAGAGAAAAGAATGGAAAGAAAGAAAAGAAAGGTCTCTACATCTTTTTCTATCTAGTTTCGGCCAACTTCTTAGTCTTACTTCCACATTACTGATGTTGTGTGTATATGATTTTTAGTTCTACAACATAGTGCCTCTTTTTCATTATTGTTTTAATAAGAACACTTCACATGAGATCTACCCACTTAAATTTTTCAGTGTACAATACAGTATTGTAATTATTGTTTCTTAATGGATAAAAATCTGGCCATTATAAGTTTAGTTACCTTTTAACTATATCTCTTTTGTTTTAACACCTTTATTGAGATATAATTAATAATCATGCAATTCTCCCATTGAAAATGTACAATTCTGTGATTTTTAGTGTAATCACAAATATGTACAACCATCACCACAGTCAATTTTGGAACATGTTCATTGCCTCAGAAAAACCCTGCATGCCCTTTAGCAACCCCCACTAACCTCTGTCCCCCTCCCCCAGCCCTAAGCAACCATTAATCTATTACCTATCTTTATAGATTTGCTTCTTCTAGACATTTCATATAAATGGAATCATACAGTATGTAGTCTTTTGTGACTGACTTCTTTCACTTAACATAATGTTTTCAAGGTATTAGTACTTCATAACTTTTTATGGTATGAATAATATTCGTATAGCTGAATAATACTCATGCATGGATATAACACATTTTATTTATGCATACATTAGGTGATAGACATTTGGGCTATTTCCGTTTTGGGCTGTTATGAATAATGTTGCTATAAACATATGTATACAAGTTTTCATATGGACATATTTTTAAAATTTCTCTTGAGTATATATATATATAGAAGTAGAATTGCTGGGTTATATAACTCTGTTTAGCCATATGAGGAACTGCTAAACTGTTTCTCAGAGTGGCAGTATCATTTTATATTCCCACCAGCAGAGTGTTAGTGTTGCAATTTCTCGACATCCTCACCAACTCTTGTTATGATTTGTCTTTTTGATTATAGCCATCCCAGTGAGTGTAAAGAGGTATCTCATTGTGGTTTTGATTTGCATTTTCCTGATGACTAGTGATGTCAAGCATCCTTTCATTTATTTTGTTGGCCATTTGTATATCTTCTTTTTGAGAAATGTTTAAGTCTTTTGTCCATTTTTAAAATTGTGTTATTTTTCTTTATGTTGTTGGGATGTAAGATTTTATATATATAATGATTTTATATATATAAAGATTTTATATATATATATATATATATATAAAACACTTATATATGTATCTTACTTAAGATTATATATATATTATACATATATATTCTGGATACTAGACTTTATCAGATACATGATTTGCAAATATTTTCTCTCATCCTGTAAGGCTTTTTTTTCACTTTCTGGATAGTGTACTTTGATGCACAAAAATTTTAACTTTGATGAAGTTAAATTTATCTTTTTTGGGGAGATTTCCTATGCTTTGAGTGTCATATTTAAGAATCCATTTTCATATCAAAGGTCATGACAATTTAGCCTATGTTTTCTTCTAAGTGTTTCATAGTTTTAGCTGTTACATTTAGGTCTTTGATCCATTTTGAATTAATTTTTGCATATGGTGTGAGGTAGGGGTCCAAATTCATTCTTCTGAATATGGAAGCCCAAGAATTGTAGCACCATTTGTTTAAGAGACTATGTTCTTTCTCCATGGAATGGTCTTGGCACCGTTGTTGAAATCAATTGACCAAAAGCATATGAATTTCTTTCTGGACTCTCAATTCAGTCCCAAGTCTGTCCTTATGTCAGTACTACACTGTCTTGATTATAGTAGTGTTGTAGTGTGTTTCGAAATTAGGAAGTGTGATTTTAGATTGGTTATTTGGAGTGCTTGCAACTTTATATGAATTTTATTATTTTTTTAAATTTTTTAGGATTTTATTTATGTATTTGAGAGAGAGAGAAAGAGAGAGAGCACGAGCAGGGTGGGGGGCAGAGGGAGAGGGAGAAGCAGACTCCCCACTGAGCAGGGGGCCCAATGTGGGACTCAATCGCAGGACCCTGAGATCATGACCTGAGCCGAAGGCAGATGCTTCACCCACTGAGCCACCTAGGCACCTCTCATATGAATTTTAGAATCAGCTTTTCCATCTCTATAAAAATGGTTTTGGGGGTTTTGACAGAGATTGTACTGAATCTCAAAATTGGGGGAATACTACTGTCTTAATAACATTAAGACTTCCAATCTATAAACATGGGATGCCTTTCCATGATTTAGATTTTCTTTAATGTCCTTCAACAATATTTTGTAGTTTTCAGTGTACCAGTCTTGTACTTCCTCAGTTAAATTTATTCCTAAGTATTTATTCTTTGTGATGCTATTATAAATGGAATCTCTTAATTTTATTCTTGTATTGTTCATTGCAAGTGTATAGATATACAAATGATTTTTTGTATATTGACTTTGTACCTGCAAACTTGCTGAACACGTTTATTATCTATAATTGAATTTTAATAGATACCTTAGAATTTTCTATATATAACATCATATTCTCTGTAAACAGAGATCGTTGTACTTCTTTCTTTCCGATGTGGTTACTTCATTTTTTTTGTAGCCTCGGCTAGAGCTCCCAGTGCTGTGTTGAATAGAAGTGGTAAGAGCTGACTTCCTTGTCTTGTTCCTGATTCTAAGGGGAGAGCATCCAGTCTTTCACCAATAAGCCCGCTGTTAAATTTGGGTTTTCGATACATGCCCTTTATCAGGTTGAAGAAATTGCCTTCTGTTCCTAGCTTGTTGAATGTTTTTATCGTGAAAGTTTATTGGATTCTTATCTCTAAAAATATCTTACATAAAAAATTGGGTAAGTTGTATGAAGTCAGCTTTCTTATAATCTGATCTTTTACTTCTTATAGAAATTATATTTTCTAAAAATTTTATTTAATTCTAAAATGGATGCTTCTTTTCCTTTTACTTCTTCCAGCAACCATTTAATCATTCAAAATGATGCTTTTCCTTTATATCTTAAATACTGTGGTTTCCTTGTAAAAAAATATTTATACTGGCTTTTTAAATTTCTCTCTACCTTTATTTCTCTCTACCAAAAAACAGAGTTTGGTATATGAGGTTGTGAATGTTCTGCCACCAGCTTTGTGAGCCGTTAGATTCCTCCTCCTGGTCTTGATCTAAAGGGGTAATTAGAGCGCAAAGGCCCTTGTCAGAGTTCATGCCCAGCACTCACACGTTGAATGTGCCCCAGGGTTAAGGACGGGTCTCTGGCTTCTACTGAGGTGCTATCTGACTGTAGGGCAGAGGATTTACCTGTGAAAACTTCGGAGATGTTTTCGGGTGTGTCCCAAGGCCACCTCCACTAGAGCACACCTCTCGGGTCTCTTTCCATTACTGCTGTCCCGTCTCAGGAGGCAGGGCCCTGGTGTCTTTGCCATGTCCTTCCCGAGCCCAAATAGGGTCTTCGAATGGAAGCAGATTGAGAAGTACAGATGCACGGATGAAATACAAGGCCTTGGTTTGCCCACTTATCAGCGCCTCCTGGGCACCAAGCACTGCTCTGCGTGCCTCACGTGTGTTAGTTCTACCGTCCTTATAACCACTCTGTTCATACATTTTACAGATCATGAAACTGAGGCACAAAAATGACATATAACTTTCCAGGGTCACACAGCTACTGCAAGGTGAAGCCAGCGTTAAACCCACCGCCTGACTCTATCCCTTGACCGAGCCCGCAACCTCCTGTACTTGCACTAGGCCTGCTTCTGTGCCCCAGGGCACATCTGAGCTCTGGTAGAGGAGACACGCACTCTCCTTAGGGTCTGACTCCTTCTGGGTAACATTCCTTGTCTCCTTTGCTGTTGGAATTGTCTATCATGCTGGGGTGTTTTGCAGTATTTCATTGAGGAAGGTGAATCTTGCCCCAGGAGAAGCGATCATCTGAACTCAGAAGTCCTCCTGGAATAATTTGCATATGAACTTGATCTTAATGACTGTGCTTATTTTGCTGACGAGAATATCAAAGCCTAGAACTGGGTACTCAACCTCCCTCAAGACGGAGAACTAGTGATGCCCTCCCAGCATGAGAACTAGTCCTTACCTGGTTTATTCCCCACCACATTTTGCCAGGTCAAGTGTCTGAGAAATCGCTGAGGTGAAATGCAGCTGTCTTTCCTAACCCACTCCCAAAGGTCCGTAAGCCCTCAGAAGCCACAGGCAAGCTCTGGTTTGAATTCATTTCACCTGCTTGCTTTCTTCTTAGCTTGGAAAATGGAAGGCAGACCCTTACTTGAGTTTTTTCTCAAATTAGGCTGGGTGACAAATGTCTTTTTGAGCTCTTTTATTTGACACCCTATTAATTTTTTTAAACTCCCATCGTTTTGTTCCCGACAGACCTGTTATGTTTCAGATGTGAGACAAATGTACAATTGAGGGAAACTTCCCTAATGTGCTATGTTTGCCTCTGACTATTGAGATGACCTCAAGAAACAAAACCAAAAGTGCACACACCAGGACACCCACCTCCTTGTAATTTTATCTGGCATATTTAATTAATAGAGTCTTCTGGGTTAGATTATTATCAAAGTGCATAGTAAATTGTTGAGCGTGTGGCCTTAATGACGCTCTTGGCATCTCTTTCCTACACAGAAAGAAGTTTTGCCACTGTTGGGGAAGGCGACTTTCTGGCATAAGGTGACAGGACCTTCAGAGGTAGTCGTACTTGGGTTAGCAGCTGGGGCGGCTGCAATTTGTGTCACAAGTCCAAAGTCCCTTAGTAGACAAGCCAGACTTGAAGAGAGGAAGCCGTGTTTGCATCCCTACTAACACCAATTATGGTAAACACCAACCATTTAGATATCAGCCCTTTAATGAAAGTTCCCTGAGTTGGTTTTTAAAAGTCAGGCTCTCCTGGCAGAACCAAGTAGGAGAGAAAAGAATGGAATAATTGGAGGCTGCTGTCTCTTCACTTCCCACATAAAATTATTTGAAGAGACAGGCCAGAACTTTAAACAGGCGATACCAAGAAAAGTCGTAATTTGGATGTCTATTGTGACATGAGGGTGTTTGCTTAAAGGACTTTTTCCCCCCAACTCTCTCCCCAGACGTACTTTAACGACAATATCCTTACTCTGATCCGGACCCTGGTGACTGGAGGAGCCACGCCAGAGCTCGAGGCTCTGATTGCTGAGGAGAACGCACTTCGAGGGGGTTACAGCACCCCCCAGACGCTGGCCAATAGGGACCGCTGCCGAGTGGCCCAGTTAGCGCTGCTGGATGGGCCCTTTGCGGACTTGGGGGTGAGTTCATGGTGTAGAGGTCACCTGTGGCCACTGATTGGGAATAACTTGGGCTGAGTGCCAGCCAGTGAGGACCTAGGCACCTGTCTTTTCCGTTTTCTATGGTAAATAACTACGAGGTTATTTACCAGTTTACTGGTAGCAGGCACTGTGCTTTACATTGGTCATTCGTTTTATTCCCATGGCAATCCTTTGACATAGGTTCTATTATCAGACACTGTAAGGAAACTGAGGCTCAGAGAGACTGAGGATTGGCCCGATCAGGAATTTGCACCAGGAACCCTGGCTTCAGAGCCTGTGGGCTTACTCACTCTCCTAGGTATCTTCTACCACGAGCTAGGAGGCATGAGGGGATTCCGGCATGCTGCCAAGCCGGAGACCCCTTTTCCGCAGGGTCTTGGCATATCTCAGGGCTACTTCACCCCAAAGGCACATTCATAGCCTATGAGGAGCTTTTAAAAACACCGATGGCCATGCCCAGTTCCCAGGATTCAGAGTATTTGTATCTGGGTATGATTTGGGCCCTGGAAGTTTTGTAAACACCAACATGCTTCTTGAGTCACCGGCCAAACAAATAGCGTCTCATGGGGGTCCTTTAATGGCTCCAATTCTGGACCTGGGTCTTCGCATTTCTAAGGCTGGACCCAGTCACTCTCCCCCATGCCCTCCCTGCTGCAGAGGGGATGACCAGTGCCTCCCTTTGGGCCCCACGCACCAGATGGGTTCACGTACTGTGGCAAAAGTCTGCAGTCTTGACCCTTATTCGCAGCCCGACCCCACCTCCATGGGTGTGTTCAAGGGGTGGCGCCACAAGTCTTGGGAACAAATACATTTATTGCACAAATAATAGTGTCACCCAGGGAAAGGGTCACTTTCTCTATTTCTTCTGGAACCCCGAGGCCAACTTGCATCATATTTTGGCGTGGTTATGGGTAAGGACCTTTGTTAGACTGGGATCTATCATTGACTTACTGATACACTTTGGAAGGATAAAGACTTTAAGTAATGGTAGGATTTGGCCCCATTTGTGTTCTGTCATACGATGCCCATGCGGAAATTCCAATGACAGGAGGGACAAAGGCAGCCACTTTATTCCCAGAGAAGTCATTCTTCCAGGCCCTTCCTGTACTGACGCCCACCTAAAGCCCCCTGGCTGCATGAAGCCAGCATTCCCAAGTGAGAGGGTTTGCTTTCACATTCCCCATCAGGCCCCAGACCCTTGGAAGGTGACCATGAACTGATTAGGACTGTGAATCTCACTGATTCAGCCTGCAGCTCTCCGCCTCCCAGGGAAACACGTTCTCTTCCACCAGGGCCATCTCAGAGGTCTGTAAATTGTGCTTTTCACACAGTCCTTTCCCTGAAAGAGTCTGTCACCGTAGTACCTGGTGGGGTCTTTTCTCCTTGCAGTGATTGTAATTATCACTCGAGCAGTTTTGACAACATGGCCAGATCACAGTGATTATAGCTGAGCTGGGGCTAAACATAATCCCCATTTCGCAGAGCTGGTTTCTTCTCAGCCAAACATGCATCTGAGACCTTCAAGCTTTACACCCTCTCTTTAGGGCTCTCATTGCTACAGATGGAAAAC
The DNA here is from genome assembly GCF_024610735.1 of Ursus americanus. Classification (NCBI taxonomy): domain Eukaryota; kingdom Metazoa; phylum Chordata; class Mammalia; order Carnivora; family Ursidae; genus Ursus; species Ursus americanus. The sequence continues at coordinate 48,931,545 of NC_142132.1, forward strand.
TGGAGAGAACTGGAGGAGAGCCCCATCATTATCTGATCTCTACAAATGACCAGTCTTGGATGTAAGCTGTTAATCACAATGACGACTTCAACCTCAGTCCCTGGGGACAGACCCTCCAACTCAGGGGCCACCAAAACAAGCTTTCATAAAAAGGCTCTGTTCCCCCGGACCTCGACTTTCAGACAAATAAAATTGTTTCTCTCTGTTCTTTTCTTGTCTCCCAGGATGGTGGTTGTTATGGTGATCTGTTCTGCAAAGCTCTGAAAACATATAATATGCTTTGTTTTGGAATTTACCGGCTGAGAGACGCTCACCTCAGCACCCCCAGCCAATGCACGAAGAGGTGAGTATATTTCCACTCTGCTACCCCAACCCAAATGCAGAGACAGAAATACCCTCTCTTGTCCCCCACTATGAAGGCAGAGGTCTATGTACATGCACTCAGTCTGCCAATGACTGCCCACATTATAGCCAACACTGAGTCTGAGGTTATGGGAGGTTTTTCCTTTAATTACGCATAGCAGATGTAAAGATATTGTGGGAAGAATCAAGTTTTATAGATTAGTTCCTGAATAGGAGTGTCTCCTCCAAATTACAGCTACTGGGATTATTCTGTTGGTAACTATTAGAGAGATATTTCATATTGTTAGTGTTTAAGATAGTTGGTTCCTTTGCCATATCTTACTTAGATGCCTATATTTTTACTGAAAATATTTTTAATGGACTTTTTATTTCAAGAAAATTGTGTATTATCACCTGAAGCAGAAAAAAATAAGTTTTTGTGTGCTAGTTATATTTTTCTAATTGCATTAAAATAAATTCATAGCAACCCCAAATCAAAAGTACATTGTAGAATTACCAAAAATCAGTGTATTTGCATAACGTACCTTCAAGAAACAATGCTACAAAGATGAGTATTTCTCAGTTTTGCTTACACATTAGAATCACCAGGGGTGCTTTTTAAAAATATTCTGATTTCTCTGACTTATTTGGTCTGGATTGAAAATATGGATAATTTTTTATTGCACAGAGATTATAGTATATAGCCAGAGTTGAGACTACTTGCTGTAGACTAGTGAGTTCCCAAAGTTTAGTGAGCATGAGAATCACCTGCAAAGCTTGTCAAAACACAAATTGCTGGGCCCCATCCCCAGCTTATCTAACTCCGTAGATCTGGAGTAAAGTTGCTTAAGAATTTGCATTTTAAGTTCCCAGGTGATGCTGGTATGTCTGGCTTGAGGACCCACTTTGAGGTGTACCACTATAGAGGAAACAGTGATTTTTTTTTTTTTTTTTTTTTTTTTTTTTTGGTCCTGCGATGTGTGTCTGGGATGGTCAGAACATTCTAGAATGAAAGATGCGGTGCACTCCGTGAACCTCCTGCGTGCATTTGGGCTACTCAGGATCAGAACTGAACTTGATATTGAATTGAAAGGGGCATGCAGACTGTAGGAAGCACAGTTTGGTTCTCCCACCATAGGCCCTAATACAGCATCGCTGCTGGGGCTGGTGGCGGGCTTCCTGCCCTGAGCTAAAGAGAGTATGATGTAGTTTGGCTTGGAAGAGAATGTTTAAGGCCTTGGACCAGCAAGAAGCCCATCCTCCAGATGCTCTTGGAGGAACCTCTTGGTGCGGAGGGAGGGGAACTACGCCGCCAGTTATCCGTGCCCCCTTTGCTTTCCCAATGCAGGTATGTCATCACCAACCCCCCGTACGAGTTTGAGCTCGTGCCGACAGACCTGATCTTCTGCTTGATGCAGTTTGACCACAACGCCGGCCAGTCCCGGGCCAGCCTCTCCCATTCCTCCCACTCGTCCCAGTCCTCCAGCAAGAAGAGCTCCTCCGTGCACTCCATCCCGTCCACGGCAAACCGACAGAACCGACCCAAGTCCCGGGAGTCCCGAGACAAACAGAAGTACGTGCAGGAAGAGCGCCTCTGATATGTGTATCCACTTCCACCGTGTGTGAAACTGTATCTGCCACTCATTTCCCCAGTGGGTGTTTCCAACAGTAACTTTCCCCCTTTTCCCCTGTAGTCCCCCCCTTTTTTTTACACATATTTGCATATGTATGATAGTGTGCATGTGGTTGTCATTTTTATTTCACCACCATAAAACCCTTGAGCACAACAGCAAATAAGCAGAAGGACCAAAAGTTATTTATGATTCTAGGGGAAAAATACCCCAAAGGCATGCTCCAGACATAAATAGCTCACTGCAGGAAGGAGTTCGCAGAGTAGAGGCGAGCCATTGTGATCGATGTCAGTTACGCAAAGCAAGTTTAGTTAATGTAGAAGAAAAGTTTGTTCTGATTTATCAGGATTATCAGGGTGCTTCGGGTTTTGATTTTGTTGTTGTTTTCCTTCCTTCCTTTCTAATTTTTTTTTTAAATACACACGCAATAATATATACATACACATTTCTTTGAAAGGAGCAACCAAAAAGCAACAAAAACATATCGATTGTTTCCACTCTCTGGGCTGATGTCTCGCGAAGCGTTTAAAAGGCTTTCGCCGTTTGTGTAGATGATTATTAAGCACCTGCTTTTATAAGAGAACATCTGAGATTTTTTTACTCACCAAGGCCTTTTTGTCCCAGAGCTCACTTCCTCTGGGAGTTCGTGTGAACATTTCTACCCTTACTGTGGAGGAAAGAATAGTATCCCATTCGTGGATGTATCAAATTCGAGTCATTTAATTTAAGTGAACAGAGGTTTGATTGCATATTAAATTGTTATTCTGTCTCCTTATGCCATATGACTAGCTATTTTTTTTTTCTTTCACTTTTGACATTTGGGATGAAAAGCCATATGTATCATAAATATCAGATGTAAGTCATTAAAAACTGCCTTCCTGGGATTTTTACATCTTTTAAAAGGTGAATTACTTACCTTATGTACAGAATAAATAATGCTCAGGAAAGAGCGAGTATTTTTCCATGCATTCTCCGGGGACCTGTTTACTCCCCTTTGTTTGATTAGCTAGGGCCCCAGTGCCAGGTAGGAGCAGGGGCTGGGGCCACGGTAGAGCGCGAGGAAGATAAACCCAGCAGCAGATCATGTTTTTCTAGGAGCCGACATGCGAAATAAATCAGAAGGTTGGGGGATCGAGCCACAGTTGACTCAACAAACACAAAAGCTAGCCACCGCCCCAAACTGTCGGCACAGCGGCATGGTGCTGGCTGTCCCAAAGCAGAGAGCTGGTGGGAAAATTCCTCCTCCCCAGTTCCTTGAACATAGCCAGTTCACCCAGGCAGGCGAATGACAACAACAGCGAGCTGCTCCTTGTTGTCACGAGGTGGGGGAGAAGTGTGCAACAGTGAGCCAAACACATTTTGGTAGAAGTAATTTTTTCTTTTGTTTTCCTTCTTTCCTTCCTTTTTTGAAAGTTGGTAAGCATGAGAGGAAAGGTAGAAAAATCCCTTTTTCAATATCCAGTTGTCAGATGTTTTATGCATGCAAATCAGGCTTTAGGCAGGGCAGTTCCTAGAAATGGGCAAACTCCACCGGAACCGACTTCCGGTACGTGTGGACGAGCCCTGGCTGGTGGATACCGATTTGAAATGTCTACTTTAAAAAAAATTTCATTGAGCAGAATAGGGGTAGAGGGGAGGAGAAAAATGCCACAGCTATATCATCTCTACAAAGGTGTTTTTATGGTGAATGCTTTGAGTTTAGATTTCGGACCCCCCTCCCCCCAAGCATGATAGTTTTGGAGATTTGCTTGCTGTGTGAATTGACAAGCACTTTTACTGACAGAATGGTGAGGCTCAGTCTGAACCTCTGCCCCCATACCAAAGACAGGGCAGTGCCGTATTCAGACCAGGAACGGGGTGGGGAAAAATTGTATACATGTATATTAAAAAGCCCTATGAGTGGAAGAATTTTTTTCAAATTATTTTTGTCCCTATATATATCAATTTCTATATTATGTATAACTATCTATCTTTTTATATAGAATTATATATATATCTCTCTCTACATATATACACACACATATATATATGCATATATGTGTGTATATATATACACACACATATACCCCAGTTTGGGATCATGAAGAGCTTTTCATGCATTCTTTGCAAAGAAGGTTATAAAGTTGTGCCCATAGAACATTTATAACTATAAGAATGTGCCAGTTAAAGTGCTCAACAGGAAATATGACAGTTTAAAAGCATTGTAAAACTCACATAGCTTACTTCTCTCTCTAAAGTGCACCAAGGATGAATAGAATGGGCCGAGGTATGACAATTAATGGTTCTGCATGACCTAGCCACTGCTGGGGGTTTTCTTCCATAACGTTGTCCTTGTGAAAACTTTTGTGAAATTAAAAAAAAAAAAGGAGTTACAAATTTTATTCTGTTATTGGTTTGTTTATTTTTATTTTTATTGTTCTGTTTGTGGTTTTATTTAGTTTGTTTTGCTTTTTTTTCCCCTCCCCTTCCCCCTCCTCTTCCTTCCCTACTTCTCCTCCTTCCTCCACTTTCTAAATTGCTCAGCGCGATGAGGCTATGCGGCTGCTACTGCTAGATCCCTTAGAGTTTGTTTTGGTGTTCTTGGTTTTGGGGTTGGGTGATTTGGGGGGAACTTCTCTCCATCTGGCTTGCCTTTAAATCTGCACGTGGCCTCCCTGCCCACCTTGGTACCTTGCTCCAAGTCCAAAAGCATTTTCCCATCAAGAAACCCAGCTTCCTCCACTTCCCCCCATCACCACCACCCCAACCCAGCCCCTCATCGGTCTGACCACATCTCTGTGTTTATCTTGGCAAGACCCACTAAATCAAAGTACGATGCCAGGTGATAAACTTTGCTGGAAAACATTTTTAGTTATTCCATTTGGCAAACCTGCTTCTCGGTTCATATTTTATCCTCCTTTAAATTTAGACCAGGAGGTTTATTAGTGACAAAAGCATTGGTCTCCTTTATGTTTGATCAGTAGGACCCCAAATGAAAACTGCTCAGTTATATGTATCAACTCACAGAGCACGCCCAGTTATCTGGGGCCTCACGGCTCAGGCCCTGCATTAACCAAGTCTCTCCTGCCACCTGCCTTTCAAGCATTTGTTACATCCCAACAAGAGATTGGGCAGATAGAGAGAAGTAATTCCAAAATGCATTTTATATACAATCTGTTAGCAGCTCTGATGAGATGATGTTGTGACAGGGATGGAGTGGGAACAGACTGTGACATGAGATGAAACTTTGGAATTTTCCCGGGACATTGGGCACACAACTGAGAGTTGACTGTAGCATTTGGCTAATGATACATTCAATGATGAAAACGTATCATTATGACCTCTATTCTATTAGCTGAAACTACTATGTTATACTTTCCCCTATAGAACCAAGAGTCTCCTCCATTGTTTTCCATGTGACTCCAAACTTCCTCATTCCCCTTTCAGGTTCTTTTAGGAGGGAAGCACACAAGATTCTCATATTATGTCTTTCCCCTTCCTGCTCCCCCTAAAAAAAGAAAAGACTAGGAATGAAATAAGAAGGAAGGAAGAGAAAGAAAGAAAGAAAGAAAGAAAGAAAGAAAGAAAGAGGAAGAGAGAAAGAAAGAGGAAGAAAGGAAGAAAAAAGAGAATGAAATAGAAAGAGAAAGAAAGAAAGAAGAAAGAAAGAAAGAAAGAAAGAAAGAAAGAAAGAAAGAAAGAAAGAAAGGTAGAAAGCGAAAGAATTATTTGAAGAGAAAGTACATGCATTTAAAAAGAGCAACAGCTAGAAACTCAGTTATCTGTACTGTTCCAGAAGAGAAGCAATTTGTAAGCTATTCAGTCCAATTTGCTTTAGGCTTTGAAAGGGCTGAACCTTAAGTAAATGGGTAGACCAGGAGGTGGGGTGAAGCCTTCTCAGCCTCAGCACTTGCTCAGATGGTCGTAAAATCATCAACATCCTAAGGACTACTACCCAGGGTCCTTCCTGAAGCCAGTTCAAATGGATAAAGAGAAAGCTGGACCCTTATACATAGGGTTCTGCCACAACCGGGAGAAGTTTCAAATTCTGTATGAATATTACAGGTTGTGACCCAGAACCTTAATATAAGTGCTCAGTAAATATTTTGAAATAAATTGATCTTAAATATTTTCAGACCTTTCATCATTTTATCAATTATCTTTACTCCCTTGGCTTATCCTTAAAACAAAACAAAACAAAAACAAGAATGCCTCTGGGTGCTTCCCGATGCTGCTGTGCTATTGGCACTTTCTCGAGCTGGGCTCACGGCTTCTGAGACAGGGAATAGCCGTGTTAAGTACAGTGAGACAGAGACACTGACTGTGCCTCCTGACAGCATTGTCAAGATCTCAGATGGCCAGTAAAACCTTTGACTGGCTCTTCTCCAGCATGGGAAAAGCCTAAAGGTGTCTGCATCCCAATACAGACAATTAAATCAACCTGCCAGGTTCCTATAGCAACAGGCTCCTGGAGGATAAAGAGGAGCGTGTAGAAACTTTGGCCCGTGGAAGTCAAGACAGGGTAAAAATCAGTGGCTCAGTCAGCTTCTTCGGCCCATCCCTGCTTTGTCATAACATGATGAAGAATAAGCTGCAGGCACCTGGCACTGAACCGGTTCCCTGTCCCCCCCAGGAGATCGCACATCTGTGGTACAGGGAGGTGAGAGGGATTATCCCCAAAGGGAAGAGTGGAGATTCTGTCCTTGGCATGTCAGCTGCACGAAGACCCCAGAAAAGGGCTGGAGCGGGCGGTTGGCTCTGCCCAGTGAATGGCAGCATTAGACTTTCAGTTTAAAGAGGCAAATAGAGTCATGGCAGACAATTGCAAACAAGTGTCAGTTTTCATAAATGGAGGCTGCTTTAGTTCTGGTACGGACGGTTGTCATGTCTATGAAATAACCACACTTCGCCCACGGAGGGGGAAGAAGGCAATATGCATGGGTGGGGTGTGCAGGGCAGAGGGCAATTGGCAGCCTGCGTCCTGGAAAGGTGAGCTGTGCAAGCACACAGTGTTACCTTTGAAGGCTGCAGCTCCTGGTTAGGGCTTACTGTTCTCAGCTGTGGTCTCTCTCCAAATGGAGCCCTTCCCTTTCCAGCCCTTTCTCTCTAAACCTCAGCTTGTGGTACAGCAGGAAGAGGGCCAATTATTCCAGATCCCTTTGCTGTATGATCGTCTCTTCTTTAATGCAGTCTTCTCTGGGGAGCAGTTATATGAAAAGGCTGAATCCCACAGCACTGACAACCCACAGAGCCAGCAAAGAGGCTCTGTTTTCACAGTGAAGCCTGTTTCTCTGCTTGCAGGTACCCAGGCGATCAGGTCAGCCCAGGTCTTGGGTTCTTACCTCCCACAACCTACTCCTCCAGGCTCCTCGTGGCTTGAGGAAGTCCTAGCTCTAATCCTGGACCCTTCTATCTCAGCTATGGAAGTAGCAATGGAAGACGCAGACGGCTTGTGGGTGGGGTAGGGCACCTGTTGAGTACAAAGCCATTATTTTAAGGATACAGGTCCCGCGGCAGGGTAGCAACCCTGGACTCCTCAGAAAGTACATTGGGTCACTCCTTCCTCTCCTTTCCTTCCAAATGAAGATAACCCCAGCAAATCCTCCTCTGTCGTCTGTGTCAAAATCCCCATTCTATAGGCCAGCACCCCAATTTACAACCCTTAGATCTCCACCCCCAGTGCATTTGTAGCCACACTGGAAAGGACCACCCATCCTCACCGTAGCCCTTTAGTGCTGAGAATACTCGTGTTGATGCTAACCTCACACAGCAAGCCAACCCCTTAGTGCTTACTTAGTGCCAGACTCTTCTAAGTAACTCATTCAATCCTCACACAAGCTCAGCTGTACCTGCCATTCACATCTCTGTTTGAAGGAATCTGTAGGACGGATTTGTTCAAAGTCATCCAGCAGGAAAGTGGCAGAGTGGCATTTAAAACTGTGAACTCTGCCCCCTGCCGTCCTGGCGGCTGCTATCACCAACAGGCGGAAGCGCTCAAGTTTACTTACCATGCATCCGCACCCGTGGTGAGCGCTTCGGCCGCACTAGCCCCTTTCATCCAGACAACAGCGTTAGGAAGATCTGGTCACGAGCCCATTTTACAGACGAGAAACCGTAACTGAGATCAATTACACAGTGACTTGATCGGAGCCATGCAACTCCCGCGGGAGACCTCCGATCCCTCTGAACTTACCCTCCTGCCCCACGCCATCTCCGCAGCCCACACCTCCCGGCCAGTCCGTGGTGGATCGCTCATGGTCCGGCTGGTCTCCGTAGGTGCCTTCTCTCGACAGCCGGTTCTTTTAGAAGCATCTCTCTGCAGTCCATGTCCGGGTTTTATCTTGTGCTACTAGCCCACTCACCAGAGACTGCCACGCCTCCTGTCCCTGATTGGGGGGGGGGGGGTCACACACTACCCCTGCCTTGATGACGTCATGCTTAGCAGCCTCCAGAGGCTTGTTGACAAATGGGGCTGTTTTCCTCTGGCTCCTAGGAGGCCCTCGCAGCCAGATCCATTGCCCTTCCCATCTTAGGGACAAAATCAAAGCTCCCGGAAATCTTTCTGGCCTGTGGAATGAGGCTTGGAGAGGAGATAAACTCAAGGATTTGCATTTGTCCTGGACCACTTCAGCACTCATTTGAATCCCTTCCCTGAGTATTCTTCCTCATGGCCAATGTTCTAGCCTCCCATTGGCACAGTTTCTTCTCTGGAAGGTGAGAGTCAATAAACCAAAGTGTCATCGTCATGCCTCAAGCACTTTCTGTTGAAGCAAATGAGTAACGATCACTAGTGTGTGTTCCTCTGATGCCTTTTGAGAGAATCTCTTCAGAAACGACCTTTGCCCCTGGATATTTTACTAGAATGCTCAGAGCATTAATATATTTCTATTTCCTCAACATCCTATCCAATCAAGTCTCCAACAACATATATATTTATATCTTACAAGGCACCCAAATTAAAAAGCCTGTTTCTCAGACATAATAAAAACCTCAACTCATCACCAGGACGTGCTCGAACACTTCTTGTGTGGAAGCTGAATGGCCAAAAACACAGGTGCTACTCCACATAGATTTTCTTCTATGGCAAGAAGTGTAGAAGGAGAGAGAGAACGAAGCTTAAATGGGGAAAGTAATGCTCTCTTTCTTACCGACAGCAGAAGGAATTGATATTCTCTCTGCCACGAAAGGTCAAAATGCCAACTTTGAATTGAACAGTAAAGACTAAATTCTGAACAATTATTCTCTGCAGCAGTTGTAAAAATTTCAGCAAATTGCAGCTGTCTTAGGTCTTTCGCCCAAAAGACCTACTCGTTTCCATCAGCAGAGTTCAGTTTCCTTTCCAACCTGGCATGTCCAGCCTAGCACTAAATCCCTTTGCACCATCAGTCCCCACAGCGGCACAGCCAAAACCAAGGGCAGCTCAGGCAAACAGCACAGACGCCCGGTCCCGCTCTTCTGAAAATCATCTTTACACATAAACCATTGGAAAAAGTCATAGTTTGAAATTGTTTCAGTGGCCTGGCAATGCTTTTAAAACATAACCATCACACTCTACTCCTCTCTGAAAGGTTAGTTTAATCGTAGATCACAAAAAATTGGTCTCCACAAATGCATAATGGTTCATCTATGTCACACTCGAACTAAATGGTTTTTTAAATGGAGCCGAAATTATTTTGATGTGTACACAGTCCTGGATTTCTATACAACCTTTTTTAACCAGTCCATCAGGAACCTTGCCTCTAAAGCCTCATTAATAATTCAGATGTGCTGATGACTTTAAAAGATCTATGGAATTGAAGCTTAGGAAAAAAAAAAACTCTGCTTGACAAAAAGATAAATGAATGTAGAAAGAAGCTGTAGGAGTCTGGCAAGCTGTAGATCATCTCAGAACAGATTGTAACTTTATCATTCTGTCAGGGGGAATAATTTAAAGCACTTAATCAGTTAGCTTCACTGTGAGGATGTAGCATTATGAATTCCGATCGTCCAATCTGTTCAAATCAAAGTGAACTTAATTATAATAGGTGAGAGAGCCAGCGCAGGAGAAAGGGGAGTGGGGAACCATCTGAGAGACAGTCGTGTCCTGGGGGTAAACTGAGCTGCCGAACAAAGGGTCGTGAACAAGGTCTCCCCAAGGCACACCCCCGCTCCAGTGACACGGTTTACACCGAAGGCTCAGACTTGACACAGCAGGAGAGAGAGGACGCATCCAGGAGAAACATGCAGAGCCGTTGTGAGCTGATCGCAGATGCTGAATTTATAGATCATTAACCTATCAGACAGACAGACGTACAGACGTGTGTGAGCGCGCACGCGCACACACACACACACACACACACACACTCTTCTATCGAGCCAGGTGAGCAATTTTGGTTAACATATCAGTCTGGGACCCCCGACAAGGCAGTTGTGACTTGTTCTAATAAAGAAGAGGCCATTGTCTCTAGAGCTGTGGGTGTGCCTGAAAGCTTCCCCCTTTTTCTTTTCTTTTCCTGAGCCACTAACATGAGTCCCAAATTAGAATGTCCTATTTGCCCAGTCTCTTCATGTCTGGACACATGGCCGGTTATCCCGAAAGTTTCAATTCTAGAAAAAGGCTGGGGTGAGGCCTGTGTCCTGTAAAACAGAACTGAAATGCTGAGAGGATGCTAGGCTCTTCTCTTCCCCACTCTCCTCCCCTCACCCCTCTGAATGCTCTGACTCAGCATTCTCGCAGCCATGTCTGTATTTAGGGTGGAAATGAAATGCCAAGACTTCGTCCAGCTCCCTTGTCAACAGCTCGGGTTATTATAGTCGGTTAAGATATTGCCACTAGGAATTCTTTTCATAACTTTTTACCAACACAGAGTTTTCTTTCTTGGAATGAAAACCATCTCAAAATCATCTTCAAACTTTGGTTGCTATTCTGATTTTGAGTCTCATTGCCCAGCAAAACCTGTGGGCTTACTTTAAGACCCTCAAAACTGGCTGCAAAAAAAAAAAAAAAAAAAAAAAAAAAGAGTGGTGTATTGAGCTATAACTTCAAGTATGTCTGTTACAAACAAGGCCAAGTCCAGGTTGAGAGGAGGAAATCCTGCATAAGATGTTAGATCGCTGGCTCTGTGTCAGGGACAATGTCCGTCACGTTCCGCTCAAATCCGTGAACGCACAGATCTTTCCTCAGGCACAATGTTCACGCCCCATATTTGATATATTCCACATCTCCTTCCCACCAAAGCTTTCCAGGACACTAAAGGAACCCCAGAGAACATTGCTGGAGTTCCTCCTCCAACCCCTCCTTATTCTCAGAGGTCCACCCATGGTGCCTCCAAGTCCCAAGGGTGCACTGGTCATCCCTTGCCACAAGCAGCAGAGGTGTCCCACGTTCTGGGGTTCTCCCTACACCACACTATCTCTTAGCAACTACTCACTGTCAGCTTCTATCGATTACATTTGTGCATTTTTTTCAATGAACTTTCCAAAGGCTTTACCCTAGGACTAATTAAGCTTCTCATTTCTCCTTCTTGTTCTCTATCCGTTTTGCCCTTTAGCAGAAAAGAAATGGTTTACAGATGAACCGGATAATGCCTATCCCAGAAACATTCAAATCAAGCCCATGAGTACCCACATGGCTAACCAGATCAACCAATATAAATCCACAAGCAGCTTGATTCCACCAATCAGAGAAGTTGAAGATGAATGTTGACTCCCAGGAGACCAGAACTATTTTTTTAAAGCCTGACAAACTTCATAAATGGTGATGTGACTTTTCTTCCTCTTACATACTGAATCACTGGTGGAAATGTTAGGATAAATGAGAATTGCAAGAAAAATAAAGTAGACAGATCTTTCTCTTTGTCTGCCTTGAATATTGCTTCCATGTATTTTGGAAAAGGAAATGATTTCATTTATAAACGAACATACTAAAATAGTCATGTATAGCCTCTAGCATTTTAAATTATTTTTATTTATTAGAAAGAAAATATATTTTTCTTTTTTTTCGTTGTCAAATATCTTCCCTATATCTAAACAATGCAAAATCAACATGAGTAAGTGGCCAGACTCCTTAATGCATATTTCTCTTCTTTCTCTCTTTTCCTTTGAGGAGAATGATGGTCACCGCCACAAATAATTGTAAGGAAGGGCAATGGATTATTAAAACAATTTTAAAATGGTCCAATGATGTAAACATGTACTTCGGTAAATTCGTAGAAGGAGACAAAAGGGGGCAGGTGAATTTCCTGGATGGGTGTGTATCTTAGCTGCACTGACACCAGCTCTTAATAAATGGAAACTTATTTATTTTCTCAGTTGAAAGTCATATTTTTGTAGTTTTAGTTTTCATTCTGTATTGCTCATCCCTTTGTTCATATATTTAAAGGGAAGACCTTCTTGCAGCTTTTCTACAATTGCCAGATCAGGTTTATCCGGCCAACGAATGATGCCAGAAGGGTTGTGAGACGCCTGGGACGTAGAAGTTGAGGACCCGATGCACTCGAGATATTGCTCTGTTGTTGTGCGAATGGTGGGGACTCCTCCATGCTGTTATGCTTCCTATTTCCTATGTCCAAACCACCCACGCAAGTAGAGGAATTTCAACTCGGGAAGGTTCTGGTGGACTTTTTCCCCACGCCCCAAGTCTCAGAGCTTTTAGCCTGAAAGTTTGTAAACACCAGTGGATAGTTTCACTTAACAATGGGATGTGATCACACATTCGTTCTTTTCACTGAGTTTTTGTTTAAAAAGCCAGAAAAATTTTCACAATCAAAGAGACTACTTTTGCCCAGATTTTATTTTTTCCAGGATATCCTTTAGTTGCTGGGACAAAACACATAAACTTGCGGCAACAGTGTAAAACATAATAACGACAAAAGGAAAGCAATGAACGCACTCAATACAGACTGTTAGAAAAGGCCTTTGAAAATGACCAGCAATGAAATCAAATGTCTCAACCACTTCCAACTGTGCTCAAAGATTTTTCTAGCCATCAGACACAATTACCAAGTCTCAGAGTTCTGCCGTGGCTTGCATGCTCGGTGTCCAGTCGTCCCGGCAACTGTTTACGTTCCACACGATTGAGCAAATCTTTCAACTTCAAAATGATCAATCTTTTATACAGTCATCAGGGTCTATGGAGAAGCATGGACGTGATAGTGATTTTTCTTTCCTTAAAAATGTAAACCGTGGACACTTGAAGAAACCAAACTTACCAAAATATCCCCCCAAAGTCCCATGATATCTCTTCCATTAATTCTTTAGGCCATGACCCTGTGGTACTTAGGATATTAGTGCAAATCAGATCAGAGCCAAGCAATGAAATCACCATGGAAACATATGTCCACTAAGTACTCCAATGACCAGTGTAGGCAAAATGAGCTTCCATCCCTGTCTACACCCTGCAGAGCCCATGTAGTCGTGCTTCTGCCCTGTAGGCGCCGTCCTGAAGTGACTTGTCAGACTGTGGTTACCCTGTTGTCACATTCTATAGAAGTAGTTCTATAAAAGTATTGTGAATATAATGTACGTCCAATTGGATTGTTTAAAAACTACTTATAACCAATCACTAGTCTACACAGCAGACTAAAATGACGTCAGCAGTCTATATTCAGGCTTATGAACATTTCCTGGTTTCCAACAGAAGTAAGACGGGTCTGTGGGGGTGAATCCCTTGTTTGGATTTCACGACATTCCTGAAAGCTAGGCCTTCTTCTACGTAACGATTTTGCATTGGGGTCACCTTAGTACGTTCCCATCAATCCACGCTCTTCTTTCCTTCATGAACCCTGGTGGACTCTTCTTCACTCCTCTTCCTGATAACCATTTCTGAATTTGTCATAACTGTTTGGTGTCCTCTGGCAGGCGATGTGGCTGCCTCAATGATCTTCCCTCAGAGGAACACAGTGTCCTGTGCCTCTCGAGCCCATCTCTCCACACCAAGCCAGTCTGAAAACACAAGCGTCAACTCCGTGACCATCATGGCTAGAGATTTCAATCTAAACTCCTTTTCTTTTCATTTCTTTTCTTTGCTTTCCATTCCAATATTGCTGAAAGAAAACTTTTTTTTCTTTTGACCAAAATGGCTAAAATGGTTTCCTAGAGCAAAGGGCTGCCCCCAAAGCTAATTGGCAGGAATCTAGTTTCTTCTGCAGTAGAGCAGCGAGCTCGTGTTGTTTTGCTTTTGATAACGAATTCAGTAACAATTCAATAATAAATTGCCTGAGACAAAATAAAAAAGGAGCTTTTTTTTTTTGAGGAAGTATGCAAAATGCCTGCTTGGTGGCTCCTTTGGCAAAAGCTGGTGCCTGGTAGGTTCAAAGTGACACGAGAACAGAAACAAGATTGTAAGACCACTGAAGGGCTCAAGGCAATGCTAGAACTTCCTCATTAGTTTCTGTGTGTTGATCTCTGTGGCTGGGAAGAGGTCGTCTTTCCACCCACTGTGACAGACCCGTCCCCACTTTTCGGACTAAACTAAGCATAGACCCATGATGATCATCATTGGAACTGTCTTGTGAGACTATGGTTTCCCATCGCAGTTTAGGGTTCCAGAAAAGTCCTTACCCAAACTAAAGACTCGTGGGTGCTTTGGGAATTAAAGACTCATCAAGAGACTATTTAGAAAGCAGAAAGCACCCGTTTACAAAGACATCATCACCACCCATCATCTTTCTTATTAAGAAAACTTTTACTTTCATTTAAGCAATTTTATATTTCAAAATATCACCTTGAACCAATATAAAAGACTTTAAATAGAAGTGGTGGTGACTGAGGCATGTTGGGGAACAACCAGAGCTCCTTCCTTTCAAAGGTTGGGGCATTTTATGATGTATTTTGCACAAAACTTAATTAAAGACTTTAAATAACAGGGGATTAGAACTATTTGGTTAGAGTTGGAAAAGGGGGAAACTGAGATAGCATAAGAAAATTGGGAATTATTTTCATGTTGAAAGGTGAAAGAGTGCAACTTCCTTACTTGTGGTTTAATATGAGTGTTCAGAAGTTACATCTGCAAATAACTAGCAATGTACTTTGAGAATGTTCGTGAAACCCTTGGAGTCCCAGGGACCTCATTTGTAAATAAGAGTGATTCACCTAAATGGCCCTAAGGTGCCTTTCAGATCTGGGAGGACATGAGCTAGGTGAGGAGTGGGAGTGTGGGAATAGCCCTGGGAGACAATCTTGTCCTGCGCTGGAATGATGGTCTTCTTGCTACAGCACCCAAGCGATACTCCTGAGAGTGGCGTGCGATTTCTGCTCTGGACATGTGAAAGCTAAGTTCACGCCTCTGTTCCACACTTTGGAGTCTTCTTAGGTTCAAAATGCAATTTCAAAATTCAGGTTCTCCTCGGTCACATTGGGTCAGATTTTTCTGGGTGTTCCTAGAGTTTTCTTCTTCATCTCAGCCCTGCCTGCCCCTTTTCTTGGCTCCAAGCTCAGTTCCAGTCAATCCCTTCATCTCTAACCCATATCTCCACTTTTCAGCATGTAGTTGGAGTCTAATGACCCCTAGATTCCTGCGATTTTTCCTCATTTTTATTTCTGCAGGTGGATCTGGGCTTTAGGAACCAAGCAACCCACCTTACTTCTCACTTCGTTTCTTGTCTTGTTTATTTGATTTCTTTTCTTCCATTAGTACACTCTCTTTTTCTTACTTACATTCATAAGTCTAATTTTCATCTATCATTCTTCATTTTCAATGAGAACCAATTGATTTGATCATGAGCTTACTCATAGGAGACCAAACAGATCCATTCAACTTGGACATAACTTTCTATTACTGAACCTGTCCATTTTCTCTTCTGTCCCTGTAGTCTGTCTATTCTCTATTCTGTTTCTCTTTGTGGCTTTTGGAATGGTGGTGAAATCACTGCGGTCCTTCAGAGGAACTTTACTATTTAGGGCTTGACTTATCCTCTTTAAAAAGCAATGGAACTGAGACTTCACATATAACTCATCCGGCAAATTCCCTTTCTGCCCCTACTTACCCCATGTTTCCAAAGCGCATTTATTTTTCTATCCAGCAGAGATGATTTGGCACTTAAGTCCCATGATCATATAAAGTGGTGATATGGCCCTTTGGAATTATTAGTGAGAGAGTAGTAATTAGAAATGATTTCCAGGCAGTTTGTACGAGCGTGGCCATATTGGTTTTTTAAGTGAAGTCTGCTCTGGTTGGTTGTTGCCCATGCAATACCAGTTGTTCGTATTTTAAAAATTGCCATAAAATAAGACAGTTCAGAGTATACTTTTATCCTTAATTTTATTTCCCAAGGAACTACAAGCCTAATTTGCCAGTGATCTGGCAAGCTTGTTGGGAACATGTACAGAGGGAAAGGAGCCTGTGTGCCCCTAAGCGGCAACCCTTTAGCTGAACACCAGTCAGAGGCTGTGTTATACCACAGCCTCATGTGGTTAGACTGGGGGAGGAATGTGAAGTTAGACTATCTGCACCAGGCTTTCCTTTTTTGCCTCATTTTTTGAAAAGGGGCCCAAGGCTTAAGTATCTAAAGACAGGCCAAACCAGGACATGCATGTAGGAACTAGGAAGAAAGAACAAAAACAAAATGATATAAACAGGAGTTTCAAGCACCATCAGCCAAGTGCAGGTATGTGGTATCGAGAGTTAGTGCTTTGGGTGGGAAGGAAGGAGAGGTTGCATTGAAATATATGGGTTGAGAAGAATACAGTGTGATATAGCGCTTGATGGGTTTTGGAGGTATTTCAATGGGAAATAGATGGCTGGAGAAATTCAGAGAATGAAGGTTTTCTAGAAGAGGCAACTTAATGGGCCATGGCTCATTGGTGGGAATGTGATTTCAATACATAGGCCATTTTGTCTCTGGTGACATCATCTTGTAGGGGAGCTGAAGAAATCTAAGATGAGACCTTAGGAAATAGTCTGAAGGGGCAAGCCAAGAGGTCAAGATTTGATTTAGAATGCCATGGAAAGCCACTGAAAGTTTAAACAGAGTGATGAACACCAATGCCTGAACGTTTTTTAGATTGAAAGTTTTGAGATGTCAGTTCCTCCTGGAAGTCATCAGGAGTGCATGTGCAAAGTTAAACATTTTTCTCAGCTGCCTGGAGTTCTCAAGGGTGCATACTCCAAGTCAAAAACAGCAGACAAAGCACCCACCTTCCACAGATAGGTGTTATGGATCATACTAGTAGAAGTTTAGTTGGAGTTGTAGGGACTGCTGTATGGATTGGGTGTTGGGGCAGTGACTGGTTCTGGAAAGGTTCTTTGTGAAAGAAACAGTGAGTTTGGACCCGAAGGGAAGAACCATGTGGAAGAATAGGAAAGAAGAAAAGAAGATAGGAAGGGGAGCCTGCAAATGTGGGCAGATGGGCACTGTTGTATTGGATTCATTCAGAGTAGAAGAAGCTGAGAGCTTTCCACAAAGGAAGGCCTTGCAGCCAAATGAGTAGGCAAGTGGAGCCGGGGAGAGGTTTCCAGCAGGCCCTGTGGATTTGGAAATCAGGAGGTCCTTGTGAAGTGGGGAGCATGGCTGAATCTTCCAAAGGAGGAAGCATAGGCCTGGAAGGCCATCTGGCAGAGACTCTTAGGGGACTGCAGCCATATTTATAGGGGATAAAAGGACCAAAATAAGTAGATACTCTTGGGATAGGAGATCTAGGGTACTACAGAACTAGGAAAATGGCAAGCTGAAAGGGAAACTCTAAGAAAGAGAGGGTGAGTCATCTATGACATTGGAGATGAAGGGTCCTGGAGAGGATGACTCAGAAGTGAAAGGACTCACTTGATAAGGGCAATGACGTTGCTAATTCATCTTTATCCCCAGAGCTCGTCCTGAGGTGGGGCTCAGGCCAGGCCATGAGTCAGCCTCTATGTGTTACTTTGGACGCCATGGGAAATGCAGGGCGGGCAGATCTTCTAGGTTGCCGACTCTTTTTCTGGAGAAGGACTCAAAGGAGAAGGATCTTGAGATGGGCCTCTTCTAACCCCTCCGTGTTCATGTCACCCCATTATTCTTCATCCCTTCCCGAACAACGCACACACTGGAAGCTTTGGTTTCAGCATTCTTAGAACAAATGTGACAATCACTTTGCTTTGGTGGCTCTTCTGGGCAGGCAGCAGGAGGAGAGAGGATTTTTGGCGCAGTGAAAACCGACCTGAATTTCTAGGTAGATTTTAAGTTCAAAAAGATTTCCTTCGGTTTGTTTATCCCCTTGAGGACATCTGTGTTTCTTCTCCTGCACCTTGCTCTTCAGCAGAACAGGGACAAAAGTGACCCCCGAGCTCTCTAGTAGGCCTGCCTTAGGAAGCATGGCCGGGCTGGCTGTTCAGAATCTTAGATGGGAACGTACGCAGGCATGGACGCGCGCCTGCCGGAGCAAAGCAGAGCTCCCCTCCCATGGGATTCAGGGTCAGCATGAGAGGCAGCCCGCAGGTAAGGGATCCCTGCCAACAAGGTTGCCAGAGCCCCACTTCCCCTAAAGCAAAGCCCCGCCGCCCCTTCCTGCTGCTAAGTACAGCCGGAGACACATTTGACCAGAAGTGCAACAGTTCAGACATAAACCAAACTCGGCCTGGAAATCCTAATTAAAAACCTTCCATTCCCAGGTGGCACAGTCGCATCCTGCCTAAAACTTCTGGCCCACATCCCACTCCCCAGATGCTGAAAAAGAAACCTTTCCCCTCTTAACACCAAAACCTGCACTCAACGTTTCTTCAGGGGACAACGAAAAAAAAATACACTTCCACAGAGGTCAGCCTACATGTTCATTAAGGAAAAAGAGCGTGGCTTATTCATCTGTCTTTCAAACGTTCGCTTGTCGGCATTATGACTACGATTATGATTAGTACTGTGACTGACCGGGAATCGGAGAGGAGAAGCAATGCC